>NC_030825.1:64497484-65190484 GCF_001704415.2 Capra hircus | reverse complement strand
TCTTAAAGGGAAATGTATTCACTCTTTCACCAATAAGTTGTTACAGATATTTCTTAGATGCCCTTTATCAGCTTGAGAAAGTTCCTTTCTATTCCTACTTTGCTGACAATTTTCATAACATGTTAAATTCAGTAAAATACTTTTACACTGATTGAAACAACCATATGATTTCCATCTTTAATCTGTTAATGTGGTGAATTATACTGATTTTCATATATGAAACCAACCTTGCATTTGTGGGATGAACTCCACTTGGTCAGGATTATGCTTTCATATTTTCCTGGATTTTATTTGCTATAATTTTGTACCATTTTACGTTTATGTTTCTGTGCTATATTGCTTTTGTAAATCATAATAGGAAGTCTGGTTTTACTACAAATAAGGTGAGAAACCATTGGAAAGTCTTGAACAGAGTAACAGGTGATTTGATTTAGGAATGGAAAAGATAAGGCAAATAAAGGCCTATGGCAGATTAATAAAACCAACAATTTGATACAAACTTACTTCAATATGAAGGCATCTTAGCTTGAGTATCAGCTAAAAATTTACACTTGGTTGGAACATATCACACAGAAAATGATACTCAGGAAGACTGCTTTCAGACTGCTAAAGTTTAACCATAGAGTTTCATATACAGCCTGTGGCAATTAATAGGGTTCCCTGGTGGCTCAAGACAGTAAAGAATCCACCTGCAATGCAGGAGACACAGGTTCAGTCCCTGGGTCGGGAAGATCCCCTGGAGAAGGAAATGGCAACCCACTCCAGTATTCTTGCCTGGAGACTCCCACGGGCAGAGGAGCCTGGCGGGCTACAGTCCCTGGGGTAGCAAAGAGTGAGACACAACTGAGTGACTAACACTTCCATGATAATTAGTGACACTTTGTGTGTTTTGGGATGTGGGGATCTAATAGATATTTTTTTAGCCACACTGACATGAATTTTTTTTTTTTTAAAGCTAACGAACTTACCTTGAATGCAGGCTAACCTGAGGGCAAGAGAGGAAGGGTGTTTGCAGACTTATATTAATATGAATATGTATATATAATGATTGTGATTTTCTGATGGTTACCTTAATAGTTATGCATGAGGTATTTTCTTAATGAATTTTCCTATATTTTCATGCCTTATAATCTCGTTAGATTGCATTTACCAGCTATTACATCCTTGAACTTACGCATGTAGTTCATTCACCAGTCTGTGTTTTAGAAGTTCTTTCCTAATGCATAAATACAAAAGATGTTTGTTTTCTTGATATCTTGTAGACTGGGAGTATGCATTTAAAAACAAGGAATTTCCATCAAAGCAAGTTATTTATGAAGAATCATCCAAAGTAATGATGATGGGAAGAAGCCATCTTAGTTATAACCTCAACTGCTCCAGTTGGAGAGGGGACTCTAAAAGGACGGACTGGTTTAAGAACCAGTTGGGAACTCAGGAGGTACATGCTAGTCAGCTGATCATCACTCACAGAGAAATCCTAAATGAGGATCACAGAAATGAATATACTAAGTCCTGGCAAACTTTCCATCAGGATACAATCTTTGATATAAAGCAGAAACGTAATAAGCATGAGCCACAAAAGAGAAGTTACCGGAAAAAACCTGTCGAGATGAAACGTAAGAAAGTCTATGTAGAAAAGAAACTCTTGAAATGTAATGAATGTGAGAAGGTGTTCAACCAGAGCTCATCTCTCACTCTTCATCAGAGAATTCATACTGGAGAGAAGCCCTACGCGTGTGTCGAATGTGGGAAAACCTTCAGTCAGAGTGCAAACCTAGCTCAACATAAGAGAATCCACACTGGAGAGAAACCCTATGAATGTAAGGAATGCAGGAAAGCTTTCAGCCAGAATGCCCACCTTGCTCAACACCAGAGAGTTCACACTGGAGAGAAACCTTATCAGTGTAAAGAGTGTAAAAAAGCCTTCAGCCAGATTGCACACCTGACTCAACACCAGAGAGTTCATACTGGAGAGAGACCTTTTGAATGTATCGAGTGTGGAAAGGCCTTTAGTAATGGTTCATTTCTTGCTCAGCATCAGAGAATTCACACCGGAGAGAAACCATATGTGTGTCATGTGTGTGCGAAAGCCTTTAGCCATCGTGGATACCTAATTGTACATCAGAGAATTCATACAGGAGAGAGACCCTATGAATGTAAGGAATGTAGGAAAACCTTCAGCCAGTATGCACACCTTGCTCAACACCAGAGGGTTCATACTGGAGAGAAACCTTACGAATGTAAAGTATGTAGGAAAGCCTTCAGCCAGATCGCGTACCTTGATCAACATCAGAGGGTTCACACTGGAGAGAAACCCTATGAGTGTATCGAATGTGGGAAGGCCTTTAGCAACAGTTCGTCACTTGCACAACATCAGAGAAGTCATACCGGAGAGAAACCTTACATGTGTAAGGAATGTAGGAAAACGTTTAGCCAGAACGCAGGCCTTGCTCAGCATCAGCGAATTCATACTGGAGAGAAACCTTACGAATGTAACATTTGTGGGAAAGCCTTTAGCTATAGTGGGTCTCTAACTCTACATCAGAGAATTCATACAGGAGAAAGACCCTATGAATGTAAGGACTGCAGGAAATCTTTCAGGCAGCGAGCACACCTTGCTCATCATGAGAGAATTCACACTATGGAGTCATTCTTGACTCTTTCCTCCCCCTCAGCCTCTATGCCCAGTCAGCTGCCAAGACCTGTAGGCTTTATCTCCTAAATATGCCTTGAATCTGACTCCGTTAATCCATTTCCATTCTATCAATGTTTGTCCAATACACGATAATCTATTTGACACAGACTATGGGAAGGGCTTTCTAACCCATCCCCCTGTATTCCTGTTAGTAATCCATACTGCAGTCAAACTTGTATTTAAAGAGTCTGACCATATCACTTCTTCATTAAAACCGTTCACTGCCATCCTGTAGGGCTTAGTTCAAGGTGCACATCACTCAAAATAGCCTAAAAGACCCCTGCCCCCCAATACCTTGTCCCACTTTACATTTCAGAGTCCCATTTCCTGTGACTGTCTCATTCCTGGGCTACTTATCAAAATTCAGAATTCATATTGCAGCAACAACTAGATCAGGGTTCCAGTTCTTAATGTTCCATCTTCTAGCCCTCTAGTTCTGGAGAAACATTTTGTTCCTTGTAAGCATCTTGTCTTTTTATTTCTATTATAGAAATAATAATGGTACTACCTCAAAAGTTAATGGGAGGATTAAATGAGATAATGCATGTAAATTGCTCAGCACAGTGCCTAGCATAATCAATAAACATTAATGTAAAATAAAAAGGTAACTATGTATACAAAGAAGACCTGATCATCTTAGCAGTGATTATCGGTGAAATAACGAAACAGCTCAAGACCCAGGAGACTAAAGATTTTTGAGTAAAAGAGCAGCCCTTGTTCTGAAGCTGAGTGAAAAGGGTATCCAACACAGTAGAGTTAATGTTGGAGTTCATGATGATAGAGTTAAGATGATGGCTCCTGTTTCAGTACAAACATGGAAATATGATTTTGTTGATAAGAAAAACTAACTTCATTATATATTCAGTTTTAAGAAACCAGATGTTATTACAACATCAATTGTAATAAGTAAAATTTACTGAGATTTATTCATCATTTACATTTAAACAAAGGCACTATAGTCCTCAAAAGACAGAAAACTTTAAAAGATCAATAACCAAAGAAGATTAGAAAACAAAATTTAACTTAGCGTTCCTAATTCTAGGTAGATGAATCATGTTAAATCCATGTCATTTAAATAGAAAAGGTGTTAGGTTCTAAGCTGTAATTCCAAGACCAGAGGGAAAAGAAATCAAAACTATAGGTCAAAACTCATAAACATGTTTGATTTGTGTGAAATTTAAAATGAGTACCTTTAGATGGGCATTTGTTTTCCACTTTTCCACAGTTCAAACCACTACCTGTTGCCTTACATCTGACTTGTTTTACACTGTATTACTTCCTGACTCCTGAAGGCTTTGTGCAGCCAGTGCTGGAACCATTTCTCATGTGACTATAAGTACAAACAAAATGAGTAAAGTTTAATGGAGGATGAGAAGAACAGACATTTCATCCTTCTGTAGGGGAAGATTCAGTATTATACAGATGTTAGTAAGCCCCAAATTAATCTATTGATTCTTTGTACCTAACAAAATCCTAAGAATTTAAGGCTTGAAACATCGTGTTTGTCAACACACACACAAACATTCACAATAGATATACACATAAAGAAAATATATAATAAAGGTGCTAGTTCATTGTCAGTAGCTTAACAGTACTGGTATATGAGATTCTGCTCAAAATTATTTCTGTACAAAACAACTGTCTCATTCTTTTATCCAAATGCAAAACAGAGTCATTAGAGGACAGCATACATAATCATGGAAAACAATCTCCCTAAATACAACATGAGATCCAGAAACCACACACATGGATTCTTGACTATATAAGAACTTTAATGAACTTTCATATAGTCAAAGATAGTACAAAAGGTTTTTAAACATTAGAATTTGAAAAAATTAGTAAAATATGTTTAACCTATGAGATTGATATCCTTAACATAAAAGTACTCCTCCAAATCATTTAGAAAATGACACCTCTTATGGGTAAGGGGAATAAAGAGATAACTGATGAAAATGATAAGTACTGACTCTCACAAGGATCAGAATACAAGTTAAACAAGTGAACTACCATCTTTCAATATCGGATTGATAAAGTTTGCACTGCAAAAGCATAGGAGAGAGGAGGTACTTCTGTGTACTGATGTAAAGGTGACTTGTCAATATCAGAATTTTCAAGGCTTTCTTTTGCAATTAAACACGTTTGCCCTTCCATATCCTATAACAGATAAAACAATTTAAAAAGTATCAGAAAAGAGTCAAGTTTTGTTAAAGACAAAAGGGAAAAAAGTGCTTATTCATGAAATGTAGCAGAAACAGCTGTGACCTGAAATGTCTGCCTGATGGATTTCAGTAATGGGAAGTCAAGTCTGTCCAAAGGTCTCTAGAGAAGCTCATGCTCTAAGCTGGCTTGTGTAGAGGCTGGGGGTAACAATTACGAGACAGTTTATGATTTTTTATGTGAAAGTTATGTCAGTATCCCTACCAAAGCTTTCCCATTATACTCGTCTGTAAGTAAAATAAATTGGATCCTTCTTTCACACCATTCAGAAAGATTAGTTCTAGCTGAATAAAATCCTAAATGTTAAATAGTAAAGTATTAGGATGCTTATGACTTTGCTGTTGGACATATCTTCACAAACTAGACAAAAACGAAAGTCACAAAGTAAAGATTAATGAACAATTTGATTGTATCAAAAGTTGTTTGGTCACTAAGTCTTGTCCAATTCTTTGCAATCCCATGGACTGCAGCACGCTTTTAAAAAGACAAAAGAAACAAAATGGGGAAAAGCTGTAATAGAATACAAAAGGAAAGGTGTAAGAATATCTATAAATAGGTACAGGACAACCAAGGGAGAATAAAAATGAACAAAGGATAATAATGGACAAGTCAGAAGAAATGCAGACTGCTGACACTGAGTCCCTGCTTAACCTCGCTAGTAGTAAGAGATGCAAACTTAAATAATCTAATTTTAAAACCTTGGCAGTTGTATAGAGAAATAACTACTCTTATCAGTACCGCTTTGGAGGCAATGAAGTTGTTAAAACTAACCCCTTCAGAGGGCCGTATGGTTAGTACATGAGACAGAACTATCTAAATTTCCATCAATAGAGAAATACTGGCACCAGTTTAAAAGAATGGACTGGTAATATTGATAAGAATTTGACTAGAAGGCACTGATTAAAAATTTGTAGATTAATAGAGACTATATATTTAAAATACATTTCTATAACTATGCAAATACACAGAAATAAGTCCTGAACAGACATCCAATTTGTAAGTGTCTTACAGAGGGACCTGGAATTGGACATTCTGGTCAAGAGCGTAGATTTATCATCTGTAATGTTTTAAATAAGAATGTTATCATTAAACTATGAAAAAATTCAATGAACTTACGGAGAACTAGAGCAACTAGAAAGAGAGTTGGTAGCTTAAGTTGAAACCTTTCCTGGAATTTGGAGACTCTCATCATCTCTCCAGGCCTTCCCAGGCACACTGAAATCCCAATAAATCGCTTCATTCAGCGGAACAGATCTGTAGTGAGAATAACCAAAGACCTCCTACTGTCTACCTAGGAGAGTCAAACAGTATCATTCTCAAATGTGAACAGACAGCTGAGGATCATCACAGATGATGGAAGAGTATCAGCATGATGAGGACCAAGAGACAGACTAAACCTGGGGCAGGTGAAGTTATATAATGAGGCTAGAACTGAAAGTGTACGTTTGAAATTGGAATAGATGTTACACTTTCAAAGCAAATATGAGAAGCTACCAAAAAGAAATAAGACAACTCCTAGGAATTTAAAAAAAAATTACTGTTATAATAGAAGGTTTCAAAGAAAGTTGTGGAAATTCTTCCATTTCATAAATTTGGAAGAAAATGAGAAACAAAAGTGACTTGGAAGTCTAGTAGAAGGCCTGTCTAGTTAATGCGAGTTCCACCACACATACACAGACACACACAAAAAATAATAATAGAGAAAACAGGAATGTGTCAAACGATTAAGAATCTTTCTAAACTGAAGAAAGTTATGAATGCTCAGCGAGGAATAGCTCACTTGAATGTTGGGCAGGCTGAACTGGCAAAAACCATATTATAATAGAAAAAAATTTTAAAAGACACCCAGAAATATGCTTGTGGAATTCTGTAACAATGAAGAGGACACTATCCTAAAAGCTTTCAAAAAATGTGAATTTCTCCTAATAAAGAATAATGACTGAGATAGAATTAGCCTTCCCTCCAATGAGCAATATTAGATGGTAGAATACAGAACAGCAGCTTCCAACTTAGGACTTGAAACTGCTTTGGATCTAGAAGTTTATACTGGAACGGTAGTGAAACATGAGGCCAAATACTGATATTCTGTCTATACAGTTTGCTTCGGTTTACGTCCACTTGTCTTTCAATAGGGCAGTGAATGATTAGCTTTAGCAAAATCTGGATGGAAAAGGTGAAAAACAGAATCTAACCTAGTAAAGTGGTGTTGAGGGTGACTAGGATGATCACTGTAAAAATCAGACCAAATTACTGGTAGGCTAGTTATCCAGGGAGTCAGTGAAGAGAAACTTCAGGGAGAAAGGAAGGGATGGGTTACATTAAATAAAATCAACACAGAGTTTGAGGATTTCTGTAATATGGTGAAAACAAACATTCGTCAGAAGGAAAGACAGACAATTATTGGCTTGGGAAAAACAAAGGAGAAGCCATACCAGACATCATGCTGCTGCTAAGTCGCTTCAGTCGTGTCCGACCCTGTGCGACCCCAGACGGCAGCCCACCAGGCTCCCCCGTCCCTGGGATTCTCCAGGCAAGAACACTGGAGTGGGTTGCCATTTCCTTCTCCAATCAGGTATCATGGTCCTAATATAAAGCAAGCCCCATAAAATGTGACATGACTTTGGAAACAGAATATGGGGAAAACCTTGAGCACTGGGACCCTAACACTGGCCTCATAGAGGAGGGAATGTAATCAGCAATGCCTGGCTCTGCCTCTTAGAGGACATTTATACTGTGAGAAGGATCTAGTGCTACTTCCAGCTTTAGAATAGACAAATCCCTTAAGTGTCTGTATGTGTGTGCATGTACGTGTATAACAGACCCCATGGAATTCTCCAGGCCAGAATACTGGGGTGGGTAGCCTTTCCCTTCTCCAGGGGATCTTCCCAACCCAGGGATCAAACCCAGGTCTCCTGCATTGCAGTGGATTCTTTACCAGCTGAGCCACAAGGGAAGCCCCTTATTTCCAGCTTTAAAATAGACAAATCACTGCAGTCTCTGTATGTGTGTATATGTCTGATATCTATTTAATAATATAAAGGCAAAATACAGCTGATAGACTGGATGGTGGGAGGCTGACAGGGAAGAGCTTGAAGCAAGGATAAGGGGCAATATGCTCATGGTATATGGAGAGGATTCAGGAGATCTGTCAAAAGTCTATAGAAGAAATGTAGGTTAGTTGTATTTGAAGTTAAAACACATCAGAGGAGCTATTATAACCCACTTGGTGGTATGAATTAAATCCTTACCCCTCATGAAGACTCGGGGAGTATATAAAGTTAGTACATTTACAAATAAAATTAAAGCAACTGTAATCGGGACTCTGATAGAAACCCAATTCAAATCAGCTTAGGAAAAAGGTATTTATCAGCTGCTATAAATGAAAGATGCAGAGCGTGCATGTCACAGCCTCAGGTACGCTGGGCTCGGTGCTCAGGCTCATCGGATCAGTAACTCACAGCTGTGCTTCCACTCGTCTCATCTCTGGCAGGCAGAAATCAGTAAGACAGTTGGAAAGCTCCTAAATATTTGAATCTAAATAGCACAATTTTTAGTAACCCACAGGTTAAAAGAAAAGGCAAAACAAAGCATTTTGGATTGTAACTAGTAACAGCATATCAAAATACATGGAAAGCAGCTGACACATTACTTAGAAGGAAACATCACTAAATTGTAAAATAAAGCTCTCACTGGCTTCAGTCTCACCTTTATCAGATTAGAAGATGAAGAGCAATGAAACCCAAAGGTAGCATAATAATGGAAATAAAGAATAGAAATCAATAGGAAACAAATATAAAAGGTCAATAAACCCAATAGATCTTCACTCAAACACGAAAGAAAATATTCCAGTTACAAATACCTGGAATGACAGGGATGACATCACTACAGTTATTAAGCAGATGATAAGGGAATAAATACTGGGAACCTTACACCAAAAAATTTGACCACTTAGATAAAATGGAAAACCTTGCCATTCATTTTTCAGGAAAAATTCCTGAAAGATTCAAACTGCCAATCTTACTCAATCTCTTTAAACTTATTGTTTTATCCTTTGTCAGGTGCTTTTTATAAAGGAATAAATATTTGACTTCTTGATATATCTGCCACAGCAATAGATCCAGTTTCCTACAGCAAATGTTATAACTTTCATGAAATAAATCCAAGCTTAAACTCACCTTTTAGGATCTTATATAAATCATGAAGCATGCAAGGTAGATGAGGTTTTGTCTATTACCAAAGATCATTAAAATCACAGTCAAAAAGTATCAACAGAAGAATTAACTATCCTGCAAAATTAACTTGTATTCCTGGTATCTTGCAAACACATTTGAAGAAATATAGGATTGGGAGATTCCCTGGTGGCTCAGTAGTAAAGAAATCACCTGCAAATGCAGGAGACAGGCTTGGTCCCTGATCCAGGAAGACCCCACAGGATGTGGAACAACTAAATCCGGGCGCTGCAATTCCTGCGCCTGTGCTCTACAGCCCGGAAGCCACAACTACGAATTCACACCCTAGAGCCCTTGCCCCACAGCAAGAGAAGCCGCCCCAATGAGAAACCACGCACCACAACTAGAGACCAGCTCTCGCTCGCCGCCATCAGAGAAAGGCCCGCAGCAACGAAGACTCAGCACAGTCATAAATAAAATTACATTAAAATATAAGATTTTAAGTATAGGACTCATCTTATTTGAGAATCCCTTAGACTGAAAGGAGATCAAACTAGTCAGTCCTAAAGGAAATCAGTCCTGAAATTCATTGAAAGGACGGATGCTGAAACTGAAGCTCCACTACTTTGGTCACCTGATGCGAAGAGCCGACTCACTGTAAAAGACCCTGATGCTGGGAAAGATTGAAGATGGGAGGAGAAGGGGATGACAGAGGATGAGATGGTTGGATGGCATCACTGACTCGACAGACAGGAGTTTGAGCAAGCTCTGGGAGTTGGTGATGGACGGGGAGGCCTGGCATGCTGCAGTCCATGGGGTCACAAAGAGTCAGACAAGACTGTGTGACTGAACTGAACTGACAGGAAACAGTTAAAAATAAGTGCACAATCTGCCTTGACTTTTCCCAAAGAGCTACTCATTCTCTTCTAAATGACTTAAAATTCATTCCATTTTTTGGCAACGTGGCAGAAGTACTGGGAATCAAGCATAATGGGGCAGCAAGAGGTCAACTTGGCACAAGATCGTGAAGCCAATGTGAAAGGAAGTAGGTTCTGCTTTGTGTGGAGTCGGCAGCTGAGGGGAAGGTGGGCTTGGTCCTCGAGGTGGGATGGCCTGAAGTTGGGGGGAGACTGAGATGTAGGAGCAGTGGAGGCGTCTGCACTTTAAGAAGTTAAATAACACAAGTTCTTGAATTTAAAATCAGTTGGTAAATTTGGGGACTTTCTAATTTCTGATCTGTTACCTCTTGCCCAGATTGCCTGAATTTTTTTACATGTGAGTCTGAGAAAGGAAAAACTGCCTATTCTTTGGTTTTGTTCTTTTTCTGCCTTCTATTGGGTTAACTAAGGATTTTTTTATTATTCCATTTTATTTAATTGCTTACATCTCTTTAAAAAATGTTTTAGTGGTTACTCTTAAGGTTACAATGTACATCTCTAATTAACCAGAATACGTCTTCAAGTAACGAGTTATTACAGGATGTTTCCTAATCTCTCCCATCCTTTGTGTTTCTGTCATATATTTACACTTATACTGCTATAGCATACAGCTGTTGACAGCTATCTTCCAAAAGTCCAACAACACAAGAGAAGACTCTACACATGGACATCACCAGATGGTCAACTCCAAAATCACACTGATTATATTCTTTGCAGCCAAAGATGGAGAAGCTCTATACAGTCAACAAAAACAAGACCAGGAGCTGACTGTGGCTCAGATCATGAACTCCTTATTGCCAAATTCAGACTTCAATTGAAGAAAAGTAGGGAAAACCACTAGACCATTCAGGTATGACCTAAATCAAATCCCTTATGATTATACAGTGGAAGTGAGAAGTAGATTTAAGGGCCTAGATCTGATAGAGTGCCTCATGAACTATGGACAGAGGTTCATGACATTGTACAGGAGACAGGGATCAAGACCATCCCCATGGAAAAGAAATGCAAAAAAGCAAAAGGGCTGTCTGAGGAGGCCTTACAAATAGCTGTGAAAAGAAGCGAAGCGAACAGTGAAGAAGAAAAGGAAAGATATAAGCACGTGAATGCAGAGTTCCAAAGACTAGCAAGAAGAGACAAGAGACTGATCTCCTCAGAGATCAATGCAAAGAAATAGAGGCAAACAACAGAATGGGGAAGACTAGATATCTCTTCAAGAAAATTAGAGATACCAAGGGAACATTTCATGCAAAGATGAGCTCAATAAAGGACAGAAATGGTACGGACCCAACAGAGGCAGAAGATATTAAGAAGAGGTGGCAAGAATACACAGAAGAACTGTACAAAAAAGATCTTCACGGCCAAGGTAATCACTTGGTACACATCACCTTACTCACAAGGTAATGAGTGAGGTGTGATCACTCATCTAGAGCCAGACATCCTGGAATATGAAGTCAAGTGGGCCTTAGAAAGCATCACTATGAACAAAGCTAGTGGAGGTGATGGAATTCCAGTTATTCTAGCTATTTCAAATCCTAAATGATGATGCTGTGAAAGTGCTGCACTCAATATGCTAGCAAACTTGGAAATCTCAGCAGTGGCCACAGGACTGGAAAAGGTCACTTTTCATTCCAATCCCAAAGAAAGGCAATGCCAAAGAATGCTCAAACTATCACACAATTGCACTCATCTCACATGCTAGTAAAGTAATGCTCAAAATTCTCCAAGCCAGGCTTCAGCAATACGTGAACCATTAACTTCCAAATGTTCAAGCTGGTTTTAGAAAAGGCAGAGGAACCAGAGATCAAATTGCCAACATCCACTGGATCTTCGAAAAAGCAAGAGAGTTCCAGAAAAACATCTATTTCTGCTTTATTGACTATGCCAAAGCCTTGACTGTGTGGATCACAATAATCTGTGGAAAATTCTGAGAGAGATGGGAATACCAGACCACCTGACCTGCCTCTTGAGAAACCTATATCCAGGTCAGGAAGCAACAGCTAGAACTGGATATGGAACAACAGACTGGTTCCAAATAGGAAAAGGAGTACGTCAAGGCTGTATATTGTCATCCTGTTATTTTAACTTATATGCAGAGTACATCATGAGAAACGCTGGACTGGAAGAAGCACAAGCTGGAATCAAGATTGCCAGGAGAAATATCAATAGCCTCAGATATGCAGATGACACCACCCTTATGGCAGAAAGTGAAGAGGAACTAAAAAGCCTCTTGATGAAAGTGAAAGTGGAGAGTGAAAAAGTTGCCTTAAAGCTCAACATTCAGAAAACAAAGATCATGGCATCTGGTCCCATCACTTCATGGGAAATAGATGGGGAACAGTGGAAACAGTGTCAGACTTTACTGGGCTCCAGAATCACTGCAGATGGTGACTGCAGCCATGAAATTAAAAGACGCTTACTCCTTGGAAGAAAAGTTATGACCAACCTAGACAGCATATTAAAAAGCAGAGACATTACTTTGCCGACTAAGGTCCGTCTAGTCAAGGCTATGGTTTTTCCAGTGGTCATGTATGATGTGAGAGTTGGACTGTGAAGAAGGCTGAGCACCGAAGAATTGATGCTTTTGAACTGTGGTGTTGGAGAAGACTCTCGAGAGTCCCTTGGACTGCAAGAAGATCCAACCAGTCCATTCTGAAGGAGATCAGCCCCGGGATTTCTTTGGAAGGAATGATGCTAAAGCTGAAGCTCCAGTACTTTGGCCACCTCAGGCAAACAGTTGACTTATTGGAAAAGACTCTGATGCTGGGAGGGGTTGGGGGCAGGAGGAGAAGGGGATGACAGAGGATGAGATGCCTGGATGGCATCACGGACTCGATGGACATAAGTCTGAGTGAACTCCAGGAGTTGGTGATGGACAGGGAGGCCTGGGTGCTGCGATTCATGGGGTCACAAAGAGTCGGACACGACTGAGCGACTGAACTGACTGAACTAAAAGTTAAGAAAATTATCTTACCTTCATTTATTCCATTTCCAGATCTTCGTGCATATCCGAGTATATGCTATGGTTCATATCCCTCTGCTTAAAGAACTTCATTTAACATTTGTTTTAGAGTAGGGTCTTCTGGCAATGTATTTTCTATTTTTCTTTCTTTTAGAAAGTCTTCATTTCTCTATCAATTCTGAAAGATATTTTCATGAAAAATTTCATACAGTCCCCCCTCCCCATTTTGTTCCTGTGTAATGTCTTAACAAAATCTTTCCTGGTATTAAGCCTTATAGATTTATGTTCTGTTGTCATTATCCATTATTTATTCAGATATTTATCAGTCATTTCCTCTGTTTCTTCTGGGATTCCATTATGTTGTGTGGGGACTACAGATCTTTCCCCACAGCTCTTGGGTGATCTACTCTTTGCTGTCACTCCTACCCTCCTTAGTGTTCCAGTTTAGCTACTTTTTATTGACTTACCTTCAAATTCAGTTATTCTTTCCTTGGCTGTGTCAGGTATACCTATGAGCCTGTTGAAAGTTTTGTTCCTCTCTACTGTGTTAATTTTTTATTATTTCCATTTGATTCTCACAGTTCCATCTCTCTGATCAAATGACCCATCAAATTTGCCTGTTAAACACCTTTTTCATTAGAGCCTTTAACATATTACTCACAGTTATTTAAAATTCTGTGTCAGGGAGTCTGGTTCCAGTTCTTGAATGCTTTTGTCTCTTGGTGGTGGGTGTTGATTTTCTTGTAACTTTGTAAAAATTACTTTTGACCAAACTCCATGTATCTTGTGTTGGACAGTAGAAACAGAAGTAAATAGATTTTAATCCTTAGAAATGGTCATGCCATTTCTTGTTAAGCCTTTCATGTTTTCATTAATATAGTTAAAAACTGGATGAGGTTTAGGGTTGCTTGTTGCTATGATCACCCTAAGTTCATCACAGCCTTCAAAATTCACTAGTGATTCCTTAAAGTGAGGGCTTGTTTTTCACAGGTTTCTCTCAATGTCTGGGTGACCTTCAAATTTAAGTATTCCCTTTTGACTATGCCTTAAGAGAAAATCCAGCTGAACTAAGGTTATTTTCATTCATTCAGTATTAACGAGTGTTTACCACTTACTTTGCACCAGTCACTGTACTAAATGCTAGGACTTGTAACTCCCCTAATACCTCACAACCCTCTGCCATTAGTTTGTACATCTGTACTTTCTCTGTTGCCTTCAACAGCCTCCCAACATTTGTGTGCCTAGTAAATATCTATCCTGCCGTTAATACTATCAGTCTCCAAAAGTGATCAATCACCATGGAGTTCACTATCCTTGACATTACTTGTGTACCTTATATGCTTCCGTATTTAAATAGTCTGTATTCCCTAAACTGCAAGTGCCTGAAGGCAAGAACAGTGTCTTATTAATACACATGACATGTTTTAGGTTTGTGACCATTGATTTGGAACCAACATCTAGGGCAGATTGGCAGAGGATTTAACAAAGTAGAGAGGTGTGTGTACAAAGCAGTAGTGAGAAAAGACAAGGCCCTCCACAAGTCTTCTCTGTGTTGTCTGCTCATCTATTTGCCTGAAGTGCTGATTTTTATGCTGATTTTGCAGATTGATATGACAAGTTTAAATGGAAAATTAATTGTTCTATTATATTGCATGCATGCTCCCTTCATAAATTCAGTTGTTATTTCCTCAGCTATGTTCAAAGTTACAGTGACCTAACCATGTGGTCAAACAATCCACATAGTTGTCTTAACAAGATATGGGTATTTTCAAAAATAGCTTTTGCATTAGGAAAACACAAAGAAGAGTCCAACTGTATATAACCCAGTTCCAAAAAAAACACTCTGATTTTATTTCTTACATATTTTGCACAAACTGGAAAGGGACTGAACACTATTGTATATATAATGAACAGCTGACAAGAAAAGAGCCTGGCACATAAATGCAGGGTTTTTCTCATGTATTAGTTTAGTTTGCCATAAAGAAACACTATAAACTGAGTGACGTAAAATTCATTTCTCCCAGTTTTGGAGGCTGGAAGGCTGAGGTCAGGACGACACACGGCTGGATACTGGTGAGGGCTCGTTTTGTCTTTTTGTGTCCTCGCACAGCAGAGATCTCTGGTGTCTCTTCTTTTAAAAACACCATTCCTATTATGAGGACCACATCCTCAAGACCTCATCTAACCCTTACTATATCCCAAAAGGCCTCAATTCAAATACAGCCACATTAGGGGTTAGGTTTTTAACATGAATTCAGTCCACGACATCCCATTCTCCACCAATCACTTGTTGCGCACCAGTGTTCTTACATAAAAATACCAATGTTTATTCATATAAATATAAATTCATATATAAACAAAATAATAATTTCTCCCCATTCTGAAGTTCCTCATTCTTCAGTACATCTTGATTTTTTCCCCATTAGCTTGTCCCAGGCTTGTTAGATTTTTCACACCATGAAGATCATATATCTTCATATCAATAGAGACGGTATGGTAATGATTCTACTGCTCCACACAATTGTGAATGCTATTATCTCTTTACTCAGTCTTCTTTATTCTCACCCACAAGTTACTGTTAGCTGAAAATGGCACCCTGGTTTGTGAGAAAATCCCTTCTGTGATACTTCTAAGGGACAAACTCAAATTCTTTTTTCACATGACCTTAAGTCAGGCTCACAGATCCATCCAGAAAAATGGATTTACAATGTACTTTGTTGTATATGACCAATGAAATAGCTTTAAAGTTACGATGGAAATAAAGTACCAGTTGTTTTTATCAAATGAAAAATGCTCTTCATTAAAAATGACCGACCCAATCATCTGAGCTTGTTATTTTGAAACTAAGATGTCTGATAAAGTCACTGCTTCAGTTGATTTCAAATCCTCCGGTCAAATCACCAATGACTTTTGTTCTTTGGCTTTCAAGGTGGGACACAACATCAAACTGCCCCATTTTTACAGTTTGTGTTACAGACATGCATTTTCCCATGCCTCTGTCTCTGCTACTTGGCTGGCCTCCCTCTCTGCTTTCACATATTTAAAACAATCTTAAGCCTTTTCCTCAGAATGTGTATTCTGATGTCGAATCAAGGATGAGCTCCGACTGTATGCCTTCCCACATTTACTACATTCATAGGGTTTCTCCGAGGAATGACTTCTCTGATGCCGAATAAGATCGGAGCCGCTGCTAAATGCCTTCCCGCATTCATTACATTCATAGGGTTTCTCTCCAGTGTGACTTCTTTCATGGAGAATGAGGGATGTCCGCTGGCTAAAGGCCTTCCCACATGTTTTGCATGTGTATGGTTTCTCTCCAGTGTGAATTCTTTCATGTTGGGCGAGGTGAGCACTCTGGCTGAAGGCCTTCCCACACTGATCACATTCATAGGGTCTGTCTTCACTATGAATTCTCTTATGCCTTGTAAGAGAGATGCGGTGACTGAAGGCCTTCCCACACTCCTCACACTGATAGGGTTTTTCTCCAGTATGAATTCTCTGATGTTCAATAAGAAATGACTGGCGGCCAAAAACTTTACTACACTTATTGCATTTGAAGGGTTTCTCTTCAGAATGAATGTTCTGATGTATTTTAAGGTTGGCAGTTCCAGAAAACATCTTCCCACACTCTTTACATTCAAACAGTTTCTTTTTCTTTGTATGGACTTTCTGGTGTTGGATAAGGGATGAATGCCGATTGCAGACCTTCTCACATTTATTACACTGGTATAGTTTCTCTTTATTATGAATTCTTAGATGTAGAATAAGGGTTGAAAGCCGCCTGAAGATCTTCTCACATTTATTGCATTTGTAGGGTTTCTCTGAATTGTGAATTCTCTGATGAAGCATAATGGATGAAATTCTATTAAAGGATTTCCCACATTTTCTGCATTTATAAGGATTCTCTAAATGGTGACTTCTCTGCTGTAGACTGTGACTTAAGGCCTTTTCACTTTCACAAGTTTTCTCTCCAGTGTGAATTCTTTTATGTATAACAAGGACTGATTTCTTACTGAAGACTCTCCTACATTTATTGCATTTGTGTATTTTCTTTCCACTGTGAATTTTCCTATGAAGTAAAAAAGATGACATGCGAATGAAGGCTTTCTTACATTTTCTGCACTGGTAGACATTTTCAACAAAGTGGATTTTCTGATGTATACTGAGAGATGAGCACTGACTCAAGGCCTTCCCACAGTCAAAGACTTCCTTTTCACCATGAATTTTCCCATGTAGGAGCAGGGATGTTCTCTGAATGAAGCTTTCCCCACATTTATCACATTCAAAGTTTTTCCTTCCATTGTGGTTTTTCTGGTGAAGAATGAGGGATGAGATCTGTCTGAAAGCTTTCCTACAACTACTGCATTCATAAGGCTTCTCCCCAGCATGAGAGTTCTGATGAAATTTAAGAGATAAGCTCTGACTAAAGAACTTCCCACAGTCATTACATTTTAAAGACTTCTTCTCTGAATGTACTTTCTTGGGTTTTATTAGGACTGAATTTTTCCTGCAACCTCTCTTTCCTGTGGGAGCTTTTTGTGACGTGGAAACTGGTTTCTGATAGATGCTTTGCCCAGATTTGTTGCACTGATTTGGAGGTAACTTCTTGGTCTCACATTTAGACCCTAAGTCTGAAAGACATCAAGAAATTCAGTTTGTTTTTCTGTGCTAAAAAAATGAAGTTGTTTGCAATAATTATCAATCAAAGTAATAACAATGATGATAATTAGAGTAATAACTCTTTGAGTGTTTTATTATAGTTTTAACATAGTAAGGACTTTATAGAAATATTTAATAACAAATTCACAGAAGTGCAATTTGAAATGAATAAAGGTTTTATTATTGAATAAATATATACCATATACTTTGGAAGAAAAGCTATGACAATCCTAAACAGTCTATTAAAAAGCAGAGACATCACTTTGCTGACAAAGGTTCATATAATTAAAGCTATAGTTTTTCTAGTAGTCATGTATGGCTGTGAGAGTTGGACCATGAAGAAGGCTAAATGCTGAAGAATTGATGTTTTTGAACTGTGGTGCTGCAGAAGACTCTCGAGAGTCCCTTGGACCGCAAGGAGATCAAACCAGTCAACCCTAAAGAAAATGCTGAAGCTGAAGCTCCAGTACTTTGGCTATCTGATGCAAAGAGCTGACTCATTGGAAAAGACCCTGATGCTGGAAAAGACTGGAGGCAGGAGGAGAAGGCGGTGACAGAGGATAAGATAGCTGGATGGCATCAATGACTCAACGGACATGAGCCTGAGCAAACTCCAGGAAATAGTGAAGGACAGAGAAGCCTGGCATGCTGCAGTCCATGGGGTCATAGAGTTGGACAAGACTTAGCAACTGAACAACAACATTTACCACATGAAACTCCATAAACTGTTCAATAGATAAATGTAGTTTTATTATAGGAAATGTCCAGGAAAGGCAGAAGGTAAACTATAGACAGACACAATTTGCCAAAACTCAAAACATAAGAAAAAGATGATCTGAATAGGCACATATCTATTTAAAACACTGGATCGGTAATTAATAACCCTCCAAAATAGAAAGTACCAGGCCCATATGTGTTTGCTAGTGAAATCTATGAAACATTTAAGGAAGACATCATTCCAATTCTCCATTATCTCTTTCAGAGGACAAAAGCAGAGGGACTACTTACTACCTCATTGTATGAGGTCATCATTACCTTAACACCAAAACAAGACACACCATAAGAAAAGCAAAGTACAGACAAATATCCCTGTTATATACTTATGCAAAAATCCTAAACAAAATACTAGCAAGCCAAATTCAACAGTACATTAAAAGGGTCATACACATGAACAAGTTGGATTTATACCTGGAATGCAAGGATAGTTCAACATAGGAAAATAAATGTAATATATCACAATCACCAAATTAAAGGACAAAAACCACATGATCATCTCAACTGATGCAGAAAAAGCTTTTGACAAAATTCATCACTCTTTCATGATAAAAAACACTCAATAAGCTAGGACCAGAAGGAACTACATCAATTTCACACCAAAAACAGCTTAAACATTGATTAATTTGAATTAATAAGTGAATTAATTCAGTAAAGTGGCAGGATATAAAATCAACATTCAAAAATCAGTTTTGTTTCTATATACCACCAATGACCACTCCATAAAGGAAACTGAGAAAACAATCCCATTTACTATAACATCAAAAAGGACAAAATATTTAGGAGTAAGTTTAACCAAAGAGATGAAAGACTTGTACACTGAAAACTACAAACATTGCTAAAAGAAATCAAAGCTATAAATAAATGGAAAGACATCCTGTGCTTGTGGATTGAAAGACTTAATACTGTAAAACTGTCCATACCACTCAAAGTTATCTACAGATTCAATACAGTCCCTATCAAAAGCCCAGTAATATTTTTTACAGTAGAAAAAAGTCCTAGAATTCATATGGAATCTCAAGGGACCCTGAATAACCAAAACACTCCTGAAAGAGAGAAATGAAGAAGGATGCTTCAGACTTCCTAATAATTAAGATGGTGTGGCAGTGGCATAAAGGTACATACACAGACCTATGGAAGAGAACAGACAGCCCAGAAATAAACTCTTACATATCTGGTTAAATGATTTTCAACAAGGGCGCCAAGACTGTCACAAAAGGGAAAGAACAGTTTCTTCCACAAATGGTGTTGGGAAAACTGGGTACCTACTTGCAAAAGAATGAACATGTACCCCTTAGTTACACTATATACAAAAACTAACTCAAAAATAAAGACCTAAAATGTATGCCCCAAAATTATTACATTCCTAGGAAGAAAACACAGGGAAAAAGCTTCAGGACATTGGATCTGGCACTGAATTTCTTGGCTATGGCACGAAAAGCACGGGCAACAAAATGAAAGAAGAGAACGAGACTACATCAAACTTAACTTTTGTGTTTCAGAGAAAACAACAGGGAAAAGGCAACCTATGGACACTGCAGATCACATACATGATGAAGGACTAACGTGCAGAATATGTAAAGAGCTTCCACAACTTAAAGACAAATTACCCTATTAAAACATGGGCAAAGGACTTGAATAGCTATTTCTCCAAGGAAGACAGACAAATGGCCAATAAACATATTCAAAGATGCTCAACATCATTAATCATTAGAGAAATATTAATTAAATCCACAATATCACCTCATAACATAAAAACAGCCAATAAGAAAAAAAAAAACAAACAGAAAACAAGTGCTGTAAGGATGAGCAGAATCCGGAACCCTTGTGTGTTACTGGTGGAAATGAAAAATGGTGTAGCCACTGTGGAAAATGGTATGGTGGTTCCTTAGAAAATATGATTCAACACTAACACTGGGTATATATCCAAAGGAATTGAAATCAGGATCTTGAAGAGATTTATCTGTACACCCATATTCACTGCAGCATGAATCACAGTAGCTAAGATGTGGAAGCAACCCATATGTCCACTAACAGATGAATGAATAAAGAAAATGTGGTATATACATACAGTGGAATATTATGTAACCTTAAAAAAGAAAATCCTGTCATGCACTACAACACAGATGAACCTTGATGACATATGCTAAGTGGAAAAAAGCGAGTCACAGAAGGTCAAATACTGCATGATTCCATTCATACGAAGTATCCATAGTAGTCAAAATCATACCAAGGGCTGAGTGGAAAGGTGGGAAGAATTAGTATTTAGTGGGTATGGAGTTTCAGTATTGCAATATTTAAAAAGTTCTAGATACCTCTTGCTCAACAATGCAAATATACTTAACTGTACATTTTAAAATGGTTAAGATGGGAATTCCCTGGCAATCCAGTGGTTAGGATTCTGTGCTCTCACTCCCGAGGGCCCAGGTTCAATTCCCGGTCAGGAAACTAAGATCCCACAAGCCAAGCAGCGCAGCCAAAAAATAAATAAAAACTAAATTTAAATGGTTAAGATGGTAAATTTAATGTTATGTGCTTTTTACAATTAAAAAATTAAAGTCATAGCTGTAAAAATGAACTAAAAACACAACAAAATTAAAAAACTTATAATTTGACCAATCAAAGAGAAATCTATCAATACTAGAGAAGGAAATGAGTTCTTGAAAAGCAGTCAAAATAAATGCTTATGGGAAAGATTTTTAATTTTTTTTTTAAGGAATGGAGACAATGATGCAAGTCAGATTCTTATTAATACAATCACTAGAAAAGTCAGAATACACACGCTTTCTCTGAAGAGAAATATGAAAACCAAAGCAGGATGGGGATGAGGCTATTAAAACCTGAGCTTCTGAGATCAGAAGCTGGGGTTCAAATCCCAACTCTGCTGCTACTTCCCAGCTAGACGACCTTGGGCAAGTCACTGAACTTCTTTGGCCCTCAGTTTCCTCATCTATAAAATAGGAATAATAAGAGGACCTACCTTATAGAGCTTCTAGGAGGAACCTGTACTTAAAAAAGAGTATCAGGACTTCCCTGGTGGTCCAATGGTTATGAATTCACCTTGTTATGCAGGATACACAGGATCAACCCACAGTCGGGGAACTAAGATTCCACGTGCCATGGAGCAGCTAAGCCTGTGAGCTCTGAAGCCCACGTGTCACAACTAGGGAGTCTGGCAATCCAGCATGACGCAACTAAGACCAGACGCAGCCAAATAAAATCTTTTTTTTTTTTTTAAAGAATATCAGATACCTAGTGAGAGGCTTGTTGAACACGAATTATTCACCCTGGGGACACATACTGAAGAGACTTGAGTTTTCTGCACAACCTCGGGATCTGTGAGGTGGAGAAAGTGGCTCTCAATTATTATCTTAAAGACAGTGCCCTTTTATGATAGAAGGTACTCACCTAAGCCCCGGCGTCTTTTCACTGGGTCCACCATCCAGGGCGCTTTCCCTTTCTCCAATAAGCTGATCACGTTTGGTCTCCGAAAGGAAAGTCCTACAACACAGGAAAAACATTGGAACTGAGCATGATGTGGGCACCACAGCTACTAGAATCAGGCTTTGTCTCAAGAAAAATGGGGTTTATTCACGCAAAAGGAGCACAGAGGATGTGAAGGGTAGGTGGAGAAAAAGGATGAAAGGTCAGTCATAGACAGCAGAGCTATTCACTTCTAACTCTACAAAACCAACTACTCTGGGGAAGAGTTGAAGCAGAACTCCTGAGGCTGGTCATTCAGTTACAGTCTTCCCACATCCAAGCCCGCAGTCCTCTGGTCTGCTGTAACCCACACTCCCATGCCAGCTGCTCCCTGTCAGCATCCACCAATAGCAGTACTGGGGGTTTCCATTTCTGCTTTGCTTTTTTCCCTGTGACTCCCAGAACGAGCCTCATGTTGCCCCCTCAGCAGGATAAACAAAACAGGCAGTGCTCCCCTCTCCTTCTGAAATCTGAGTCCCATCCCCAAAGTCCTAAAACTCCAAACTCTTCCCTCTGTCCTCCCAGCCCTAGGATGGAGGATGTGTCCTGTAGTTACCATCTCTGTGTTACCTCAGCGTCCAATATTTACCTTTTAATAGTACCTGTTAAAAGTCAATTCTTTAAATTATTTCTCTCAAAAACAACCCAAGTCCTCAAAAGGTTATATATATAGTTACTATTGATATATGACCAGTACCTACCACTCCTAGACATATACCCAAGAGAGATGAAAATATGCATCCACACAAAAATTTGTACACGAACATTCATAGCAGCAGATTCATAATAGCCATACACTGGAAACAGTCCAAATGCCTATAACTGGTGAATGGAAAAACAAAAGGTGGAATATTATTTGGCCATGAAGAGGAAATGAGGTACTGATACAGGCTACAATGCAGATGAACCTCAAAAATATTATCTTAAATGAAAGAAGTCAGACACAAAGGACAACATATTTAATTTCATTTTTATGGAACACCAAGAAAGGGAAATTCATAGACAGAAAGTAAATAATGGTTCAGTGTTTGCCTAATCTGGGGGCGTTAGTTGGCACAGGTAAATAAAACAGGGATTGATGCTAGTCACAGGCTTTCTTTGGGGGGGGTAATGAAAATGTTGGAGAAGACTCTTGAGAGTCCCTTGGACTGCAAGGAGATCCAACCAGTCCGTCCTAATGGAGAACAGTCCTGGGTGTTCATTGGTAGGATTGATGTTGAAGCTGAAACTCCAATACTTTGGCCACCTGATGTGAACAGCTGACTCATTTGAAAAGACCCTCATGCTGGGAAAGATTGAAGGCAGGAGAAGGGCATGACAGAGGATGAGATGGTTGGATGGCACCACCGACTCAATGGACATAGGTTTGTCCAGGAGTTGGTGATGGACAGGGAGGCCTGGCATGTTGCGGTTCATGGAGTCGCAAAGAGTCGGACATGACTGAGCAACTGAACTGAACTGAAGATGTAAAACTGACTATGGTGATGGGTGCTCAAGTCTGTAAATACACTTGAAAAACCAACGGAACTGTATACTTCACATGGGTGAATTGTATAATATGTGAATTATACCTCAATGAAGCTATTTAAAAAAAAAGCCAAACTGGAGTGGCTTCTATTCCCCTAATTGACTCATCTCCCTCAACAGTCCAGTTGTGGATCATGGGAGCAGGAGAGCCTTACCGAGAGAAACCAGGTTCTGGTAGTTTTCCAACATGACGTCTTCATACAGATCCTTCTGAATGGGGCTCAGCCATTCCCACTCCTCCTGGGAGAAGTAGATGGCCAAATCCCCAAATGTCACTGGTGCCTGAAATGGAAAAGCAGATGTCCTTTCACTGTGGGCTTGTGCTTCCACACAGCTGGAGAAAACAGTGGACTTCCAAACATGGAAGACACATGATGCCAGGGTTCTATGAAGGAAACACTGAGGTTCCGAGATCAAAAGGGGCAGTTGTAATAATAAAACACAATGCAATATGATACAGCTGGTATTAAAGGTTTTGTTCCACAAAAAGCATATCAACTTGGATTTACACAGCACTGACAAGACAAGGCATTCTTCTAGGTACCCTGCATGCACTACCTCACGTTAGGCAGCGACTGGGGCACTGCCAAGAGGACCACAGCGATGTTACAGATACGGGAACTGAGGCCCAGAGAGGTGAGGTAACTTACTGGAGGTCTAACAGCTTGTCAGTGGAGAAGCTGGGGTTCAGTCTGGGCAGTCTTGCTTCTGATTCATGTCCCTAACCACATGTGAGTGCATTATATGTGGCAAAATTTTTGCAGATGTTATCAAGGTTAAATCAGTTGACCTCGAAATAGGAGGAAGTAGCCTGGATTATCTAGGTCAGCTCGGTGTCATCACAGGAGCCCCCACGAGCAAAGGATTTTCTCCAGCTGGAGGAAGAGGAAAGCGGAAAGGGAAGTCGGGGCAATCTGCAGCATGAGCGGTTCTGGACCTGTTGATGCTGGTTTGAAGGTGGACAAAGGGAGCCCCTCAGGAAGCGGAGGAGAAGAAATGAAATTTAGCCAGTAACCACTGAGTTCAGAAGAGGACCCTGAGCATCCGATGGGACCACAGCTGGCGGACAGCTTGATTTCACTCTTGTGAGACCCAAAACAGAGGACCCAGCTAACCCAAGCTGGGTCTGAACCCCAACCCACAAACTTGTGAAAATAAATGTATGCTGTCTTGAGTGGCCAAGTTTGTGGCAACAGGGAACGAATACACACAACTTAAAGGGCAAAAGTGTCTATTATGAGAAACTACATTCAGGAGGCTTACTGTAGAAAATTGCTTGATCACTAAAATCTTGAAACATGCCTATCATAGGAGGCTGGCTCACTGGCCTGGGTCCAACTAACTCTACCTGAATACCTACAGGGTCAGAAGTTTCTCAAAGTTAGAGAAATTTCCTCCTTGTAGATACGGGCTGTACAAGTAGAAACAACGGCAACATTACAGATTTAACTCTGGAGGACAACATCCAGCCCTCTGCCCTAGCAGGTCCCACCTGGGCACTCATGTCCACCTTGAGAAATCACGGTGTCTCTAGCCTTCTCTCTGGGGAGGGAAGACAGGCAGAGCCCCTGGAGATACTGAATGAATAGGTGAAAGGTCATGCACACACTGAGAGAAAAGAAGAGGGGGCCCCTGCTCACGCTCTCACCCTCTGAGGTGATGGAAGGAAACCAGGGACCATGTCTTGCCTGGGTCTCCATGGGGCTGGAAGGAAAGAAATGGTTTCCTACACGGCAGAAGAACTTTCCCAAAAGAAGAGCAGTCACTACTTACCCTGGATTTGGACTTCCCCCGAGCGGCAGGCATCCTCTCCTCCGTCTTAGGGCTCATAGCAGGAGGAGGGCAGGGCACTGAGAAGGTGGGCCTGGGGGAGAAGAGAAGCCATGAGACTGCCTGGGCCACCGGGAGGGCCCACAGCCTCTGGGTCCACACCCTGGTCACACACACGCACCGGGGACGTCAGAGCATCATCTGAAACCCTCCTGCCCTTTCTCAGCATCAGGGAGAAGCTGCAGCCAACACTGTCTATTTCTGAGGTCACAGGAGGCGCCGGGTCAGGAGACAGTGAAAGGGGCAGATGCCTGCTCTTCCAGCTGACAAGTAGCTGCGGCGTGCCCGCCACGTGCCAGGGGCTGTCCCAGGGGCTGGCGGGGAAGCAGAGTCAGAGCAGAGTGGCACCTGCTCCCAGTCCCTTACGTTCCAGCAGGGAAGACAGGCCCACACAGAGACCAGCGTGAGCCGTGATCCCTGCTGTGAAGGCAACAGGACCTGAGCAGGGAAGAAGGGGCAGGCATGGGGGAGGCCTCTCAGAAGAGGCCACCCAGAGCCGAGGCGTGACTGCAGCACATGCCTGAGTCACCTGGGCACAGGGAGAAAGGCATTCTGGGTAGAGGTACAGCAGGTGCAAGAGCCCTGCAGCAGGCGCACGCTGGGCATGTGGCGGGCAGAGAGGATGCAGGTGAGCGGAAGCAGCATGAGAGAGCGGGGAGACAGTGGGCCTGCGACAGGCACACACTAGGGGTGTGGATGGCAGAGAGAATGCAGGTGAGCGGAAGCAGCGTGAGAGAGCGGGGAGACAGTGGGCCTGCAGCAGGCACACACTAGGGGTGTGGAGGGCAGAGAGGATGCAGGAGGCAGCGTGAGAGAGCGGGGAGACGGTGGGCCTGCAGCAGGCGCACACTAGGGGTGTGGAGGGCAGAGAGGATGCAGGTGAGCGGAAGCAGCTTGAGAGAGCGGGGCGACGGTGGGCCTGAGGTGACTGGCATCAGGAGGGACTGGGTCATGAAGGGGGCGACAAGCAGTTTGGAATTGATCTAAGTGTGGTAAGGTGTGGGGACAGGTGGTAGCTGAGCAGAGGAATGATGTGACTGACTTAACATTTAACAAAAATTTTTCTTGGTGGCTATGTGGCCAATACTATGGATGTGTGTTGGTGGGGTAGGAAGGGGGAAGCAAGAGCTGCAGAAGGGGCTCATTAGACAGGTATGCAGAAATCTGGAAGAGAAACCTCAATGGTGTGCACCAGGGTGAGAGAGTTAAGAGGCGAGATGTCAAGAATCCTTCAAGCGAGGTCCTCTATCGCCCTGTCGCTCTATACCTGTCTTGTCCAACATGAATACCAGCAGACACTGAGTTCTGCAAATAAGAAACTGTTTCATTTTATTTCAGTTATTATTAAAACCATAAAAATGATAACTAATATAATCATCAAATTAAAAATTATCTCTAATCTAAGATTAAAAACTGATCCTTAGTTCAGTTACTGTGAAACTTTTAAGTATGTCTGGGACAATTTGGGTTTGTTTGTTTGGGCCATGCCATGTGGCTTGTGGAGTATCTCAGCTTCCCAGTCAGGGATGGAACCCAGGGCACAGCAGTGAAAGCCCAGAATCCTAACCACTAAGCCACCAGGGACCTTCCTCTAATAATAAATTTTACAAAATTTAAATATAGATCAAATATCTCCAATAAAAATTAAGTGTCTGCATTGAGGTGCACTCTAACCATAAAATACATACCTGATTTTAAAGACCTAGTATGAAAAAAAATAGAATGTAAAAAATCCCATGGGTAATTTTTTATATTGATTGCAAGTTGAAAAGATAATATGTCAGATAAAGCTTATTGAGTTTTAAAATGTATTATTAATAAGACTATACAATGTTGGAAAGACAGTCTCTTCAATAAATGGTGCTTGGAAAACTAGACAGTCATATGTTAAAAAAAATGAAACTAGATCATTCTTTAACTCCATACACAAAAATAAGCTCAAAAAAGGCCTAAACATGAGACCGAATACTATAAACTTCCTATAGGAAAACATAGGCAGAACACTCTCACATAACCACAGCAGTATCTTCTTCAATCCATCTCACCAAAAAATGGAAATAAAAACAAACAAAAACAAACGGAATGGGACCTTCTGCTGCTGCTGCTGCTGCTAAGTCGCTTCAGTCGTGTCCAATTCTGTGCGACCCCATAGATGGCAGCCTACTAGGCTCCCCCGTCCCTGGGATTCTCCAGGCAAGAACACTGGAGTAGGTTGCCATTTCCTTCTGCAATGCATGAAAGTGAAAAGTGAAAGTGAAGTCGCTCAGTCGTGACTGCAGCCTTCCAGGCTCCTCCGTCCATGGGATTTTCCAGGCAAGAGTACTGGAGTGGGGTGCCATTGCCTTCTCCGGGAATGAGACCTACTCAAACTCAAAAGCTTTTGCACAGCAAAGGAAACAATAAACAAAACAAAAAGACAACCCACAGATTGGGAGAAAATATCTGCATCAATGTGACTGGTAAGGGATTAGTCTCCAAAATTTACAAACAGCTATGAAAACTAAGATCATGGCATCTGCTCCCATCACTTCATGTCAAACAGATGGGGAAACAGTGGAAACAGTGACAGACTTTATTTTAGGGGGGCTCCAAAATCACTGCAGATGGTGACTGTAGCCATGAAATTAAAAGACACTTGCTCCTTGGAAAGAAAGTTATGACCAACCTAGACACCATATTAAAAAGCAGAGACATTACTTTGTCAACAAAGGTCTGTCTAGTGAAAGCTATGGTTTTTCCAGCAGTTGTGTGTGGATGTGAGAGCTGGACTATAAAGAAAGCTGAGTGCTGAAGAACTGATGCTTTTGAACTGTGCTGTTGGAGAAGACTCTTGAGAGTTCCTTGGACTGCAAGGAGATCCAACCAGTCCATCCTAAAGGAGATCAGTCCTGGGTGTTTATTGGAAGGACTGATGTTGAAGCTGAAACTCCAATACTTTGGCCACCTGATTCGAAGAGCTGACTCATTTGAAAAGACCCTGATGCTGGGAAAGATTGAGGGCAGGAGGAGAAGGGGATGACAGAGGATGAGATGGTTGGATGGCGTCACCGATTCAATGGACATGACTCTGGATGAACTCCAGGAGTTGGTGATGGACAAGGAGGCCTGGTGTGCTGTGATTCATGGGGTCGCAAAGAGTTGGACACAACTGAGCGACTGAACTGAACTATGATACTTAACAGCATCAAAACCAACAACCCACTCAAAAAGAGGGCAGAAGACCTAAGTAGACATTTCTCCAAAGATGACACACAGATGGCCAACTGGCACATGTAAAGATGTTCAACACAGCTAATTATTAGAAAATGCAAATCAAAGCTACAATGAGGTATCACTTCACACCAGTCAGAATGGCCATCGTCAAAAATCCACAAACAATAAATGCTAAAGAGATGGGGGAGAGAAGAGAACCCTCCTACATTAAGGGTGGGAATGTAAATTGGGACAGCCACTATGGAGAACAGTATGGAGGTTCCTTAAAAACTAGAAGCAGAGCTACCACATGACCCTGCAAGCCCAGGCCTGGGCGTGGATCTGGAGAAAGACACGACCTGAAAGGCCACCTGCACCCAACGTTCACTGCAGCAGCGCTGCCAACACCGAGACACATGAGCAACCTAAATGTGCACTGACAGCAGCGGACAGAGGTGCGGACGTATATACAAGGGAATGTTCTCGGCCACCAAGCAGAATGAGACTGCGCCGTCTGCAGCAGCACGCACGGGCCCAGAGAGTGTTTATTGAGTGAAGTCAGAGCAGGAGGAGTGCCGTGTGACGTCCTTATATGTGGAATCTAAAAGGAAACGGCACGAAAGAAGTTACCTACGAAACAGAGAGAGACTCACAGAGAAGCACCCCGTGGCTGCTGCAGAAGGTCGTGCACACACTGCTGTATTTGAAACGGGTGCTGGGTAGCCCGCAATGTCTGCCCATTTCCATGGTGTGAAGACTGCCACCAGAGTGCGCTGTAAGGTACCAAACTGATGCCACTGAGCCTGAGGCTGGGGAGACGTGTGCCCTACGGGCTTGCGTGAGCCGGGGCAGGCCAGCTCCAGCACTCCACTGCCACGCGGCCTGTAAGCTCTTCCGACTAACGTCCCTGCACAGCAAGGAGGGCTCATGTCTAACTCAGCAGCCTGAGAACACCCCAAAGCAGCTGCCCAACCACATCAAACTCCTGAAGTCTTCTGTTCTTTTTTCTGCAACAACCATATGACTTTCGCATTCCACATCATGATAAATCTGTACTAATATAAAAACTGTGTTTAAAATCACTTACCAGATTCTTCCTTTCTGACTCCTCAAGTCGAGTGGACTGCTCCAGGAAGTGGCACGGCGTCCATCCTGTGGTTTCTCATAGCTGCTTGTGCTTGTCACACACCGTGAACTGAAGGTGTGTGATTCTTGTCCACGAAGTAATTTCCTCCGAGGAACTCGGCACAGCTGGGAGGAAAGAACAGCAGTTTGTCATTAGATAATTCTGGATTCAAAGTTTGCCTCTGCCGATTACTGGCTGTGGGAGAGCTACATAAAGCCTCAGTCTGCTCATCTGCACCCTCAACAACAGGCACACGGTTATCTCTCGCCTTCCTGTTCCTTTTTAATTTGGTGTACACCAAGCATCACCAAGGACGCCTGACACCCACCAAGAGGGCTGCAGTAAGGATTCTCACACAGGGCTGGCTAGAGACTGGCGACTTGGCAATGCCGCCTAAGACTGAGGGTGCACATGCTATCTGACCCGGGTGTTTCTGAAGCGTCTTTGGACATCCCTGCGTGTGTGTAAAATGACAGGGTTTGCAGGGGGAGCCAGGGCAGGGCTTCGGTGGAGGGCATGCATCTGGAGCCAGGCGGTCTGGGTTTAGCTTCCGACTTCGCCACCCACTCCCTGAGTGACTCAGACGCCCTCCCTGTCCTCTCTGGGCCTCAGCTTCCTCAACAGCCAAACGAGGAAAATAACCAGGACAACTCCACAGGGCTGCTGTGAAAATTAAATGAATGAAAACACTCAATGAACTCAGGGGAGCGCCAGTGCTAAACAAGTGTTAGTTTTTAAATTATCATCATCTTACTAAGTCCGAGCTCACAGTGCTCAGCATATGACAGACCAATAAACCGAGACACAAGCTGCTGGAACAAGGAACAGTGACTTTATCCGAAAAGCCAGGAGATGGGAAGGTGGTGGACTCATGTCCCAAAGAACCACCTTGCCTAAGATAGAATTCAGGCTTCCTTTATGCAAAAAGGAGGGGCAGTAAAGGCAAACATTTCCTGACTCCAGTCAGCCTCTGAAAGGGATGTGTCAATTTCTTCCTTCCTGCTGTCATTCACAGGTGGCCCTGGTAGGGATGATTCCGGAGACCTAAACAAAGATGTTTTACCTCCATGCTCATCACCTGGCAGACAGAGTTCCCAGAGACGGGCCACTGTGTATCACTTAAGCTTACAAGCAATGGCCCTTTAGTGATTAACCTGTAATAGAATACAAAGGTTCTCCCCATTATGGTTAACTACCTGTCAAGAGCCTGGAAACAGCTGCCTGTCAGTGAGAAAAGGAGTGAGGGAACGCGACATGCACACATGGGGCACCAAGCAGCCTTACGAGGAGTACGGCAGCACGACACCGGTGGGTCTTTACTGGGGCTAATTTTGCTCCCAGGAGATGCAACGTCTGGGACATTTGCAGTTGTCCCAGCTTGAGGGGTGAGGTGCTCCAGGCATCTAATGGGCAGAGACAAGACATGCTGCAAGGTTCAGGACAGTGCCCAGAGCACAGAACGAACAATCAGGCCCACGAGGTCAGCTCTACTGAGGCTAAGAAATCTGCTGTGCCTGTCGTGTGTGAAATGATTTCCAAGACATGGTATAACAATGGAAAATAGGTGTAGAGGAAAATGCTTAGGTTAAAAAAAAAAAAAAAAACAGGATATGAATACTTGAGTGAAAAGGCACAGACAAGTTCTGGAAATGGAATAAAGAAGTTGGTAGCAATGACTGTCCCTGAAGAATGGAACTGGGTCACTAGGTTTCCAAATTCCCTTTTCCCTGTCTACGCTTTGGCAAATGCACAGACAATCACCTCTTTGAAACAACAACACAAAATAAAGAGGCTGCATCCCACTACACCTCAGGGGAGGGATCTAAACCGGGCCTGCATTCTGAGTCCCAGACCACAGGGCGGGAAAGGGCTGTGCAATTCAGCACAGCACTAAAGCCTCGCTCCTAAGATGGGGATGGCCAGAACCGGGATGAGTTCAAGCTTCCAAACTTCCTGGAGAGCTCCACCCCACACTGCTGCCAGTGTCGCTGGCTCCTGGCGCTGGATACCGTGCGGCCAGAGCCTCAGCCCTGACTGCCACCCCAGGCCCAGGCAGGAAGGAGCCAAAGGGCGTGGTGGTGGCCGACGGGGGCCGGGGCGAGACGTCGCTGCTCGTGGTGAATGGCCAGGGCTCCTTCCCCGAGCACGACACCCTGTCCATTCAACAAGGACACGTCCAGCATGAAGGCGGGCAGCAAGGAGGCGACCAGGAACCCCCATGACACTGCTGGGCACGAAGACAACAACGCTGGAGCCCCTGTCCCACCAGAACACCCGCCTTGTGCCCACCTGCCAGGATGTCACGAACCCCACCAGCTATGGCAACGTTCTCACGGAGGGCTTCCCTGAGGTCACGTCTCTGCGTGGGGTCCCCATGCTGCTCACTGGAGCTGGGGAAGGACACGGAGAGGCTGCACAAGCTTCAGGAGGCCCAGCTGGAGACCAGCACCTACATGTAGGGCCAGCGTGCCCTCTACCTGAAATGTTCTGCCATTTCAGGAGAACGAGGAAGACATCTGAGAGGCCGCCGAGGCTGCCCTGAGCGCTCTGCAGAAGGCACAGCGGCAGAAACAGAGCAGCTGCGCCTGCGCCTTGGACACCTCCCAGCGGGCACACAGCCCCCATGGCAGGACGGACAGGGCCCAGGTCCTCACACACAGACTGCCCTCCGGATCCGGCCCCTCCTTGGCTCTCAAAGGGCGCTTGGAGTCGGGCGTCTCCAGGACCTCGTGTTTGGGGCCTGTGGTCAGGCTCTTGGCACATTTTGGAACCCTCTCATTTCCCAGCTGGGGCTCTGACCACACGCTCCCCTCCAGCCAGGTGACAGTGGTGGGGAGGGCAGATTCTGTCCCTCTGGACCCCGAAGCTGGCATTTGTCCCCAGGACTCAGGAGTGCCCTCATCACAGCCAGCCCCCAGCTGTGTCCGCCCCTGCACAACAGGTCCTCAAGGCCTACGCCTGAAATGCAAAACGACGTCTGGTACGTGGACAAACGTGGACCTGGCGGCCTTCCACAGCTCCCAGGCCTCCTCTCCCAGGCCACCCCTCCCTGGGCTCCTGAGAAGGCACGGCTGCATCCTCCAGCTTTCTTCCCCCAGGAACTCGGGCAGCACGGTGGGGCCGAGGCCCATCAGGGGACACGGGCCCCAGCCCCAGGCGTGGGGGCTGCACAAGCCCTCTTCCACCTCCTCATGCAGAGGACTTCAGTCTCAGCCCTCAGCCTGGCCACCATCTTTCCAGGGCTGGACGCACAGGGGCCAGAGAAGAACTTCTCTCAAAAAGCATTCCCTGGACCATCTATCTGACTCCTGCTCAGCGTCTCCTCACCTGCAACCCTCCCCCAACCAGTACTTGCCAGAAACCCGAGGTGAAAAGTGACATCAGCTCCAAGTGATGTTGGGCAAGTCGGGTCTCTCTACACACTGTTGCCCCACCTGCAGAAGGACAGCCCTGGCCCATTAAACCGTCATCACGCTCCCCTCTGTCCCTCACCAGCCCCTTCTGCTGAGAGGTGGAACCACGTGTGGAAGCCAGGCCATCCTGGCCGCCCGGGAGAACAGACTCGATGAACCCCCAGCACAGATTCACTGAACCTCCTGGAAGGTCTGGGGTCACGGGCCCCAAGTTTTAAACAAGTGCCCCGGGTGACTCTGACGTCCCATGGATTGGGAGCTGGTGGCTTCTGAGTAAGCCCGAGAATCAGCATTACCTAAGATGAGTTCATGGCAGCAGGGGGCTCCTGCCCACCCCAGTTCTCTCCCACATCAGCCCCCTCCCTGGCCCAGTGCTTCAGCCTCCGGCGGGCCTAAGAAAGAGAATTCTGAAGTCCACCCTACCCCACCTGGGTTCCCCAAGGCCCAGCCATGGCCTGGGGAATCAACAGAGCATTCTGTCCAAGACCTCGTGGAAAAATCATAGTCTAGGGCACAGGTCCATAAAATACAGTGTGTGGGGGGAGGCCAAATCTGGCCACTATTTTTGTAAAGTTTTGCTGAAACACACACACACAAAAGCTACTGGACAGTGGGACTTCCCTGATGGCGCAGGGGATACGAATCTGCCCACCAGTGCAGGGGACACAGGTTCGATCCCTGGTACAGGAAGATTCCACATGACATGGAACAACTAAGCCTGTGCGCCACAAGTAATGAGCCCATGAGCCACAACCACTGGGCCCGCATGCTGCAACTACCGAAGCCTACACACTTAGAGCCTGTGCCTCGCAACAGGAGCAGCCACGGCAGCGAGCAGCCGGCTGCTCACCGCAACCAGAGACAGCCCGCGCAGAGCAACGAAAACCGAGCACGGCCAAAACTAAGAAAGAATTTTTTTTGTAAGTTACTGGACAGTGGCCATGCCTCCCTTCTGGGCGCAGCACCCCTGCGATCCGGGGGGCTCTGCTGGGTGTCGAGTGGGGGACGGGTCCTGACATACCTGAAAGGCACAGTCTCACTGCCTCTGTTCAGCCAGCTTGTTCCTGCTGTACCACCTGCCTAGTATTTTAAGCTCACTCTTACCCTGAACCTGAAAGCCCCAGACACCAGGGATACAGGAAGGTACTTTCTCGAAAGATGCAAGCGCAGCTGAACAGAAAACACAGGCTTTGCACCTGAATGTCAGCCCTGCCATTTTCTCTGCCGCGCGTGGGAATAGATTTGACTTCCTCACTTAAAATGGGATAGGGCTAGGAATGTCCCTACTGCAGGGAAGTACAGCGGTCAAGACTGCCTTTGACAAGATATTGGAAGCACTGGTCACTGGTGTTTCCTCTTCCCTCCCCGCCATAAAATTAATTTCTCTTATACTGAGAAGCCCCAGAAGAGCCCACAGACTCTCACAGCTGTAGCTCTCAACCCTGTTTGTACACAGTAATCTCTCGGGAGTTTTTTAAATTAAAAACTGAGGGCGGGGCCCGATGCCAGAATAATCAAGTCAATCTCTGGGACCTGAGTCCAAGCATGTCTTATTCCTATCTTCTAAGATTTCTACTCTATGCAAAGCCAGTTTAGACTACTGCCCCAGTCTCGGAGCCCCAGGCTGGAGATCTCCCTGTTGAAGCCCAGACCTGAGCACTGGGGAGGAGACAGTCTGATAAGATCGAACTCTTATATTCCCTGATCCAAGAATTCCAAGGAGGGACTTCTCTGCTGGTCCAGTGGTCAAGAATCTGCCTGCCAATGCACGAGACATGGGTTCGATCCTTGGTCTGGGAAGATCCCACATGCCTCGAGGCAACTAAGCCCACATGTGCCACAGCTACTGAGCCCGCGCTCTAGAGCCTGGGATGCTCTGCAAGAACAGAAGCCACCAAAATGAGAAGCCAGCACACTGCAACTAGAGTAGCCTCTGCTCCCCACAGCTAGAGAAAGCCCGAGAGCAGCAATGAAAACCCAGCGCAGCCAAAAACAAGTAAATAAATCAATGATCTTGTAAAATAGATTTCCAAGGAGTCATTCCTGGCTTTGGAGTTAGCTGAGATGTCCACAGGAAGCCTTGGTGTTAATACTGAAAATGCACCCACTGTCACTGTATTATCCCTTCACCCTGCTGTACTTTTTAAGACACTTACTGCCACCTGCTATAAATTTAACTCCATCTCTCTACTAAACGCAAGCACCAGACGAGTAGAAACCTAGTCTGTCTTCTCAGCCTGGCCCACGGCAGGCATCTGAATGCGGAGTGAGGGAGTGCCTCTCAGAGCCTACCCAGGCTGCAGGCCACAGATACCCTTTTTTCCTTTCTCATCTCCGGAACAATATCCCTCTATCCCCTCTCTCGTCGAGCCCCCTCCCTCTCCGGCCCACCCTCAGGCCCTGAGAACGTTCATGGTGTGCCCTCATCATGGTCCTGCACACTAGTAGTTCTTGACTAGGAGGACTGTATCCTCCACAGGAGGCCAGGCTGTGTCCAGAGACATGTCTGCTTGTCAAAAATGGGGAAGCGGGGTGTGCTACTGGCTTCTAGCGGGTAGAAGGCAGAGATAATGCTAAATATCCTACAATATATAGGACAGCCCTTCCCTGTACCCGATTCCAACGAAAAACCATCTGACCCTAACTATCCAAAGTGCCAAAGCTGAGAAGCCCTGGACAGGCTGACTGATGTCTCCAGATCTCTGTGTTACTAGGAATACTTCTCCCCAGTCCCTGCCACTTCCCATCTTGGATGGCTACCCCATGCGCTCCCTCAGGACAGCTCGATCCGGGAAGACCCTCTGCTCCTGCCCTCCCAGGACCCTGACCAGAAAATTCTGAATGCAAGCTTGACCTAGACTTTAAGGTTCTTTTACCTCTCGACCTGAAACCCTTTCCCTGGGGCTCCACTTTTTGCTTTTCTTCTTGTGTGGATTTTATTCTCTGTGAAATCTCTGCAGTTATTACACTAATAGTAAAGCAATTATCATTTATATATTGCTTACTTGTGTCAGGCACTTTTCGATTGGGTTGATCAAAAGATTCACTTGAGTTTTTCCATAACATTTTACAGAAAAACCCAAACAAACTTTTTGGCCAACCCAGTACTTAACATTCACCACAAGCATAAGTTCAGTACTATTATCTCCATTTTGAAGTGGCAATATAAGTGACCTCTCCCCAGATCACACAACAACTGAGTGATGGAACCAGAAGTCCCAGAGCCCCCCAAGCTACACTGTTAGGAAGCAAACACACAACCATAAGCAGTCACAGGTCCCAGAGACCAAGGAAGATTGCATGCGTGTGCGCACGCGCGTCCGCGCTCAGTCTGTCCAACTCTTTTCTGACTCTATGGACTGCACCCCACCAGGCTCCTCTGTCCATGGGATTTTCCAGGCAAGAATACTGGAGTGGGTTGACACTTCCTCCTCCAGGGGATCTTCCTGACCCAGGGATAGAACCTGCGTCTACAGCATTGGCAGGCGGGTTCTTCACCCCTGTGCCACCTGGGAAACCACGGCTGACTCTGCCCACCCTTCAGATGCATTAATGCAATAACAGACAAAAAGGAGCAACTGGGCCAGAAGAGTTCAGCTCTTCAGCTTCTAGGATGACCACCCAATCTCAAGTTCAGAGGCGAAGATTCCGCTAGCATTCCCCACTGCGCTCCCACCTCAGGGCGGGGACAAGAACACACGGCCACCAGCAAGACAGCAAACACCCAGCACCCACACCAGGCTGTGAGAGCCACGCTCCGCCCTGGGTATTTGGATTTCACGACGTTACCCCGGGTCACCGTCCCAGCGCTGACGCGGGCGCTGTCATCACCCGATTTACCCAGAAGCCTGCACGCCTGTGAAGCGGCGCAGCGTCCTCCCCGCCGGGACCCTCCTCCCGCGGCTGCAGGGGGAGAGACAGCACGACGGCGCCGGGACACCGCCACCCATGCACAACCGCAGAGCCGCTGACGCCGGACAGCCACCGGGTCAAACCACGCAGCCACGCCAGACGGCGCCACACGGCCACTTCCAGGGTCACACACACGAACGCGCTCCAGCGGCACGAATCCCCACAGCCACGCTCACACGCCCGCCCCCGGCGCCCTCCCACAGGCGCGGTCGCGTCTTCCTCACACGACCACCACAGACCTCGCGGGGAAAGACGAACGCGGGCCCGAGGCACGTCCCCGGCCCCACATGGCCGGCTCCGTCACAGACCCGCAGAAGCGCCACCATACGCCCTCCTCCCCTCACAGCACGGCGCCGCCACCACACGCTTCGCACAGTCCTTCATCTCACACTCCGTCACCACACGACCAGACAAGGCCCCGCGGGCGGTCGCGGGCGCCCAGACACACAAGCTCAGCCAGACACACACCCACACTCACCCCGTCCTCCCGGGTCGCGCCCGGGCGGCGACCGCAGCCGCTGCGCCGGCGCCTCGCGCGCCCCTGGCTCCAGGTTCGCTCCCCACGCCTGCGCACTCCCCTGCGGGACCCCCGGGCCCTCGCCGCCGGCCCCGCCCCGTCACGCGCGGGACACGTCGACGGGCCGCGGCCCCGCCCCCAGGGCGTCCCCGAGCGCCCGAGGCCCCGCCCCTAAACAAAGCCACGCGGCGCGCAGGCGCTCACTCACCGCTCCCACCGGCTCGGGCCTGAGGCCCCGCCCCCTCACACGCCGGCCGCGGCAGGCACGCTCGGGCAATCCGAGCCGCTCTTGGGGGCGTGGCCCCGCCCGAAGCCCCGCCCCTGCACCAAAGCGCGCAGGTGCAGGCTGCGCTTAGCGTTCCCGGGGGCCGCACCTGTAGCGGTCCCTAGGCGATCACGTAGACGGATTCAGGTGCTCAGGCCCTGCCTTGGTCCCTTCAGCCAGACCCAGTCTCCCCAGTTCGCTGCCCTCCTGGGCATCCATACCTACACGCTCCCGTCAGGGGGCTTTGCGTCCCAACACCCTTCCCTCTGCCCCCAGAGCTTAAAGGGCCGTAAGAGCCGGGCTCACCCGCGGCCTGGAACGCGCGCGCTGGCGCCTGCGCACTGCGAGCTCAGGCTGCTCCTCCCAGAAGCCTTGTGACGTGAGGTTGCAGGATCCTGGTCACGGTGGCTCCGATCTGTCTGGCCTAGAGTCTAGTGGACCCAGGAGAGGGGCGAAGGGATGGTCCTCCAGGACAAGGGTGGAATCTCGTTTGCTACTTGGCTGAACGAACTGCCCCAGAGTCCTTTGCGCGGCGCCTTTCGAGACTCGGACTACACCTCCCAGGAGCCCCTGCGGCCCGTTTCCAGGCCTTGTGATGACGCGACTGCGAGTGGGCCCGATGGGGACGCGGGCGCCCTCTTGTGGCGGCGCGTGAGGGGACCGCGAGACTGAGACGCTGGGAAAGGTGTTGCGATTGTGCGTTGTGTGGACGTAACCCACCATTTGTGGTTGTGTACTGCTTCCCTGGTGGCTCAGTGGTGAAGAATCCGCCTGCCAATGCAGGGCACTGTGGTTGGATCCCTGGGTCGGGAGGATCCCCTGGAGGAGGGCATGGCAGCCCACTCCAGTATTCTTGCTGGAGAATCCCATGGACAGAGGAGGCTGCGGGCTACAGTCCATGGGGTCGCAGAGAGTCGAACACGACTGAGTGACTAAAACAACAACCTGTGTGGAAACTTTTTATGTACTTATTGTTGAAAACTAGTTTTGAATGTGTGTGCCTGTGCACCTCCACCCGTCATGTGTGGCTGCTTTTGGACGATGCGGAGCTGAGTAGCGGCCACAGACATTGGCCCACCGAGGTTAAAATACTAACTCTGTACATTCCAGTTTTTGTGGCTGTGAGTTTGTGTGTCAGGGAGAACCCGCAGATAGTGTGTGCCGTTTCTGGAAGTGTAACCACGCAGGACCCCACGATGGAGGGTTAGGCCTTCCCCCGCGGCCTCTCCTGCGGCTCCCCTCTGAAGTCCCCAGATAGTAGCTGATGCACATTTGCTGAGTCCTTTCGCAGCTGTGAACCCCCTCCCCCACCAGATGGACAAACTATTCATACTTGATGAGGATGAACGCATAGCCCCAGGGCTCTTGCAACCTAAGACCAAGACCAAGTGACCAAGTGAAGTCGCCCAGTCGTGTCCCACTCTGCCACCCCATGGACTGTAGCCTACCACGCTTCTCCATCCATGGGACTTTCCAGGCAAGAGTACTGGAGTGGCTTGCCATTTCCTTCTCCAGAGGACCTTCCCGACCCAGGGATCGAACCTGGGTCTCCTGCACTGTAGGCAGACGAGCCACCAGGGAAGTCCTGCAACCTAAGGCCTGATACCGTTAACCCGTGTGACACGCCCCTGCTTTGTCACCATCAGCCAATCAGAGAACTGTGCATAAGCTGATCATCAGGATCCCCCCCAAGTACACACGCTAGCGCTCTAGAAGCGCTTCCCCGAGCTCCAGAGTGCGGGCTCAGTAGTTGAGTGTGGCGCACCGGCTTTGCTGCCCCAGGGCATGTGGAATCTTCCCCCATCGAGGATCCAGCCTGTGTTCCCTGCACTGCCAGGCCCATCCTTATCCACTAGACTACCTGGAAGCCTTTTACTTTTACTTATTAACGAATCAGAATTCACATGAATTTTTAAATACTGGTTTTTTTTTCCTTATTCTGGGTGTTTGAAATATCATGTAACTTTGTGAAGCAGCAGTAGCTTACAGTTAATAAGGAACATGGTTTTCTTTTTTGTGTATGTGTGTGTGGTGGGTTGTGTGTATGATTACATTAAAACTTCATCTCTGGCACTGAACTTTTAATTTTATATGACTTCCACCTGGTATGAAATCGTATTCTTGGAACACAGTTATTTTCAACGAAGTGTGTAATTGAACCGTAAGACTAAAGCTTGCTTCCTATGAGCATATTAGAACACAAGACCATCAGGATATTCAGCATTTACATCCAATCCAGGAACATGAGGCCATCATTCCCATGGGAATAGGGCTTGAGGAAGCCCAGCCATCTTCTCTTGGTATATTTTATCAAAGGCTTCACTCTGGGCCACTGTGAACAGACTTTTCCAGTCCCCAGTGATTCCTGACAAATACAAAACAGGAAGTCCAGATCTACCGCACAATTGCACTCATCTCACACACTAGTAAAATAATGTTCAAAATTCTCCAAGCCAGGATTCAGCAGTATGTGAACTGTGAACTTCCAGATGTTCAAGCTGGTTTTCGAAAAGGCAGAGGAACCAGAGATCAAAATGCCGACATCCACTGGATCATTGAAAAAGCAGGAGAGTTCCAGAAAAACATCTATTTCTGCTTTATTGACTATGCCAAAGCCTTTGACTGTGTGGATCACAATAAACTGTGGAAAATTCTTCAAGAGATGGGAATACCAGACCACCTGACCTGCCTCTTGAGAAATCTGTATGCAGGTCAAAAAGCAACAGTTAGAACTGGACATGGAACAACAGACTGGTTCCAAATAGGAAAAGGAGTACGTCAAAGCTGTATATTGTCACCCTGCTTATTTAACTTATATGCAGAGTACATCATGAGAAACGCTGGACTGGATGAAGCACAAGCTGAAATCAAGATTGCCAGGAGAAATATCAATAACCTCAGATATGCAGATGACACCACCCTTATGGCAGAAAGTGAAGAAGAATTAAAGAGACTCTTGATGAAAGTGAAAGAGGAGAGTGAAAAAGTTGGCTTAAAACTCAACATTCAGAAAACGAAGATCATGGCATCTGGTTCCATCACTTCATGGGAAATAGATGGGGAAACAGTGGAAACAGTGTCAGACTTTATTTTTCTGGGCTCTAAAATCACTGCAGATGGTGATTGCAGCCATGAAATTAAAAGACGCTTACTATTTGGAAGGAAAGTTATGACCTGGACAGCATATTAAAAAGCAGAGACGTTACTTTACCAACAAAGGTCCAACTAGTCAAGGCTATGGTTTTTCCAGTAGTCATGTGAGAGTTGGACTACAAAGAAAGCTGAGCACCGAAGAATTGATGCTTTTTGAACTGTGTTGTTGGAGAAGACTCTTGAGGGTCCCTTGGACTACAAGGGGATCCAGCCGCTTAAATGCCCATTGTTAAGTGTCCTTTGCCATGGAGACAGCAGGGATTGAACAGGGGGAATGGGTGTTTTGAGTGAGAGGTCTCGGAAAGTGGACCCATGTTTCTCGGCCTAAACATCATCAGCATTTGTGTCTGGAGGCCGTCCTGTACACTGTAGAGCATCTTCCCTGGCCTCCACCTACCTCAAATTGCTATATAAGAGTGTTTGCTCCCCATTTAAGCAACAGACTGGAAAATATAGGTCCTTAGACCCAAACTAAAGAAAAAAAAGTGTTAGTTGCTCAGTCGAGTCTGACTCTTTGCGACCCCATGGACTGTAGCCCACCAGGCTCCTCTGCCCATGGGATTCTCCAGGCCAGAATACTGGCGTGTGTAGCCATTCCCTTCTCCATAGGCTCAAACTAAAAACAAAACAAAACCGCTGGTGCTATAGGGCAACGTTGGCAAACGTGTGTACAATGACAGGTTTTAAAGCATTTTTTAACTGCCCCTTCTATTTTTTTAAATAAATGTTTTCTGGTTGCGCTGGGTCTTCTTTGCTTCACGAGGGCTTTCTCTAGTCGTGATGAGCAGGGGCTCCTCTCCCTGTGGCCCACGGGCTTCTCACTGCAATGGCTTTCTTGTTCCCAAGCACAGGTTCAGGGCGAGCGGGCCTTAGTCGTTGCAGGACGCTGGCTCTGGAGCTTGGGCTCAGGCGTTGTGGCGCGCCAGCTTAGTTACCCCACAGTGCGTGGAATTTCCCCAGACCAGGGATGGAACCCATGTCCCTAGCATTGGCAGGCAGATTCTCACCCACTGCGCACCAGGGAAGCCCTTCCTTGCCCGTTTTAACCAACTTCTTGATGAACGAAACAACTGGTCCTCATCCAGGTGGTTAGACGTCTTATGAATTATTAATGTCCCAGTTGTATAGAGAGTAAAAGGCGGCAGTGAAAACCAATCACCTCCGCGGAGCTGCGGTCCATAAAGGGCGGAGCTGGGATGTGGAAAGGAGCCGACTTCTGTATTCTCCACTTACAAAGCAGGCAGCGCGGTAGCACCTTCTTCAAGGGTTGCCGCTAGAATTACGTGATAGATCGGGTTCTCAGCTTCCCTGGTGGCTCAGATGGTAAAGAATCGGCCTGCGATGCAGAAACCCGGGTTCGATCCCTGGGTCAGGAAGATCTCCTGGAGAAAGGAAATGGCAACCCACTCCAGCATCCTTGCCTGGAAATCCCATGGACAAAGGAGCCTGGGGGGCTACGATCCATGGGGTCACAAAGAGTCGGACACGACTGAGCGACTTCCGCTGCCACCCCACACAGCTAGGTCTCAATGGAAGAAGCAGGCATTCAGTCATTCGGCACATGTACCTTTTATTACAGAAACACTAGGGAAGGGTTCAAAAAGGCTAAAGAGGCGCTGCAGAGGAAACCGCTGCAGGCGTTCACTCAGCTTCTCCCAGCAGAGGCCTGCTGGCCACGCCTCTGGGCAGACAGGTGCTGTCCCTCCAAGGACTCGACTCACTGCCCTCCGAATCGGCAGTCTAGAACACGGAGGTTTCCCCAGAGGCCAGGCCGACCAGCTGGGAGACGGAGGACTCGTGAGGGTGGAGCTGAGATGGAGAAGGGCGGTTAGAAGGCACAGCAGGGGTTGCTCCTAAGGAAGGGAAGAAAGGAGACGGAAAAGTATGTGAGCATCAGCTTACATCCTGAGCGGCTCTCTGCTCTGTGGACCCCGCTCACCTTGCCCCTCCAACCCACCGGCCACGCTTCCCTAAGCCTCAGCCGGCTGCTCCTCGCCATCTCACCGTGCGGATATCTTCGCTTCAGAGAGAGGTTCTTCTGAACACTCAGTGGAAGAAGCTACCCCCTCCAGCTCCTGTCTGTCACAGCACCTTCCAGGAAGCTCAGGTGATTTATTCCCTGCCCTCCCACTAGCGGGCGGGCCTCAGGAGCACAAGGCCTTCCCCTGCCTGGCACACTGGGGTCACCTAGGGTTGCTGCAGGGGGTGAATATATGAGGCTTGCTCTGGGCTTTGGGGGATAGGTCGAGCATCTCATTGCTCCCAAAGGGGCTCACAGTCTGCTGCAGAGGGTCCCAGGGGTGACTCCAGCTCCCACCTGTTTTTACTTATTATGGTTTTTAAAAATCGAGGTAAAATTCACATGACGTAAAATTCACCATTTAACCGTTTTTTAGCGAATCCAGAATTCAATGTACCGACTGCATCTCTCAATAAGTTAATCACAGAATTATCACACGACCCAGGCTTTCTACACCTAGGTGTGTACCCCCGAGGAACTGGAAACAGGTGTGTAAGGAAAACTTTGGTGTGTCAGTGTCCTTAGCATCATACCAATAGCCGAAAGGTGGAGACAGCTCAAATGCCGTTCACCTGAAGCGTGAGTAGACAGGCAAAGGAATACTATTCGCTCGTGAAAAATAACGAAGTCCTGATACATGCCCTAGCCTGGATGGCCTTGAGAACGTTACGCTAGGTGTGTGAAGCCAGACACAAAAGCCACACAGCATACGAGTCCATGTGTACGAAATGTGCAGAGTAGGCAAATCCAGAGATGGAGAGAGAGAGACGATTAGTGGCTGCCAGGGGCTGGGAGGAGACACTGCTCATGGTTGCAGAGGCTCCTTCAGGGATGATGAAAAGCTTTTGGAGCTAAATCGCCATAAGGGTTGCACAACACTGTGAGTGTCCGAAACGTTACTCACAGTAAATTTTATATTATGTGTATTCCGCCACAACTTAAAAAAAAATCCCACATAACCTTTGAGGGAATTAATGACTGAATTCTTTCTGCTCTCCATGTCCTTATCATTGGTAAGCTGTGGCTTGAGATTAGGGAGATGAACTTGAAACTGTCCATTCGACTCTGTGATGCTACAGCTGGCATTTCCAAACCCTCCTGGAGAATTTGAACCAAGCCGCCACCCCCACCCCACAGTGGACAAGCCCTCCTCCCCTTGGGACATACCTGTTGTCCACGTCCGGGTTACAGTAATGGCAGTAGCACTTGGGAGGTTGAAGAAGAGGGGGAACCAGAAGCAGAAAGAGACGGTTTTGGTGAGACAGTTCTGCCACTCTCCCGCCATCCCTCCCCACACTTCCTTTCTTCTTTCCTGCCTGCCTCCGTCTCCCCACCTCCCCGGGGGAGGGAGTGACGTCCTTGATCTGGTTGACCTATTCAGCCTCCCCTCCTACTGCCCCATCGTCCAGCCAGTTCACCCCATCCCAGTAAATGACACGATGCTCTGACCTGGGGGTTTCTCAGCCTCAGCACCCCTGGCACTTTGACCCAGGTCAGCCTTAGATGAGGGCACCATCCTACAGAAGCCGCGCACCTCGCCTCTACCCACCAGATGCCAGCGGCACCTCCTCCCCCAGACGTGACAACCAGAAATGTCTCCGGGCGCTGCTGAGTGTCCCCTGGGCGGCAAAGTCACCCGCATCCAAGAACCACTCATCTAAGCACGGGCGCGAGGCTGGGGCTCATCTCCTCGCCCCTGGCGTATTCCTCGTCTCTCACCCCAAACCCTTAGCGCTGCTCCTTCTATAAGTGCGGCAAGGCGCGCCCCATCTTCACTGCTCCCCGACATCCTGCCCACGCCCTGGGCACCCGGCTCCTCCTCCCCTTCCTCTGCGCTCCCCCACCCCCTCCTCCCTCCATCTGTTCAGCCCCCTCCTCCCCCACGAGGTACCCAGCTCCTCCCTCCCTTCCTCCGTGCTCCCGCTCCCTCCTCCCTCTCCACCTTTAGGAACCCGGCTCCTCCTACCCAGTCTCCCTTATTGTAGGACACGAACAAGAAGGTGACCATCATGTAGGCGCATCTCAGCCCATTCCATGCCGTTTTCTTCTTCAGCGGCTTCTTGGGGGTGGTGGCCGTTGGGAGGAACTTCACTGGGGAGATCCAAGTGGACACGACCAACGTGAAGGCCTGCCGCCCCCTGTGTGGACATCCTGTCTTTCCCACAACCCTGTCCACACAGATCTCCCTCTGAACCCCACACCCTCAATCCACCTGCTTCTGGGATTGAAATGTGGTCCATTGCTACCGGGTGCCCCCATCTCCCCTCTCCATCTGCAAGGCACCAGTCTCACATCTCCTTCTGATTGCCATTGCACCAGCCTTCTACTCCACACTCCTCTCTCCCAGACCTGCTCCCACTGGAGCCCACAGGGATCTAACACCAGATCTGACCCTGTGACCTCCTCATTCCAGACCCCATCTGGGGCACAAGCCCAGTTTCACTTGCTCAATATTCTTTCCCTCTTCTTTTCACATTTTAAATTTTAAAGAAAGGGTTACATTACATTTTAATATTGCATACCAAAAAAAACCCCTAATACTAATAAGATTTTTTTAAAAAAGGAGATGGCACTTGAAAATTCCCAGAGTGGAGGAACCCACGTGAGTCATGAATGTTAAATTAAGTCTAGCTTCTTTCAGGAACATAAGCAAAATTGAAGTAATTTCTTTTAAATGTCTCTGATAATCATGAGAGGAACTTAAGTCATCTTCCCCTGAATGGTTGAAGATAGTCCCCTTTGAACCAACCATTGTACCCTCAGGAAACCCCATTGTAATAACCATCCTTTAAAAATATAAACAGTTTCCTCAATTTCACATTATAAGCCACCCTGTGAGGAACACCCTGCCCCTACATCTCATATCAGTTTTGAATTTGAAAGCTCCCAGTTTAAGAATTATTCTTCCTTGCACAATAAACTCTCCCTTAGTACTATCTTACTGATCTTGCGGTTTTAGCTTTGCTATTTCTGCATTTTGACATGTACAACTCACCTCACGGAACAGGCCCTCCAGTCAAAAACCAGAACATTACCAGTGTAAAGGGAAAAAAAAAAAAGCTCCTTAATTGAAATTTCAGGAGCGCACACCTCCTGCCCTTTTCTTAGAGAATTTACTCTGTAGCTGTAATTCCTTTCTCTTTCCCTTCATTGTTGTTGTTCAGTTACTAAGTTGTGTCCGACTCTTTGTGACCCCATGGGCTGCGGCACGCCAGGCTTCCTTGTCCTTCACTGTCTCCCAGAGTTTGCTCAAACTCCTGTCCATTGAGTCAGTGATGCCATCCAACCATCTCATCCTCTGCCACCCCCTTCTCCTGCCCTCAATCTTTCCCAGCATCAAGGTCTTTTCCAGTGAGTCTTCACATCAGGTGGCCAAAGTACTGGAGCTTCAGCTACAGCATCAGTCCTTCCGATGAATATTCAGGACTGATTTCCTTTAGGATTTACTAATTTGATCTCCCTGCTGTCCAAGGGACTCTCAAGAATCTTCTCCAGCATGATTTGAAAGCATCAATTATTCAGCATCTCTAGCTGTCCCTTTGAAATGTATGCAAATCTTTTTTTTTTTAATTTACTTATTTATTTGGCAGTGCTGGGGTCAATTTCAACGTCCTTCTTCACCTCTAGGAACCGATTTAGACCTCAGTGATCAACAGAAGCGACTGAGAAAAATCAAGACGTTTCCCAGTCACACCTCAGTGTGTTTGGTGTCCTTGGCACCAGGGGGCAGTACAAGGGGGTAGGGGTGGTCTGCAGGCTTTGGCTGCCCCTCAGAAAGACATCCTCTCAGGTTCTGAAACCCGGACCTTGGCCACCTGAAATTGTGTCTCCTTAAGGCTTTGACGTAACACAGACCGAGGGAACTCGCAGGCGTGTCAATGGAAAAGGCATGATGCCGGGCACCTACCTTCTTCCTTGCAGCCGCTTGATTCTTCTGAAAAGAAGAGAAAGAGGCAAAGAAGGATGGGAAGGAAGGAAGAGGAGGGGGGGAAAGGAAGAAAAGAAATCATCAACAAATTCTGAAATGAACGGAGACCAAACCGTAAAGAGCAATTCTGGGCGCCCCAGGTAAGGAGAGCCGAGAACGAGCCCAGCCCCCGGCAGTCCCTGGTCTCAGGCACCGCGTGGCCTCGTGGCCTGTCCACCTGCTGTCCCCTCTGCCAGCAACACCCTGCACCCACATGTGCTCGGGACTGCCTCCCTCACCTCCTCCAAGTCTTTGCTCAAAGTCACTTTCCCTGATCACCTTTTAAAAACGTATCCCTCTGCCCTGCCCTGCCTTCCCGTCTCCCTTCCTCTGTGATCTTCACAGGGCTTAGCAACCAACAGACTTCTAACCCACTATTTCTCTATTTATTCGTGTTCTCTTCTCATCAGTTCTATCTGGACACAGATTTCTGACCTGTTCCTTACTGTATCTCTAACATCTAGAACAGGACTGAACACAGAGAGGCTAATATTAATTAGCATTTGTTGTTGGATAAATGAAAAAAAAAAAAGACACTTTTCATGTTCAGATAATGATAAAGAGTGTATGATTTCAATTAAAAATTGAAAAAGAAATTTTAAAAAACCCCAAGAGTGTAAGGTTTGATGCTATTTAAAGACTCTTCCAACATTAAAAAAGCAAAGCTGAGAAGTCTACATTTTTGTGTCCAGGAGCAAAAGCAAATGGTGGGGCCAATTAGCATAGTCACTACTTACCATTCAGCACCTGGAGGCTCAGCAAACCTGCAGAGACAGTGTGGACATGGAATTGCCAAAGGCAACGTGCTAAGTGCCCTTAGACCGACAAGGCGCAGCTAACTCACCCCAGCTGCCTCTCGCTCTTCTCATCGGCTCCCCCTGAGGACGCTCATACTGCCCTAAAGCTATCTGTCTGTCCCCGCATCAGTCTGTGTGGGGTTTCTCTAGAGGTACAAGCACATGAGGCTCATCTCTGGCTTTCCACCGCCCTGCGTGGTCCTATCCCACATGGAGAGTTAAAAAGAATATCCTTCCCGGGCTTCCTTCCTTGGTGGCTCAGTGGTAAAGCATTCGCCTGCCAGCTCGGGAGAGACACAGGCTTGATCCCCGGTCCAGGAAGATCCCACGTGCCTCGGAGCCACTGAGCGCCACCGCTGCTGAGCCTGTGTTCTGGAGGCGAGGAACCACAGCTACTGAGCCACACCCTGGAGTTGCTGCTCCACGACACGAGAAGACCACCGCAAGGAGAAGCCCGAGACGGCCTCTAGAGAGTAGCCTGCACTCCCCTCAACTAGAGAAAGCCACACACAGCCACGAAGACCCAGCACAGCTGAAAATTAATCTTTTTAAAGAAAAGACTTTTCTTTTCCCAAACAAACTTCCCATGCCAAAATCTCGGGGCATGCATGGAGTGAGATGATTTACCTAGGATCTCTGATGTCATCCATCCAAAAGGAAGTATGGTCCGGGAGGCAGGGCAGTGTTCAAGGGTGCAGACAAAGTCCAGAGTGTTGAGTCCAAGGGGCCGCGAGAGATGAGACCATAGAAGGAAAAAAAAAAGTCATAAGATCAGAAGGTGGGGAGACCGGCAGCAAACGAGAACGAAGCCCAGGCAGGCGGTGCTGAGCCGTGAAGGGGAGAGGGCTGGAAGCCCCACCGTGTGGGTTAGAGCAGCGATCTAGTGGCTGAAGGGGCTTCCCTGGGGGCTCAGACGTAAGGAGTCCGCCTGCCAATGCAGGAGATGCGGGTTCTGTCCCTGGGTCAGGGAGATCCCCTGGGGAAGTGAATGGCAACCCGCTCCAGTGTTCTTGCCTGGAGGATCCCATGGACAGAGGGGCCTGGCGGGCTCCAGTCCATGGGGTCACAAAGAGTCGGACACGACTGAGCAACTGAACAACAACAGGTAGTGGCTTGAAGAACTGGCGCTGGGTCAGAGTCAGGCTGGGAAGGCAGCCACCACGCCTGCTCTGCATATTTGCCATCACCATGCTGTGCCCCCTGACACCCTCCAGGTGAATAATGCCTGCCTGGTGGGGAAACGCAACAGAATATATTAAGCGTGCCCAGCGCCCAGGAAACCCTGAACGAATTTTCCTTACTGTCCTCACCGTCGTCATAAGAACGTTGCCCATGTCCCTGATTTGACCAGGGGCTTGGTTCTCATAAGACACCCCACCTTTGAGAAAGTGAAACTCATACAGTCATTTTTTCCAGTCCCCAGATTAATAAAAAAGAAACAGAAAGATTCTCTGATCAGTGAGGCCGTGGTTGGGAAGGGACCCCATGGCAGAGATAAGAAGGGGAACAAGACAGACGTGGGGGCAATGTGGAAAAAGATACTCACGTTTCAGGACTGTCGAGGTGCGGGCGACGGGGAGGAGAAATTCCAGCGGGAACCATTGGGCATCAACAGAAAGGGGAGAGGATGAGAAGGTGTGACTGGCTTCTTCCCAGCTCATCCCACCCTGCTGGTCCTCCGGAGAGACCCTCCCGTCACGGTGCGATGAGGGTGCCCCCAGATCTCATGGGGTGGCCAGGGGCCAGGCTGGGGACTCTGCCTGCTTCCGCTACACTTGCCTCCTTTGGAGCCCTGATTATCCAGATGGACAGACTCCCCAGACACCTGTTTTCCTTGAGCGTTGGTCCCCCAGAGATGAGGAAGGTCCTCAGAAGATCCCCCAACCCACCTTTATCTCCTTTCTCTCCTGAGAGGTCAGGAGGGAAGAAGCCTGACCAAAGAGAAAGCCATGGCTTTGAGCTCCTCCTCATTCAACCGTCCTCTCCGCAAATACACACAGCTCAGTACATTCTTGTGTCCTGGGGCTGTGGCCCTTGGCTTCTGCTAAAATCTGGAGGCCTTGATGGCCGTGCACTCACACACCCAGTCACACATACAGCCTCAGACACACCCCTGCCTCCCACAAATTCTGGGGATTATCCGTACGGTCTCAGGCGGGCCTGTGGACCCTGTCGGGTCAGTCTGAGCCCCTTTCAGAGTCAAGAGTGATAGATGGAGACCCTGTTAGCAGAGGGTCTCTCTCAACCCGGGTCCCCAGGTGAGAACAATCCAAAGATTCCCTTCTCATTTACTTTTTTGTCTCAGCGGCTGAAAACACCCGAATTACCACAGTAAAGGAAGAATAACTCACTTTTTACTGGAAGGTGCAGCAGGACCAGAAATCAGGGGGTCAACATGGAAAAAAAGGGAGCAAGAGAGTAGAATCAAATACACCCCCTGGCATATTCCTTTATTCACTCACTAAACACTCTTCAAGTTATTTGTAAGCTGTTATTATGCGCTAATTATAGGCTCGCAAAAACACTGCAAAAATAGTACCAGAGGGGGTTGCCCTTTCCTCCTCCAGGGGATCGTCCCAGCCCAGGGACTGAACCTGCGTCTTCTGCATTGGCAGGCAGGTTCTTTACCACTGAGCCACCAGGAAGCCCCAGTTTGGGGAGCCATGCCTTAAAACTAGGGTTCTGTGTGGCGCAGAGAGGCATGATGAGGATTCCATGGCATCATGGAGGTAGACGCTCCAATGCTGCTTCTCCTCCATTAGCAAAAATTACATCCATCAGCCATAGAAGGGACCTCTCTGTTGCTTCAGGAATAGTAGTAGAGCCCGTGTGTGTTAGACATGCTTCTAGGTTATGAGTGTGAGTGGTGGACAAGACTCTGCTCTGGAGGTGCAAAAGAGATGGGAGAGAGAGGTGCTTCGCCAGCTCACCTGACCTGGGGGGCATACGTCTGTCTTCCTTAGAATGCGTTCCCTGCTCTCTAACGAGCATGGCTCCCTTTCTCTCCCAAGAACCACCAAACTTTTCCTTCTGGAAGGTAGGCCCTTTTTCATGGGAGCAATTTACACACCAAACAAGAGCCACAGCGCTGAGACCCGGGCTGTGCCGGAGCTGGCTTGCAAGAGATGGTTGTTAAATTTGCAAAACTTTCGCAAGCCACTGCCAAGCCTAATTAGCGGCTTCAGATCAGCCCAGCGCTAAAGCATTTACACCACAGAAATCGGCAGTGGCTGCAAACCCGGGCTCTGCTCCCCATCCTCTCCCCATAGAAATGATTGTTAAATGTTACAAGCACAGCCCGACTGCAGCCCATTTGTAACAGTTTTGCTTTTGACCTCAAGACAATATCTAAATGCCAGGGCCCACACCAACACTTCCCTCCACTGTTTGTTTTCCACTGCAGCTTGTTTTATTTTTGGCTGCGCTGTGGGACATGCAGGATCTTAGTTCCCCAAGCAAGCCTGAAACCCAATAGACTCCTAACCCCTGGACCACCAGGGAATTCCCCTCCCTCGATTTTTTAATGAGGAAATCCCACAGACAGAGGAGCCTGGTGGGCTGCAGTCCACAAGGGGTCACAGAAGAGTCAGATACCACTGAGCAACTGAACAACAAGGTGTAATCCCAGAGAGGGTTACGGGAATGTCATCTCAAGGACACAGACTCGGGATTGAAAAAGCACTTACTTTCTTCCTCTGTCCTGTCTGGAGGCGAGGGTGCAGGCGGCCAGGTTCCAACAGAGGTGCAGAGGGAAGACAGGGATCAGCGTTAAGACACCGTGAAACAAGGACACCGCGAAACAAGGACACCGCAAAACGAGACTCCCTGACCGGTCAGAGGATTCAGAGGCAGAAGCAGACACGAGGCGGGTAGGGGCTCAGTCGTTGCCTCTCTCTCTCTAACAAGTACCGGTGGAGCCTCTAGTGTGTGCAAGGCGTGAGGGCTACACGGAAAGTAAGAGGACAAGGGTCTTACTCTCGGGGAGCACAAGCAAGTGGAGGCCCGAGAGGCGGCCTCGAGAGTCAGAAACCCATCCGGGGGAGGGCCAGGGTTTCTGGGTGCGGCCGGAACCTGCTAGAGAGCGGCATTTGCTGACCTTGTTGGGGTGCCAGGGAAGGCGTCTTGGAGGAACTGTCACTGAGTCTGACACCTGAAAGATGAGGAGGGGTTAGCCAGGTGAAGACCTTTGGAGGGGAGAGACAGAGACGCATTCCCGGAGGCAGGACAGTCCTGGGTGGGAAAGAGTCTGGAGCTTCAGAAGGATGGAGAGAGACCTGCTGAGAGGACACGGTAGGCGAAGATGACCAGCGGACAAGAACGCCCAGGGTTAGATGATGCCCGGCCCTGTGGGTCATTTTAAAGACCTCGGGCTTCATCCTAAGAATGATGGGCGATCGGGGAAAGACTTGGGCCCAGCACTTGGGCAACTTACCCCATCTCTCTAGGGCTTGGTTTTCTCATAAAAGTGCAATTATTGTCCTGCTTGGCCCAGGACTTGGAAGGGGTCCACTGGGTGAGAGAGTTTTAATGCTGAAACCAGGCATGTCATGGGCGCACACAGTCACTCTGGATTGTAATGGGATCCACCCGTCTCACAGGGGTGAGGAGGCTTAAAAGAAATGATCCAAGCAGAGCCCTGAAACACACTGGCTTTTCCAAGATGCTCCGTGAAAGTTTTTTAAAGAATTTTGTTTTGCTGTGGATCATTTTTTAAATCTATGGGATTTGTTACAATATCGTTTTGTGTTTTGGCTTTGGGGCCTCGAGACATTTGAGACCTTAGATCCCTGACCGGGGATGGAACCTGTTAGGGACCAAACGACAGGCTCTAGGACCTGAGTCATGTTTACCAGAAAGAGACAGGACATGCGTTCATCCTGCCTGGCCAATCATGTAACGCCAGCTACTCCTGTAACTGAGACAAAGAACTGCCTGTATATAAGCCGCCATACTCCTTTGTTCGGGGCTCTTGTCGGATTCTGCTGAGTCGGATGAGACTTGGGCCCTAGCGCGCTAGAAATAAAACTCCCTTCTTGCCTTTGCATTACCGTGGTGGACTTGCTCTCTCTCTCGGTCGGTTCGGAGATACGGGCTCAGAGCATAACAGAACCCATGCCCCTGGCATTGGAAGGCCAAGTCTTGCTAACTGCTGGACCACCAGGGAACTCCCGCATGACGTTTTTGTTAGTTACCACTCTGCCTCTGAAGCTCTGCGTCTTTCTGGCTGTTTTCGTGTCTCTACAGATGGTTTCCGGTCTGTGAGCCACGACTCTGGCCTCTGTAGTTGTGATTTAGTTGCTCAGTCGTGTCTGACTCTTTGCAACCCCATGGACTGCGGCCCGCCAGGCTCCTCTGTCCGTGGGATTCTCCAGGCAAGAATACTGGAGCGGGTTGCCGTGCCCTCCAGGGGATCTTCCTGACCCAGGGATTGAAGCTGGGTCCCCCGCATTGGCAGATGGATTCTTTACCACTGAGCCACTAGGGAAGCCCTGACTATATGGCTTTATCCACACTCAACTCTGGATCTGAGGTTATTTTGCCTAATAATGTTTATGTGACGTTGACCTTTGCCTTATAGCCGGGTCGTATGTTGGCTAAGAAGCGCATTTCACTATTTATGAAGTCTGGCTGTTTTCCAAGGAGGGAGGTCTTGGCCCATAAAGCTCTGCTATTTCTGGATGGATTCTTCGAGGGTAGGAGTTAGGGAGTCCTGTGTTATTCAGCTTGTGAGAAGGAGAAGGTCTTGGAATTCCACGGGCAGTGTGGGGAGAAGGAAAACGGGAGATGAGAAGAGAGAGAGTGAGCAGAGATGGGAGAAGGCCGTCCATCTGCTCAGGGCTCTCGCTGTTCTGCACGCTCTCGTTTCATCGAGACTCAGTACTCGTAGGTGTCAGCCGATTTCTCATGGGAACCAGTGAAGGAGGGTTCTGCTTCCAGGTTGATGGGAACACAGGGAAAGCACAGAGCTCTTCAGCAACCCAAGGGGAGAGACGTGAGAAACTGGTATCTTTGAAAGAGCAGAAGCCGTGAGGAGGGCTACGGACTCCAGGACCCCTGGACAGACGGGACGCAGGGAGCTGAGCCCACTTCAACCAGCTTCCTAGTACCTGAGTTTTTCATAGATTTAATTATAATGTCATATAATTTTTATAACATATAAAATGTTATAGTTTATTATAACATTAAGAAGCACTCCTTATAGTGTGGATTACTAGCCCTACTCTATGGGAGAAGAGAAGAGCCTTGCCCCAGGGTCCCATATGCTGGTAAAGAACAGAGCTGGCTTGAAATGCCAGGCATATGTACCCCTGGAAGTCCAGTTCCCGTCTCCATCTCCCTGGAGCTCCAGATCCTGGCATGCCCTGTGCACTGGGACGGGAACCCTTGGGGATGGCTGGAAAGGTCTCAGGTGGACACAGATGTTACTCGTTTGGAGTCACATGGTGGGAATATGTAATCTAATATTGAATTCACTTTATAATTCTCTTTCTTCTCAACAGTCTCAAAATGATGCTAACTTGTCCAGAACCTCTCTCTAATGCGCTCTGGTCTTCCTTTCCAGTGAAGAGAGAACCATCTTCAGACTAAGACCCTCAGCAGTCATCAGTATCGTTATAATTACTACTTTATTTTCATTGTTTCAGTATGTCTATTTTTGCAGTTATCTTCTTAGAAAATTCTTTGGCATTGTCCATCTTTGGGATTGGAATGAAAACTGACCTCTTCCAGTCCTATGGCCCCTGCTGAATTTTTCAAATTTTCTGGCACATTGAGTGCAACACTTTAACGGCATCATCTTTTATTATTTTAAACAGCTCAGCTGGAATTCCAGCACCTCCACTAGCTTTTTTCATTGCAATGCTTCCTAAGGCCCACTTGACTTCACAATCCAGGATGTCTGGCTCTAGGTGAGTGACCATTCCATCGTGGTTATCCAAGTCATTAAGACTTTTTTTTTGTATGGTTCTGTGTATTCTTGCCACATCTTCTTAATCTCATCTGCTTCCGTTAGGGCCTTGACACTTCTGTCCTTTGTTGTGCCCATCCTTGCATGAAATGTTCCCTTGGTATCTTCAGTTTTCTTGAAGAGATCTCTGTGGCTTAGCTGCTAAGTCGTGTCCGACTCTCGAAGAGATCTCTGTGGCTTAGCTGCTAAGTCGTAGCCCACCAGGTTCCTCTGTCCATGGAATTTTCTAGGCAAGAAGACTGGAGTGGGCTGCCATTTCCTTCTCCTCTAGTCTTTCCCATTCTGTTGTTTCCCTCTATTTCTTTGCATTGCATACTTTTGAAACAAATGAAACTGGATTTTCACCGACTAAAGGAATGCAAAACTTCCTTTGCAAGTTTATCTATTTAAGCTTCTCAATAAAGGAAGTCCTTTCAAAGTGCAGCCCTTTACTGGAAAACATAAATGATAGCACTGGACTGGACAGTAGCAGAGACAGCGGGAACTTCTGCTGGGGTTCAGCCTCTCTACCCGTGCACATGGGGACCAGTGTTTTCAGCCATCCCGTTTTGAAAAGTCAGAATACTAGATGCTACCCCATGTTGCTGAAGGTGTGGGGAACTTAGCATTCTTGTAGGCGGTTTATGGAACTGTACGTTTGTCAAACCTCTGCCCAGATTTAAAAGACCTCTGCTCTTTGACCCAGTCATTTGAGTCATGACCTCAGAAAGTTGAAGATATAGGTACCTAAGCACATTTCTTGTAAGAACACGCAGGAGACCAGGAGTGGTGGCTGTTTCAAGACAGGATAACTGGGGATAGGACAGAGAAGAAGATTTTGACTCTCACTTTATGTTCCTACAACTTTTCTCATGAGCATAAGTCTTTCATAGCTTAAAACAATCTACCACGTGATATTTCTCTTGCAAAATTCTAGCGCTCTGATTCTACACGAATAAAAATTTCCCTTACCTTAAAACTCTAAGAGACAAAACGTGATCAGATACAGTCTGAATCGTTCTTCCGAAATAAAGAAAGAAAACATAAATAAAACACGGAATTTAAATAAATAACTAAAAACACAAAAGACTCCATAAATCTGCATTACCTTATAGAGAAGAGAAACACCCGAGAAGACAGAAGTCTCACTTACCATCCGCTGACAGCCTGCTCATCATACCTGGGGAAGAAGACATAAGGAAAGACGTTCAAATGCAGCAGAAGGAAATATACCAAATTCGTGGATTTCCCCGGTTCAACGGATTTAAGAAGCTCTCTTCTTTGGAAAGTATGGCTATGAGAGCTCGCGCATGACTTAGGGTTTCCTCATTATTCCCATCATCCCTCTGTTCAGGCCCATCACCACCAGCAGACATCAGTGTCTCTAATCTAATTTCTGGGTTTTGTGTGTGTCTTTTCCATCAGTCTCTGAGTTCCTAAAGAGTGAGCATATATGATCCATCTTTGGGTTTCCATCACCCAACATGGCTCCAGACATACGTCAAATGCCCGGAAAATCTTGCTCAGAGTTTCCCCCCAAAGTTCACAGTCCAAGGGCATCGTGAACGTGGTGAGGTATTTACCTACGATTCCTGAGAGCAGTCGATCCAGGGTCGGCACGGTGGTGGAGGATACAGACGTGGTGCAGAACGGTGGGACCAGGGGCCGCGGAGAGGAAGCCATGAGTAGAAAACCAAAAGTAAGGTCAGATGCCGGGAGCTGGGACGGACTCGGAAAGCGAGGCCGCCGTGGGCGCGGGGAGCGGCTGGGTGGGGTTATCGAGAGCGGCTTTGTGCTTGATTTCGGGGAGGTTTACGTGAGTGGGGGCGGGGGTGGCGGACGCAGCCGTGGGCCATTCTTCAGCCAGGTAGGAAAGAGAGAAAGGAGCTATTCTTCACTGACTCTGGAAAAAAGCCCAACTCTTTCCTTATACTGATTTCACACCAACCCTCCCAGGTTAGCGAATTGTCCTCATGTTGTCAATGAGAATAGCTGAAGCTCTGAGATATCGTATTAATTTTTGAAGCCCCACACAGTGGATGAGTGAAAGCGCAAAAATTCAAATGTAGATCTCTCCAACTTCTTCTATAAAGTTCTATTTCCTCACCCACAAGGTGAGTATATTAATATCCATCACTCGGTTGGGGTTAAGTGATCTATATACTGATAAGAATAATAAGAAGAAGAAGCTTACATAGAGATGATTGCGTGTATGTCCATGGTGAGGGGCTTAGAGGCAGAAGAAGGAAGAATTCTGTGTGCTAAGTCACTTCAGTCGTGCCCAGCTCTTTGTGACCCCATGGACTGTAGCCCACCAGGCTCCTCTGCCCATGGGATTCTCCAGGCAAGAACACTGGAGTGGGCTGCCATTTCCTCCTCCACAGATCTCAGATAGACCTGAATTTAGCTCTACAACCAAATGGCTTTCCTTTAGTCACAAGTGGACCACAGAAATGTGCTCAGTTTCTGATCAACTCGTTTTTACAGGGGAAGGAGAGAGGCATGCAGTATTTTCTTTTCATCAAGATATCCAGTCTCGACTTTTTATGTCTCTAGATCAGAAGCTGGGCTGTGGACAGTCACAAGAAGAAAGATCCTTGAAAGGCAGGCCAAAATTACCCCGTCAACCAAGGGCAATCAGAACCCCAAGGGAGAGAGAGTGAACAAAAATGTCACCTTTCAGCACTGTTGACTCGGCGCACACAGCAGGAAGGAGAGGTTCAGAGGTGGCCGGCAGAGATCAGAGAGAAGGTGAAATGCGTTAATTCATCCTTTATACCCCGTGGCATCCCCCAGGTCCCAGGACAGCATGGGGACCCAGAATGAGAAGCTGTGTCCTGTTCCAAGAGCCATAGACCTCTTTGTGCATCATGCTCAGGCACTCAGTCATGTCTGCGACCCCATGGACTCTGCGACCCCATGGACCGTAGCCCCAGGCCCCTCTGTCCGTGAGATTCCCCAGGCAAGAAGGCTGGAGTGGGTTACCATTTCCTTCTCCAGGGGATCTTCCCAACCCAAGGATCGAACCAAAGTCTTTCTTTACCCCTGAGCCCTCAGGGAAGCCCATAGGCCTCTTTAGAGACACATTTATCCCAGAGGTCAAGACACCCTGAGATACCATGGTCTGGGGCATCCAATCACCCACCCCCCTTACACCTGAGTCTCCGGAGGGTGGCAGACAAGGGTCTCCATAATAACCAATAGTCAGAGGCCAGGATGGTTAATACTTGGCGAGGAGCGAGCCTTGGCCATTCTGTACCCTATTTCTCTCATCTACAACCCACCAGTGAAGCCACACAATGTAGTCCAGTCTGGTTGTACATGTTAGAGCACAAAGTCCTGCTGAAAATCCGACTGAAGCTATGAAGTCCATATTCCCAGAAAACCACCGAGATTCTGTCCCTCACACCCTGTTTTGCACAAGATTACAGAGGCTGGTCGGCCTCCCCGAAGTCCATCTGGTTGGCCCCAGGGATCCGCAGGCTCTGGGTTTGGAGCCGCGCTGAGATTGAGAGCATCCTGTGAGCTGCCCAGGTTGAAAATAAGAGACAGCCATCCCCCTGTCCCCTGTCCCCCCTTCCTCCTCTGGCTGAAGGCTCCCCAGTTACATTGGGAGAAGGAGATAAGACTCACATTTGACTGGAAAAGGACAACAGGACCAGGAGTCAGGGGGTCCACATGGAAGAAAAAAGCCAGAGAGAAGTTTGAGTTAACAGTCATTTATCCACCTCAGATGATTTCTGCATGCACGCCTTTCTCCCTTCATCTGAAAGTGAAAGTCACTCAGTCGTGTCCAGCTCTTTGCGACCCCATGGACTATACAGTTCATGGGATTTTCCAGGCCAGAATACTGGAGTAGGTAGCCTTTCCCTTCTCCAAGGGATCTTGCCAACTCAGGGATCGAACCCAGGTCTCCAGCCTTGCAGGCGGATTCTTTACCAGCGGAGCCCCCAGGGAGGCCCAAGATAGGATGGGGCCCCAGAATGAGAAGCTATGTCTTGTTCTAAGAGCCACTCTGTGTGTGTACGCTCAGTCTTCCTTCATTTAGCCTAGCCTATTCTTACGGGGGAGGGATTTCATGAGAGACTGATTTTTTGTAGTTTGTCATGTACAGTTAGATAAAGATCAAACAGCTCGGTTACACTGTTGGCAAGGATGTTGAGAACTCTCCTTCGTTTTTTTTAAACTTTTAGTCTTATATTGGGGTATAGCCAATTCACAATGTTGTGATAGTTTCAGGTAGACAGCGAAGGGACTCAGGCATACATATACATGTGTCCATTCTCCCCGAAACCCTGCTCCCATCCAGGCTGCCACGTGACACTGAGCAGAATTCTCTGTGCTGTAAAGTAGGTCCTTGTTGGTTCTCCATTTTAAATACATCAGTGTGTCCATGTCCATCCAAACTCCCTAACTGTCCGTTCCCCTCATTCTTCTGGCAACCGTAAATTCGGAGAACACTTCTTTAGCTTTACAGTTTTATAAATGAATCCTACAGATCGATTTTATGTATATATGTGTGTGTGTGTGTCAGAATATAACTCCAGTAAAAATATTCCAACTATTCTTTCTTGCTGATAAGAGCTCTCCATTCACCCACTGAGCCTGTCTTCCCCAGACAAAAGGATGAACGAACAGCCCTTTAGACAGCAGGCATCACTAGAAGACAGAGATGTCAATGGCTTGCTTTGGCTCCCAAGACGAAGCCCACTTTTCCCCAGAATCCCCAAAGGGGTTCTACAATCTACATGAATTCCCATGGAACTGGCTATGGGAATACAGACTTGGGATGTTCACAGTTCTTACTTTTTTCTTCAGTTGCAACTGGAGGCGAAAGTGTTAGGCCATCCGGATCCCAGCAGGAACAGGAAGAAGGGAGCAGGGAGAGAATTCAGCATTAGACTTAGATCACTGCAGTGCCCAAGGAGCCCAGAGCTGAAAGTGTCACTGGAGACGCACTAACCCATCCAGTCTATCGGGAAAGCTACTTAAGTCCACGTATCCCTCTCGCCACCCATTATCCCTCTATCCACCCATTTACTTCTTCACCATCCACTGATTTATCCATCTAACCATCATCCATTCATCATCTGTCCATCCTGCCATTCATTCACCATCTAGCCAACCTTCCATCCACCCATCCACCACCCATCCATCCTTCCATCCACCCATCCACCACCCATCCATCCTTCCATCCACCCATCCACCATCTATCCATCCTTCCATCCTTTATCCACCCATCCACCACCCATCCATCCTTCCATCCACCCATCCACCACCCATCTGTCCTTTATCCACCCATCCACCACCCATCCATCCTTTATCCACCCATTCACCACCCATCCATCACCCATCCATCCTTCCATCCACCCATCCACCACCCATCCATCCTTCCATCCACCCATCCACCATCCATCCATCCTTCCATCCACCCATCCAACCATTCACCATCCATCGATTTATCCAGCTAGCCATCATCCACCCGTCATCCATCCATTATCCTGCATCATCCATCCGTCCAACATTCACTAGCCACATATACTGGCCACTGGTCTGTGCTCGATGATGGGGGTGCAGGTGAATTAGACTCAATTCCTGCTCTGTAGGCATTTGTAACATTGCTGGGGAGAGAGATGTTGGTACAGGAGAAAATTAGACATCACAAACCCTGCTCTCATGGAACCTGTGACGCATGGAGGTCTTGCACATCTTACAGGCTCGTCACACTTAGCATGTCCAAAAGAGAACTTGTGGCCATCACCCTTCCACCCATCAAAAGATAAGCTGTTACTTTTTGTTGATAAAATAAATATCCGTGCGTTCATATTGATATAATTACTTGAATGAATAAATAGAGCAGAAGCATTGAGTCATCTTACAGAAGCGTTCCAACGGATACTTGTAGCAGAAATAAGAGAAACAGAAGATCACCATCGTGCAAATACTACAGCAATCATTTTGGCAGACAAGATCCACAGATGGATGCTGCAGTTCGTGGGGGGAAAGTCTGAGGGGGAATAGGATATCTGCAAAGTTCCCAGTGATCTCAGCCAGATTATCTACCAGTTATAAAGGCAAAAATAGTAGCTGGTTGGTGATCAAACTTAACATCACGGGTAGTAAGACACCTCGCCAACACATCATCTCTGATAAAGCAAGTCGAGGACAAGTTAACACGACTTCTGCGGGGCAATCACTCCCACCCCCGGTGTCACAGATTGTTGTGAGCGCTCGGTTGTGTCCCACTCGTTGCAACCCCATGGACTGTAGCCCGCCAGGCTCTTCTGTCCACGTGATTTCCCAGGCAAGAATACTGGAGTGGGTTGCCATTTCCTCCTCCAGGGGAGTCTCCCCGACCTAGGGTTTGAATCCGAGTTTCTGGCGTCTCCAGCCTTGGCAGATGGATTTTTTTTTTTACTACCGCGCCACCTAAGAAGTCAGTGATTTAACCAGGGTTCAGACTCAAGTCTGTGTGTCTTCAAGGGCAGGAGCCGTGATACCCAGGACTTGCCCACCCCTCCATCTCCACCAAGGGAAAGGGGAAGTGAGAATTTCTAAACAGGGAGCGGGAAGGAGCCTGGACTCAGACCCGAGGAGGCTCTCTGAGGCCAGCCACCAGGCCCCCTCCCGTGGTAACAAGAAACAGAGGACGGGGAGACGGCAGGAGGAGCTGGGCTTACCTTCCCGCGGGATGCAGGCGTCTGCCAGTCCCAGGAAAAGCAGAATCAGCAAGAACATCTTCAGAGAGGGCCCTGACTTGTGGACAGTGGGCTTGGGGGTTGGGGTGGATGAGCTCCTTCCAGGACCAACGGGACTCTGGTCACTCGCTGTTCTCCCAGATTCCAAGGGCGAAGCTAACTGCCCACACACACCCTCCCGCTGCCTGGAGGCTGACAGGTGTCTGCTCTGTGCCCACGACATCAGGGGCTGACACACAGACTGCTTCTTCCCATTGGCGTCTGCTTATTTATCCTTTTTTTTTTTTTTTTTTAGGTACCTGGGTTAAGAGTTAAGTGCATCGGGTACTTTTCAAAAATTTTCATTTATTTATTTAGCAAGCTCGGGGAGTTGGATGTACAGGGAAGCCTGGCGTGCTGCAGTCCACGGGGGTCGCAAAGAGTCACACGCGACCAAGTGACTGAACTGAACTGATTTACCTGTCCAGGGACCTTACTTGTGCCATGTGGGATCTAGTTCCCCAAGCAAGGATCGACTTGAGTCCCTGACATTGGGAGCTCAGAGTCTTAGCCACTGGACCACCAGTGAAGTCCTTGCTTATTTATCCTGAAACAACATTTTAGAATAATTTTATGCTGAGCCTGATCTTTGCCGTCCTATGACTCCCATCTCCTGTTTGTGTAGGACCCGTGGCCTATAAGTGGGTTTTTAAAATATCCTGAGGGCTTCCCTAGTGGCTCAGTGGTGAAGAATCTGCCTGCCAATGCAGGAGACGCAGGTTCGATCCCTGGGTCAGGAAGATCCCCTGGAGAAGGAAATGGCAACCCCCTCCAGTATTCTTGCCTGGAGAATCCCATGGACAGGGGAGCCTGGCGGGCTACAGTCCATGGAGTCTCAAAGAGTCAGATACAACTTAGCGACTAAAGAGCAACAGCAACAAATGATATGTTGCCCATACATCTCTTAAGAAGTGATTTTTGGGAATTCCCAGGCGGTCCAGTGGCTAGGACTCGACACTTTCACTGCCAAGACCAGGGGTTGGATCCCTGATCAGGAACTAAGATCTCACAGGCCACACAGCAGGAAAAAAAAAAAGTCAAAAAAAGAAAAAAGGATTATTTCATGCATGAAGTATTCAAAGTCCTTTACTGTCATGCACAGTATACTGATCATTTCTCCAAGCCTTCAACTATTTAACAACCATTGCTTTGTAAGCATAAGTTTTTTAAAAATTGTGTTTTGGCCACAGGGCTTTCAGGATGGAGCTGGAGATTGTCATCCTGAGTGAAGTAATTCAGACAGAGAAAGATGAATACCATACAATATCACTTACATATGGAATCTTAAAAAAAATGATACAAATGAATTTATCTACAAATTAGAACTGGAATCACAGTTGTAAAACACAAACTTATGATTACCAGACAGTAAGGGAAGAAGAATCAATTCAGAGATTGGGGCTGACATGTAGACACTAAAGTGTCTGTCACTAAATCATGTCCGGCTCTGCGACCCCATGGACTTTAGCCCACCAAGCTCCTCTGTCCATGGGATTCTCCAGGCAAGAATACTGCAGTGGGTCTCTTGCATTGGCAGGCATATTCTTTACCACCGAGCCACCAGGGAAACCCTGTTTTCTGCATTGCAGGCAGATTCTTTACCATCTGCACCACCAGGGAAGACCCATGATTCCTCATGAAAGTGCAAGTTGCTCAGTGGTGTCCAGCTCTTTTCAACCCCATGGGCTGTAGCCCGCCAAGCTCCTGTGTCCATAGGATTCTCCAGGCAAGAATACTGGAGTGGGTAGCCGTTCCTTTCTCCAGGGGGTCTTCCCAACCCAGGTCTCCCACATTGAAGGCGAATTCTTTACCCTCTGAGCCACCAGGGAAGAGTCCTCATAGTATTTCTTATTTCTGCAAAACCACAAATCAAGTACAAAAAAACTAGGAAAAGGTATTCTGAACATTTATTTTTATTTACTTATATTTGCTTACTTAACTTCTAGTAGAAATGACTTTTAATACAAAAGGAGGGGTTGACTGCCCCAAACTACACCCCCATGACTCCCTAAGGATGGCAGAGTTCTCCAAACGTGCCAGAGGCTCGCAGAGTCCCCCACACTTAGGAAGATGTGGCCATGGTGGGCGGGAAGATCCAGGGTGGAAGATGGCCAGGTCTCCAGGCGTCTGAGGCCAGTGGGCGTCTGGTTTCTGCACATCTTTGATCAGGAGGCACTGGAGGGACTCTGAAGCTCACGTCCCAGGAGCAAGTGTTCCGTAACCTCCCCATAAATTCTCTTGAGGACGTGGGGGTCAGCCCTGGGGGTCATTCCCAGCTGACCCGCTGGCTCCAATGAGTCACCCCTTGCTGGAAGTCTACCATCTCACTGCCCCTGAATGTCTCCGTTGCTTCCCCCTTCCTTCACCCCTGTCCTGATTGCCGTGGCCTCTGACAGTGTCCTGGGTCCCCTCCCCTGCTTAGTCCTTCCTGTGGACCTCACTCAGATACGGGGCTCTCTCCCCACCTACCCTCTCCACTACCTGGGGCTCGTGAACCCCCTGCAGACAGTGGTCAAGCCCGCTGTCTACTCCAGACCCGAAAACCAAGTTACCCATGGGCTCTACTGGGTATCTCCCTGGACGTCTATCCCACCGACCTGCTCACTGACCACTGAGAATGGGCAGTCTTTGCTTTTCTTTTTTCAATTATGAAAACAATATAACATGTTTACAGGAGAATTGGGAAATACAAAACAAAGTCACATATCACCCCATTATATAATTTTTTTTTGCTTTTTGTCTTTATTTTTTCTTTTTAAAATTATGAAAATATGATAATACATTTACACAAGATTTGTAAAATACAGAACAAAATTACATATAGTTCCACTATTTGTTACAATTGTTTAAGTAGATAAATTAAGTTTTTTTTAAGGCAGAATTTCAATATCAAACTCTCAGAAATTAGTAGAATGAATTTACAGAGAGGTAGACTATAGTAGACCTGAAAAGCATAATGAATCAATTCAACATATTTAAGATTTATACAATTTTCACGCAGCAGGAGGATAGCAATTCTATTCCGGTTCTCATAGACTGTAAACTAGGAAACACTGGTCACACCCAGGGACATAAGGGCAGGTGCAGAAATTTCATGGTCTAAAGATATTGCAGTCACACATGGCGTTTTCTCTTATTACTGTGGAATTATGTTAGAAATCAATATAAGATGTTTGGAAAAACCCACTTATTTCAAGCAGATTGTGACATCTACCAAGAGAGATCTTTGACTTCTCCATTAAAAGCCTCAATAAAGTTCGGAGACTGGAAAACCACAGAGGGCAATTGCAGAGGAGAGAGCATTGAAATGAGAAATTAATATCGAAATGAGAAGTTAATATCAAAGATGTTTTAAAAACCGCATGTATTTGGAAATTGAATGCCTGCTTCTAAATGAGGGGTATGTCTAAGAAGCCATAACAAGAAAATTAGAAAATACTGGTAATAGAATAAAAATCTAAAGAGAATAAAAATGGGCACTTATGTTCCTCCTTCGGACCTGCCCTTCAACTCCAGTTTGCCCTCAGGAGGAGCCCCTTGGGCCCCTGGCTTGCTTTTCTTTTTTCTATTATTATTTTTCTTTTCTAGACTTGCTTTTCTTTATCGCCATCTGCAGCAGGGGCCCTCGAGACACCTTTTTGAATGCTGCTGACTTTTGTCTTCACCCCTGCCTAACTCAGGGCATGCTCGTCACAGGGAGAGACAGCCTGGGCCTTGGCAGTGGGCTCCGCACAGCTCCAGGCCTCCAGGGCCCCTGGCCCCAGAAACTGCGATGTGGATTTTTTAAAGGAAATTGTGATCATGTCACTCTTGTGTTTCAGTCTCTTTGCTGCTCCTCCTAATTGTTCTGCATTTAAAAAACACATGTGTGTAATGTGTGTATCTGTGTATATATGTATTTGTGTAGATATATATATAATGTATATATTATGTATATAAGCATGTCTATGTTATGTATATATGTATACATAGGAAACACGAAGACACACTAAGTATTAAGACTGCTTGTCTCAATGAATGGATAAAGATGTGAGATACACACACACACACACACACACACACACACACACAGTGGAATACTACTCAGCCATGTAAAGGACAAAACAATGCCATCTGCAGCAACGTGGATGGACCCAGAGGTGATCACTCGAAGTGAAGTAAGCCAGACCAAGAAAGGCAAAGACCGTACGATATCACTCAGTGTGTGGAACCTAAAATATGACGCACTGTTGTTGTTGTTCAGGGACTAAGTTGTGTCTGACTCTTGGACTTGGACTCTCAGGCGACCCCATGGACCGCAGCGTGTCAGGCTCCCCGGCCCTCCACCGTGTCCTGGGGTTTCGCTCAAACTCAAGTCCATTGAGTCAGTGTTGCTATTTTACCATCTCACCCTCTGTTGTCCCCTTCTCCTGTCGTTTTCAACCTTTCCCAGCACCAGGGTCTTTTCCAATGAGTCGGTTCTTCCAATCAGGTGGCCAAAGTACTGGAGCTTCAGCATCAGTCCTTCCAATGAATACTCAGGGTTGATTTCCTTTAGGATTGATGCTTCAAGATCAGAAACAGGCAATGACTGTAGTTTGTTTTTTGTTTTTTTTTTTCCAATAAGCATTGAACCAAGCAGCCCAGCCTGGCAGCTCACAGTTGGCAAGTCATGTTTACCAGATCTTCAGAGTGAACTTTTTGATGCCAGTTCAGCATCTCAACAGGCAGAAGTTGAGCATCACGCTCTGGGACTCATTAAAATTGCCTTAACAACCCTCGGAGGGACCCTGGAAGTAGGTGAGGCTGTTTTCTTCGTCTTTCCTGCCAGGCAGCATAATTATGATCAATTATTCAACCCGTCTCCAGGAGGGTCAAGAAAAACAGCTTCATTTCTGAGGCCACGGGGACAGAGAGAACACCGAAGGGAAAAAAAAAAAAAAACTTTACCCTCCAAGAGAGGGAGGGGAACGAACAAATTTGAACACATTAGAGGGAATTAAAACTTTGAAATTGCGAGAGGAGAGTGGCTTCTGGGCTGTAATTAGGCAGCACCCCCCTGTGAGCGCTGACGCTTTAACACTCATTTGCCTTGCATTGGGAGTTCCTGGTTGAATGACTTACTCTCTGCGGGCAGAATTTTCCTCCGGCTCTCCAATTACCCATTCCTCTTCCCTGCTTGCCACCGCAGGTCCTCAGCTGGCGTCTAACCCCACTTAGGCTCAAGTTTGACACTCTTGGAATCATAGGTTAGATACGACTCTGTGCAGTGGTTTTCACTACTAAATAGTCAACAAAAGCTTTTTAACCTAAAGTGAAGTGTCTTTACTGCTAACAATAGCAGCTTGAGAAATGCGCACTTCATTTCTTTATTCTTTTTGTGGTAACCCTATTTAGTGTGGTGTGGGTTTCACACGCATGCTCAGGTGCGCACACCTGCCTGCACACACCTGCCTGCACCTGTACCAAATACGCAAACAGAACCCCATCCTGCCTACGGCTAGGTAACCTGCTTTTTCTTCCAGCTGTCAGTCTGTCGCAGACATTTTGCCAGCGCCGTAGAAAAAGCTCCATCTACAGCACACTCTTCTATCCTGTGGATGCACCATACCTTTATACATTCACTCTTTCAGTGAATATTTATGGGGCTTATGACACGGGCTGGGAACTGGGCTGACGATGTGGCTGCAAATAAAAAGTAAATAGAAGCAAAGGGAACTAGGCAAACCAAAAAAAGACATGTGCCAATGGGATTTTTTAAAAATAGAATTTACTAAGTAGGTTCTGAAGTTCACACCGAAAGAGAAAGTGCCCATACACATAAGAAACTAGAACAGGGGCTTCCTTGGCAGTCCAGCGGTTAAGACTTCGCCTTCCAGCGCAAGGGGTGCGGGTTCAGTCCCTGGTCAGGGAGTGAAGATCCCACACGCTTCGTGGGGTGGCCAAAAAAAAAAATTGTCATTATAGTAATCAGAACTTTACCTCTATATAATACTTTGGGGTTAATAATGATTTATGTAATAATAAAATATTTCATGATAAAATTCAAATATAGCATTCTAGGAAAAGAAGAGAACGGCAGATCGTGTGCAATATCATACAAAGGATCGAATTCCTTCCTGCACTAACAGCAGAAAGATTTATTTATTTTAAACAGACACTCATTTCTTGGGGCATCGGTTAGCAAAACGTTTCCCCATTTGAAGCACCGGTTATTTTTATTTTTTCATTTTACTTTTTACTGAAGGATAGTTGGCTTACGATACAATAGTTTCAGATGTACAAAGTAGTAATGGGATATTTGTCTCAAGGGCGCCACTCAGGATATTCACACTCCGTGCTCACGTGTCCACTGGGTCACGTGTCCACTGGGTCAGGTCTTGGGTGTTGCATCCAGAGTCCTCAGTCTCTGGTCTCGCTCTGTCTTTACAATAATTAGTTAATTAATTAACTTTTTGTTTATTTTTGGCTGTGGCTTCTGTTGTTGCGAGCATGGGCTCTAGGCACACAGGCTCAGTAGTTGTGGCACCTGGGCTTGTGGGATCTTCCTGGACCAGGGCTCGAACCAGTGTCCCCTGCGCTGGCAGGCGGATTCCTATCCACCGGACCACCAGGGAAGTCCAACAACTAGAGAGAGCCCATGCACAGCAGCGAAGACCCCCCACAGCCAAAATAAATAAATCCTTAAAAAAAAAAAAAAAGATGGCCTTATATTTGTGCCTCTGGAGGCAGAAAGTACAATATCCAGTTTGGCAAGAATGTACAGAAATGATACCCCTGCCCTCTGCTGGCTGGATGATTTCAAGAGAAATGTTCCAAGCTTGCAAAGAAGAGTTAATTGTCACTTATTGATAGCTCAGTTGGTAAAGAATCCACTTGCAATGTAGGAGACCCCAGTTCGATTCCCGGGTTGGGAAGACGGTGCTGGAGAAGGGATAGGCTACCCACTCCAGTATTCTTGGGCTTCCCTGGTGGCTCAGCTGGTAAAGAATCTGCCTGCAGTGTGGGAGACCTGGGTTCGATCTCTGAGTTGGAAAGATCCCTTGGAGAAGGAAAAGGCTACCCACTCCAGTATTCTGACCTAGAGAGTTCCATGGACTATTCCCATGGGATTGCAGAGTCGGACACGACTGAGTGACTTTCACTTTCACTCTTCACTTCATTTCCTGCTACCTTAAATGAACGACATTGGCTAGATATTCGGTATCTAACACATATGGGCTCTGTTCCCCACGTTGTACACATCCTTGTATCCTGACACCCAACAGTCTCTGCCTTCCATTCCCCCCCCCTTTCCTCTCATCACTAGTCACCCACTAGTTAGTTCTCTGTACCTGTGAGCCTGCTTTTTGTTATATTAACTAGCTTTTGTATTTTTTAATTAATTAATTTTAAAAATATTTATTTATTCAGCTGCTCAGAGTCTTAGTTTTGGCAGGCAGTATCTAGTTCCGTGACCAGGAATCTAACCAGGCGCCCCTGCACTGGGAGCTCTGAGTCTTAGCTACTGGGAAGTCTTTGTTGTATTAGCCATTTTTTTTTGAGATTACACATAGGAGTATCAATAATATTATGCAATAATCGCTTTCCTCTGACTTACTTCACTAAGCGTAATGCCCCCCAGGTCCATCTATGTTGCTGCCAGTGGCAAGGTTTCATTCTTTTTCATGACTGAGTAATATTCCATTGTATACACACACCACACCTTCAGTCCTCTGCTGATGGACACCTGCCTTGCATGCATGTTCTGGCTGTTGTGAATACTGCTGCTTGAACATTGGGGCACATGTATGTTTTACAATTGGTGTTTCTGGGTTCTGAGGTTCAACGGGGTGACAAGTTCTTCTCATGTCATGGAACAGTTCAACAATCAACCACAGTTAATATGGGGATCTAGGGAGATTAGTTGTTTCAACAAGGTCTCCAACTAATGAGCATAGCGTAGAAAACCAAACCCTTCTGAAACACACGTCCATCTGTCCTGACCTCTAAGCAGTCTCTTCACATGTCCCCAGCTGACATTTTCTCCATTGCGCCCTCTTGCCCTAAGTGCTCCCAAGCCAGGGACTGGCTCTCAAACTGTACCAGGAGATGAAACGTCTCTATTTATATGGTGCTGGGGGGAATTTCAGGGGTCCCTCCCTGTTACCCCAAAAGTGGAATGATTGGCTGAATATTGTAGAATGAATTGTTTTAAGCAAGCCAGGGGGATTCATTTTCCATGGAAACTACCCCATGACTTATTAAACAGGCCCCCATATTGGTTTAATGTGAAGCGGGGGACCTCATTTATTGTACGTTAGCCGTTTATGGATTGCATTTTGGCAGGGGGCAGAAATGGGTTGGTATTCCTGGTTTAGTGAATGTTTATTTTCATTTGCCTGAAGAGTTTACAGGAGAAAGAGAATCGAGATATGATAGTTGTCGGGTTGCATAGCTATTTTTTCTCATGTAAATACAGCTCCAAAGAATTTTCTAAGATCAGCTTAAGAGCTACAGGATGAAAGAACCTACGCTGGAGTAGGCATGTAGAAAGTCAGAGGCGGTACTGCCGAAGGGCGAAACAATGACACCTATCAGTTTTGGAAGCCTTCCTTTTTCTATATGACTAGGGAAGAAACATCAAAACAAGCACAGAGGGAAGACGTGGGTGCTCAGCTGTGTCAGCTGTGTCTGACTCTTTGTGACCCCATGGACTGTAGCCCGCCAGGCTCCTCTGTCCGTGGGACTCTCCAGGCAAGAATACTGGAGTGGGTTGCCACTCCCTTCTCCAGGGCATCTTCCTGATGAAGGGATCGAACCTGGGTCTTCTGTGCTGCAGGTGGATTCTTTACCCCGAGGCACTGGGAAGCCTTACAGAGGGAAGGTATCTCCACATAATAATGGCCATGTACCAAACAGCAGCTATCATCTACTCCATACAAAAAAAATATTGGAAGAGGAAATACACAGGACACTTATTTAACAGAAATGTCTTTATTTGAAATTTAAATTTCACTGGTGATCCTCATTTCCATCTGGCCACTCTGCTAGGAGCACCCTATTTTACAATTAAATCTTCCCTAATGGGGGGACAATCAGCAGTGACCTCAGTCTCACAAGACGTACTGAAAACTAGTGAGACCTGCATTCACTGAAAGAACACCACAAAGTCAAAACTGATCCCCAAAACACAGGCTACACTAAAGTAGAAAACAGAATCTGAAGGGAAAGATAAGTCATCACTCAAAGATTCGCCTAGTCCATGTGAATGGAAGCCCATCGGGTTCCAGTATGATCGTGAGTTCTTCACATGTCACCCTTTCATGGTATCACCTGAGTGACAAATAATCCCGAATTTCCTTCTAGGAGCAGAAGGCACTTGGACCTGAGGGCAGGGTCCTGAGCCAGTCATTTGGAATGGATTTTCTGGTGGCGTTTCAAAGCGCCCAGCTGACGGAAGGCACAGTGACACTCGGGGCACACGTAGGGCTTGACCCCAGAGTGGGTGCGTTGGTGAACGTTGAGGTTCCCTCGGCGGCTGAAGGCTCTGTCACACTGCTCACAGCGGAAAGGCTTCTCCTGGGTGTGGGTCTTCTTGTGAGCGCGCAGCGTGGAGTGGTGGGAGAACTTCTTGAGACAGAGATCACAGCTGTAGGGCTTCTCGCCAGTGTGGATCCGCTCGTGAACCCGCAGGTCCGAAGGCTGCATGAACCGTTTGGCACAGATGTCGCACTGAAAGGGCCTCTCTCCTGTGTGTGTCCTCTGGTGCAGGGTAAGCTGAGATTGATAAGGAAAGCTCTTTTTGCACACCCTGCATTCACAGGGTGCCCGACCCGGGGTTTCTGCTCCCTCAGGGAGACTGGTGGGTCCCACGGTGCCAGATGAACCAACGGAATGGGGCCCATGCTGTCCTGAGAGCTCTCCTTGGTCCAAACACGTGGCTGCTTCTGGACGCTCATCTTGGCAAGTGGGGCTGCTGTCCCGTTTCCTTAGGACGTGTCTGCGATTCTTCAGAGGACCTCGTCTGGATCCACTCGTAGTGGAAACGTCTCCCTCTGGAACACAAGAGGAAAGGGTTCAGGAGCCACATCTGAAGTATCAGTTCCTTCCTGGGGACTCTCCCCTCTCTCTCTGCCCTCCCAGAATCTGCTGAAAGAAGAGATTCAGCACCATATTTATCAAGGAGCATTATCCATGGTGCCAGCCTCATTGGAACCATCCCTAATCTTCGCCACAGTCTTCCCATCAACCAAACTACCTGAGTCTCGCTGATGAAACACTCTGGAACATTGACGATGGAGAAGGTTGGCACTGGAGAACCAACTCCTACCCGGCCCCAACACCAAGGGATGGAAATGCTGGGTACCCCTTCCTGGACATCAGTGGAGGCAGTCATTACCTCCTGCGGTCTCCAAGTGTTTAATACTCACCACCATCCTGCAGAAGTCCAGGCTCTTGACACGGAAGGGTTCTTGTCACTCCTGTGTCTTCCAGCAGGTCCTTCTCCAAGTTCTCCTGGGAGGGCATCTGACCCTCCAGTTCACCTGTTTCAGGAATGGTCTCTGGCGGGAGAGCTTTCTGGCCCTGACAAGGGGCAACCAAACAGAGTCAATCCCACTGCCTTAGCCCATGGCAAGCTCTGTCTCCTCTTTCCCCACCCCCCTAGTACCCTGATCTAAGACTCCAGCTTTCTGAATATCACTTTGGGGGATATGCCCTGACTGCTTCCCATCACCCTGACTGGCAGTCCTCTCCTGATTCCCATGACTGTCCTTGATCTATACTGACCACCTCTGGCAATCAAGTCCAGATTTCACAGCTGGCACGGCCAACTGTCTTGCACATATGTCTCCACCTCATCTCAAATCCTCCCTGCCCCTGACTCTGCAAGCAGAGAACTCTGGCTCAGGGCTCCTGACTTCACCACTTGTTGATACCTTGCCTGGATTTGTCCTCCTCATGGAGGGTGGCCTGGGGCACAAGAAGATGATAAGCAGTATAGCTGGTCTCTATTCATGAGAAATCAGTAGCATCTCCTCCCCCGATTCACACTGCAAAAAAATCCACTCTCTCCAGACATACTCCAAAATCTTCTGGGGCGGGGCGGGAATGACTCCAACTGGGAATTTTTTACTCAATTCAATATTCAATTCAATTTACAATATTCCCCAATAGTCAGTGCCTCTGACGAAATCCATCATGGGTAAAACAGCTGTGAGTGCATTTACCCCTGACGAACTGACCCAGCACCATCCCGTGGAAACAGGACTCCTCTGTCCTCATGCTTATGGCCACAAGCTTCCATGGTGAGGCACTAGGAAAGATGGGTGAGCCTTCATTCTCACACTGGCTGGAAAGCGGCTGGGCATGGAATGCAAGCATGGGAATTCCGGCACGCAGTGGGTCCATTTCTGTCCTTTGCCAAGTTCTCCCGATTACTTTCAGCCACGCCCACCCGACCCTCTTCTACCTGCTCCCAGACTGCAGGTCAGGACATGACACTCACCTGCCCCCTCCACAGGTCCTTGGCTCCTGGCAGATGCTGCCCGTCTTGGCTTTCCTGCTGGCCCTCGTCTGGAGGGACGACACTGACTGCAGACTGGGGCTCCCTGGCTCCGTCTCCCTCATCGTGCCCCTCACTGACCTCAAATCCTAACATCTCAACATCCGAGACTGGCATCAAAAAATCCTCGCCTTGGACACGGACTACAGTCTGTGAGGAAAAATTCAAATAGGTTCAGTCTCCCTTCACAGGATCCAAAAAGGCATTCCCTGCGTATCCCAGCCTAGGAGCCCACCTCCTGGCAATGACATTCGAAAGAGCAACACCCTCACAGTGAGGACCGACAGAAACACCTCCCCTGAGGCCACAGGCAAGCGCCCACCCCTGTGGGAAGCGCTGATTTAGAGCCAAGCCCTCTGGTCCTTCTGCTTCATCGCCCAGCTCGCAGCCCATCTTCCCACCCTTCCCTCTCTCACAGGGTCCCTAGGGTCCTACTCACCCACTTCTTCAGTTTCTGCTTATTTCTCAGCACCTCCTCCAGATCCTTACAAGTCTCGGCGCCACTACTTCTGACTAAGACCTGGATCTCCGGCGGCATGCACATCACGAACTGCTCCAGCACCAGCCTGTCCACCATCTGCTCCTTGGTGTGAAGATCCGGCCTCAGCCACAGACCGCAGAGTTCACGGAGCCTCCTCAGAGCCTTGATCGGGTCGGATTCTTCCGAGCTGCTAAACCTTCTGAAGCGGATGCGCAACTCTTCAAGGGCGGAGGCGGGCTTTTCCCTTCCGGTGTCTTGGCGTGGCGCAGAGGCTGGCGACCCTGCTCCGGGGCTGTCCGCGAGGCGGCCACGACCCGCTGTCTGGTTCTCAGCCATACTGACTGTAGAGTTTTCAGTAGGACTCTGGGCAAATGCTTCTAGAAGTGGGTGCCCAACGGGCCCGATAGCCAGGAACTTCCTCTTGCTTTTCCTCAGTAATAGATTCAGTATTCAGAAATATGGCGGCAAAAAAGGAAATTAAAAAGAATGCAGCCAATTAGTTTTATTTTCATCCAGCCTACCATCCCTCAGCCCAATACTGGGCATTATTCCCCCTTCAGTATTTCATACCGGGGACAAGAATCCATTCTATTCTTCCGACATGCATCTTATAGTACAAGAAACTGTGTAATCAAAAATGTCCCCAGGGCAGTGCTTAAACGCCCTTGTTGAAAAAATGAACCACACCACAGGACCGGTGGAGTGCGGAAACAACCTCATTCACAGAAGAGTTCCACCAATGAACCACGGTTTATGTGTGGCCCGAGGGCGGTCGCTGCATTTCCCACGGTCTCTGAGCCAATGCAAGGTGAACAGAAAGCCAGGACTTAGTGAAACCCACTTCCACGTGCCCTGACTTTCTAGCGTTCTCTTTAGACATTGCCCATCAATTACCTCCTTGAAGCCTTCTCGCCTTGGTCCTCCTCAGCTGGGCACTTGACTCAAACTCGGCAGGCGGAGAAATGTCTCTCTAGAGAGCTGGAGGCGACGCCTTCTCGGCCTGTTGCCCAATCAGCGCGTGGGTTGCTTAAGGGCGGGGCAAACCCTCAGAGACAATCCCACTTTCCTTGGTGACCAGGGACTCGCTTGCCCTGGAAACTCGCTCAGGAGAAACCACGATGTACTAAAGAGGCCGCCATAGTGGTTGAGTGATCCATGCTGTGTATTTTTGCCTGGTTTTGTTTTTGGCCAAGCAGGGAGGCGCGTTGGACCTCAGTTCCCAGACCGCGGAAGGAAACCACGCACCCGCAGCAGAAGCGCCGAGTCTCACCGCCGGGCCGCTAGGGAAATGCCTCGGTTTCCTTTGGGGTTTTATTTATTTTGGACTTTGGGGATGGTTTTGGCGTGTACGGATTGGTTTTAGTGATCTCATGAACTTTTTGTCTCACTGCCAGGAGGTTTGACTCCTCTCTGTTCTTGTGAGATAAGTCTTCAAAGGGTTTTCTAAAATCAGCAGATGAGCCAAGGTGTGAGAAGAACCGACTTCTAAGTAGCCTTTTTGAAGACTAGAAGTTGTCCACCAATAGGAAAAAGAATGACACGTATCACTTTCGGAAGCCTTCCTTTCCCTAAACACCTCGGGAAGAAATACCCGAACAAGTATGGAGTGAGTGAATCTATCTCAGCATAATAACAGCCATGTAGGAAAACCAGGGCTATCACCTATTCCATGTAGAGAAGTCTTAGAAAATACGCAGAGCACTCTTTGACAGAAATGTGTTTATTTGAAATTGAAATTCCACTGGAGAGCCTGGCCTCTGTGCCAGGAGCGTGCAGTTTTACAGTGAAGTCCGCCTAGCAGGAAGGCGGTCAACAGTAGGCTCAGTTTCGTGATGAAGTTTGGGTAACTAATGAGACGTGCTTTCATGAGAAGAAGAACAAAACAAAGCAAAAAACTTACTGAAACAGGCTACACTAAAGTGGAAAACAACATCCGAAGGGAACCATAAGCCATCATTCAAATATCCCACTCATTCACTGAATGGAACCCCTCTGGACCCAACATCCTCCAAACTCTTCACGTCATCCACCCTTTGTGTGACAGAATTGACAAATCATTGTGAAATTCCTTCTTGGAGGAGAAAGGACTTGGACCCGAGGGCAGTGTCCTGGGCTAATCGTTCGGAATGGGTTTCCTGTGGGGAATGACAGATCCCAGGGAGCGGAAGGCCGGTGACACTCGGGCACACGCAGGGCTCGAGCCAGAGTGTGAACACGGAGGGTCCCACTGTGGTTGAAAGCCTTGTCACAGTGCTCAGAGCAGAAAGGCTTCTCTTGGGTGTGGGTCCTCTGGTGAGCAAGCAGTGTGGAGTCGTGGATGAACTTCTTGGGGCAGAGATCACAGCCTAGGGCTTCTCGTCCTCATGGGTCTCCTGGTGAACACACAGGGCAGGAGGCTGCATGAACCATTGGACAAGGATGTTGCTTTTGTATTTTTTAAATTTAGAGTTAAAGAGCCATCTCTCTTTATTGCAGTTCCAGAGTAAGGGCCCATTACTTTGATCAGCACGGGCTCAGCAGAAGGCTCCAGAGGATGTGTGTAAAAGAATGTTTCCAAAGGCTCCAGAGATGAGCCCAACCCTGCTTCCTGCTTCCCCTGGACAATACTCCGTCTCCTGGGTGGGGCGGCTGCTTGGTCCAGCTGACTTTGGGGATGTCATAGTGCTCCGAGAGCGTGTCCAGGTGTCTGTTGAAGTCCTCCACTCTCTGCTTGTGGGTTGTGGATGCTTTCTTCAGGACCCTCTCCATCTGTCGCGTCTCCTACACCTTCTCAAAGGCCACCTGGGCTGGGGTCCGCTTGTCAAGGTGGCGCCTCAGCTCCTCCTCCTGGTTCTTCTGGATTTTTCCCATCATTTGCAGGAGTTTTGCCTTGTCTCTGTCCTTTTCCTTCTTCCGCTTGGTCACGCCAAGCTCTGGGACTCCTTTCAGCTTCAGGGGTCCCTTTTGGACCTGCTCATAGGCGTCCATGCTGCCCATCTTCGGATTCGGATTTCTAAATGGACAAAAGTGGTGGGTCCGTTTTCTCAAATGGAAACTGGGACAATATCGTTCTCTGCTGTAGATCCGGGAGGTTCTCTCTGTGCGGGTTGACACAAATGAATGCAGACGAACATCTCTGCTTAGCCCAGGGGGCCGAGGTTCAGAAAGCCTTGTGGAATAATTGCACCACTCCACACCATGGAGGGTGGCAACACTCTCCCCCCTCACAGAGAGCTCTGGCTCAGCCATGGTTAATATGGAGTTGAAGGGAGACCCACTGCTTTCACAAGGTCTTTGAGCTGATGCAAGGTGAGTAGACAACCCAGCCTTCTGAAACCCCCCACCTCCTTCTGTACTGATTCCCAAACCTTCTTCTTAGACGTTCTCACTCATCACTTACCTCCTTTGAGCCCTCTTGCCATCAGCTTCCTCAAGTAGGTGACTGGCTATCAGAGTGTGCTGGGGACTGAAACGTCTCTATTTATAGAGAGCCAGGGGAAATGGCAAGGGTCCCTGCTTGTTACCCCATCAGCACAGTGATTGTGTAAGGGTGGGTCAACCCATTCATATGACCTCATTCTAGATAATCCAATTTATCCATGGATCCAGTTTCACATGAACACTGAACCAGGAAAAAAACACAATTTATCAAAGAGGCCTCCATGGTGGTTTTGTGGGAGACTTCTCGGATAGCTCAGTTGGTAAAGAGTCCACCCGCAGTGCAGGAGACGCTGGTGTCATTCCTGGGTCAGGAAGATCCGCTGGAGAAGGCACAGGCTACCCACTCCAGTGGTCTTGGGCTTGCCTTGAGGCTCAGCTGGGAAAGAGGTAAAGTGGGAGTCTTTCAGTCAAGTCCGACCCTTTGTGACCCCGTGGAGATACATTCCATGGAATTCTCCAGGCCAGAAGACTGGAGTGGGTACCGTTCCCTTCTCCAAGGGATCTTCCCAACCCAGGGAGGGAACCCAGGTCTCCCGCATGGCAGGCAGATTCTGTACCACCGGGGAAGCCCATGCACGTTTTGGCAGGAAGATTGATTTTCTGGGTCCAGCAAGTACTTTCCTCATTTGACTGCAGAGTTGGAAGGAGTCACAGCATAGGTATCTGACAGTTTTAATCAGTTTGGGTCGCCTAAGCGTCCCTGGTGGCTCAGTGGTAAGAATCTACCTGCCAAGGCAGGAGGTGTGGGTTCACTCCCTGGGTTGGGACGATCTCTTGCAGAAGGAAATGGCCACGCCACTCCAGTTTTCTTCCCTGGAAAATTCAATGGCCAGAAGACCCTGGTGGGCTACAGTCCATGGAATGGCAGAGTTGGACACAAGTGAGCGACTAGACAACCCTTTATAAATTCCGCATGTAGAGATTTCGGACGAGGTCAGAATCCTGTTTTCTGCAGGGAATGTGCCACTTTTGGGGTTGCAGTCTGGCTTTTCAGTAAGTATGCTTTGGTGTGGCGCAGACACTGGTGGTTCTGAGTAGGGGCTGTCTGGGACTATTCCAGGACCCGACAAAAAACGTACATTCTTTAGCCATAGTGACTGAGGAATTTACTGCCAAAATGTTGAGCACGTGCTTCTAGACGCCCATGACAAATTCACCCGTATGTAAAGGGATTTCCTCTACCTTTCGTCAGCAGCGTATTCACGGCTCAGAAGAATGGGGGCAAAGGATAAACGAACAGGATTAGTTTCATTTTATTCCACCCTTCCATCTCCTCTACAATCCTCATCCCAAACCCCTTACCATTCCCTCACGGGTGCAACATCTCATATTGAATGGACATTAGTCCATCCATCATTCTTCTGACATCCACCTTTCCAGGAAGAAAAGGTTCAAATGTCTGAATGGCTCCCTAGATTTTGATTTCTGTAGTCTGGGACTATGTTGTTCTTTGCTGTACTTTCAAGAAATTTACAATGTGTGAGACTCCTCAAATGGATATTAACAGCAATGCCAGGTTTTATATTATTCGGTCAAGACAAGCCACCAGGCAAGGCTCTCAGTCATGATTCTTCTGGGGAAAAAAAATATGAGGAAGACTTTAAACGCTGAATTCCATGTAATATAGTGACGTTGGAAATGTTCAGCAAAGATTTTCCACCCAAAACATTTCCTTGCTGTCACCAGGGTATTTATTAGCTCGAAGGAAGGGATGCACAAAAGGATCCAAAGAGAATAAAGTTCCTGATCAGATACTTGTTATGGTCATGAAACACGCAACGTGCAATTTTGCCTCTTTTATAAAGTGTACAATCTTGTTCCACCACGTTCGTTCACAGTTTTGTGCAACTGTCAAATTTGTCTACTTCTAACTTTTTTCATCACCCCAAGAACAAAATGTGAACCATGAAAAGTCCCTCCCCATTCTCTGCCCATCTTCCCCCTTACCCTTGGCAATCCATTCATCTACTTCTTGCATCTGTGGGTTCAGTTCAGTTCAGTTGAGTCGCTCAGTCATGTCCGACTCTTTGAGACCCCATGAACCGCAGCACGTCAGGCCACTCTGTCCATCACTTACTCCAGGCGTTTACTCAAACTCATGTCCATTGAGTCAGTGATGGCATCCAACCATCTCATCCTCTGTCCTTTCCCTCCTGCCTTCAATCTTTCTCAGCATCAGGGTCTTTTCAAATGAGTCAGTTTTTGCATCAGGTGGCCAAAGTATTGGAGTTTCAACTTCAGCATCCTTCCAATGAATATTCAGGACTGATTTCCTTTAGGATGGACTGGTTGGATCTACTTGCAGTCCGAAGGACACTCAAGAGTTCTCCAACACCAAGGTTCAAAAGCATCAGTTTTTTGCCACTCAGCTTTTTTTAAGTCCAACTCACATCCATACATGACTACTGGAAAAACCGCAGCTTTGACTAGATGGACCTTGGTTGGCAAACTAATGTCTCTGTTTTTTAATATGCTGTCTAGGTTGGTCATAACTTTTCTTCCAAGGAACAAGAATCTTTTAATTTCATGGCTGCAGTCACCATCTGCAGTGATTTTGGAGCACCCCCTCCCTGAAAATTCTCTCACTGTTTCCACTGTTTCCCCATCTATTTTCCGTGAAGTGATGGCACCGGATGCCATGATCTTAGTTTTCTGAATGTTGAGTTTTAAGCCAAGTTTTTCACTCTCCACTTTCACTTTCATCAAGAGACTCTTTGGTTCTTCTTTGCTTTCATGCCATAAGGGTGGTGTCATCAGCGTATCTGAGGGTATTGATATTACTCCTGGAAATCTTGATTCCAGCTTGTGTTTTATCCAGCCCAGCTTGTCTCATGATGTCCTCTGCATTTAAGTTAAATAAGCAGGGTGACAATATACAGCCTTGATGTACTCCTTTTCCGATTTGGAATCAGTCCGATGTTCCAAGTTCAGTTCTAACTGTTGCTTCCTGACCGGCATACAGACTTCTCAGGAGGCAGTTCAAGAAGTCTGATATTTCTGTCTAAGACTTTTCCACAGTTTATTGTGATCCACACAGTCAAAGGCTTTGGTATAATCAATAAAGCAGATGTTTCTCTGGAACTCTCTTGCTTTTCCAATGATCTAATTGATGTTGGCAATTTGATCTCTGGTTCCTCTGTCTTTTCTAAATCCAGCTTGAACATCTGGAAGTTCATGGTTCATGTACTGTTGAAGACTGGCTTGGAGAATTTTGAGCATTACTTTGCTAGCGTGTGAGATGAGTGCAATTGTGCGGTGGTTTGAATATTCTTTGGCATTGCCTTTCTTTGGGATTGGAATGAAAACTGACCTTTTCCAGTCCTGTGGCCACTGCTGAGTTTTCCAAATTTGCTGACATATTGAGTGCTAGACTTTCACAGCATCATCTCTGAGGATTTGAAATAGCTCAATTCGAATACCATCACCTCCACTAGCTTTGTTCATAGTGATTCTCCCTAAGGTCCACTTGACGTGACATTCCAGGATGTCTGGCTCTAGGTGAGTGATCACACCTTCAGGATTATCTGGGTCATGAAGATCTTTTTTGTATAGTTCTGTGTGTTCTTGCCCCCTCTTCTTAATATCTTCTGGTTCTGTTGGGTCCATACCATTTCTGTCCTTTATTGAGCCCATCCTTGCGTGAAATGGAAGGCAGGCTCCTCTCCAGTCGGGGCATAGACTTCTCACTGCAGTGGCCCCTCTTGTGCGGAGCCCGGGCTCTCGGGGCTCTGGGCTTCAGTAGTGGCGGCTCACAGGCTGAGTGGTTGTGTCGCGTGGCCTTAGCTGCTCTGAGCACTGGGATCTTCTCGGGTCAGGGATTGAACTCGTGTCCTTTCATTGGCAGGCACAATCTTTACCACCGAGCCCCCGGGGAAGCCCTATTATTCATTTTTCTTAACTAATACTTAACTGTGTCTGTGTTTTGAAGTCTTATTCATATGTCATCATATTAATTTCTTGTGTTTATTCTTCGATAACGGTTCTAATACCCCTGTTTCTGAAGAGACCCAGTCTTTATATTCTATATTGCTTCTTTGAATTAGTTGCCTCCTACTTGGGCCTGTAAGTTAACATCCTTTTAAACAGAAGGAGGCAACAGAGGATGAGATGGGTGGATGGCATCACCGACTCAATGGACATGAGTTTGAGCAAACTCCCGGGAGACAGTGAAGGACAGGGAAGCCTGGCGTGCTGTGGTCCATGGAGTTGCAAAGTGAAAGAAAGTGAAGTGGCTCTTTGTGACCCCATGGACTGTAGGCCACCAGGGTCCTCCGTCCATGGGATTCTCCAGGCAAGAATACTGCAGTGGCTTGCCATTCCCTTCTCCAGGGGATCTCCCGACCCAGGGAGCAAACCCACGTCTCCTGCATTGGCAGGCAGATTCTTCACCACTGAGCCTCCTGGGAAACCATGAGAAGCTGCCACAATTCTGAGAATTGACCCGAGAAATGAAAACAAACGGACCCGGAACTGAAGGTTAACTGTATTTACAACAATCAAGGTGACACTGATGAGACCAGTGATGACCAGTTTCAAGATGATTGTCAGAGCTGACTGTGCTGTTTCTGCCTGTAGCCCCCTCCCTCCATCTGTAAAAGCTGTTGCTCACTAAGTGTCCAGGGTGGGAGGTGGGGGCAGTCAGCCATTGGACAGACGTCTGACCCGCCCTCCACAGTTGTTGGAGAAGGAAATGGCACCCCACTCCAGTACTCTTGCCTGGAAAATGCCATGGACGGAGGAGCCTGGTGGGCTACAGTCCACGGGGTCGCAAGAGTTGGACATGACTTAGCGACTTCCCTTTCACTTTCAACAGTTGCTGGCATCCAGAATAACGCTGGCTCTCCTTTCCCCCAACCTGGCCTCTGTATTGGCTTTTGAGTGGCGAGCAGCCAGACGCCAATTTCTATTAAAATATCATGCTTGAGATTGCTGCCCCCAACAAATTCCCAGGCTAATTAATAGAAGAAAACACTGGTTCCTTGAAAAAAAAAAAAAAAAAACTTTATTATCTCCATTCTGCTCCAAATGACTTGTCTTCATTTCTACTGGAGGAGAGCCAGGTGGGATGAAAGAGTGCTACCTTGAAGAATCTTTTCAAGCCGAGACACGCTATACTCTCCGTGTTCAAATGGGCATTAATCGTACATCACCTAACAGTCCATAATCCCAAGAGAATGCAGTCACTTTAAATGCTCGAGTGGGTGCTCAGGCGCTTCAGGCGTGTCCGACTCTTTGCAGCCCAGCAGACCATAGCCCGCCAGGCTCCTCTGTCCGTGGGACTCTCCAGGCAAGAATACCGGAGTGGATTGCCATTCCCTTCTCCAGGGCATCTTCCTGATCAAGGGATCGAACCTGGGTCTTCTGTGCTGCAGGCAGGTTCTTGACCCCTGAGCCACTGGGGAAGACTTACAGTGGGAAGGTATCTCCACATAATAATGGGCATGTACCAAACCGCAACTATCATCTACTCCATACAAAAAAATCTTGCAAGGGGAAATACAGAGGACACTTCTTTGACAGAAGTGTCTTTGTTTATTTGAAATTTAAATTTCACTGGTGATCCTCTTTTCCATCTGGCCACTCTGCTAGGAGCACCCTATTTTACAATTAAATCTTCCCTAATGGGGGGACAATCAGCAGTGACCTCAGTCTCACAAGAAGTACTGAAAACTAATGAGACCTGCATTCACTGAAAGAACACCACAAAGCCAAAACTGATCCCCAAAACACAGGCTACACTAAAGTAGAAAACAGAATCTGAAGGGAAAGATAAGTCATCACTCAAAGCTTCGCCTAGTTCATGTGAATGGAAGCCCATCGGGTTCGAGTACGATCGTGAGTTCTTCACATGTCACCCTTTCATGGTATCACCTGAGTGACAAATAATCCCGAATTTCCTTCTAGGAGCAGAAGGCACTTGGACCTGATGGTGGGGTCCTGGGTGAATCATTTGGAATGGATTTTCTGGTGGCGTTTGAAAGTGCCCAGCTGACGGAAGGCACTGTGACACTCGGGGCACACGTAGGGCTTGACCCCAGAGTGGGTGCGTCGGTGAACGTTGAGGTTCCCTCGGTGGCTGAAGGCTCTGTCACACTGCTCACAGTGGAAAGGCTTCTCCTGGGTGTGGGTCCTCTTGTGAGCACGCAGCGTGGAGTCGTGGGTGAACTTCTTGAGGCAGAGATCACAGCTGTAGGGCTTCTCGCCAGTGTGGATCCGCTCGTGAACCCGCAGATCTGAAAGCTGTATGAACCCTTTGGCACAGATGTTGCACTGAAAGGGCCTCTCTCCTGTGTGTGTCCTCTGGTGCAGGGTAAGCTGAGATTGATAAGGAAAGCTCTTTTTGCACACCCTGCATTCACAGGGTGCCCGTCCCGGGGTTTCTGCTCCCTCAGGAACACTGGTGGGTCCCACGGTGCCAGATGAAGCAACGGAATGGGACCCATGCTGTCCTGAGAGCTCTCCTTGGTCCAAACACGTGGCTGCTTCTGGACGCTCATCTTGGCAAGTGGGGCTGCTGTCCCGTTTCCTTAGGACGTGTCTGCGATTCTTCAGAGGACCTCGTCTGGATCCCTTCGTAGTGGAAACGTCTCCCTCTGGAACATAGGAGGAAAGGGTTCAGGAGCCACATTTTATCATTATTACTTTTTAAAATATAAATTTATTTTTTTAATTGAAGATTAATGACTTTACAATATTGTATTGGTTTCACCATACATCAACATGAAATCTGCCACAGCTATACATGTGTTCCCCACTGGGAGCCACATTTTAAATGTCAATTCCTTCTTCAGGATTTTCCTGTCTCCCAACACTCCCAGAATCCACTGAAAGAGATTCAGCGCCGCATTCAACAAGGAGCATGTCCTGTGCTGCCCGCCTCACTGGAACCCTGATGTTGGCTGAGAAGTTCCCATCACGCAACCAAGCTAAGAGCTCGGACTGTGCGACTCTGGGACGTTGATGATGGAGAAGCTTGGCACTGGACAATGATCTCCACCCCACCCATCCACGGATGGCGATGCGGGCTGCCCGGTCCCTTGCCACCATGGGCAGGAGCCGCTAAACTGCTGAATTCCACGGTTTTGAATACTCACCAGGACCCTTCAGAAGTTCAGGTTCTTGAGATTGAAGGGTTTTTGTCTCTCCCCTGTCTTCCAGCAGGTCCTTCTCCAAGTTCTCCCTGGGTGTCTGACCCTCCGGCTCACCTGATTCAGGAACAGTCTCTGGCGGGAGAACTCTCTGGTCCTGACAAGGGACAAACAAGCAGAGTCAATAACCCATCTACCTTAGTCCGTGGAAGACTGGTTCCTGTTTTCCCATCTGCCTCGTATCTTGATCTAAGACTCCACCTTTCTTAATGTCATTTTAGGGGATATGCCCTGACTTCTTCTGGTCCACCCCATCACCCTGATTGATAATCATCCGCTGATACTCAAGACTGTCCTGGATCTACACAGACTGCATCTTGCAATCAAATCAGGACATCCCAGTTGGCACTCTGACTTCTCTATGCAAAGGTCTCTCCAAATCATGCCCACTTCTGCCTGCCCTTGACGCTGGAGGGAAAGAACTCTAGGTCCAGCTCTCTTGACTCCATCATTGTTGGAGACTTTGCCTGGATTCATCTTTGTGATGGTGGTTACCCGGCACATAGGAAGAAGATGACTAGTACTCTTAGTGTCTACTCCATGCAAGTCAATAGCATCCCTGTCCATACCCAACCTTATTTGAACGAATCAACTGTCTTCCATTCATTCTTCAATGTCTGAAAGTGAAAGTGTTAGTCGCTCAGCTGTGTCTGACTCTTTGCAACCCCGTGGACTATAGCCGCCAGGTTCCTCTGTTCACGGGATTCTCCAGGCAAGAACACTACAGTGGGTAGCCATTCCCTTCTCCAGGGGATCTTCCTGACCCAGGGATCAAACCCAGGTCTCCTGCATTGTTGGCAGATTCTTCACCATCTGAGCCACCAGGGAAGCCCAGTGTCTACTGGGGGGCACAATGAGTCCAATTTGGAGTCACTCCTTCAGTTGCAAGGAATGACTACATTCTGAAATATAACGTGCCCCTGGGGGAAGGGGCCGTGGGCAAATCAGCTGTCAGTGCACTCACCTGTAGCAAACTGAACCTCGCAGCCTGTCAGGAGGACAGGACCTTCTCCCCACTCCTAAGACTAGAAGCTTTCGTGGCAGAGGGACAAAGATGGATTATCTTCATTCTCACACTGACTAGGAAAAATGCCTAGGAACTGAATGCGTGCATGGGAATTCCTGGAAGCAATGGGTCCATTCCTATCCTTTGCCAAATCTCCCCATTACTCCAGCAGCCACACCCACCTGACTCTCTTCTACCCGCTTCCACTCTCTCGCCGGCTCCCTAGACAGGTCCGCGGCTCCTGGCAGATTCTGCAGCTCTTGGCTTCCCTCCTGGCCATCCTCTGGAGGTATGACCTTCACGGGGGGTTGGGGCTCCCCACACGGGTCTCTCTCATCATCCATGTCGCCGGCCTTGGCTTCAGCCACCTCAGTATCGGGATCCCGCACAAGATGTTTCTGCCCTTGTATGCAGACTATGGTCTGTGAGGGGAGAAATCAATCAAGATCAGTCTCTATAAGACCTGGAATGTAGCTTTCAGGCTTCCAATGGCATTGACAAGAGACGCTCACATTTGGTGTAAACGACCTACGTCCTTCGAGTTGAGACAGCCAAAAATATGTCCCAAATTGCCCACGTGTGAACTTCCCTCACCTGCTTGGGAGTCACTGACACAGAGCCAAGCCCTCAGGTCCTATCTTGTGATCCCTGCAGCTTGCAGCTGTCTGCTCGCCCCACACCCATCACTGAGGTCCTACTCACCCATTTCTTGGGTTTCTGCTTGTTTCTCAGCACGTCCTCCAGGTCCTTGCAACTCTGCACCCCGCTTTCTTTGAGCAGGACCTGGCACTCCAGGGGCATGCAGACCATGAACTGCTCCAGCACCAGCCTGTCCATCATCTGCTCCTTGGTGTGAAGGTCCGGCCTCAGCCACAGATGGCAGAGTTCACGGAGTCTCCTCAGGTCCTCAATGGGGTCAGATTCCTCCGAGCTGCTAAAGGTTCTGAACCGGACGTGCCAGGTTTCCTGGTCACATTCTGAGTTTTCCATGAGTGTGTCTTGGGGTGGCACGGACGCTGGTGACTCTGCCCCAGGGCTGTCTGAGATGTGTCCACAACCTTGAAAAAATGTCTGGTCCTCAGCCATATGGATGGAGGACATTTCCAGTAGGACTCTGAGCAAATGCTTCTAGAAGTGGGTGCCCAGTTGACGCCTATGGAAATGGATTTCCTCTGCTTTTCCTCAGCACTAAAGTCACTGTTTAGCAGTCTAGGGAGGAAAAAAAAAAAAAAAAAAAGAAACAAATGGGTTTAATTTTGTTCCACCCTTCTGTCTCCCCCTACATCCCAGTATTGGACACCTTTGCCCGACTCATTCAATATTTCATAAAACTGTCTGGTCAGAAATGACCATAAGGCTTCCTTGGTGGTCCAGTGGCTAAGAATCTGCCTGCCAATGCAGAGGGACATTACTGAACCCAAGCTCTAGACTCCCAGCTCTGCCATGGGAGAAGCTGCTGCAATGAGAAGCCCATAGCCCTCAGCTAGAGAGTAGTCCCCACTAGCTACGACCAGAGAAAGCCCTCACAGCAAAGAAGACCCAGCCCAGACAAAATGAAGGAATTAAAAAAATTTTAAAGTAATAATAAATATATATGTAGTTCCTAAATGGCGATAGGGTCACCGCTCAGAAACAATTGAGGAAAACGAGCCACCTCACAGCACCATGTGTGGAAACATCCTCCTCCCCTCACAGAAGAGCTTGATTAACCGTCGTTCATGTGGGGTTTGAGGAAGATCTCCTGTCACAAGTCTCCCAACTAATGCAAGATGAGGAGAATGCCAGACCTTTCTGAAACCCACCCGTGTGTACTGACTTCTAAGCCTTCTCCTTGTATGTGCCCACTCATCACTTACCCCTGCGAGGTTTCTTGCCTTCAGCCTCCTCAGGTCGGGGACTGGCTCTCAAAGTGTGTCTGGAGCTGAAATGTCCCTATTTATAGAGAGTTGGGTGAAACTCCAGGGGTTTCTGGCCATAACCTCATCATCCCAGTGATTGGATAAAGGGCACGGAAAGAACCACCTTGGATAATCTGGGTAGATTCCATTTCCTGTGGAGACTCCAACAGGAAGAACCATTAGAGAGGCCACCATATTGGTTTGGTAGTAAACGTTCTCTTATATATTTATTTTAGACTTCATGAATGGCATTTCTTGGGGAAACAGATTGATTTTCCTGATCTAATGAATTTTTTCTCTCCGCTTGGAAACAGTGAGGCAGTCCAATAATGGTAATCCGATGGTTGTAATCAAATTGGGTTAACTAATCTTGTCTCTTTTCTCATGAAATAAGTCATCAGAGACTTTTGTCTAAAATCAGCTGATGAGATCAACTGTAAGAAGCCATTTCAGAGAGGCATCACAGAAACCAGAGGTTGTACACCACTAGGGAAAAAGAAGGCAATGGCATCCCACTCCAGTACTCTTGCCGGGAAAATCCCATGGGCGGAGGAGCCTGGTGGGCTGCAGTCCATGGGGTCGCTAAGAGTAGGACACGACTGAGCAACTTCACTTTCACTTTTCACTTTCACGCACTGGAGAAGGAATTGGCAACCCGCTCCAGCGTTCTTGCCTGGAGAATCCCAGGGACGGGGGAGCCTGGTGGGTTGCCGTCTATGGGGTCGCACAGAGTCGGACACGACTGAAGTGACTTAGCAGCAGTAGTAGCAGCAGGGGAAAAGAATGTCACTTATCAATTTAAGAAGCCTTCTTTTTCTACATGCCTAAGAAAACAGTATGCAAACTAGTGCAAAGGGAACATATCTCAACATAATGGCCACATAGACAAAACCACAGCTATCACCTACTCTGTGTAGCAAAGTCTTAGAAGAGAAAAGACACAGCTCTTTGATAGAAATGTATTTGTTTATTTGAAATTTAACTTTCACTGGAGATCCTGTATTTAATCTAGCCATCCTGCTAGGAGCATCCTATTTTACAAGGAAATCATGCCTGATAAGAAGGGAATCGGCAGTAGCCTCACTCTGATGATGAGGTACTGATAACCAGTGAGACACAGCATCAAGGGAAGAACAAGAACACAAAGCAAAAACATGTAAGAAAACCACAGTCTCACATCGTAAGGCAATTATCCTCCAATTGAAAATAAACAAATGAAAAGGAAAACTATAGTCTATAGAAAAGTAGAAAATCAAATATCCTAATTCACACGAATGGAACCCCACTGGGTTCCAGTATCCTCCTAAGCTCTTCGCCTGACATCCACACTTTGTATCACACAGGTGACAAAACATTCTAAATTTTCTCATTAAAACAGAAAAGACCTGGCCCTGAGGGCAGGGTCCTGAGCCAGTCATTTGGAATGGATTTTCTGGTGGCGTTTCAAAGTCCCCACCTGACGGAAGGCACGGTGACACTCGGGGCACACGTAGGGCTTGACCCCAGAGTGGGTGCGTCGGTGAACGTTGAGGTTCCCTCGGTGGCCGAAGGCTCTGTCACACTGCTCACAGCGGAAAGGCTTCTCCTGGGTGTGGGTCTTCTTGTGAGCGCGCAGTGTGGAGTGGTGGGTGAACTTCTTGAGGCAGAGATCACAGCTGTAGGGCTTCTCGCCAGTGTGGATCCGCTCGTGAACCCGCAGGTCCGAAGGCTGCATGAACCCTTTGGCACAGATGTCGCATTGAAAGGGCCTCCCTCCTGTGTGTATCCTCTGGTGCAGGGTAAGCTGAGACAGATAAGGAAAGCTCTTTTTGCACACCCTGCATTCACAGGGTGCCCGTCCCGGGGTTTCTGCTCCCTCAGGGAGACTGGTGGGTCCCACGGTGCCAGATGAACCAACAGAATAGGACCCAAGCTGTCCCGAGAACTCTCCTTGGTCCAAACACGTGGCTGCTTCTGGACGCACATCTTGGCAAGTGGGGCTGCTGTCCCGTTTCCTTAGGACGTGTCTGCGATTCTTCAGAGGACCTCGTCTGGATCCACTCGTAGTGGAAACGTCTCCCTCTGGAACACAGGAGGAAAGGGTTCAGGAGCCACATCTGAAGTATCAGTTCCTTCCTGGGGACTCTCCCCTCTCTCTCTGCCCTCCCAGAATCTGCTGAAAGAAGAGATTCAGCACCATATTTATCAAGGAGCATTTTCCATGGTGCCAGCCTCATTGGAACCATCCCTAATCTTCGCCACAGACTTCCCATCAACCAAACTACCTGAGTCTCGCTGATGAAACACTCTGGAGCATTGACGATGGAGAAGGTTGGCACTGGAGAACCAACTCCTACCCGGCCCCAACACCAAGGGATGGAAATGCTGGGTACCCCTTCCTGGACATCAGTGGAGGCAGTCATTACCTCCTGTGGTCTCCAAGTGTTTAATACTCACCACCATCCTGCAGAAGTCCAGGCTCTTGACACGGAAGGGTTCTTGTCACTCCTGTGTCTTCCAGCAGGTCCTTCTCCAAGTTCTCCTGGGAGGGCATCTGACCCTCCAGTTCACCTGTTTCAGGAATGGTCTCTGGCGGGAGAGCTTTCTGGCCCTGACAAGGGGCAACCAAGCAGAGTCAATCCCACTGCCTTAGCCCATGGCAAGCTCTGTCTCCTCTTTCCCCACCCACCTAGTACCCTGATCTAAGACTCCAGCTTTCTGAATATCACTTTGGGGGATATGCCCTGACTGCTTCCCATCACCCTGACTGGCAGTCCTCTCCTGATTCCCATGACTGTCCTTGATCTATACTGACCACCTCTGGCAATCAAGTCCAGATTTCACAGCTGGCACGGCCAACTGTCTTGCACATATGTCTCCACCTCATCTCAAATCCTCCCTGCCCCTGACTCTGCAAGCAGAGAACTCTGGCTCAGGGCTCCTGACTTCACCACTTGTTGATACCTTGCCTGGATTTGTCCTCCTCATGGAGGGTGGCCTGGGGCACAAGAAGATGATAAGCAGTATAGCTGATCTCTATTCATGACAAATCAGTAGCATCTCCTCCCCCGATTCACACTGCAAAAAAATCCACTCTCTCCAGACATACTCCAAAATCTTCTGGGGCGGGGCGGGAATGACTCCAACTGGGAATTTTTTACTCAATTCAATATTCAATTCAATTTACAATATTCCCCAAGAGTAAGTGCCTCTGACGAAATCCATCATGGGTAAAACAGCTGTGAGTGCATTTACCCCTGACGAACTGACCCAGCACCATCCCGTGGAAACAGGACTCCTCTGTCCTCATGCTTATGGCCACAAGCTTCCATGGTGAGGCACTAGGAAAGATGGGTGAGCCTTCATTCTCACACTGGCTGGAAAGCGGCTGGGCATGGAATGCAAGCATGGGAATTCCGGCACGCAGTGGGTCCATTTCTGTCCTTTGCCAAGTTCTCCCGATTACTTTCAGCCACGCCCACCCGACCCTCTTCTACCTGCTCCCAGACTGCAGGTCAGGACATGACACTCACCTGCCCCCTCCACAGGTCCTTGGCTCCTGGCAGATGCTGCCCGTCTTGGCTTTCCTGCTGGCCCTCGTCTGGAGGGACGACGCTGACCGCAGACTGGGGCTCCCTGGCTCCGACTCCCTCATCGTGCCCCTCACTGACCTCAAATCCTAACATCTCAACATCCGAGACTGGCATCAAAAAATCCTCGCCTTGGACACGGACTACAGTCTGTGAGGAAAAATTCAACTAGGATCAGTCTCCCTTCACAGGATCCAAAAAGGCGTTCCCTGCGTATCCCAGCCTAGGAGCCCACCTCCTGGCAATGACATTCGAAAGAGCAACACCCTCACAGTGAGGACCGACAGAAACACCTCCCCTGACGCCACAGGCAAGCGCCCACCCCTGTGGGAAGCGCTGATTTAGAGCCAAGCCCTCTGGTCCTTCTGCTTCATCGCCCAGCTCGCAGCCCATCTTCCCACCCTTCCCTCTCTCACAGGGTCCCTAGGGTCCTACTCACCCACTTCTTCAGTTTCTGCTTATTTCTCAGCACCTCCTCCAGATCCTTACAAGTCTCGGCGCCACTACTTCTGACTAAGACCTGGATCTCCGGCGGCATGCACATCACGAACTGCTCCAGCACCAGCCTGTCCACCATCTGCTCCTTGGTGTGAAGATCCGGCCTCAGCCACAGACCGCAGAGTTCACGGAGCCTCCTCAGAGCCTTGATCGGGTCGGATTCTTCCGAGCTGCTAAACCTTCTGAAGCGGATGCGCAACTCTTCAAGGGCGGAGGCGGGCTTTTCCCTTCCGGTGTCTTGGCGTGGCGCAGAGGCTGGCGACCCTGCTCCGGGGCTGTCCGCGAGGCGGCCACGACCCGCTGTCTGGTTCTCAGCCATACTGACTGTAGAGTTTTCAGTAGGACTCTGGGCAAATGCTTCTAGAAGTGGGTGCCCAACTGGCCCCGATAGCCAGGAACTTCCTCTTGCTTTTCCTCAGTAATAGATTCAGTATTCAGAAATATGGCGGCAAAAAAGGAAATTAAAAAGAATGCAGCCAATTAGTTTTATTTTCATGCACCCTACCATCCCTCAGCCCAATACTGGGCATTATTCCCCCCTCAGTATTTCATACCAGGGACAAGAATCCATTCCATTTTTCCGACATCCATCTTATAGTACAAGAAACTGTGTAATCAAAAATGTCCCCAGGGCAGTGCTTAAACGCCCTTGTTGAAAAAATGAACCACACCACAGGACCGGTGGAGTGCGGAAACAACCTCATTCACAGAAGAGTTCCACCAATGAACCACGGTTTATGTGTGGCCCGAGGGCGGTCGCTGCATTTCCCACGGTCTCTGAGCGAATGCAAGGTGAACAGAAAGCCAGGACTTAGTGAAACCCACTTCCACGTGCCCTGACTTTCTAGCGTTCTCTTTAGACATTGCCCATCAATTACCTCCTTGAAGCCTTCTCGCCTTGGTCCTCCTCAGCTGGGCACTTGACTCAAACTCGGCAGGCGGAGAAATGTCTCTCTAGAGAGCTGGAGGCGACGCCTTCTCGGCCTGTTGCCCAATCAGCGCGTGGGTTGCTTAAGGGCGGGGCAAACCCTCAGAGACAATCCCACTTTCCTTGGTGACCAGGGACTCGCTTGCCCTGGAAACTCGCTCAGGAGAAACCACGATGTACTAAAGAGGCCGCCATAGTGGTTGAGTGATCCATGCTGTGTATTTTTGCCTGCTTTTGTTTTTGGCCAAGCAGGGAGGCGCGTTGGACCTCAGTTCCCAGACCGCGGAAGGAAACCACGCACCCGCAGCGGAAGCGCCGAGTCTCACCGCCGGGCCGCTAGGGAAATGCCTCGGTTTTCTTTTGGATTTTATTTATTTTGGACTTTGGGGATGGTTTTGGTGTGTACGGATTGGTTTTAGTGATCTCATGAACTTTTTGTCTCACTGCCAGGAGGGTTTGACAGAGTCAGGGACATGATGGTGGGAGCCAGATCGGTTTGACTCCTCTCTGTTCTTGTGAGATAAGTCTTCAAAGGGTTTTCTAAAATCAGCAGATGAGCCAAGGTGTGAGAAGAACCGATTTCTAAGTAGCCTTTTTGAAGACTAGAAGTTGTCCACCAATAGGAAAAAGAATGACACCTATCACTTTCGGAAGCCTTCCTTTCCCTAAACACCTCGGGAAGAAATACCCGAACAAGTATGGAGTGAGTGAATCTATCTCAGCATAATAACAGCCATGTAGGAAAACCAGGGCTATCACCTATTCCATGTAGAGAAGTCTTAGAAAATACACAGAGCACTCTTTGACAGAAATGTGTTTATTTGAAATTGAAATTCCACTGGAGAGCCTGGCCTCTGTGCCAGGAGCGTGCAGTTTTACAGTGAAGTCCGCCTAACAGGAAGCTGGTCAACAGTAGGCTCAGTTTCGTGATGAAGTTCGCGTAACTAATGAGACGTGCTTTCAAGAGAAGAAGAACAAAACAAAGCAAAAACTTACTGAAACAGGCTACACTAAAGTGGAAAAGAACATCCAGAGGGAACCATAAGCCATCACTCAAATATCCTCCTCATTCGCTGAACGGAACCCCCCTGGACCCAACATCCTTCAAAACTCTTCACGTCATCCACCCTTTGTGTTATAGAATTGACAAATCATTGTGAATTTCCTTCTTGGAGCAGAAAGGACTTGGACTCGAGGGCAGGGTCCTGGGCCAATTGTTCGGAATGGGTTTCCTGGTGGGATGACAGATCCCAGGGAGCGGAAGGCCGGTGACATTCGGGCACACGCAAGGCTCGAGCCAGAGTGTGAACACGGAGGGTCCCACTGTGGTTGAAAGCTTTGTCACAGTGCTCAGAGCAGAAAGGCTTCTCTTGGGTGTGGGTCCTCTGGTGAGCGAGCAGCGTGGAGTCGTGGGTGAACTTCTTGGGGCAGAGATCACAGCCTAGGGCTTCTCATCCTCATGGGTCTCCTGGTGAACACACAGGGCTGGAGGCTGCATGAACCATTGGGCATGGATGTTGCTTTTTTTTTTTAAATTTAGAGTTAAAGAGCCATCTCTCTTTATTGCAGTTCCAGAGTAAGGGCCCATTACTTTGATCAGCACGGGCTCAGCAGAAGGCTCCAGAGGATGTGTGTAAAAGAATGTTTCCAAAGGCTCCAGAGATGAGCCCAACCCTGCTTCCTGCTTCCCCTGGACAATACTCCGTCTCCTGGGTGGGGCGGCTGCTTGGTCCAGCTGACTTTGGGGATGTCATAGTGCTCCGAGAGCGTGTCCAGGTGTCTGTTGAAGTCCTCCACTCTCTGCTTGTGGGTTGTGGATGCTTTCTTCAGGACCCTCTCCATCTGTCGCTTCTCCTGCACCTTCTCAAAGGCCACCTGGGCTGGGGTCCGCTTGTCAAGGTGGCGCCTCAGCTCCTCCTCCTGGTTCTTCTGGATTTTTCCCATCATTTGCAGGAGTTTTGACTTGTCTCTGTCCTTTTGCTTCCGCTTGGTCACGCCAAGCTCTGGGACTCCTTTCAGCTTCAGGGGTCCCTTTTCGACCTGCTCATAGGCGTCCATGCTGCCCATCTTCGGATTCGGGTTTCTAAATGGACAAAAGTGGGGGGTCCATTTTCTCAAATGGAAACTGGGACAATGTCGTTCTCTGCTGTAGATCCGGGAGGTTCTCTCTGTGCGGGTTGACACAAATGAATGCAGACGAACATCTCTGCTTAGCCCAGGGGGCCGAGGTTCAGAAAGCCTTGTGGAATAATTGCACCACTCCACACCATGGAGGGTGGCAACACTCTCCCCCCTCACAGAGAGCTCCAGCTCCGCCATGGTTAATACGGAGTTGAAGGGAGACCCACTGCTTTCACAAGGTCTTTGAGCTGATGCAAAGTGAGTAGAAAACCCAGCCTTCCGAAACCCCCCACCTCCTTCTGTACTGATTCCCAAACCTTCTCCTTAGACGTTCTCACTCATCACTTACCTCCTTTGAGCCCTCTTGCCATCAGCTTCCTCAAGTCGGTGACTGGCTATCAGAGTGTGGTGGGGACTGAAACGTCTCTATTTATAGAGAGCCAGGGGAAATGGCAAGGGTCCCTGCTTGTTACCCCATCAGCACAGTGATTGTGTAAGGGTGGGTCAACCCATTCATATGACCTCATTCTAGATAATCCAATTTATCCATGGATCCAGTTTCACACGAACACTGAACCAGGAAAAAACACAATTTATCAAAGAGGCCTCCATGGTGGTTTTGTGGGAGACTTCTCGGATAGCTCAGTTGGTAAAGAGTCCACCCGCAGTGCAGGAGACGCTGGTGTCATTCCTGGGTCAGGAAGATCCGCTGGAGAAGGCACAGGCTACCCACTCCAGTGGTCTTGGGCTTGCCTTGAGGCTCAGCTGGGAAAGAGGTAAAGTGGGAGTCTTTCAGTCAAGTCCGACCCTTTGTGACCCCGTGGAGATACATTCCATGGAATTCTCCAGGCCAGAAGACTGGAGTGGGTACCGTTCCCTTCTCCAAGGGATCTTCCCAACCCAGGGAGTGAACCCAGGTCTCCCGCATGGCAGGCAGATTCTGTACCACTGGGGAAGCCCATGCACGTTTTGGCAGGAAGATTGATTTTCTGGGTCCAGCAAGTACTTTCCTCATTTGCCTGCAGAGTTGGAAGGAGTCACAGCATAGGTATCTGACAGTTTTAACCAGTTTGGGTCGCCTACGCGTCCCTGGTGGCTCAGTGGTAAGAATCTACCTGCCAAGGCAGGAGGCGTGGGTTCACTCCCTGGGTTGAGATGATCTCTCCCAGAAGGAAATGGCCACGCACTCCAGTTTTCTTCCCTGGAAAATTCAATGGCCAGAAGACCCTGGTGGGCTACAGTCCATGGAATGGCAGAGTTGGACACAAGTGAGCAACTAGACAACCCTTTATAAATTCCTCACGTAGAGATCTCGGACGAGGTCAGAATCCTGTATGTTCTGCAGGGAACGTGCCACTTTGGGGGTTGCAGTCTGGCTTTTCAGTAAGTATGCTTTGGTGTGGCGCAGACACTGGTGGTTCTGAGTAGGGGCTGTCTGGGACTATTCCAGGACCCGACAAAAAACGTACATTCTTTAGCCATGGTGACTGAGGAATTTACCGCCAAAATGTTGAGCACGTGCTTCTAGAAGCCCATGACAAATTCACCCGTATGTAAAGGGATTTCCTCTACCTTTCGTCAGCAACGTATTCACGGCTCAGAAGAATGGGGGCAAAGGATAAACGAACAGGGTTAGTTTCATTTTATTCCACCCTTCCATCTCCTCTACAATCCTCATCCCAAACCCCATACCATTCCCTCAGGGGTACAATATCTCATTTTGAATGGACATTAGTCCATCCATCATTCTTCTGACATCCACCTTTCCAGGAAGAAAAGGTTCAAATGTCTGAATGGCTCCCTAGATTTTGATTTCTGTAGTCTGGGACTATGTTGTTCTTTGCTGTACTTTCAAGAAATTTACAATGTGTGAGACTCCTCAAATGGATATTAACAGCAATGCCAGGTTTTATATTATTCGGTCAAGACAAGCCACCTGGCAAGGCTCTCAGTCATGATTCTTCTGGGGAAAAAAAATATGAGGAAGACTATTTAAACGCTGAATTCCATGTAATATAGTGACGTTGGAAATATTCAGCAAAGATTTTCCACCCAAAACATTTCCTTGCTGTCACCAGGGTATTTATTAGTTCCAAGGAAGGGATGCGCAAAAGGATCCAAGGAGAATAAAGTTCCTGATCAGATACTTGTTATGGTCATGAAACACGCAACGTGCAATTTTGCCTCTTTTATAAAGTGTACAATCTTGTTCCACCACGTTCATTCACAGTTTTGTGCAACTGTCAAATTTGTCTACTTCTAACTTTTTTCATCACCCCAAGAACAAAATGTGAACCATGAAAAAAGTCCCTCCCCATTCTCTGCCCATCTTCCCCCTTACCCTTGGCAATCCATTCATCTACTTCTTGCATCTATGGGTTCAGTTCAGTTCAGTCGCTCAGTCGTGTCTGACACTTTGAGACCCTGTGAACCGCAGCACACGATGCCTCCCTGTCCATTACCAACTCCTGGAGTTTACTCAACCTTATGTCCATTGAATCAGTAATGCCATCCAGCCATCTCATCCTCTGTTGTCCCCTTCCCCTCCTGCCTTCAATCTTTCCCAGCATCAGGGTCTTTTCAAATGAGTCAGTTCTTTACATCAGGTGGCCAAAGTATTGGAGTTTCAACTTCAGCATCCTTCCAATGAATATTCAGGACTGATTTCCTTTAGGATGGACTGGTTGGATCTACTTGCAGTCCAAAGGACACTCAAGAGTCTTCTCCAACACCACAGTTCAAAAGCATCAGTTTTCTGCTGCTCAGCTTTTTTTAAGTCCAACTCTCACATCCATACATGACTACTGGAAAAGCCATAGCTTTGACTAGATGGACGTTGGTTGGCAAAGTAATGTCTGTTTTATAATATGCTGTCTAGGTTGGTCATAACTTTTCTTCCCAGGAACAAGAGTCTTTTAATTTCATGGCTGCAGTCACCATCTGCAGTGATTTTGGAGCCGCTCCCTGCCCCCAGAATAAATTCTCTCACTGTTTCCCCATCTATTTGCCATGAAGTGATGGATAGGACTGGATGGCATGATCTTAGTTTTCTGAATGTTGAGTTTTAAGCCAAGTTTTTCACTCTCCACTTTCACTTTCATCAAGAGACTCTGGTTCTTCTTCGCTTTCTGCCATAAGGGTGGTGTCATCTGCGTATCTGAGGTTATTGATATTACTCCTGGAAATCTTGATTCCAGCTTGTGTTTCATCCAGCCCAGCTTGTCTCATGATGTCCTCTGCATTTAAGTTAAATAAGCAGGGTGACAATATACAGCCTTTACGTACTCCTTTCCCAATTTGGATTCAGTCTGTTGTTGCAAGTCCAGTTCTAACTGTTGCTTCCTGACCTGCATACAGACTTCTCAGGAGGCAGTTCAAGAAGTCTGATATTTCTGTCTAAGAATTTTCCACAGTTTATTGTGATGCACACAGTCAAAGGCTTTGGCATAATCAATAAAGCAGATGTTTCTCTGGAACTCTCTTGCTTTTCCAATGATCTAATTGATGTTGGCAATTTGATCTCTGGTTCCTCTGCCTTTTCTAAATCCAGCTTGAACATCTGGAAGTTCATGGTTCATGTACTGTTGAAGACTGGCTTGGAGAATTTTGAGCATTACTTTGCTAGCATGTGAGATGAGTACAATTGTGCGGTGGTTTGAATATTCTTTGGCATTGCCTTTCTTTGGGATTGGAATGAAAACTGACCTTTTCCAGTGCTGTGGCCACTGCTGAGTTTTCCAAATTTGCTGACATATTGAGTGCAACACTTTCACAGCATCATCTCTGAGGATTTGAAATAGCTCAATTCGAATACCATCACCTCCACTAGCTTTGTTCATAGTGATTCTCCCTAAGGCCCACTTGACGTGACATTTCAGGATGTCTGGCTCTAGGTGAGTGATCACACCTTCAGGATTATCTGGGTCACGAAGATCTTTTTTGTATAGTTCTGTGTGTTCTTGCCCCCTCTTCTTAATATCTTCTGGTTCTGTTGGGTCCATACCATTTCTGTCCTTTATTGAGCCCATCCTTGCATGAAATGGAAGGCAGGCTCCTCTCCAGCCGGGGCATAGGGTTCTCACTGCAGTGGCCCCTCTTGTGTGGAGCCGGGGCTCTCGGCGATGAACATTGGGGTACATGTGTCTCTTTCAATTCTGGTTTCCTTGGTGTGTATGCCCAGCAGTGGGATTGCTGGGTCATAAGGCAGTTCTATTTGCAATTTTTTAAGGAATCTCCACACTGTTCTCCATAGTGGCTGTACTAGTTTGGATTCCCACCAACAGTGTAGGAGGGTTCCCTTTTCTACACACCCTCTCCAGCATTTATTGCTTGCAGATTTTTGGATCGCAGACATTCTGACTGGTGTGAAGTGGTACCTCATTGTGGTTTTGATTTGCATTTCTCTAATAATGAGTGATGTTGAGCATCTTTTCATGTGTTTGTTAGCCATCCGTATGTCTTCTTTGGAGAAATGTCGATTTAGTTCTTTGGCCCATCTTTTGATTGGGTCGTTTATTTTTTTGGACTTGAGCTGCAGGAGTTCCTTGTATATTTTTGAGATTAGTTGTTTGTCAGTTGCTTCATTTGCTATTATTTTCTCCCATTCAGAAGGCTGTCTTTTCACCTTGCCTATATTTTCCTTTGTTGTGCAGAAGATTTTAATTTTAATTAGATCCCATTTGTTTATTTTAGCTTTTATTTCCAGTATTCTGGGAGGTGGATCATAGAGGATCCTGCTGTGATTTATGTCGGAGAGTGTTTTGCCTATGTTCTCCTCTAGGAATTTTATCGTTTCTGGTCTTACATTTAGATCTTTAAGCCATTTTGAGTTTGTTTTTGTGTGTGGTGTTAGAAAGTGATCTAGTTTCATTCTTTTACAAGTGGGTGACCAGTTTTCCCAGCACCACTTGTTAAAGAGATTGTCTTTACTCCATTGTATATTCTTGCCTCCTTTGTCAAAGATAAGGTGTCCATATGTGTGTGGATTTATCTCTGGGCTTTCTATTTTGTTCCATTGATCTATATTTCTGTCTTTGTGCCAGTACCATACTGTCTTGATGACTGTGGCTTTGTAGTAGAGCCTGAAGTCAGGCAAGTTGATTCCTCCAGTTCTATTCTTCTTTCTCAAGATTGCTTTGGCTATTCGAGGTTTTCTGTATTTCCATACAAATCTTGAAATTATTCTAGTTCTGTGAAAAATATGGCTGGTAGCTTGATAGGGATTGCATTGAATTTGTAAATTGCTTTGGGTAGTATACTCATTTTCACTATATTGATTCTTCTGATCCATGAACATGGTATATTTCTCCATCTATTAGTGTCCTCTTTGATTTCTTTCATCAGTGTTTTATAGTTTTCTATATATGGGTCTTTAGTTTCTTTGGGTAGATATATTCCTAAGTATTTTATTCTTTTTGTTGCAATGGTGAATGGAATTGTTTCCTTAATTTCTTTTTCTACTTTCTCATTATTAGTGTATAGGAATGCAAGGGATTTCTGTGTGTTGATTTTATGTCCTGCAACTTTACTATATTCATTGATTAGCTCTAGTAATTTTCTGGTGGAGTCTTTAGGGTTTTCTATGTAGAGGATCATGTCATCTGCAAACAGTGAGAGTTTTACTTCTTCTTTTCCAATTTGGATTCCTTTTATTTCTTTTTCTGCTCTGGTTGCTGTGGCCAAAACTTCCAGAACTATGTTGAAGGTAGCGGTGAAAGTGGGCACCCTTGTCTTGTTCCTGACTTTAGAGGAAATGCTTTCCATTTTTCACCATTGAGGATAATGTTTGCTGTGGGTTTGTCATATATAGCTTTTATTATGTTGAGGTATGTTCCTTCTATTCCTGCTTTCTGGAGAGTTTTTATCGTAAATGGATGTTGAATTTTGTCAAAGGCCTTCTCTGCATCTGTTGAGATAATCATACGGCTTTTATTGAATCAGTTCTGATGAGATGGATGCAACTGGAGCCGATTATACGGAGTGAAGTAAGCCAGAAAGAAAAACACCAATGCAGTATACTAACACATATATATGGAATTTAGAAAGATGGCAATGATGACCCTGTATGCAAGACAGCAAAAAAGACACAGATGTGTATAGCGGACGTTTGGACTCAGAGGGAGAGGGAGAGGGTGGGAATATTTGGGAGAATGGCATTGAAACATGTATACTATCATGTAAGAATCGAATCGCCAGTCTATGTCCAGCAGGATACAGCATGCTTGGGGGTGGTGCACGGGGATGACCCAGAGAGATGTTATGGGGAGGGAGGTGGGAGGGGGGGTTCATGATTGGGAACCCATGTACACCCGTGGTGGATTCATGTCAATGTATGGCAAAACCAATAAAGTATTGTAAAGTAAAATAAGGTAAAAATAAAATTTTAATAAAAAATTTTTTTAAACTAATAATAAATATATATGTAGTTTTTAAATGGCGATAGGGTCACTGCTCAGAAACCCTTGAAGAAAACGAGCCATCTCACAGCACCATGTGTGGAAACATCCTCCTCCCCTCACAGAAGAGCTTGATTAACCCTTGTTCATGTGGGGTTAGAGGAAGATCTCCTGTCACAAGTCTCCCAGCTATTGCAAGATGAGCAGAATGCCAGACCTTTCTGAAACCCACCCGTGTGTCCTGATTTCTAAGCCTTCTCCTTGGACGTGCCCACTCATCGCTTACCCCTGCCAGGTTTCTTGCCTTCAGCCTCCTCAGGTCGGGGACTTGTTCTCAAAGTGTGTCTGGAGCCGAAATGTCTGTATTTATAGAGAGTTGGGTGAAACTCCAGGGGTTTCTGGCCATAACCTCATCATCCCAGTGATTGGATAAAGGGCATGGAAAGAACCACTTTGGATAATCTGGGTAGATTCCATTTCCTGTGGAGACTCCAACAGGAAGAACCATTAGAGAGGCCACCATATTGGTTTGGTAGTAAACGTTCTCTTATGTATTTATTTTAGACTTCATGAATGGCATTTCTTGGGGAAACAGATTGATTTTCCTGATCTAATGAATTTTTTCTCTCTGCTTGGAAACAGCGAGGCAGTCCAATAATTGTAATCCGATGGTTGTAATCAAATTGGGTTACCTAATCTTGTCTCTTTTCTCATGAAATAAGTCATCAAAGACTTTTGTCTAAAATCAGCTGATGAGATCAACTGTAAGAAGCCATTTCAGAGAGGCATCACAGAAACCAGAGGTTGTACACCACTAGGGAAAAAGAAGGCAATGGCATCCCACTCCAGTACTCTTGCCTGGAAAATCCCATGGGTGGAGGAGCCTGGTGGGCTGCAGTCCATGGGGTCGCTAAGAGTAGGACACGACTGAGCAACTTCACTTTCACTTTTCACTTTCATGCTCTGGAGAAGGAATTGGCAACCCACTTCAGTGTTCTTGCCTGGAGAATCCCAGGGACGGGGGAGCCTGGTGGGCTGCCGTCTATGGGGTCGCACAGTCGGACACGAATAAAGCAACTTAGCAGCAGTAGCAGCAGCAGGGGAAAAGAATGTCATTTATCAATTTAAGAAGCCTTCTTTTTCTAAATGCCTAAGAAGCAGTATCCGAACTAGTACAAAGGGAACATATCTCAACATAATGGCCACATAGACAAAACCACAGCTATCACCTACTCTGTGTAGCAAAGTCTTAGAAGAGAAAAGACACAGCTCTTTGATAGAAATGTATTTGTTTATTTGAAATTTAACTTTCACTGGTGATCCTGTATTTAATCTAGCCGTCCTGCTAGGAGCATCCTATTTTACAAGGAAATCACACCTGATAAGAAGGCAGTCGGCAGTAGCCTCAGTCTGATGATGAGGTACTGAAAACCAGTGAGACACAGCTTCAAGGCAAGAACAAGAACACAAAGCAAAAACGTGTAAGAAAACCACAGTCTCACATCGTAAGGCAATTATCCTCCAATTGAAAATAAACAAATGAAAAGGAAAACTATAGTCTATAGCAAAGTAGAAAACAAAATTCAAAGAGAAAAATAAGTCATCATTCAAATATCTTATTTCACGTGAATGGAACCCCACTGGGTTCCACTATCTTTGTAAGCTCTTTGTTGGTCATTCACACTTTGTATCACACAGGTGACAAACATTCTTAATTTTCTCATTAAAACAGAAAAGACCTGGCCCTGAGGGCAGGGTCCTGAGCCAGTCATTTGGAATGGATTTTCTGGTGGCGTTTCAAAGCGCCCAGCTGACGGAAGGCACGGTGACACTCGGGGCACACGTAGGGCTTGACCCCAGAGTGGGTGCGTTGGTGAACGTTGAGGTTCCCTCGGCGGCTGAAGGCTCTGTCACACTGCTCACAGCGGAAAGGCTTCTCCTGGGTGTGGGTCTTCTTGTGAGCGCGCAGCGTGGAGTGGTGGGAGAACTTCTTGAGACAGAGATCACAGCTGTAGGGCTTCTCGCCAGTGTGGATCCGCTCGTGAACCCGCAGGTCCGAAGGCTGCATGAACCGTTTGGCACAGATGTCGCACTGAAAGGGCCTCTCTCCTGTGTGTGTCCTCTGGTGCAGGGTAAGCTGAGACAGATAAGGAAAGCTCTTTTTGCACACCCTGCATTCACAGGGTGCCCGACCCGGGGTTTCTGCTCCCTCAGGGAGACTGGTGGGTCCCACGGTGCCAGATGAACCAACGGAATGGGACCCATGCTGTCCCGAGAGCTCTCCTTGGTCCAAACACGTGGCTGCTTCTGGACGCTCATCTTGGCAAGTGGGGCTGCTGTCCCGTTTCCTTAGGACGTGTCTGCGATTCTTCAGAGGACCTCGTCTGGATCCACTCGTAGTGGAAACGTCTCCCTCTGGAACACAAGAGGAAAGGGTTCAGGAGCCACATCTGAAGTATCAGTTCCTTCCTGGGGACTCTCCCCTCTCTCTCTGCCCTCCCAGAATCTGCTGAAAGAAGAGATTCAGCACCATATTTATCAAGGAGCATTTTCCATGGTGCCAGCCTCATTGGAACCATCCCTAATCTTCGCCACAGTCTTCCCATCAACCAAACTACCTGAGTCTCGCTGATGAAACACTCTGGAGCATTGACGATGGAGAAGGTTGGCACTGGAGAACCAACTCCTACCCGGCCCCAACACCAAGGGATGGAAATGCTGGGTACCCCTTCCTGGACATCAGTGGAGGCAGTCATTACCTCCTGTGGTCTCCAAGTGTTTAATACTCACCACCATCCTGCAGAAGTCCAGGCTCTTGACACGGAAGGGTTCTTGTCACTCCTGTGTCTTCCAGCAGGTCCTTCTCCAAGTTCTCCTGGGAGGGCATCTGACCCTCCAGTTCACCTGTTTCAGGAATGGTCTCTGGCGGGAGAGCTTTCTGGCCCTGACAAGGGGCAACCAAACAGAGTCAATCCCACTGCCTTAGCCCATGGCAAGCTCTGTCTCCTCTTTCCCCACCCCCCTAGTACCCTGATCTAAGACTCCAGCTTTCTGAATATCACTTTGGGGGATATGCCCTGACTGCTTCCCATCACCCTGACTGGCAGTCCTCTCCTGATTCCCATGACTGTCCTTGATCTATACTGACCACCTCTGGCAATCAAGTCCAGATTTCACAGCTGGCACGGCCAACTGTCTTGCACATATGTCTCCACCTCATCTCAAATCCTCCCTGCCCCTGACTCTGCAAGCAGAGGACTCTGGCTCAGGGCTCCTGACTTCACCACTTGTTGATACCTTGCCTGGATTTGTCCTCCTCATGGAGGGTGGCCTGGGGCACAAGAAGATGATAAGCAGTATAGCTGGTCTCTATTCATGAGAAATCAGTAGCATCTCCTCCCCCGATTCACACTGCAAAAAAATCCACTCTCTCCATACTCACTCCAAAATCTTCTGGGGCGGGGCGGGAATGACTCCAACTGGGAATTTTTTACTCAATTCAATATTCAATTCAATTTACAATATTCCCCAAGAGTAAGTGCCTCTGACGAAATCCATCATGGGTAAAACAGCTGTGAGTGCATTTACCCCTGACGAACTGACCCAGCACCATCCCGTGGAAACAGGACTCCTCTGTCCTCATGCTTATGGCCACAAGCTTCCATGGTGAGGCACTAGGAAAGATGGGTGAGCCTTCATTCTCACACTGGCTGGAAAGCGGCTGGGCATGGAATGCAAGCATGGGAATTCCGGCACGCAGTGGGTCCATTTCTGTCCTTTGCCAAGTTCTCCCGATTACTTTCAGCCACGCCCACCCGACCCTCTTCTACCTGCTCCCAGACTGCAGGTCAGGACATGACACTCACCTGCCCCCTCCACAGGTCCTTGGCTCCTGGCAGATGCTGCCCGTCTTGGCTTTCCTGCTGGCCCTCGTCTGGAGGGACGACGCTGACTGCAGACTGGGGCTCCCTGGCTCCGTCTCCCTCATCGTGCCCCTCACTGACCTCAAATCCTAACATCTCAACATCCGAGACTGGCATCAAAAAATCCTCGCCTTGGACACGGACTACAGTCTGTGAGGAAAAATTCAACTAGGATCAGTCTCCCTTCACAGGATCCAAAAAGGCATTCCCTGCGTATCCCAGCCTAGGAGCCCACCTCCTGGCAATGACATTCGAAAGAGCAACACCCTCACAGTGAGGACCGACAGAAACACCTCCCCTGAGGCCACAGGCAAGCGCCCACCCCTGTGGGAAGCGCTAATTTAGAGCCAAGCCCTCTGGTCCTTCTGCTTCATCGCCCAGCTCGCAGCCCATCTTCCCACCCTTCCCTCTCTCACAGGGTCCCTAGGGTCCTACTCACCCACTTCTTCAGTTTCTGCTTATTTCTCAGCACCTCCTCCAGATCCTTACAAGTCTCGGCGCCACTACTTCTGACTAAGACCTGGATCTCCGGCGGCATGCACATCACGAACTGCTCCAGCACCAGCCTGTCCACCATCTGCTCCTTGGTGTGAAGATCCGGCCTCAGCCACAGACCGCAGAGTTCACGGAGCCTCCTCAGAGCCTTGATCGGGTCGGATTCTTCCGAGCTGCTAAACCTTCTGAAGCGGATGCGCAACTCTTCAAGGGCGGAGGCGGGCTTTTCCCTTCCGGTGTCTTGGCGTGGCGCAGAGGCTGGCGACCCTGCTCCGGGGCTGTCCGCGAGGCGGCCACGACCCGCTGTCTGGTTCTCAGCCATACTGACTGTAGAGTTTTCAGTAGGACTCTGGGCAAATGCTTCTAGAAGTGGGTGCCCAACTGACCCTGGTAGAAAAGAATTTCCTCTTGCTTTTCCTCAGTAATAGATTCACTATTCAGAAGTATGGGGGCAAAAAAGAAAAAAAAAAGAATGCAGCCAATTAGTTTTATTTTCATCCAGCCTACCATCCCTCAGCCCAATACTGGGCATTATTCCCCCTTCAGTATTTCATACCAGGGACAAGAATCCGACATGCATCTTATAGTACAAGAAACTGTGTAATCAAAAATGTCCCCAGGGCAGTGCTTAAACGCCCTTGTTGAAAAAATGAACCACACCACAGGACCGGTGGAGTGCGGAAACAACCTCATTCACAGAAGAGTTCCACCAATGAACCACGGTTTATGTGTGGCCCGAGGGCGGTCGCTGCATTTCCCACGGTCTCTGAGCGAATGCAAGGTGAACAGAAAGCCAGGACTTAGTGAAACCCACTTCCACGTGCCCTGACTTTCTAGCGTTCTCTTTAGACATTGCCCATCAATTACCTCCTTGAAGCCTTCTCGCCTTGGTCCTCCTCAGCTGGGCACTTGACTCAAACTCGGCAGGCGGAGAAATGTCTCTCTAGAGAGCTGGAGGCGACGCCTTCTCGGCCTGTTGCCCAATCAGCGCGTGGGTTGCTTAAGGGCGGGGCAAACCCTCAGAGACAATCCCACTTTCCTTGGTGACCAGGGACTCGCTTGCCCTTGGAGACTCGCTCAGGAGAAACCACGATGTACTAAAGAGGCCGCCATAGTGGTTGAGTGATCCATGCTGTGTATTTTTGCCTGGTTTGTTTTCGGCCAAGCAGGGAGGCGCGTTGGACCTCAGTTCCCAGACCGCGGAAGGAAACCACGCACCGCAGCGGAAGCGCCGAGTCTCACCGCCGGGCCGCTAGGGAAATGCCTCGGTTTCGTTTGGGGTTTTATTTATTTTGGACTTTGGGGATGGTTTTGGCGTGTACGGATTGGTTTTAGTGATCTCATGAACTTTTTGTCTCACTGCCAGGAGGGTTTGACAGAGTCAGGGACATGATGGTGGGAGCCAGATCGGTTTGACTCCTCTCTGTTCTTGTGAGATAAGTCTTCAAAGGGTTTTCTAAAATCAGCAGATGAGCCAAGGTGTGAGAAGAACCGATTTCTAAGTAGCCTTTTTGAAGACTAGAAGTTGTCCACCAATAGGAAAAAGAATGACACCTATCACTTTCGGAAGCCTTCCTTTCCCTAAACACCTCAGGAAGAAATACCCGAACAAGTATGGAGTGAGTGAATCTATCTCAGCATAATAACAGCCATGTAGGAAAACCAGGGCTATCACCTATTCCATGTAGAAAAGTCTTAGAAAATACGCAGAGCACTCTTTGACAGAAATGTGTTTATTTGAAATTGAAATTCCACTGGAGAGCCTGGCCTCTGTGCCAGGAGCGTGCATTTTTACAGTGAAGTCCGCCTAACAGGAAGGCGGTCAACAGTAGGCTCAGTTTCGTGATGAAGTTTGGGTAACTAATGAGACGTGCTTTCATGAGAAGAAGAACAAAACAAAGCAAAAAACTTACTGAAACAGGCTACACTAAAGTGGAAAACAACATCCGAAGGGAACCATAAGCCATCATTCAAATATCCCCCTCATTCACTGAATGGAACCCCTCTGGACCCAACATCCTCCAAACTCTTCACGTCATCCACCCTTTGTGTGACAGAATTGACAAATCATTGTGAAATTCCTTCTTGGAGGAGAAAGGACTTGGACCCGAGGGCAGTGTCCTGGGCTAATCGTTCGGAATGGGTTTCCTGTGGGGAATGACAGATCCCAGGGAGCAGAAGGCCGGTGACACTCGGGCACACGCAGGGCTCGAGCCAGAGTGTGAACACGGAGGTTCCCACTGTGGTTGAAAGCCTTGTCACAGTGCTCAGAGCAGAAAGGCTTCTTTTGGGTGTGGGTCCTCTGGTGAGCAAGCAGTGTGGAGTCGTGGATGAACTTCTTGGGGCAGAGATCACAGCCTAGGGCTTCTCGTCCTCATGGGTCTCCTGGTGAACACACAGGGCTGGAGGCTGCATGAACCATTGGGCATGGATGTTGCTTTTTTTTTTTTAACTTAGAGTTAAAGAGCCATATCTCTTTATTGCAGTTCCAGAGTAAGGGCCCATTACTTTGATCAGCACGGGCTCAGCAGAAGGCTCCAGAGGATGTGTGTAAAAGAATGTTTCCAAAGGCTCCAGAGATGAGCCCAACCCTGCTTCCTGCTTCCCCTGGACAATACTCCGTCTCCTGGGTGGGGCGGCTGCTTGGTCCAGCTGACTTTGGGGATGTCATAGTGCTCCGAGAGCGTGTCCAGGTGTCTGTTGAAGTCCTCCACTCTCTGCCTGTGGGTGTGGATGCTTTCTTCAGGACCCTCTCCATCTGTCGCTTCTCCTGCACCTTCTCAAAGGCCACCTGGGCTGGGGTCCGCTTGTCAAGGTGGCGCCTCAGCTCCTCCTCCTGGTTCTTCTGGATTTTTCCCATCATTTGCAGGAGTTTTGCCTTGTCTCTGTCCTTTTCCTTCTTCCGCTTGGTCACGCCAAGCTCTGGGACTCCTTTCAGCTTCAGGGGTCCCTTTTGGACCTGCTCATAGGCGTCCATGCTGCCCATCTTCGGATTCGGATTTCTAAATGGACAAAAGTGGTGGGTCCGTTTTCTCAAATGGAAATTGGGGCAATATCGTTCTCTACTGTAGACCCGGGAGGTTCTCTCTGTGCGGGTTGACACAAACGAATGCAGACGAACATCTCTGCTTAGCCCAGGGGGCCGAGGTTCAGAAAGCCTTGTGGAATAATTGCACCACACCACACCATGGAGGGTGGCAACACTCTCCCCCCTCACAGAGAGCTCCGGCTCAGCCATGGTTAATACGGAGTTGAAGGGAGACCCACTGCTTTCACAAGGTCTTTGTGCTGATGCAAGGTGAGTAGACAATCCAGCCTTCCGAAACCCCCCACCTCCTTCTGTACTGATTCCCAAACCTTCTCCTTAGACGTTCTCACTCATCACTTACCTCCTTTGAGCCCTCTTGCCATCAGCTTCCTCAAGTCGGTGACTGGCTATCAGAGTGTGGTGGGGGCTGAAACGTCTCTATTTATAGAGAGCCAGGGGAAATGGCAAGGGTCCCTGCTTGTTACCCCATCAGCACAGTGATTGTGTAAGGGTGGGTCAACCCATTCATATGACCTCATTCTAGATAATCCAATTTATCCATGGATCCAGTTTCACACAAACACTGAACCAGGAAAAATCACAATATATCAAAGAGGCCTCCATGGTGGTTTTGTGGGAGACTTCTCGGATAGCTCAGTTGGTAAAGAGTCCACCCGCAGTGCAGGAGACGCTGGTGTCATTCCTGGGTCAGGAAGATCCGCTGGAGAAGGCACAGGCTACCCACTCCAGTGGTCTTGGGCTTGCCTTGAGGCTCAGCTGGGAAAGAGGTAAAGTGGGAGTCTTTCAGTCAAGTCCGACCCTTTGTGACCCTGTGGAGATACATTCCATGGAATTCTCCAGGCCAGAAGACTGGAGTGGGTACCGTTCCCTTCTCCAAGGGATCTTCCCAACCCAGGGAGGGAACCCAGGTCTCCCGCTTGGCAGGCAGATTCTGTGCCACCGGGGAAGCCCATGCACGTTTTGGCAGGAAGGTTGATTTTCCTGGTCCAGCAAGTACTTTCCTCATTTGCCTCCAGAGTTGGAAGGAGTCAAAGCATAGGTATCTGACAGTTTTAACCAGTTTGGGTCGCCTAAGCGTCCCTGGTGGCTCAGTGGTAAAGAATCTACCTGCCAAGGCAGGAGACGTGGGTTCACTCCCTGGGTTGGGACGATCTCTCCCAGAAGGAAATGGCCAAGCCACTCCAGTTTTCTTGCCTGGAAAATGCCATGGACGGAGGAGCCTGGTGGGCTACAGTCCACGGGGTCGCAAAGAGTTGGACATGACTGAGCAACTCACTTTCAACAGTTGCTGGCATCCAGAATAACGCTAGCTTTCCTTTCCCCCAACCTGGCCTCTGTATTGGCTTTTGAGTTGCGAGCAGCCAGACGCCAGTATCTATTACATATCATCCTTGAGTTTGCAGTCCCCAGCAAATTCCCAGGCTAATTAATAGAAGAAAACGCTGATTCTTTGAAAAAAAAAAAGAAACTTTCTTATCTCCATTCTGCTCCAAATGACCTGTCTTCATTTCTGCTGGAGGAGAGAAAGGTGGGATGAAAGAGTGCTACCTTTAAGAATCTTTTCAAGCCGAGACACGCTTGAATCTTAGTGTTCAAGTGGGCATTAATCTTACATCACCTAACAGTCCATAATCCCAAGAGAATTCAGTCACTTTACACACTGGAGTGGGTGCTCAGCCGCTTCAGGCGTGTCCAACTCTTTGCAGCCCAACAGACCATAGCCCACCAGGCTCCTCTGTCCATGGGACTCTCCAGGCAAGAATACTGGAGTGGGTTGCCATTCCCTTCTCCAGGGGATCTTTCCAACCCAGCGATCGAACATGGTTCTCCTGCATTGCAGGCAGATTCTTTACCATCTGAGCCACCAGGGAAGCCGGGAAATAAATAAATAAAATATAATATAATTTATATTTCTACTGTATTTCAATTGAAAGAGAGAGAAGACAAAGAAATACAGCCTAGCCTCTGTATTAGTAAGTTCTATATCTGTGGATTCAACCAATGATAGATTGAAAAAAAAAAAATTCTTCCATTGCTTCAGATTTTCTTCCTGAGATTTTAATTTCACGATCTCAGTCTCAGTAGAGGGTGACGACACAGGGTTTCAGAAGGAGCCAGAGGAGCAACGGTTTGGAGCAGAAGTCTGGGGACATCTAGGAACCCAAGGCATCTTCCTCCTTGAGGACCTTCTGGCCGAGCACGCCTGGATCTGCGTGAGAGAAAGAGGTCAGTTTGAATGGTTCCATTCCCCACTGCTACCCCTGCCAACTTCTGAGCGTTGGGGTGACCCAAGAGAGGAACCTCTCTTCGGTTCATCTCAGTTTCAATGACCCTCTCAAGGACAGAGAGCTCCTCCTCTCTGCCCTTGCTTATTTGCCCTCTCCTATCCGTCTACCTGCCTACTTTCCTCTTGCACTCCCATTTGGAGGTGGTACATGGTGATGCTGGGGAGCGTTTTCAAGAGCCAGCGTGTAGCCGAGTTTGCGGTGGGAAGCAGTGAATCAGAAGGTGTCCCCTGTCTGGGGTTGGTAGTCCTCCACCAGATACTTGTCAAAGCAGGTCCCCAAATGAGGTTGGGATCGAAGGAGGTGGAATTGAGGTAAAAAAATCTAACTTGAGAACGGCAGGCAAAGCTGGGGCTTGATCGTTGCCTTTGTCTGTGGTCGGCTGGGTCCGTGGTATGTGAGCCTGCACTTGCTTAATTTAGTTCATTCATTTCACAGATATTTACCGAGCACCCAGCATGCACCATCCATTGCGCTAGGCAGTAAGCAAGACGGAGAAGGTCTCTGCTCTCACGAAGCTTAGATTTTACTGGAAGGAGACAGAGTGTAAGTAGGTAAAACCATGAAGGAGGGAGAATCATATAGTGGTAAACACTGCTAGTAAGTGGGTTTCCCTGGTGGCTCAGATGGTAAAGAATCTGCCTGCAATGTGGGCCAAAGAGAAATGGAGTAATGTCAGATCAAACGGACAGGTGACCATTATATGGAAGAGGTGATGACTAAGCTGGTTTCTGAATGACACGAAGGATCTAGCCGCGCAAAACTCTAGAAACAGAACTTCCGAGAGAATTCCCTGGAGGCCTAGTGGTTAGGACTTGGTTCCTTCGCTGGCGTGGTTCAATCCCTGCTCGGGGAACTAAGATCCCGCCCGCAAGGGGCAAAGCACAGTCAAAAATTTTAAAAAGCAACAGAGCTTTCTAGATTGAAGCAAGAGCTGGTGCCAAGATCCTAGAGGGAACAGACCCAGTGTTTCAAGAAAGTCAGAAACCAAAGTTGGGACAGGTCATGTTTGAGTACGAGTGTGTGTGTGGCGGTAGGTGCGGGTCCCGTGGGTGAGCCCAGGGTCCTTCCCGCCTCCCCGAGCCTCCCAGCCCCACTCCCCCCGCCCCACCTCTCATATTTCCCCAGGCTTTACCTCCGATCTCTGCTTTGGCAATAGTCTCCCCCAGACTCCTGGAGGCCCGCAGAGACTGGGAATAGGGGAGGCCGTCTAGGAAGAGAGACACACGTCAGTAAGCTTCGGGGGCTTTCAGTTTGGGACTCTGTGCTGTGTAGGTTTGTTTTTTTTTTTAATTCTGTCTTCATTTTTTGGGCTGTGCTGGGTCTTTGTTGCTGCGAGGGTTTTCTCTGGTTGTTCCGAGTGGGGGCCACTTTTCCTTGCCGTGCGGGGCTCCTCTTGTTGCGGAGCTCAGGCTTCGTGGCTCTGCAGCACGTGGGGTCTCCCCAGATTGGGGACAGAACATGTGTCCTCTGCGTCAGAGGACGGATTCTTAACCAGGGCAGCGCTGGTTTTACTTCCTTGATTTCCTTGGAATCATACACTGCTTATCAGTTCTCATCCGGGGCAAACGCCCCCTACTTCCTCCCCCACCCCTCACCCCCTTCGCTGGGGGATATTTGGCGATTTCCAGACACACTGTCGGTTGTCACAACTTGGAGGGACTACCGCCGTCTAATGAATGGAGACCCGTTGTTGCTGTTCACTCGGTCGTGTCCGACTCTTTGCGACCCCATGGACTGCAGCACGCCAGGATTCCCTGTCCATCACCAACTCCCAGAGCTTGCTCAAATTCGTGTCCATTGTGTCGGCAATGCCATCCAACCCTCTCATCCTCTGTCGTCCCCTTCTCCCACCTTCAATCCTTCCCAGCACCAGGGTCTTTTTAAATGAGTCAGCTCTTCGCATCAGGTGGCCAAAGTATTGGAGCTTCAGCTTCAGCATCAGTCCTTCCAATGAACACTCAGGACTGATCTCCTTTAGGATGGACTGCTTGGATCTCCTTGCAGCCCAAGGGACTCTCAAGAGTCTTTTCCAACACCACAGTTGAAAAGCATCCATTCTTAAACATCCCCTGACACACAGCGGTCCAGCCCCAAATGTAAACAGCGCCGAGGTTGAGAAACTCGGCCCGAGATACAGTTAAGTGCCGGCATCTGGCAGGTGGTGATGAAAAGCGGGTTCCCTTCAGGTCGCCCTGTGCCTTCCCGGAGTGTCTACCCACGTGTCCCCGAGGCCACGTGCCCCCAGGGTTCTCGCCCTTGAGAGGCCAAAAGGGGAGAGGGGATTCTCAGAGATGGTAGCCAGCCCGGCGCGATGAGGAGGTAAACAGGATCGGGGCTGAGCAAGGAGGAAGTGGATGGGGGGCCCTGCAAGGAGATACTTAGAACCACCGAGACTCATCTGGCTCTCACCATCTGCCAGACCCTCTGCTACGAATTTTCCACGCAGCCTCACTGACCACACTGCAGAATTACGAGGGGGCTTCATAGCACCGCTTAGGCGTTTGAAACAAACAGCATCACTCTCTCATGTTCAGTCACTTCAGGTGTGTCCGACTCTGCAACCCCATGGACTGGGCCCGCCAGGCTCCTCTGTCCATGGGATCCTCCAGGCAAGAACACTGAAGTGGGCTGCCATATCCTCTTCCAGGGGGATCTTCCCGACCCAGGGATCGAACCCGTGTCTCTTATGTCTCCTGCATGGGCAGGTGGGTTTCCAGGGAAGACCCAGTCAGTCTCCCAGGCTCCCCCAACTCGTGAGTGTCAGGGCAAAGGAGGGAGCCCACACACAGCGGTTTCCGAAACCAGAGCCGGCAGGTGGGGCAGAGTGAGGGGATGGGGTGGGCCCTCCTTTTCCTTCGTTTACTCACCAATGGCTCGCCACAGGTCTAGGATCCCCAGGGTCGTCTTCTCCTTCCGGCCTCTGTCCACCCTCAGGGGAGGGGAGAGCACTGCAAGGGGCGGGGAAGCAAGACCAGGAGGTCGTTAGAGGCGGAGAGGACACGCAGAGCCCGAGGTCCCGGAGCACCGCTCAGCGGGCGAGGGACGGAGCACAGGCTGACCGGGCAGGGGCCGCGGCTCTGAGAGACGACACCTGCCCGGTGACCCGCCCCCCCTGCTGGGGGAGACTCCTGAGAGCCCCTTGGCCAGCAAGGTCAAACCAGTCCATCCTAAAGGAGATCAAGCCCGAATATTTACTGGAAGGACTGATGCTGAAGCTGAAGGTCCAACACTTTGGCCACCTGATGCGAAGAACTGACTCATTTGAAAAGACCCTGATGCTGGGAAAGACTGAAGGCAGGAGGAGAAGGGGACACAGAGGATAGGATGGCTGGATGGCATCACCGACGCGATGGATGTGAGTTGAGTGAACTCTGGGAGTTGGTGATGGACAGGGAGGCCTGGCGTGCTGCGATTCATGGGGTCGACTGAGCGACCGAACGACAAGCAACCCGTAGGCGGCAGACCTGGGGCCTGAGCCCACCTGCGTCTGCAGCCAAACCTCGCATCGTTTCTGCCACACTTCTTGGTGCCTGGCTGACTTCACTGTCCCCAGAGCACGTCTCTGGGTGTACAGCAAGCGCCCAGTGAAGATGCGGGGAGGAGGGTTGGGTAGAGCGGATGGGGGGGGATCGTGGCAGGAAGTGCTCCGGTCTGTCTGACTCTCACGCAGTGTGGGGACGGCCGTTGTGCCCACTGTCACGGGCTGGGGAGCCGAGGCATGGAGGCTGCACATCCGCCCCTGGGGGCAGAGCCGGGACTTGAAGCCAGCGCTCTGGCTCCGGGATCCCAGCGCACATCACTTCCCTGGACTAACCCCATGACCGGTCTGGAAATCAAGCCCACAGACTTCGGGGGCCGTGGGGCTGGGAGTTTCGGGTTGTGAACACACGGCTCACAGGCGCCAGGCAGGGATGGAGGGTCACTCACCGGGACCCAGGAGGTAGCCGGCACTGTTGAGGGTCCAGCCTCCTCGCCCCTAGACAGAGACAGAGAGACAAGGCTGAGAGAGATGGGCAGCGCAGTCCGCACGGCCTGGAGGACCTGGGTCAGCACGCCGCCGCCGCAGCTCAGCCGCCACTCTGTGAAGTGGCCTGGCTTCAGCTGGATTCCCCCAGTGGCTCAGCGGTAAAGAGCCCGCCTGCAGTGCAGGAGACCTAAGAGCCGCAGGTTCAGGCTCTGTGTCAGGAAGATCCTCTGGGGAGGGCACTGGAGGAGGGCATGGCAGCCCACTCCAGGATTCTTGTCTGGAGAATCCCCCAGACAGAGGAGCCTGGCGGGCTACAGTCCAGGGGGTCGCGAAGAGTCAGACACGACTGAGGACTAAAGGAACAATGATGTTTACTTTATTGTGGGCTTGCCCTGGGCCAGCGTGGGTTCTGACGGCTGAGGTAGGGAGTCCAGTGCAGAATGAAACTACAGCCCCTGCAGGTGGCTCTCCTGCTTGCTACGGCGCTGAAAGTTTACATAGTCGGGAAGCTCTGCCTTCGAAGGCAGCTTTGGGCATCTCTGGGCCAACGCTGATCATTAGGCTGTTTTCGCTTTGGACAAGCTGAGCCCCGAACCCCCGTATTCCACCTGCGATCTGTTCTAACCCGCCCCCACCCCCGCCCTGGTCCAGGGTGATGAATTCAGTCTTTCTTCTCTTATTTAAGAAAAAAAAAATTTTTTTTTAAATTTCTGGCTGCACCATGTGGCCTGTGGGATCTTAGTTCCCAGACCAGGGATCAGAACCTGCACCCCCTGCATTGGAGGCGCAGGGTCTTAACCACTGGACCGCCAGGGACATCCAGCTTGCCCATCCAGGAAAGTTAGAGCTCCCTTCCCGGGAGGGCGGTGACAGCTGTGCAGTGACAGGCAGGTCTCACCCCGTGGACGGGGGCAGAGGCTGGAGTCTCGGCCAGGCTGAGGAGGACCGCAAGAAGGAGCAGACGGACCGACAGAGGCATCTCAGGGCCGGAGGGCTGGGCGCTGAGGAACGCTGCAGAGAAAGCGCAGGGGGGTTATTTGCTTATTTTGCAGCTTGATTGGGGTATAACTGATACGAAAAAAAAAGAAAAGGAAAAAAACGAAACATGTTTAAAGAATGCCTCTTGGTGAGTGTGGACATGACCCTTCACCGGTGACGCCATCATTGAAATAGATGTATCCATCACCTTCAGAAATTTCTGTGGGTTTTTTTTCCTCCCTCAAAATTTACATTTTTTCCCCCAAAGATCTCTCGTGGTAAATGTCACATTGCGCTTGAAAATATGTGGTTTATTCAAATATCTTTTGATACTGGAATTTCTAGCATAATTCCAGAGTGATGGGAGCACAGACTCTGCGATCTCAGTACTTTTACACCAAGAAATTTCTGCACCTTGCTTTATATCCCTGGATATGTTCCAGTGTCCCCTGGTTTATACTCCATGGGAACTTGAATGCCATTCGTATCCTGCTGTTGTGTGAGAACTGCATAAATCTTAATTATGTTGAATTGGTTCATGGTGTTCTTCAGGTCTGCTAGAGCCTTCTACTTCTCTGTCTATTCATCCTATTAATTTTTGACAATTTGATATTGAGACTCCAACTAAAAATCTTAATTTGTGTATTAAAAAAATTATAATTACAGTGGAACTATATGTAACCTGGTTCTGTATTTTCCAAGTGTCCTGCAAAATGTGTGATCATACTTTCATAATTTAAAAAAATAAAAATCAAAAAACTTCTATTTAAAAGATTTTCATTGGAGGATAATTGCTTTACAACGCTGTGTTGGTTTCTGCCATGCATGAACATGAGTCAGCCATGGGTATGCACATGTCCCTCCTTCTTGACCCTCCCTCCCCATCCCACCCCTCTAGGTTGTCACAGACCACTGGGTTGAGCTTCTGTGGTGTTTTGTTTTTAAGATGCCACATGTAAGTGGGTCTGAGGCGGGCTCAGACGTAAAGTGTCTGCCTGCAATGTGGGAGACCCAGGTTCAATCCCTGGGTCAGACAGATCCCCTGGAGAAGGAAATGGCAACCCACTCCAGTACTCTTGCCTGGACAATCTCATAGACAGGGGAGTCCATGGGGTCGGTCCATGGGATTGCAAAGAGTCGGACACAACTGAGCGACTTTGCTTTCACTTTTCACGTAAGTGGGCTTCCCTGGTAGCTCAGATGGTAGAGAATCTGCCTGCAATTTGAGAGACCAGGGTTCGATCCTTCGGTTGGAAAGATCCCTTGGAGAAGGGAATTGGTACTCACTCCAGTATTCTTGCCTGGAGAATCCCATGTGTAGAAGAGCCTGGCACTCTACAGTCCTTGGGGCTGCAAAGAGTCGGACACAACTGAGCAACTAACACACACCTCACTTCACATGGAAGTGACATCATACAGTCCTTATCTTTCTCTGTCTCTTAATATACTGTAAAGCGCAGGATATTCTATTGTTAACTGAAGGTTCATCTCTACATTTTTGGTCATAAATATATAATCAAGAATTAAAACAAACGATTCTGAATGTTTTGAAGTTTACGTGGAGCACATTTCTTTAAGTAAAATGAGAGTTGGTTGGGAGAATGCCAAAGCAAGTAAGTAACAGGATATTCAGTACATAGAGCATGAGTGTGTGCACAAGTGTGAAGGTTGCTCAGTCGTGTCCGAGTCTTTATGACCCCATGGACTACACAGTCCATGGAATTCTCCAGGCCGGAATACTGGAGTGGGTGCCTTTCCCTTCTCCAGGGGATCTTCCCAACCAGGGATCGAACCCAGGTCTCCTGCATTGCAGGCAGATTGTTTACCAGCTGAGCTATGAGGGAAGCCCTGATACATAGTACACAGTACATGGTACATAGCACACAGCGCATAGACTATGCCCCTCCAAACCCTCAGTGCATGAGTGACCCAAGCTTCAGAACCAGAGAGGCCTGAACTGAGAGAGTGAGACTGACATAGACACACACCACCACGGGTGAAACAGCTAGCTAGTGGGGAGCTGCTGTATAACACAGGGGGCTCAAGCCAGGGCTCTGTGATGTCCTAGAGGGGAAGGATGGGGGGGAGGCAGTGGGAGGAAGGCTTTGCAACCCCAAGGACTGCAGCCCACCAGGCTCCACTCTCCATGGAGTTTTCCAAGCAAGAGTGCCGAAGTCGGTAGCCACTCCATTCTCCAGGCGGTCTTCCCCACCCAGGTCTCCTGCACTGCAGGCGGATTCTTTACCGTCTGAGCCACCAGGGAAGCCCCAGCTAGCTAATGGGAAGCTCAGCTTGGTGGTCTATGATGACCTTCTTCTTGGAGGGGTGCGATGGGGGTGGGATGGGAGGAAGGCTCAAGAGGGAGGCGATCTATGTACACTTATAGCTGACTCCCGTCACCGCCCAGCAGAAACCAACACAACCTTGGAAAGCACTCATCCTTCAAATAAAAACCAGGGCCACGGCCCACCACCGTGCCTCCCCCATCCGCTCTCTGACCCGCCCCCAGCCCTGGAATGCCGCCTCCTCACTGGCCCCAGCCCCCGTCCCGGACCTCCCAGCCCCCTCCCCGCCTCACCTGTGCCCCTCCCCACCTCCCCCTCCCCTTCTCCGCATCCGCTCCCGCCTGCGTCTCCATCCTCCCAGGACCAGCCTCCCCGCCCCGTCTCACCTCGCTGAAGTGGGCAGACCTCGCCACCTTTCTCCTGCCGGCCGGTCCGGGTCCCAGCTCCCGAGACTCCAGCTTTTATGCCCGAGGAGGAGAGGCGGGCGGAGGGAAGCCGGAGGAGACTAGACGGGGAGAGGGCGTGGGGAGAGAAAGGCGGAGCGGAGCGCCCGCCCACGGGAGGGGGTTTCTCAGGTCAGGACAAGGGTGCTTCCCGGAGGGAAGATTTCTCTGCCAGTTTCCCCCGCAGACCCCGCAACAAGAGGTATTTGCTCCGCATTTACCCAAGGACCCCCAGCCCACCTCCGCCTGGTGTCGGCCTTGGTGGGCAGGGGGCAGTGGACGAGGCTTGGGGAGGCGGGGTGTTCTGGGTTCTCTGCACGCCCTTGACTTCTCTCCACCTGCCCGGGGCACCCGGGCCACCTGTTTACGTGTTTGTGGAGCGTCTCTCCTCGCCACACACCGGGAAATAAGCTCAGTGCGGGCCGGGGGCGGCGGGGCCGGGGATGGGGGCGGTCACGTCCTGCTCACCCCCGAGTCGCCAGCACGCGGCGTTCAGCCAGGCGGGCCCCTTGGGCGCGCTCGGCGGCCCTTCCGCGCGTCCTGACCCGGGAGGGCGCTTCCGCATCCAGTGGGTGGAGGCCAAGGTCGCTCCATCCTCCGGGGCAGAGGACACCCCCACCCCCAGCAAAGAACCGCTGGACCCCCAGTGTCGTAGTACAAGGGTGGGAAACCCTGCGGCAGCCCGTAAAAGCGTCCCCAGAACCGAACAAATGTTGCTGGATGAACAAATCAGAGTGTGAGTGTGTGTGTGTGTGAGTGAGTGTGCGCTTGGCCTCTCTCCCGCTCCGTTTCGCTTCCTCCGTTCCTGTGTCTGTTTCTTTCTCTGCCTCTGGGCCCCGGGAAAGCAGCAGTTTTCCAGAGGAAAGACCCGGGAATCAAAGGGGAGGGGGCCCGGCCCGCTGGCTCTGCTCCCGCGCTTTCGGACGTCCTGGGGTCCTGGCGGGACTCGGTGTCCTGGCTCTGTGATGAAGAGCCCAGGTTCAGCCTGGACTCGGGGGTCTTTGCTCCAGGTCCTCATCTCTACCCCAGCCCTCCCACCCCCACTGCAGACCTTTCTGGACTGCCATGCCCGTCTGCCTCGCTCTTACGAGGCTCAGGCTTTACCGACTGAGCTAGCCGGGGGCGGGGGGAGGGGGCTGGGGGGGGAGGGGCCGGGGGGGCGGGGGGTACCACTCCCGCCTGCCTCAACCTTAAAAGCAAGACCCCAGCGGAGAGGAGAGTGAGAAACAACATCCCGGAGGCCTCGTGCGCGCCTCCCCCAGGTGGCTCCCTCTCGCCTCTTCCCGGCTTCCTTCCCTTCCCATCTGAGGGGGAGGGGTGGTGTTCCGATTGGGAGAAAGTCACAAGGAGGTGTAAATGGCTCTGCTGGGAAAGAGCGGAGCGGGGGACGCTGGCGAGGACAGACCGGCTGATCTGAACCTGGCAGACGGCTTCTCTGCGTGACCAGTGCCGTGAAAAATGAAGCTATGGGGTCTGCATCTCACGCAAACAAACAAACACAACCCAGATGATGTGGGGGACATGTCACTTTACATTTCCGTGACACAGCTGGACGTCTGTGGATGTGTGTATATGTATGGACACCCAGGCACCTATGCAGATATCTGGCTAGGTGGCTACCTAGCCGTATCTCCTACGAGATATAAGAGCTCCTTTGAGTACTCCCTAAGTAGCAGTTGTTCAGTCGCTAAGTTGTGTCTGGACTCTTTGCAATCCGACCCCATCCACTGTAGCCTGCCAGGCTCCTCTGTCCATGGGATTCTCCAGACAAGAAGACTGGAGTGGGTTGCCATGCCCTCCTCCAGGGGATCTTCCCCACCCAGGGAGAGAACCCATGTCTCTTGGGTCTCCTGCGTTGGCAGGCGAATTGTTTACCACTGAGCCACCTGGGAAGCCTTTTCTCATATAGGTTAACACAGAATTCCTTGCTTTTTTGCGACAGTTTTCGGAAGCGTGTCTCTGTACAGATAAGGCTCTGAATATGGATTTGCATATATACATATATCTCTCCAAGTGAAAGTCGCTCAGTCATGTCTGACTCAGACTGGGGTCCATGCAATTCTCCAGGCCAGAATACTGGAATGGGCAGCCATTCCCTTCTCCAGGGGACCTTCCAAACCCTGGGATGGAAACCAGGTCTCCCGCATTGCAGGCAGATTCTTTACTGGCTGAGCCACCAGAGAAGCCCGTATCTCTCCATCTCTTCCTTTAAACAGCCCCCAGCCCTAAGGTGAAGTCGCTCAGTCGTGTCTGACTCTGCGACCCCACGAACTGTAGCCTGCCAGGCTCTTCCATCCATGGGATTTTCCAGGCAAGAGTACTGGAGTGGGTTGCCATTGCCTTCTCCAAGCCCTGCTGCTGCTGCTAAGTCGCTTCAGTCGTGTCTGACTCTGTGCGACTCCATAGACGGCAGCCCACCAGGCTCCCCCGTCCCTGGGAATCTCCAGGCAAGAACACTGGAGTGGGTTGCCATTGCCTTCTCCAATGCATCAAAGTGAAAAGTGAAAGTGAAGTCGCTCAGTTGTGTCTGACTCTTAGCGACCCCATGGACTGCAGCCTAAAGGGATCCTCCGCCTATGGGATTTTCCAGGCAAGAGTACTGGAGTGGGTTGCCATTGCCTTCTCCAAACCCTGCTGCTAAGTCGCTTCAGTCGTGTCTGACTCTGTGCGACTCCATAGACGGCAGCCCACCAGGCTCCCCCGTCCCTGGGAATCTCCAGGCAAGAACACTGGAGTGGGTTGCCATTGCCTTCTCCAATGCATGAAAGTGAAAAGTGAAAGTGAAGTCGCTCAGTCGTGTCCAACTCTTCACCACCCCATGGACTGCAGCCTACCAGGCTCCTCTGTCCATGGGATTTTCCAGGCAAGAGTACTGGAGTGGATCCCCCAGGAGTTGTTATATCCCCCTGCCACCACGAGGGGGAGCCAACCCCAAGACGATCCGGCACCTCCCAGCGTTTCCTGCATCCCTTCGTTATTGTTCGGTGGGTGTGTTTAGAATACCTCGCGTTATGAGATACGAAATCTAAAAAAAGAGAAAAAATGTGACAAATAGACCTACTTACAAAACCAGAAGTACATTCACAGATGTAGAACACAAACGTACGGTTAGCCGGGGGCAGGGGAGGAGGGATAAGTTAGGCGATTGGGCCAGACACATACACACTGCGATATATAAAACACGTAACTAGTAAGGTCCCGCTGTACAGCGCGGGAAACTGCTCAATACTCTGCAACGGCCTATATGGGAAAAGAGTCCTAAAAAACAGTGGCTATGTGTATATGCCTGGGCTTCCCCGGGGGGGGGGGGCTCAGAGGTAAAGAACAGGCCTGCCAATGCAGGAGCCGCAGGTTCGATCCCTGGGTCGGGAAGATCCCCTGCAGGAGGGAATGGCAGCCCACTGCAGTCTTCTCGTCTGAGTTCCCTGGACAGAGGAGCCTGGCGGGCTGCAGCCCGTGGGGTCGCAGAGAGTGGGACGCGACTGAGTGCCTAAACAACGACCATGTGTGCATACAGAGCTGGCTCGCTTTGCTGCGCACCTGAAAGCAGCGCGGCGCTGTGAATCAAGTCTACTCCAGGGAAAGTTAATTCCAACAAAATAAAGAACTCTTTGCTTGAGATCTCTCCTCTTGAAGAATCTTGAGGACCCCAGTCGAGGGTTCAGCAGACCTCTAGAGCATACTCATCTAGCGTAACTGAGTGCCTTTTCCCCCTCCACACACACACACACACACACACACACACACACACACACACACACGCACACAGCATGCAGTGAGAAATCAGCCACAGGGGGAAACCGGGAAGTTCACCAACGTGTGGCGATTAGCCAGCCCACCGTGAACCACCACGGGGTCAAGGAAGAGATGGCGGGTGAAGTCAGGAAACACCCTGAGTTAGGCTGGCTGACTCAGACCTCCGCCAAGGCTTCCTGAGAGATTACAGCGCCCGCCCCCACAGTCACAGCTAAATTTTTATGAGTCAGCGGGGAGGGGGCTTATAAGGCCAAGGTTAGCGACAGCGACTGGCCCTCAATGCTTTCATCCCGGGGGTGGCAGGATATGCCAACCCCCTAAGGACGCCATGTAGGTATATTGATTTCTCTGAGCCTAAGCACCTGGGGGGAAGAACACAAAAACATCAGGGAGAGACTTCCTCCCCGCCGCCCACCCTCCACACACACACACGCACACACACACACACACACACACACACTTTTACTTCTGCTGGGAACACTTATGAACATCCAAAGGAACTGTTCATCCACTCCATTTGGTTCCTGTCAAGTACTTGAGGAAGTGATAGACGAGGATTCAGCCTGCTCCCAACAAATAATATATCTAAGTGTCTCCATTAGGATGAAGGTGTAAATTGAAAGACCGAGGAAAGAAAATTGCAGCAGGGAGCAGGAGGAACTGCTGAAATTTCCGTCTGCTGTCCCCTGCATTAGCCTACTGAGAGAACACAGGGAGCTGAAGACGGGGTGGACGGGTGGGTAGGTTGGTAGGTGGATGGCTGGTAGATGAGAGATAAGTGAGAGATGATATACAGCTGAGAGAGACGGCAGATAATAGACAGATAATAGGAGAGACTTCCCTGATGGCTCAGACGGTTAAGGACCCACCTCAGTGCACGAGACACAGGAGACGTGGGTTTGACCCTTAGGTCGGGAAGATCCCCTGGAGAAGGGCATGGCAACCCACTCCAGTCTTCTTGCCTGGAGAATCCCCTGGACAGAGGAGCCTGGTGGGCTACAGTCCATGGGGTCGGGTCGCAAAGAGTCAGACACAACTTAGTGACTGATCAACAACAACTGCTACTTAGGGAGTGCTCAAAGGAGACATAGCCCTTATATCTCACAGGAGATACGGCTAGGTAGCTGCGTAGCTAGATGTCTGCACAGATGCATGGAGGGAAGGAAAAAACAGTCGTAGAAAGAGGGAAAGACACCAAGGATCAGGGAGAGTGTGCGTGTGAGCTTGTGCTTAGCCGTTCAATCCTGTTGGACTCTTTGCAACCCCATGGACTGTAGCCCGCCAGGCCCCTCTGTCCATGGCATTTTCCAGGCAAGAACACTGGAGCTGGTTGCCATCCCCTTCTGCAGGGGATCTTCCAGGCCTGACCTAGGGGTCGAACCTGGCTCTCCTGCATTGCAGGCAGATTCTTTACCCACTGAGCCACCTGGGAAGCCCATGTTTGCTAGTAACAGTTAAAGAAGAAGCAAGATTGTTTAACTCTTGCAGGCCTCTCCTGTGCCCACGTCTGTTCACTCATTTCTGTTTTTGCTGCAGCTAATTCCCCGATTAGTTATTCCCTCCATATCGATAGAGGAAGGGAAACAGGCATGGTTCTTGTCTGGCTGAAGGCATAAACTTCAGTTTTGCTCCATTTGGCAAATATCAGCTGCCTGGGCCAGGGGCCCTTCTATCCCCTACTTCAACCTCAGTTCCCAGACCAGGGATCAAACCCGAGCCCTCTGTGTTGGAAGCTCGAAGTCCTAACCACTGGATGACCAGGGAAGTCTCCGTTCCTAGATTTTTAGTATATGTTTCCAGATTACCTTCCGCCAGCACTATAGGAAGGTCCCCACTCCACCTGGGAGAGTCACCTATTTTGAGAGAAGTTTAGTGAGAAAGACCTAATTGAATTATTGAATGGGAAGGGAGAGAATTGGTGGAATTTTAAAACAGGCATGGGTGGCTGAGGCTGACAATCGTGTTATCAGAAGGGGCAAGATGTCCGAGAGACAGGGGGAGAGGAACCCGCGGTCAGGAAGCGTCATTTCTGAGCTGACCCCCTCGAGCACATTTCTGTGAGAAGCTGGTGAGTCAGAGTGCGGTGGAGTCCAGGAGGGGTCAGGAGGTTGAGAGCAGCCTGTGAAAAGCATCGCTGCTGTTGACGGTGCCTTCACGCCGGGGCATCAAGTGGAGTGACGTCAGGCGGTGGGGGAGGGGGGTGGTTCGTGCTGATCCATCCTGGAGCCTGCAAAGGTGGGCACGACAGCAGCCAGGATGCAGAGTTCAAGGGACAGCATGGCCTAGCCTTTAGCGGGTGAGTGGGCAAGAAGGTGCGGACATTTTTTTCAACCTTTTTTTACTGAACTATAGGTAACTTAGAATGCTGGGTTCATTCGGGCTGTGCAGCAAGATAACTCAGTTATTCCCACATGCATCTCTGTGCAGCCGCCAAGTCGTGTCCGACTCTTTGCGACCTTGTGAACTTCAGCCAGGCCTCCCTGCCCATCACCAGCTCCTGGAACTTGCTCAAACTCAGGTCCATTGAGTCGGTGCTGCCATCCAACCATCTCATCCTCTGTCGCCGTCTTCTCCTCCTGCCCCCAATCTTTCCCAGCATCAGGGGCTTTGCCAGTGAGTCAGCTCTTCGTGTATATATACATACGCACAATGCTCTAAAAGTTCTCTCGCAGTACGGTTTATCATAGGCTTATCATAGTTCCCTGCACTATACAGTAGGGCCTTGCTGTTTATCCATCCTCCACATGAAAGCTGACGTCTGCTAACCCCACCCTCCCACTTCAGCCCTCCCCCAGCCCCCTCCCCCCCGAAACCACCAGCTTGTGCTCGAGGGCCATGATTCTCCTTCTGTTCCAAAGATGGGTTCATTTGTGTCGTAGATTAGATTCCACGTAGAAGTCATATCACATGGGTTCGGTGTTTCTCCCCAGCTGACCTAACCCACTCAGCTTGAAGGTCTCCAGTTGCATCCGCGCTCCTGCCAATGGCAGGACTGCGCTCTTTTCCGTGGCTGAGTGGCCTTCCATCGCATGTGTGGCCCACATCATCCTTATCCATTCCTGCTGATGGACACTTAGGTTGCTTCCATGCTGCTATGAACACAGGGTGCCTGTAACTTTGCAAATCATATTCTTCACGTGTTACTTCTTTTGAGTTGGGCAGTTTCTAAAAGCCCACATTTGTGTGCTGTGTGGTCCAGCGACTCGGCATTCGTAAAAGTCCGCTAAGATTTAAAATTTTAGAGCCGTATTTGTCTTTTCAGTCTCATCAGAGAATTCTCTGCACATACACACAATAAAGGGCCTCCCAGGTGGCCCTAGTGGTGAAGAACCCCCCCCTGCTAATGTAGGAGACGTAGGGACGTGGGTTCGATCCCTGGTTTGATCCCTGGGTCCGGATGATCCCCTGGAGAAGGAAATGGCCCCCCACTCCCGTCTTCTTGCCTGGAGAATCCCATGGACAGAGGAGCCCGGGGGCTACAGTCCTGGATTTGCAAAGAGTCGGACAGGACGGAGCGGCTGCACAGCAACAACTCGTACAGTGGAGCCGCGAACAGGAGGTCCTCGTGCGGCATACAGTCTCCACGAAGCTTCCCTTCTCTTTCCGCCTGAGAAGGGAGGTGAGCAGAGACTTCCGGGGTGAGAAGGGAGGTGAGCAGAGACTTCTGGGGTGCGGGGTGCCAGGCAGCTTCTTCCCTGTGGCTCAGCTTCGAGCAAACACCCCTGTCCACTGTGCTGAAGGCTCCAGTGTCTCCCTCGGTCCCTCTTTCCTCCTCCCGGACCAAGATCCAGGGATCCCAACAAAGCCTCTAAAGGACACATGTGTGTGATTGTTGGGTTGGGGATCGGGGTTGATTGAGGCCCCTTCTCCCTTTCCTGCCTAGAAATCACCCAGTGTGGGTCCAACACTCCCCACTTCCCCCTCCCGCGTTCACCGTCTCACACCCAGGAAAGAGGGGACTTGGGGGTCAGCATTCTGTCGTCGCCCTGACTCAGGGAGGGGCAGCGGGAGACACCCTCGTGTCTCGCTGGCCGACTGTGCGACTGTGGGGAACTGCGGGTCTGCGGACTTTGTCTCCTCACTGATGACCTGCTTGTACCTGGCTTTTGTTTGTTTCAGTTCTTTCATGGACTCTTTCAAAGTCTGCTGTGTCATTTTCTGAGTGGAGTGGGGTCATACTATAGATCTGGTTACATTTCTTTCTCCCAGCTGCCGGCTCCCCCCACCCAATGCTCACAATGTGTTAAAGAGAAAGTTGTGATTCTGTGAGCACCTCTAGTTCACTGCCTCTGGCTTCAGGCAGTATTCAGCATAAAGCTGTAATTATTGATTTTTTAAAATCTCATATCTCTCATATTCTAAATGCTTTCTTCTCTGTAATCACCCTCTGTGTGTTTTCAGGTTTCTAGCTTCATTGAGGCTTTCAGCAGCTAAGTCAAAGACCTCTCTTGGTAAATGTTATGTTGCACTTGAAAATAAGTGGGTTATTCTTGAACGTCATTTGGTATTGACTGCTAACATAATTCCACAGTGACGAGAACGGACTCTGATTTCAATACCTTTAGATCATGAAATTTTTGCAACTTGATTTATGTCCCTGGATATGTTCCAGTGTTTCCTGGTTTACACTCTGTGGGAATTTGAATAGAATTTGTATCCTGCTGTTGTGTGAAAGCTGTTTAAATCGTATGTTGAATTGGTTCACAGTGCTTTTCAGGGCTACCATATCCTTCTACTTCTCTGTCTATTCATTCCATTAATTTTTGAGTTTGATATTGAAGCTCCATATGAAAATATTAATTTACCTATTTAAAAAATAATGGTAATATACAGTGGGACGTTTCATGGAAAAAGACCCTGATGCTGGGAAAGATTGAAAGCAAAAGAAGAGGGCAACAGAGGATGAGATAGTCGGACAGCATCGCCATCTCAGTGGACGTGAGTGTGAGCAAACTCTGAGGAGCTGGTGAAGGACAGAGGAGCCTGGCGTGCTGCAGTCCATCGGGTCACAAAGAGGTGGACATGACTGAGCAACTGAACAGCAAGTGGAGCTACACGTAACTTTGTTCTGTATTTTCCAAGTCTCCTGTAAACACGTTATCATGCTTTCATAACTTTAAAAAATGTAAAAGAAAGAACACACACACCAAGCCAAGACTCTCATACAGACAGATATCAAAGCTGGGTTGAGGATGTTCTGGGCTCCGTTACCACAGACCCCCAGGACGCACAGCTTGTTGTGAGGATTGGAAGGACCAAGGCCGTGTGGCTGGTGGAGCAGGGTGCTGAAGAAATGTGCCTCCTCAAAGCTGGTCCATGCCCCACCCGGACGGTGGCCCTCCACATCTGGATGCCCTCCTCCACCAGACAGAATAAACATGGTCCCACACCTAACTAGCTGTGCTCAGGTTAACCTCTGACTTGGCAGGAGTGGTGAACCAAGCCCTCTCCGTAACAGCTGTTGGCCCGTCTCAGTTTCACTTGCAAGGAGGTAGAGGAGCCCGGGGTTGGATGTCTTGTTCGTCTACACTGCGGCATGATGTTATCAGGCTGCGCAGCGGATTCTCACCTCCTTTCCGGGGTTTGCCTGGACGGTGTGCAGGCACCTCCCCCTCTTCCTTGGGTGGACATCCGAGCCGGCTGGCGTGTGCACCGCGCTACACAGGTGCCGCTGTGAAGGGCCAGCACCGGAGTCCGCGTGGGTCGCCTAGGCGACAGGAGGCGAGCCCCCGGATGCTGCTGCCACACCACGAACCTGGGTTCCTCCGCCCGCCTGCACCCCCGGCCGCCAGCTTCAGACCCCGACCGTGGCGCGGCCACACACCCCTCTGATGCCTCGGTTCCCCCATCTGTGCGGTGGGGTGACCAAAGCGCTTGTCTCCTTGGGTTCTGACGATTCAAGGACTTGATGGCTTTGAGTGCTTGAAAGCGGGGCCTGGGGGCTGGCACTTGGCATGGTATTGGCAGAGCCCCGTCCTCAGACCCCAGTTTCGGGGGAGACACCCCCACCTCCCCTCCTCTGGTCCCCTCGCCGGTCTGGCTGTAGACGTGGCCTCTCCGAGCCAACTTCCTCTGCCAGGCATAGCCACACGGACCCCGGGGTGCGGAAGGAGGCCCTGCCAGAGACCGCCTGCGAGGGTCACTGCTCTGCGGGCCAGAAGGGCCGGCCCCTTCCGGGAGCGTTATCAACCCCGTCCCACAAGGTGGACGCTGAGGCCTGAGCGCTTGCCCTAGGCACCCTGGAGACCACCTGGAGGCCCCGCCCCCACCAGCTGTTAATGGTTTCGGAAGGTGGGGCCCGGCTCCGGCTGTAAACACCTGCGGGGTCCAGCTAGTCGCCTTCCCAGACTCCCTCGCAGCCACATGGCAGGGCCCCGTGGCCTGGGTCTTGCTGCTCCAGGGGCTAGCAGAGCGAAACGAGGGCCGTGACCGAGTGGGGTTCTCCCAGCAGAAGCCCGGCCAGGCTCGGGCACTGGATGCGCGGGAGCCCAGGGGAACTCGCCCTGTCACCTCTCAAGTGCTCATCGAGTCTCTAGGCTCAAGGACAAGGAACCGGGCCCTGCCAGCCGGGAGGGGCCCCGGCGGGGCCCACCATGCCCCTCCCCGACGACAGCTTGGACAGAACGCAGGCGCCAGCGGCTGCACAACTCGTCGGCGGCTTTATTAACACTCTCCAGACGCTGGTCAGCGGCGGTCTCCGGCACCTGTCCTCCTCGGGCCTGCCTGACAGGCTGGTCGCAGCGCAAGGACCCACAGCTCGGATACCCCTGCTGGAACCCGGTCGTCCTGTCGGAGCCGTGCCGTGATCCACCCGTCCTGGGAGCGGCAAGGGGCGGTCTCCCCGGGCGGGACGAGACGCAGTCCCCTCCCTGCAGACTCCTCCAGCCCGGGACCCCGCCCCTGCCCAGGTCCTCGACTGGGCTCCGGGTGGAGAGGACCGCAGAGGCGTCCTCGCAACGCAGAGACTGCGAGGACGAGGGCGGGGCGGGGGCTGACCCAGAGAGTGAAGTTCGGGGCATCACGCGACAGGGCTCAGGCACCGGGTGCGGAGCCAGGGCAGAGGCGCCGGGCGCGCGGCCGGAGCTACCCCAGGGGCCAGGGCGGGAAGGGCGCGGCGCCCTCGGGGCCCGGGGCCACTCCGCCCGCGCCGGCCGCGCGCCCGTGGGTGCGCTGGTGGCGGAGCACGTGCTCGCGGCGCCCGAAGCCCTTGCCGCACTGCCAGCAGGCGAAGGGCCGGGCGCCCGAGTGCGTCTTGCGGTGGCGCACCAAGTGCTCGCGCCAGTAGAAGGTCTTGCCGCACTCGCAGCAGGCGTGCGGCTTCTCGCGCGCGGGCAGCGGGCGCAGAGCCGGGCCCGGGCCGCCAGGGTGCGTGCCGCGGTGGCGCCGCAGGTGCTCCTTGCGCCGGAAGGCCTTGCCGCACTCGGGGCAGGCGTGCGGCTTCTCGCCTGAGTGGCTCTGCCGGTGGCGCAGCAGGTGCGCAGGCTTCAGCGAGGCCTTGCCGCAGTCGGGGCAGGACGTGGTGCCCGGGGCCGTCAGGAAGGCGGGCAGGCCGGGCGCAGGCGGGGCTGGCGGCGCCGGCGGGGGGCTGCCCGGCTCCTGCTTGTAGGGGCGCGCGGCCTGGGCGTCTGCCGTCGCCGGTTCCTCAGTCCTGGGGGCCGCATCTCCTACAGGTAAAAGCGCAAAATCAGGACGGCCATGGACTGGCTCATGGATGCTGGGGCCGGGACAGTTCATGGATGGGGCGTGAACCAACAGGTGCAGGGGCGGAGGACAGGGTGGTCATGGCCTGATGGATGGGCAGGGGGGTGAATGGGCACTGGGGGTGCATAAGCTGGGTGGGTGGACGGACTGGTTGACAGGAGGGACACTAGAAAGGCTGGTTCGAGGATGGGGGGACAGGATGGCTCATGGATGGGGGGTGGACGGACTGGTTGATGGAGGCTGGACCAGCTGGCTCAGGGATGGGGGGGCGGGTGGACAGACCAGTTCACGGATGAGGGGAGAGGATGGTTCGTGTATGGGGAGGAGAGACTGGTTCATGGGTGGATGGGGGGTGGGTGGAAGGACTGGTTGATGGGATGGGGAGCGGGCTGGGGGAAGGATGGATGGGCCGGCAGGTGGGGAAAGACAAGCTGTGAGGGGATGGACAGAGGCTGCCAAGGAGGCGCCTGGTGAGAACCAGGGTGCAAAGCCGGGGTCAGGCTGCCGGGACACAACCCTGGCTCAGCAGGCGCCCATCCCGGGTGGGTTAGTCTCTTCTGTGCCGGGCCTCCTGCTGCAGGGAAAGGCTGTGACGCTAGGGTCTCGAGGCCGCCACTGGAGGTCAGCACTGCAGGCGCTCCCGTCCTGTCTCACCCCCGGCCCCGTGTGCCGGTCCATTGAACGCGTGAGTGACGGACAAGTGGGGAGCGTGGTGCAGAAGGAGGGGCTGCTCACCTGAGGGCGTCGCCCCACCAGCTTCCTCTCCCACGCCGACCCCGGAGCCTCCGGTCGCATCCTGAGGCGCCCTCGTCGCTGGTCCCTGGAACCAGAGACCCCCACGTGTCCAGCTGAGAAGCTGGAGCCCCACCACCCGCCCTCCGGGTCCTGCCGCGGGCTTTGAGGGCAGCAGCCGCTGGGCTGGGGTCCTCCATGGACAGGCTCGTGGAGGCCCACATGGCGAGGCCTGAGACCTCCCACCAAGCACCTCGGCAGTGGGTCCTTCAGCCCCCGGCAGCCTCCTGGGCGCCCCTCACTCCCGACCCACGGGGCCGGCGGAGACCAGGACCGCTTACTGCTCTGGGCCACTGCGCTTCGGGCGGTTTGTTACCCGACAGGCAGACCACTGATGGAGCCGCTTTAACCCGGCTTTTAGCCTCGATGCCCTGTGCCAGCTCCAAGACAAAATGCAGAAGGAAAACACAGAGGCCATTTTCAACTCAGGACCAAATTAAGCAGCTTTTCCCAGCTGTCCCGTGGACGGCTCTGAGCAGTGTGGCACAGCCAGAGGCCCATGGTTGAGAGGCAGCCTCAGACCCACAACTTCTGGCTCCTTTACGCTCTGGTCGCGGCTCCTCGAGGAGTCTGCGTGGAGTCGTTTCTCCTGGAAAGGCCTCCTGGGCCTCCTGGTGGAGTCACTGTCACTGGACTGCCTTCCCAGGTGGCTCAGTGGGCAAGAAGGTGCCCACCAATGCAGGATTCGTGGGTTCCGTCACTGGGTCAGGAGTAGGAAATGGCCACCCACAGCAGTATTCTCGCCTGGAGAATCCCACGGACAGCTCTGCGGCAGGGAGAAACTAGCCCCAGGACAACTTTCAAGTGCACGGGAGGCCAGTCACACTACAGCCCCGAGGCTGCAGGGCTGAGCCTCTGGGCGCAGCAGGACCCGGGCTGCCCCAGGAGGCCTGCCCTCTGCCCCCGTCTGCCGGGCAGGGAACGCTGGGCCGGCTGGTCCCACCAGACTGGGTCCTGAGGCCACGCCGGGCGCTCTGAGGACCTAACTCACGGCGGAGGCTCCGGCCCATGCGGGCAAGCGCCCACATGTGGCTGAAGCGCGCCGCACCTCCCAGCGGGAAGCTCGGGAGCACTCCAGCTGGCGCTCCTCCGTGGGCCCCGCCACAGGCTGTTGCCCAGGGCTGGCGCTGCCCCCTGGGTCCCGGAAGACCCTCCTGGCCTCTCCCTGCCGCCTCTCCTCAGCAGTTAACCCGTGTCCTTCGGCTAGGACCAACCACAGCTGTGGGCAAGGCAGGGTCAGTCCTCAGGGTGGTCCAGGGGCCCTGAACTTGAATCAGTCATCAGAAGGGTGGGCCTGGGGCAGTGTTAGTCGTGTCCGACTCTCTGCGACCCCTTGGTCTGCAGCCCAGTAGGCTCCTCTGTCCTTGACTGTCTCCTGAAGTTTGCTCAAGGTTGTCTGTGCACCCACCGTCCCTTACCGCCAAGGCAGGCCTGACCCTTCCCCCCACTGCCACCATACCATGGACCTCAGGGTTCCTGGAGCCTGTTGAGGGTATCTCCACGGGGAGCTTGGTGGGGGGCTGGGGGCAGGGGGCAAGCATGGGGGAGGGGGAGGACCGGGGGGCAGGGGGTGGGGGGGGAGGGATGGGGGTAAGGAGGGAAGGGACAGGGGAGGGGACAGGGGTGAGCGTGAGGGGAGAGGGAGGAGGGACAGGGGCGAGGGAGGAGGGACCCAGGGTGGAGGGGGGCAGGGGGCTGGCATGGGGGAGGGAGAGAAGGGACCCAGGACGGAAAGGGGAGAGGTGAGCTTGGGGGAGGGGGAGGAGGGACCCAGGGCAGGGGGGGGAGGGAGCCTAAGGGAGGGGGAGGAGGGACGGGGTGGGTAGGGATGGGGGTAAGGAGGGAAGGGACAGGGGAGGGGAGAGGGGTGAGCGTGGGGGAGGGAGAGGAGGGACCCAGGGCGGAGGAGGGAAGGGGGGGAGAGGAGGGGGACCTGGGACCCGGGGGCAGGCGGAGGGCGGACCCCGGGCTCACCCACAGCTCCTCCAGCAGCGTCACGGCCTCCTCGCCGCTCTGCGGCCGGCGGCTGCACACCCAGGCCTGCACCTCGGTGGGCAGCGCGCTCAGGAACTGCTCGAGCACCAGCAGCTCCAGCATCTGCTCCTTGGTGCGCACCTCGGGCCGCAGCCAGGCCCGGCAGAGCGCGCGCAGCAGCCCCAGAGCCTCGCGGGGCCCCGGGGCATCGCCCAGGTGGAAGTGGCGGAAGCGGTGCCACGGCGAGTCGGCGGTCAGGCCCTCGGCGGCGCCTTGCTCCTGCTTCACGGGGCCCAGGCCCAGCGCCTCCATGGGGCCGGCGGCGGGGTCACGGCGCCTGCGGGGAGCGGCCGCGGTCAGAGCGCCCTCCGGCGGGGGGGCCCCACGTGGGAGGGCTGGCTGCCCCATCCCGAGCCTCAGTTTCCCCCCCGCCCCCCGAGATGAACAGCTCGCCCGCCGCTTGTGGGCCCGTCCCCACTCTCCCCCACTCCTGCGTCCTCCCCGCGAGGACCCAGCGAGGCCGCGCGCACGGAAGCCGCTGGTGCCCAGGCACCCGGGCCTTGTCATCAGCACCTCCTATGCTGGTGGTCGCACCCGATGCTACATCCGGGAGGCGGAGGCTGCCAGCTCCCAAGCGCTCCGAGCCCCACCTCTCCCTCACTAACCAGGGTGGACACAAGCGTCCCCCTCCACCCCGGGGGTCTCATGTGGACGCTCCAGCCCCAACATGACTGTACGTGGGGCCGGGGCTTCGAGGAGGATGTGGAGATGAAGGGAGGTCGTGATGGGGCGCAGGGTGTGGCTGTCTTCATAGGACAGGGCAGCTCTGCCCCCGACCTGGGGGGACACAGCAGGAAGGGAAGGCAGGGTTCACAGGCAGAGGAGAGGCTCTCCCCACACCCCCGTCCCCCTTTCCTGATCCCGGCCGGATCCCGCCTTCCCAGCCACAGGGAGCAAGTGTCTGTGGTTGAAGCTGCCTGATCTGCAGTGGTCAGGCCTCGACACTCACAGGGCCCCCAGGCACAGTCTGGGAGCTGGGAGATGCCGGGGACTGGCTGTAAGGCCCTCCACCCTCCCAGCGGAGTCACTGGACTGCCTTCCCAGGCAGCTCAGGGGTCAAGAAGCTGCCTGCCGACGCAGGAGACGCAGGAGACCCGGGTGCGATCCCTGGGTAGAAAATGGCAACCCACTCCAGTGTTCCCACCCAGGGAGCCCTGTGTCCCCGCCCCCCGCCCCCGCTTCCTCGTCCCTTTCCCAAAGTGCGGGACACAGGCAGGCAGGGGCCTCGGTCCTGAGGACTGAAGACACAGAGCAGGGCTCCAGGGCGGGGCGATCTTGAATGGTCTGGGGACATTTCTGATGGCCAGATGGGGGTGCTGGGAGCGGCACAGCTGGCATCTAGCCAGCGGGGGTGGGGACACTGTAGGGGACCCTGCAGGGACCAGAACGGCTCCACCCCAACAGAGAAGGACGCAGCCCCCCAAATAAACCCTGCCTGGAACGACGGTCCTCAAACAGACCAGGGACCCTGGAGTTCCTTCAGGGCTACCTCGAGGTGGGAACACGCTTCCTGACCGAGTTACCAGTCCCTTCCCCGCCTTCTCTCCCGAGCATGTGGTAGGCCCCCCACCCCCACCCCGGGCCTCGGCAGAGAGCAGAGGCGGCCGTGGGAACCCAGCTGTTCGGGTCACAGAGATGTGCAAAGACAAGTGATGCCATGCTTCCAACTTTTCGTTGGGAAGACATGGTTATTCTTCATTTAAAAACCGTTATGGGGCATGGGAAAAACTGGGAGATTAGGATTAACACATACACACTACCACATACAGAGAACTGATACGAAGCTAGTGAATAGCGCCGGGAACCATACACGAAGAGAATCTATAGAAGAGCGGATATGCGCACGTGTAACTAACTCTGCTCCACAGCAGAAACACACTATTGTAAACCAACTATTCGTGCGTGCGCCTTAAGCTGCTTCAGTCGTGCCGACTCTTCCGGACCCCATGGGCTGTAGCCCGCGAGGCTCCTCTGTCCGCGGAATTCTCCAGCAAGAACACTGGAGTGGGCAGCCGCTCCCTCTCCAGGGGATCTTCCCAAGGCAGGGATCGAACCCAGGCCTCCCGCACTGCAGGCAGATTCTTTACCAGCTGGGCCACCAGGGAGGCCCTAAGTCAACTGCACTCCAATAAAAAAGAAAAAAAAAAAGAGAAAAAAAGTGCTATTTGTGTTAACATGTGGAAAAATCAACTACCGCTATTTCTAAATGCATTCATTACTATTATGAGATTTTCTCAGCCTTCCCTTCTGAGATGACACAGAGATGTGAGCAAGTGCTTTGGGTTGCGTCTTCAAAAATTGTTTAAGATATAAAGGGGTCCTGAGCTTAAAACCTCTGAGACCACTGGCCCACAGCCTGCTTTTAAATTAGTCTTACTGGTGCACAGCTGTGCGCATGTGCTGTGTAGGGAGGATCCTCTCAGACTTAAGCTGGCTTGATCAAGCCAGCTAATAAGCGGCAGGGACTGAACTCACGCTGGCCTTAAAGCGAGGCTGCAAGGGGAGCAGCAGCGGGACAGAGCGGGAGACGGGGATTAGCAGACACAAACTGGTATACACAGGACAGAGTAACAAGGCTCTCCTGCGCAGCACGGATCCCAGTCCACCACGATGCGGTCCAGCATCAATCCTGCGGTGGACCAACATGGAAAAGAGCATGAAACAAGGCTGCAGCAGTGCGTAACTGAATCACGGTGCTGGACAGCAGAAATGAACACTGTGAATCAACTAAACTCCCATAAATTAAGTTTTTTAAAAAATGCAAAAAAGGGGGAGGGAGGTTCCAGAGGCAGGGGACATATGCATGCCTATGGCTGACGCACGTCGACGTATGGCAGAAGCCAGCACAATATTATAAAGCAATTACGCTTCAATTTAAAAAAAATTATTAAAAAATAGTTACAAACCAAACGTTTAAGAAAAGACGGAAAAAATAACTGAGAAGGCTCTGGATGGAGCGTGCCTGCCTGGCTGCCACTTTGAACCTGGCCAGTGTTTTGCAGCCTCTTTCACCCAGATGCCACCAGGGTCTCCCCAACTGTGACAACCAAAAATGTGTCCCGGAAACGTCCACGACTCCCGGCGGCAGGGCAAGGGGCAAGTGCGCCCTGCCGGGGCGCCACCGGTCCACTGGACCAATATTTACTCAGACCAAAGGGCCACCTTCCCAGCGAGTCGTCCTAGGACAAGGCACGCCACCTTCTACGCTCTGAATCTTCCGTCCCCGGGGCTACAAAATGGGGAAAGTCGGACCAACCTAAACGTCTCAGGAAGTCAAGAAGAACGGAAAACAAAAATGCTGCGGGGCGCGCGCGGGGGCGCCAAGCCAGCCTTCCACCAGCCTCCGCCCGGCCCACTCCCGTCACTCTATGCGGTGCCGGGGACACCGCTTCCAACAAAAGCGCCGGCGCTGCACCCAAGCACCCGCGGGAGCAGGGGCTGGAAGGGGAAATAGGAGGCGGGCGGCAGCGCCGCCGCAGACGACCGGGAGAGCAAACACAGCCCTGCAGCGCGGCGCGCCCACCAGTCAGGCTCTCGGGGGGAGAGGGGGGCACGCGTCCCCAAGCAGGAGAGAAAGGAGGAGGGCAGCCGACCCCGGCCCGGGGAAGGCGCAGCTCCGCCGAAGTGCCGCCCAGCTTGCAGAGACCCGCGCGCCGGAGGGCCGCCCGCACCCCGCCCGCGCCGGGCCCGCCCCCTCCCCGGAGCCCCTTTCCGCAAACCTCTCCGACCCGGTCCGTCCCCGCCGGCGCCCCCAGACTCCCAGGCAGGGCCCAGCCCCCGCCCCCGCCAGTGCCCTCCCCCTCCCCCACCGACCTTCCCCCACCCAGCCCCTCTCCTCTTCCAACTCTCCCCACCCCGCCGCGGCGTTCTCCGCCCCCGGGAGCCGCACCCCCTCCCCCTTCCGACCCTCCCCACCCACCCCCTTCCGACCCTCCCCACCCCACCCCTTCCGACCCTCCCCACCCCTCCCCCTTCCGACCCTCCCCACCCCTCCCCTTCCGACCCTCCCCACCGCTCCCCCTTCCGACCCTCCCCACCCCTCCCCCTCCCCGCCCCGCCGTCTTCAACTCTCCCCGCCCCCGGGCGTTCTCCGCCCCCTCCCCCATCCCTCCCCCTCCCTCTCGACTCTCCTCAGCCCCGGGACCCTCACCCCCTCCCCCTTCCCTCCCCTCCCCCTCCAACTCTCCTCGCCCCGCCGTTCTCCGCCCCTCCCTTGCTCCCCCTCCCCGCCCCCGCGCCGTTCTCCGCCCCCGGGACCCGCACCCCTCCCCTCCCCCGCCCCGCCGTTCTCCGCCCCCCTCTCTCTTACTTCCCCTCCCCCTCCCCGCACCCCCGCCGTTCTCCGCCCCCGGGACCCGCACCCCTCCCCCGTCCCGACGCCCCCACCCCCGTTCGCGCTCCCAGCCCCCGGCCCCCTTTTCATCCCTCCCCCACCTCCGCCGTTCCTCCCTCCTCGGGCCCCCCGCCGGCCCCCTCCCCGAAGCTCATCCCGCCGGGCCCCTCCGACGCCTCCCTCCTTGCCCCCCTCGCTCACCTCACTCTCCCGGGTGAGGGCCCCCAAGCCCCCTCGGCACCTCGCGCATGCGCACAGCGCTCACCAGGACTCCATGCCCCGGCAGGCTTTGCGCCAAACGCGCCTATCCCCCTCCCCCCAACGCTCCCAGACGCCCCGCGGCCGCTTCCCCCCCGGCAACAACCCCGCCGCCCTCACCCAGAACAACATCTCCCAGGGAGCACCGCGGCAAAGGCGGCCTCTCATTGGCTCTCGCCTCGGCAACCTCCCCCCCCATGCCCGTCCCCGGAAGGCGCCGCCGGCGCCAGAACTACATTTCCCAAGATGCACCGAAGCGCCGCCAGGTTTTGGACTACATTTCCCACAACACACGCACGGGTCCTCGCCCGGGCACCCCCACCACCCGACCCCGGGCAGGCGCAGGCGCGCCGAAGGGGCCGAGGGAGGAGGAGCCAGGGCGGCGTTGCCATGGAAACCGGAGCGGCCGGTCCGGAAACGGGGCCCCTGCAGCCCAGAAATCTGTCGGCGGGGAGGAGGCGGCGCCGAGCCGGAGCTCCGCGCCAATCAGAGCTGCGCGCTGCGTCTCCTTGACAACGGACCGCGCGTCACCCTCCCTCCCCGCCCCGTGCGGACGCAGCTGGGTTCGAGTTGGCCACGCGGCCGCGGCGGGCCAGGCCAGGGCGCCCTGCTCTGCCGTGTGAGCCTGGTGCGCGGGTCCTAGACTTCGCTTGCCTCCTCGCCTTTGAGTCGGGGGGCGGGGGCTGTCTGCAAGGTCTCGACTGGCCTCCGGGGTCCGGGCCGCAGCCTCCCCATCTCAGACCCGGGAAGGAGATGCACAGACGGGCGCAAGACCGAGGCCGGCCGGGAGCCGCGCGGACCCCGGGCTCAGTCATCGCCCGGGGCCACACCTCGTGTCCTCGGGAAGGGTGAGGCGGACACGCCCCTCGCCCCCACCTCCGCCTCCGCCTCCGGGGCTGGTGCGCAGACGGGGTGAGACAGTGGCTGGCGCGGAACCAGCGTTCACCAGACGGACACTTTCCCCCTGGTTTCACAAGTGGTCAGTGGCTGAGTCAGAACCTGCTGTCAGAGAGCGGGGTGAAAACCACCATCCTCACTGTGGCCTCACGGACCTTGGCCCACCGCTCCCCTCTTGCCCAGTGGATTCCAGCCACACCGGAGTCTCCTGCTGACCTTTGTTCCCACTCACTTCCGATTGCCCACTCGACGTCTCCAGTTGGAGTTCTTAAAGAGGCATTTCAGACCTTGAGGTGGACAGAGGAAACTGTTTCGCCCCTCCCCCCTGGCAAAGAAACTTGCTTTCGCCCCAGTTTTCTACAGTCTTAGGAAATGAGTCTAAAGGACTTCCCTGGCGGTCCAGGGTCCAGTGGTTAAGACTTCACGCTTCCACTTCAGGTGCATGGTTTCGATCCCCGATGGGGGAACTAAGATCCCACAAGCCACGCAGTACAGTTAACCCCCCCCCCCAAATAAAAACAGTTGGGTGGCATTTAGGACGTTCACATCGTTGTACAAACCATCACCACCGTCCATCTCTAAAACACTCCTTATCTTGCCAAACTGAGACCGGCCGCACTCGACTCCCTCGTTCCCCTGCCTCAGCCCCTGGCAGCCCCCATTCTACTTTCTGCCTATGAATGAATATTCTGGGCACTTCATGTACGTGGAATCATACAGTACTTGCCTCTTCTGACTGGTATATTTCACTTAGCATAATGTTTACCCCTATCGTGGCAGCTGTCACATTTTCCTTCCCTTTTTGTTTTTTTAAGGCTGAGTAATATCCCATTGTATGAATAGACCACATTTTGTGTATCCATTCCTCAGAAGGCTCTTCCTAAAACTTAAACCTTTGGAGTTCCTTGGTGGTCCTGTGTTTAAGACTCTGAGGTTCCACTGTAGGGGGCACGAGTCCAATCCCTGCTTGGGGAACTAAGATCCTGCATGCTCCCTGGCAAGGCAAACAACAACAGCTTAAACCCTTGACCCTGGCCTGCAAGTTCCCACAAAATAGGACCCCTTCATAGACCCAGGATTCCTCCAGCTTTGGGGCAAATCAGGAGTGCGAGGGCTTGCCCAGCAGAGTAAGGAGTCAGTAGATAAACATTCCCTAGTGGGCTTCCCTGGTGGCTCAGACGGTAAAGAATCTGCCCACAGTGTAGGAGACCTGGCTTCGATTCCTGGGTTGGGAAGATCCCCTGGAGAAGGGCATGACAACCCGCTCCAGTATTCTTGCCTGGAGAATCCCCAGGAGCCTTGCTGGCTACAGTCCATGGGGTTGCAAACAGTCTGACACGACCGAGTGAGTAAGCACAGCACAGATAAACAAACATTAGCTAATTTTCACTTTACCTATGGTTGAGTCCGGAGAAGGCGATGGCGCCCCACTCCAGTACTCTTGCCTGGAAAACTCTATGGACAGAGGAGCCTGGTAGGCTGCAGTCCATGGGGTCGCTAAGAGTCGGATACGACTGAGTGGCTTCACTTTCACTTTTCCCTTCCATGCACTGGAAAAGGAAATGCACCCACTCCAGTGTTCTTGCCTGGAGAATCCCGGGGACGGGGGAGCCTGGTGGGCTGCCATCTATGGGGTCGCACAGAGTCGGACACGACTGAAGTGACTTAGCATAGCATAGCATGGTTGAGTCAGTAAGGAAAGCGTGCCCAATCCAGACGCAAAGTTCACCGCACCCCACCCCCAGCCTGCTGCCATGTAATGAAATACCCTGTTTCACCACAGAATCTCCTCTGCTTATCCCTTGTCTGATTCCTGTGTGCTGGGCACTTGTATATTATTGTTAATATAAAGACAGATGCTGGGGCAGGCTCAGGACACGGGCAGGGTTGGGGAGAAAGGACAGGGCAGATTCCGGGTCCATCTGGAGCTTCAGTGTCGCACAGTGGCTGTGTCAAGGTTCAGAATCCCCTCCAGCACCGTCTCACACACACACACACACACACACACACACACACACACACACACACGCACGCACACACGCCCCGTGCCCACCTCCCTAGCTACAACACGTCAGTGTTTTCATCTGAACTGTAGGTGTTTTCATCTGAACTGTAGGTGACCTAGCACGCAGATGTATTCTCAGGTGGTGCTAGGGGTAAAGAATCTACTTGCAATGTAGAAGACACAAAAGACATGGGTTCGATCCTCAGGTTGGGAAGACCCCCTGGAGGAGGAAATGGCACCCCACCCCAGTGTTCTTGCCTGGAGAATCCCATGGACAGAGGAGCCTGGTGGGCTGCAGTCCATGGGGTGATAAAGAGTCTGTCAGGACCGAGGGGCTGAGCACACAGACCGCCTTCAGATTCCTTATGCCTATGCATATATGGCAGTATGATGATTTGGCTGCTCCGGGCTCGGCTGTGGCATGCAGGGTCTTCGCTTGCGGTGCGCAGGCTCTCCAGCTGTTGCACACAGGCTCTAGAGCGTACTGTGCTATAGTGGCCAGGCAGGGCTTAGTTCTCCATGGTATGTGGGATCTTAGTTGCCCAATCAGCCACACAGGCTCTAGAGCGTACTGTGCTATAGTGGCCAGGCAGGGCTTAGTTCCCCATGGTATGTGGGATCTTAGTTGCCCAATCAGGGATCAAACCCGTGTCCCCTACATTGCAAGGTGGATTCTTAAACACTGGACCACAGGGAAAGTCCCATCTTCAAATTCTCTTTTTTTAGGGGGGGGGGTGTAACTTGAGGTATTTTAGTGTTAAAAATGGAGAAGGCAATGGCATCCCACTCCAGTACCCTCGCCTGGAAAATCCCATGGACAGAAAAGCCTGGTAGGCTACAGTCCATGGGGTCGCGAAGAGTCGGACACGACTGAGCGACCTCACTTTCACTTTTCACTTTCATGCATTGGAGAAGGAAATGGCAACCCACTCCAGTGTTCTTGCCTGGAGAATCCCAGGGACAGGGGAGCCTGGTGGGCTGCCGTCTATGGGGTCGCACAGAGTCGGACACGACTGAAGCGACTTAGTAGCAGCAGTAGCAGCAGTGTTAAAAAAAATGAACACCAGTGATATTAAAGAATATCACTTCAAGCATATTTCAGGTGCCATTTGAGATAAGAAAATATTGTGAAAATCTGCATTTGAAGTTGACTTTGGTAGATGCTAGACCCATCTTCAAATTCTTAATGCTTTTTTTTTTTTTGCTTGACGCTCTGCATTTTCACTGTTCACTGGGCCCACAAATTAAGTAGCTATTCGCATAACATCGCCTTGATGAGTTACGCAGTACCCACGCATGGCGGCCGTTTCTCCAGCGCTCAGGTGTACTGTCGTTATGGGCAAGGAATAGAATAAAAGGACTCTCTGGATGTCTCCCCTCCATTTCTTCACCCAGTACTATCGTACCTAGTGATCAGTGATCAAGTCACGTGTCACCTCCTCCAAGAAGCCCTCCCAGACCATGCCCACTGCAATAAACCTGGACGAAGGGCCTCATCTGAGCCTCCACAGTGTCCCTCCACTCTCCGTCTCTGTGGGTGTGTGGCTGCCCCGCCCACCCTCTGGTGAGGAACTCATCAACACAGATCCAGTGCTTGCCAGCTCCTCGCTTGGGGCCTGCTCTTGAAAAGAGTAAATAAGCATGGGAGGAAAGAAATTCTTACCCTACTTCCCAGGCCCGAGGGCAAGAATTCCTTTGGCAGCAAACCTAACCGTACCCCACCAAAGCTTCCCGGCTCCTTTGTAGTGCCAATATAATTATTACTCAAAATAATAATTAACGCTTTCTTTCTGTCTGGTCTTTAAGGTAAGGAGATCCAGCAGGGCGGCGAGGGCATTGAGCTCTCCCCTGGGTCTTTGGCCCTGCCCTGAGCGCCCGGGAGGCTCAGGTAACGTTCCTGAATAAGCAGGTGACAGATGAGCCCCTGAACAAGGGAGGGGACAAGTCCTGGGATGAACGGGGCAGTCTGCACCCCACCTCGAGGGCTCCGGGGCAGGGAGTGGGGGCTGAATTCGAGAGTGAGTCATCCTCCCCTTAGGAAACACTCAGGATAAATAAGGAAATTAGGAATGAATTGCTTAATGATGGGATCACGCTGCCCCCATTATGTTATTTCACCGGCACACTCACCCAGCGGAGAAGGCAGAGCAGATCAGAGCATGAGCCCATTTTACAGTCGGGAGAACTGAGGCCCTGCGAGGTGAGTGGGCTTGGCCCAAGTGACCCAGTGGGAGAGAGGCAGGGGAGGGGGGGCTCGATCCAGGCTTTAGGCACTGCAGTGGAGGGTGGGGTGCAGGTTCTTCGTTGGAAGACACGCCCCGCCCCCATCCCTCCTTTCGTGGGCGTAGAGACGGTGAGCAGGGCCTACAGCAAGAGGTTTAATTTTTCACCACTCTGGAGGCTAGAAGTCCAAGATCACGGTGTTGTGGAGCCCTGTACCAAGTCACAGCACTGAAATCCCTGGAACTGACCAAGCCGTATAGCAACTGTGGCCGTGAATCTGCAGATCTAAACGGCCAATTCCCTGACCCCAGGCTGTTCAGCCGCTAAGTCATCTCCAGCTCTTTGCAACCCCATGGACTGCAGCTTGCCAGGCTCTTCTGTCCTCCACTGTCTCCTGGAGTTTGATCAAACTCGTGTCCATTGAGTCTGTGATGCCATCCAACTACCTCAATCCTCTGTCATTCCCTTCTTCTCCTGCCCTCAATCTTTCCCAGCATCAGGGTCTTTCCAGTTGAGTCAGGTCTTCGTATCAGGTGGCCAAAGTATTGGAGCTTCAAGTTCAGCACCAGTCCTTCCAATGAATATTCAGGGTTGATTTCCTTTAGGATTGACTGGTTGGATCTCCTTGCTGTCCAAGGGCCTCTGAACAGTCTTCTCTAGCACCACAGTTTGAAAACATCAATTCTTTGGGGCTCAGCCTTCTTTAGGGTCCAACTCTCACATCTATACATGACTACTGGAAAAACCACAGCTTTGACTAGACGGACCTTTGTTGGCAAAGTGATGTCTCTGCTCTTTAATATGCAGTCTAGGTTTGTCACAGCTTTTCTTCCAATCTTCCTGATCCCATATTAGGTGAAATGCCCACCCTATTACTCACCCTGTCGCATCCTAACCGATCACCTAATGCCACCCTTCCAGTCTATAAACATCGACTACTCGCTCATGAGAGGTTAGCTCTCCCTTGAGCCGGCCCCCTGTTCCAACAGTATCGCCCGCTCTAACAAACTTTATCCTTCTCTCATTCTGCCTCATGTCTGGAAATTCTTTTCCAACCCATGCACAGACCAGGACAGGTGTCGTCAGAGTTGGCTTCTTGCAAGTCCTGATTTTGAGTGCCTGTTGGGCATAAACCCATTTACTTGGTAGGAGAGTTCGAAAGTATGGAATTCACATACAAGGAGGATCGACTACTTTTTGGGGTTTTAACTGGAGTAGTTGCTTTACAATGTTGCGTTAGTTTCTGCTAACAGCAAAGTGAATGGGCTCTATGTATACATATGTCCCCTCCCTCTTGAGCCTCCCCCCACCCTTCTAGGTCATCAGAGCGCAAGCTCTGTGCTACAGAGCATCTTCCTGCTGACTATCTATCTGACACTTGATCGTGTAGGTACCTCAGTGTTGCTATCTCAGTGCCCCCTCCCCTTTTCCGAGTCCACAGGATGGACTACTTTTTAAGAAAATAATAATAGTTTTTCGTTTCATTGGTCAAGAGAGAATCCCAGCCAAACCCAGAAATAACATTCTTGTAAATACGAGATACGGGTCCCTGTGGGAAGTGGCCGTTCCCCAGAACCACTTATTCTGGGATGCTGAGGCCCTCGTGTGCTGTTCATCGGCATTCCACAGAGCCCCCGACACACACATGCACACACACACACGCACACGCACACGCACACACACAGTGCAGCCTGGAGAGGCGCTGAGAACGACCACCTGGGAGATCTTAGTTCCCCAACTAGGAATCGAACCTGGGTAGCCTGGCATCCCTGGTGGCTCAGTGATAAAGAACCCGCCTGCTGACGCAGGAGATGCAGGTTGGATCCCTAGGTTCAGAAGATCCCCTGCAGAAGGAAATGGCAACCCACTCCAGTATTCTTGCCTGGAGAATCCCATGGGCAGAGGAACCCGGTGGGAGTCAGGGAGACAGTAGGGGGATCAGATGCCGAGCCAGCAGCCCCAAATTTATCTTCTGTCCTGTGAGAATGTCGGGAAAAACTGCCAGACATAAATAAACATTTATTTTTAAACGAACTCTTCCGGCAACAAGAGAGTGTTCCCTTTTAAACCTCATAATCATTCGGAATTTACGCTGGACTTTTTATAGCTCTGGGAACAACCCGCCAGCCTAAGAGGAAAGTTTAATGGGTTTTATAGTTTGTTTACACCAACCAACGCCTGCGCCTGCCCCCACCTCTCATTAACTTTCTCCTGACGGTTTTGCAGTTGCCAAACCAGGTCTCGCTAGAAATGAACTGAAATCTAGAGGATCTGAATGTACTTTGCTTCTTCAGTAATAAGGATCCTACTTTATTTTGTAATGAAATGTATTAAAAGCTGGTTGGATTTATAGTTAAGGAGGTCTTTGGGGGGTTTTGCTGTGTCTTATTTATTTCTGTGGTCCATCTTTTCCCCTTGGGTGTCAAGCGTGTTAGGAAGGGCAGTGAATAACCAATTCAGTCTCACTCGGGGATTCTTACTGTTTCACAGATGGAGTTAGAAAAGCCTGTTAAGGAGACCCATGTGGTTCCTTTTCTGAGAACCTGTTTATTTATCTGGCTGTGCTGGGCCTGGGCCGTCTTTGCCGCGGGAAGGCTTTTCTGTATTGTGGTGTGTGGGCTCCTCATTCTGGCGGCTTCTCTTGTTGGGGAGCGCGGGTTCCGGGGAGCACGGGCTTCTGTGGTCGTGGCACGTGAGCTCAGTAGTGGGGGCACACGGGCTTAGTTGCCCCGAGACCTGTGGGATCTTCGTTCCCAGACCAGGGATAGACCACATGTCCCCTGCTCTGGAAGGCAGATTCTTAACCACGGAAGCATCAGGGAAATCCCCATGTTTCCTTTAGAAAGGAAGTTGCCATGGTCTGGATATTCACGTCTCCCCAGCATTTCTGTTGAAATCCTAATGTGGCCGGATGCCTTGGTGTGTGGGGTGGGGGAGGTCTCTGAGAAGTGATTAGGTCATGAGGGAGGTGCCCTCAGGTACCAGAATTAGCGCTTTTATAAAAGGGACCCCAGAGAGCTTGCTAGACCCTTACACCATGCGAGGCCACATCGAGAAGGTGCTGGCTGTGAGCCAGGAAGGTGGCGGTGGTGGGGGGCCTTCACCAGAAGGCAACCGTGCTGCAGCCTTGACCTTGGACATCTAGCTTCCAAAGCTGTGAACAATGCATTTCCATTGTGGAGAAGTCACGCAGGCTGCGGTGTTCTGATAGCAGCCTGAATGTACTAGAACAAGACTGATACGTTCGTGTGTGTGTGTGTGTGTGTGTGTGTGTGTGTGTGCGCGCATCTTCCTCTATCTCTCACATCTGTGTGTGCTCAGCTGCTCAGTTGTGTCTGACTCTTTGTGACCCCAGGGACTATAACCTGCCAGGCTCCTCTGTCCACGGAACTCTCCAGGCAAGAATACTGGAGTGGGTTGCCATTCCCTTCTCCAGGGTATCTTCCCGACCCAGGGATCAATCCCAGGTCTCCTGTGTTGGCAGGCAGATTCTTCACTATCTGAGCCACCAGGGGAGCAGAGGAGTTGTTTCATGGGATTATTGGGAGGACTAGTTGAGATCAGGGAAGTGAAGAGCCCAGCACTGTCCCCATGGACACACTTTAGCTGATGTTGCTAGCTCCTTGCACAGTGATGAAGCTAAGGTGAGGAAGCGCCTGTGAAGCGCCCAGCACGCCCACCTGTCACCAGCCTGGACCCTTCCTTGACGCCTTCACTATTCTCCCAGTATCCATTCCCTGCTCTCCGGTAACTGCACCCAGTTTTCCTGGGGAGCCGAATGGGTCACCTCTTCCCGACTCCTCTTCTACCCGGTTTTGGGGAAGCTGGGTCCGTAGGAGAGAGCCTGTGACTCAGGACTGGCCAATCAGAACAGCAACCCCCCCCCCCAGGCCACTGTGATTGGTTCAGGCCACCCAATCAGATTTAACCAAATAGAACGTTTGCCAGGACAAGTGAGAGAAAGGCGCACCAACTTTCCCCACCTAATATGTAGAGAGGTAAGCACAGCTTGGAAACTGCTGGAGGCTATCGTGCCAGCATGTGAATGCCTAGAATGAAACAAAACGGAGGCTAGCAGAGCCCAGAGATACATGGCAAGAGACTAGTACTTGGTGACGTTCTTTGAGCTCCTGGATCAAATCACACCTGACGGTGTTTATACATATGGACCTTTTTGGATGTTATATAAGCCAACACAGTGTTATTGCCCTCCCCCCTTTTTGTTTTTTGGCCTCAAACCTATTTGAACTGTGTTTCTGTTTCACGCAAGCCGAGCCCTAACGGGTAAAGTCCTCCTAGTTTGTGATCGGATTTCTGGGGATTGGAATCTTTGAAATCTGCGTGGAGCAGCCACACACTTGGGTCATAGAGCTCCAAAGCGTTAGGGCCGCAAGGGGCTTTTGAGGAAACCCCAAGCAGTGACCAGAGGTTCAGAGCCCGATAGATGTGGGATGGAATCTCTGCCCTGTCCTTGCTCGCTGTGGGTTCTGGACAAAAAGGGGTTGTCATTATAATGGGGATGGTACAGCAAGGTGGAGGACGGAGGAGGTACGTAACCTGGTTGAGTCAGGAAGGATGAGTAGGAATTACTGAGGCAAAATGCGAGAGTGCAGCAGAGGTTAAGGGAACAGTGAAAGCAAATACCCAGAAGTGGGGAGATGGCAGCACAGCTGGGAAAATTTCCAGTAGCTTCTGTGGCCATGGTCTAGTGTCACTCTGGGGGCCGGGGCGGCTCTGAGAGTCTAGACCCACGGGCCAGAGCCACACACCGGCAGGCCTCGGAGCTCAGTCAGCTGTGGCTTCCCCCTGAGGGTGATGGGGAGCCACCGGAGGGCTTCAGACAGTCATATCAGGGCGATGGTGACAGACAGTCATGTCAGGGTGACATACACAGTCGTGTCAGGGTGACAGACACAGTCGTGTCAGGGTGACAGACACAGCCATAGCAGGGTGACAGACTCATGTCAGGGTGACAGACACAGTCGTGTCAGGGTGACAGACAGTCATAGCAGGGTGACAGACACAGTCGTAGCAGGGTGACAGACACAGTTGTATCAAGGAGACAGACAGTCATATCAGGGTGATGGTGACAGTCATGTCAGGGTGTTAGACACAGTCATATCAGAGCAACAGACACAGTCATATCAGGGTGTTAGACACAGTCGTATCAGGGCGACAGACAAGTCATAGCAGGGTGATAGTCATATCAGGGTGACAGACACAGTCGTATCAGGGCGACAGACAAGTCATAGCAGGGTGATAGTCATATCAGGGTGTTAGACACAGTCGTATCAGGGCGACAGACAAGTCATAGCAGGGTGATAGTCATATCAGGGTGACAGACACAGTTGTATCAGTTGTATCAGGGTGACACACAGTCATGTTAGGGTGTTAGTCATATCAGAGTGACAAACAAGTCATATCAGGGTGACAGACACAGTCGTATCAGGGTGACAGACAGTCGTGACAGGGTGTTTGACAGACACAGTCATATCAGGGTGACAGACAGGTCTATCTGGGTGTGTATGAAAGCTCTTTCTGAGCCTGAAATGAGGCAAGACTGGAGCAGAGGGGACACGACAGTCAGGAGTGCACTGTCCCCTCTCTCCCCTGCGGCCTTCAGCACCTGGGATGCACAGGGGAGGTGTGGAAATCTGGGGACATCAGTGACGCAGAGGGTGGACAGATGTTATAGGAGCACCTGCAGTGTCCCCTCGGGAAGGACTGATACGGAAGCTGAAGCTCCAGTATTTTGGTCCCCTGATATGAAGAGCTGACTCACTGGAAGAGACCCTGATGCTGGGAAAGACTGAGGGCAGGAGGAAAAGGGACGACAGAGGATGAGATGGCTGGATGGCGTCACTAACTCAATGGGCATGGGTTTGGGTGGACTCCGGGAGTTGGTGATGGACAGGAAGGCCTGGCGTGCTGCGGTCCGTGGGGTGTCCGTGTTCTGGTGAAAGCTCTCTTCAGGGCAGTAGGCGGCCAGTTTCTTGCTGTGTCCTCACATACTGTAAGGGGCCAGGGAGGTCTCTGGGTCTCCTTTTTAAATTTTGTTTATTTATATATTTTTTTGGTCACACTGCATGGCATGTGGGATCTTAGTTCCCTAACCAGGGATCAAACTGGTGCCTCATGCATTGGAAATTCGGGAGTCTCTTTCTTTGACACCAAATTCATTCAAATTTATTAACAGACATTTAAAATAGGAAACTATCAAAATAATAGACAAAAACAAAGAAAGTCTACATGATCTTGGGTTTGGTCTGTAGATCATGGACTTTGAGTTTTAACACACAACACAAAAAGCCAGTCCACAAAAGAAAAAGGTATTGCGGACTTTATAGGGTTAAAGATTTCTACTCTGAAACACCTTATTCAGAAAATCAAAAGACAAGCCACAAACCGAGAGGAAAATATTTGTAAAACTTGTACCTGATAAAGGATTTGGACTCAAAATACAGAAAGACCTCTAAAACAACTCCATCAAAAATGGAAAAGGATCTGGACACCCAGCCAAAGAACATTTACAGATAGTAAAAATCATACAAAAATATGCCCCGCATCGTAAACCACTGTTGTCATTGCTACGTTGTGCCCAGTTCTTTGCGACCCCCTGGACTGTAGTCTGCCAGGCTCCTCTGTCCATGGGATTCTCCACGCAAGAATACTGGAGGGGGGTGCCATGCCCTCCTCTAGGAAGCTCAGAGCATCACCTCAGGGACTAGGTTTCAACATAGGGATTTTGTGGGGACATATGCAGACCATAACACCATACATCACAACAGTAAATCACAAGTTTGTTTCTCTTCAAACTTTTGACTATTGCAAACACACATAACATGCAACTCACCATCTAGGTGTTGCAGGAGGGTTCAGAGGGCAGACGCACTGAGACCACACTCACAGGAAACTGGTCAGTCTGACCACACTGGGACCACAGCCTTGCCTAACTCAGTGAAACCGAGCCGTGCCCGCGGGGCCACCCAAGACGGGCGGGTCATGGTGGAGAGCTCTGACAGAATGCGGTCCACTGGAGAAGGGAACGGCAAGCCACTTCAGTATGCTTGCCTTGAGAACCCCATGAACAGTAGGAAAAGGCAAAATGATAGGATACTGAAAGAGGAACTCCCCAGGTCAGTAGGTGCCCAATATGCCACTGGAGATCAGTGGAGAAATAACTCCAGAAAGAATGAAGGGATGGAGCCGAAGCAAAAACAATACCCAGTTGTGGATGTGACTGGTGATAGAAGCAAGGTCCAATGCTATAAAGAGCAATATTGCATAGGAACCTGGAATGTCAGGTCATGAATCAAGGCAAATTGGAAGTGGTCAAACGAGATGGCAAGAGTGAACATCGACATTCTAGGAATCAGCGAACTAAAATGGACTGGAATGGGTGAATTTAGCTCAGATGACCATTGTATCTACTACTGCAGGCAGGAATCCCTCAGAAGAAATGGAGTAGCCATCATGGTCAACAAAAGAGTCCGAAATGCAGTACTTGGATGCAATCTCAAAAAACACAGAATCATCTCTGTTCGTCTCCAAGGCAAACCATTCAATATCACGGTAATCCAAGTCTATGCCCCAACCAGTAACGCTGATGAAGCTGAAGTTGAATGGTTTTATGAAGACCTACAAGACCTTTTAGAACTAACACCCCCAAAAGATGTCCTTTTCATTATAGGGGACTGGAATGCAAAAGTAGGAAGTCAAGAAACACCCGGAGTAACAGGCAAATTTGGCCTTGGAATGTGGAATGAAGCAGGGCAAAGACTAATAGAGTTTTGCCAAGAAAATGCACTGGTCATAGCAAACACCCTCTTCCAACAACACAAGAGAAGACTCTACACATGGACATCACCAGATAGTCAACACTGAAATCAGATTGATTATATTCTTTGCAGCCAAAGATGGAGAAGCTCTATACAGGCAACAAAAATAAGACCAGTAGCTGACTGTGGCTCAGATCATGAACTCATTATTACCAAATTCAGACTTGAAGAAAGTAGGGAAAACCGCTAGACCATTCAGGTATGACCTAACTCAAATCCCTCATGATTGATTATACAGTAGAAGTGAGAAATAGATTTCAGGGCCTGGATCTGATAGATAGAGTGCCTGATGAACTATGGAATGAGGTTCGTGACATTGTACAGGAGACAGGGATCAAGACCATCGCCATGGAAAAGAAATGCAAAAAAGCAAAATGGCTGTCTGAGGAGGCCTTACAAATAGCTGTGAAAAGAAGAGAAACGAAAAGCAAAGGAGAAAAGGAAAGATATAAGCATCTGAATGCAGAGTTCCAGAGAACAGCAAGAAGAGATAAGAAAGCCTTCTTCAGCAATCAATGTAAAGAAATAGAGGAAAACAACAGAATGGGAAAGACTAGAGATCTCTTCAAGAAAATTAGAGATACCAAGGGAACATTTCATGCAAAGATGGGCTCGATAAAGGACAGAAATGATATGGACCTAACAGAAGCAGAAGATATTAAGAAGAGGTGGCAAGAATACACAGAAGAACTGTACAAAAAAGATCTTCACGACCCAGATAATCACGATGGTGTGATCACTCATCTAGAGCCAGACATCCTGGAATATGAAGTCAAGTGGGCCTTAGAAAGCATCACTACGAACAAAGCTAGTGGAGGTGATAGAATTCCAGTTGAGCTGTTTCAAATCCTGAAAGATGATGCTGTGAAAGTGCTGCACTCAATATGCCAGCAAATTTGGAAAACTCAGCAGTGGCCACAGGACTGGAAAAGGTCAGTTTTCATTCCAATCCTAAAGAAAGGCAATGCCAAAGAATGCTCAAACTACCGCACAGTTGCACTCATCTCACAAGCTAGCAAAGTAATGTTCAAAATTCTCCAAGCCAGGCTTCAGCAATACATGAACCGTGAACTTCCTGATGTGCAAGCTGGTTTTTGAAAAGGCGGAGGAACCAGAGATCAAATTGCCAACATCCACTGGATCATCGAAAAAGCAAGAGAGTTCCAGAAAAACATCTATTTCTGCTTTATTGACTATGCCAAAGCCTTTGACTGTGTGGATCACAATAAACTGTGGAAAATTCTGAGAGAGATGGAAATGCCCGACCACCTGACCTGCCTCTTGAGAAATCTGTATGCAGGTCAGGAAGCAACAGTTAGAACTGGACATGGAACAACAGACTGGTTCCAAATAGGAAAAGGAGTACGTCAAGACTGTATATTGTCACCCTGCTTATTTAACTTCTATGCAGAGTACATCATGAGAAACGCTGGACTGGAAGAAACACAAGCTGGAATCAAGATTGCTGGGAGAAATATCAATAACCTCAGATGTGCAGATGACACCACCATTATGGCATGAAAGTGAAGAGGAACTAAAAAGCCTCTTGATGAGAGTGAAAGAGGAGAGTGAAAAAGTTGGCTTAAAGCTCAACATTCAGAAAACGAAGATCATGGCATCTGGTCCCATCACTTCATGGCAAATAGATGGGGAAACAGTGGAAACAGTGTCAGACTTTATTTTTTGGGCTCCAGAATCACTGCAGATGGTGACTGCAGCCATGAAATTAAGACGCTTACTCCTTGGAAGAAAAGTTATGACCAACCTAGACAGCATATTCAAAAGCAGAGACATTACTTTGCCGACTAAGGTCCGTCTAGTCAAGGCTATGGTTTTTCCTGTGGTCATGTATGGATGTGAGCGGTGGACTGTGAAGAAAGCTGAGCGCTGAAGAATTGATGGTTTTGAACTGTGGTGTTGGAGAAGACTCTTGAGAGTCCCTTGGACTGCAAGGAGATCCAACCACTCCATTCAGAAGGAGATCTGCCGTAGGATTTCTTTGGAAGGAATGATGCTAAAGCTGAAACTCCAGTACTTTGGACACCTCATGTGAAGACATGTGAAGACTCACTGGAAAAGACTTTGATGCTGGGAGGGATTGGGGGCAGGAGGAGAAGGGGATGACAGAGGATGAGATGGCTGGATGGCATCACTGACTCGATGGAGGTGAGTCTGAGTGAACTCCGGGAGTTGGTGATGGACAGGGAGGCCTGGCGTGCTGTGATTCATGGGGTCGCAAAGAGTTGGACATGACTGAGTGTCTGAACTGAACTACCATCTAAACCATTTTAAAGCACAGTTCAATGTCACTAAGTGCATTCACATCGTTGTATAACCATCACCACCATCCATCTCCAGAACTGCTTTCATCTCGCAAATAAATTCTGTCCCCGTTAAACATGACCTCCCCATTCCTCCTCCCCACCAGGCTCCCCTGTCCATGTAGCCTCCTCCATAGGATTTCCCAGGAAAGACCAGTGGGTTGCCATTTCCCTTTCCAGGCATCTTCCTGACCCAGGGATCAAACCTTCCTCTGTTACACCTCCTGCATTGGCAGGTGGATTCTTTACCATTATCGCCACCTGGTAAGAAAATAATTCTAAATAACATCAATAAGTCATCTGTCGCTCAGGTGACAGCCAGCCAACTGTAGACCCAGAAAGGGATCAGAAGGACTCAGCCCGCGAGGACACTGTGGTGTAAGCACTGTGGTGTAAATAATTTTAAAAGCATGTATTTACTAACAGAAACAGGTAAGCTCACAAAGCGCCCTCCTCTCCAGAGAGGAGGTGAATCCCGGGACGTTATGATGAACCTTCAGTGACAGGAGGCAGTTTGCAGAGGCAGTGCTCAGTGTGGGAACTGGGAGCCAGACTCCACGAGTTCGAGCCCAGGACCCGCATCCTCGGTGTGTGGCTTTGGCCAGGTATCTTGACCTCTCTGTTCCTCATTATCTGCAAAACGGGACTGGATTACCCACAAACTACTCAATGTACCTAAAGCCCCTGGAGGCAGGCGCACAACGTGTTATTGTCGCTCTAGAAGGGAGGACACCGGCTCAAGCGCGCGCCGGGCGGCGCCTGAAGCGATCAGTCCAGTAAAGAAGGGACCAGGGTGGCCGACGGGAGAGCCCTCCGGGCGCGCGGGCTCCGGCCGCCGCGGGCGGCGCCGGCACGGAAGGGGTTACAACGATAGAGACGACCGGAGGACCCGGGGTAGCTGAGTGGCCCTGGCCGCCACCCTCCTCGACGCCTACCGCGCGACCGCGCAGGCGCGAGAGCCCAGCGCGGGGGCGCGGGGCACCTCCCTGGGCACCCGGAAGTCTCCGCCTAACGGGCCGAGCCCGCGCCTCCCGGCCTGGAAGGGGGCGGGGCGCGAAGCCCCTCGGCGCGCAGCGCCATAGAGCGTGGCCGGAGGACCCGTGTCCTAGAGGCGTCCGGAAGTGCCACCCTGGGGCGCCCGCTCCGCACCATAGAGCTGGGGGGGGCCCGCGGCAGCTGGGGGGGGGTCGCCAGACTCGCCTTCCTAGAGCGGCGAGGACGGGGTGGAGGCTGGAAGGGGGGTAGGGAGGGGAGAGGGGGAGCGGCGCGGGCGGAAGCGGCCAGGAAGGTCACTTCCGGCCTGGGCGCCCGTCCCCCTGACCCCAGGGTCTGAGTCGCCGCTGCCGCCGCTGCCACCATCCGCGAGGGAGAGAGGAGGAGGAGTGCGGCGCGGCGGCCCCGGGACCGAGGAGGTGAGGGGAGGGCGCGGGGCCGGGGGCCGTGCGCCCGGGGCCGGGTGGGCACGCGCCTCAGGGCGCCGGGCTGCGGCCGGGGGGGCGGGCGGGGAGGCGGGCGGCGAGCGCGACTGGGCGGGCGAGTGCGCGTGCGCGCCGCGGGGGCCGGGGCGTGAGTGAGCGCGCGGCCGCTGACGCGGGGCGGGAGCGCGCGCCACGCCCGGGGGCGCGCCCAAGGCGGGGGCGCGCGGCGCGGGCTCGGCCGGGGGCTCGCCGGTGAGGCCGCCGTGTCGCCCCCACCCCCACCCCAGCTTTCCAGGCCGCTCGTGGCCGGAAGTGGTGGCGACTCCCGGGGGAAGTTGAGGCCCCGGTGGGAGAAGCGGCGCGCGCCGGCCCAGCAGGCCTGACCGGAAACGGTGGCCTGCCCCTGGCCTGCCCGCTCCCCTTTCCCCTCTTTTCAAAGGAGCCAGATCCCGTTGCCGCCCCGGGCGCGCTGCGTGCGGCCTTTGATCCGGCCGGTAATTACGGGCCTTCCGGCCGGCGGGAGGCTCATTCATTCGCCCGGGCGCGGGCGGCGGGCAGGAAGCGCGTGCACTGGAGGGGAAATGTTAGGCCAAGGTCAGGCACCGCGTGGCCCGCGGGGCAGGGCGAGGCCGGCGGCCGGGCCCGATTGCCACCCCGAGGCCCCCCGGGCGCCTCACCGCGCCCCTGAGCCCCAGCTCTCGGCCCGGCCACAAAGGGGGGCACCCCAGTTCGTGGAAACGGGTGCTCCTGGGGCACAGGCCAGCCGGGGATGGCATGATCAGACGGAAAAGTGAGCCACGGCGAGTGTGGACAGAGACTTTTGTGGGCGCATTGGTTGGCACGAGGACAGGGAGATGAAGCAGGCTCGCTGAGTGCGCGGAAGACCTGGACCGGGTCCATGCGCCTCCTCACCTCCACACTCCTGTCCTCACCCAGGGGACCAGGGAGGGCACCCCAGCCCCAGTCCAGAGGGGCATTGTAGGAAGGGACTGACGGTCCGTGTGCTCCGCGTGGTTCCTGGTGCCTGGCCCTGCCTTAGGGATCCAGGGTTGGGATCCAGCTGGGGGTTGGGTCTGCCCTTGCTCCCGGGGAAGCCCGGTTACTGTGGCTTATCTCTTCCCTAAGAACATAAGCCTCTTTGGCTCAACGCAGCTGGCATTCACCCTCCGCCTCTGCAGGCAGGCCCTCCGGCCTGAGCCCCAGAACATTCAGATCCGATTCCTTCTTGTGTTGTCTCTCATCTTAGCCCCTTCCTCCTGGAGGTCTTGGAGTCTAACCCCCGCAGGCGGAGCTAGAGAACTGGAAGGATTTGGCCCGGGGTGGCCCTGGGCCCCCGGCTCTGGGGTCAGACGACCCGTTTCAGGCCTCAGCTCCACGTTCATCACCTTTGTGACCTCACAGCACAAGGAGTCTCTGAGTTTCTACTAGTGAAAAAGAGGTGTACTAATGGCGTTGACCTTGGTAGGAAGGCTCCCGACACTCTCCTTTTGGAGCCAGCGCACAGCTCTCAGAAGTGGGTGTGAAGCGGGTGCAGAGGCCTCTGGCGGGCCCAGCTTTCCCGGGCTCCGGCTCTTCCAGCCCTGTGACCTTGGACCTGCTGCTTCCCTTTCCCAGGCTCAGTTCCTCCTCAGGCCCCTATGACCCAGAGCACAGTCCACCATCCCTGGGTGAGCCTCGTCCATCGACGCCACTGCCAGCCCCGCCCAGTGCTGGGCCTGGGACACAGTGGTCCTGGCGCGGTGCTCCGCTGGGGGTGAGGCAGGACGGTGCAGTCCTGGAGAGGCTCCGACGCCCTAGGCAGGGGCTGGGGGTTGCCAGGCTAGCCAGGAGCTGGAGGAGCCCTGGGGGAGATGTCTCGAGTCTCATGGGACAGAGGAGCTGCCCGAGAGAACCCGGGGACCTGAGGGGGGGCTGGGTTCCCGGCCGGTGGTGGCGATCTTGGTCTTGACCTGAGTCTCTGCCTGGCTGCTCTGGGTCTCGAGTGGTCCCTTCTGGGCACTCCTGGGCTAAGACGCCCCCAGCCCCGACCCTAGACATGTGTCCTGCAGCGCCCCCAGCCCGCAGAGGCTATGCCCGGGACCCCGCTGTGGCCCTGGCCTCCTCGTGGAGGCAAACTGCAGCCAGGGTCCTGGCTCGTACCCCGGACCCCCCCAGGGTGGGGGTGGTCACCCCACTTGGTGGGGTGGGCTGAGCCCCCAGCACCGGTGCAGGGTTGGTGGGAGTCCGGAGTCTGGCTTTTACCAGAGCCGCTGCCTCCGCTGGCTTCTTTTGGCCAGGCTTGGGGTCTGGGGAGACAGAGGCTGTTTTGGAGGTCTCTGGGGTGTCCGTTGGTTTGGGGACTTGGGGACCCCCCATGGGTTGGGGCCGATGACTGGCTCGGGGACTCGGAGCTGGTGCCTGTCTTCAGGTGTGACCCTCCTTCCATGTGTTAGGCCTCCCTGGCCCAGTTGTGGGGGGTTGCCCGTCTGTCCGGCAGGGCTGGCAGCCCTGTCCTGGGGGCGGTGCGGGCGCCTCTCACCGCTGTGCTGCCCCCCAGCTGCGCCGTCTGCTCCTGGGGCCCACCTGGGCGGAGGGTCTCCCTGCTTTGCTTGCCTGACTGTTGGGCTCACAGGACACTCTTTGCCGAATGGGGGGTCCTGTGCGGGCTGCCTCGTCATGAGTGATGCCAGGGACCCACACGTGGCCCAGCCTGGAGGCGCAGGGTCGGCCGGCCAGGATGTCCTGACTCCCTGGGCTGGAGGAGCTCGCCGTCTGTTGGGGTTTGTGTGGACACGCGGGGAGGAGGAAGTCAGGGAGAGCCTCCCAGGGACGTGGGCTTGGCTGTAATCGGGAGTGAAGGGAGCCTGAGGCGGTGCTTCTGGCGGAGGGGAGGACGGGCCCTGGAGGCTGGGCCTCGGATGTGTCCCGAGGTGCTGGGAGGTTGGGTCAGCCCCAGATGGGTCTGAACTGGGCTCCAGAGGCCTGTCCACGTTCCCTGGGCGCCCGGCTCCTCGTGGAGCGCGGCCATTCCTCTTGTGATCTGGACACCAAGCCCGTGAAGACGAGGCGCGGGGTGGAGCACCCGCCCCGGGTGATGTGGCTAGGGGTGAGGCCGACTCCACCCTGGCTGCCCACCCACCAGCCCAGCGAGGGCAGCCTCCCATCCCCTCGGTGGCCGTGGGGGTCAGAAGGTGCCCGCGCTGCGCCCTGTGCCCAGTGTGTTGTTTGGGCACGTGTGGGGAGAAGGGACAGTGGAGCTGCGGGAAGGGAGGAGTCTGGGAAGGCTTCCTGGGGGAGGTGCTGCTTTCCCTGGGCTCTGGCGGCAGGTCTCCAGGGAGGGGGCAGAGGCGGGGGGCGAGGAGGAAGGGAGTACCCCCAGAGGGAGCGGAGTCTGGCCCCTCGCCTGGTTGAGGAGTGACAACCAGCAATGGCCCACGTGTGCGGCTGTGTTTTTCTGTCTTGAAGAGTATTCTGTTGTTTTAAGGAATCTTCACTTATCCACCAGCATTTAAGGGCAGACATGGAGGAAGCTCTAGGAAGGCTGGTGGTGGCAGACCCCTGGAAGGCCAGAAGGTGCCCGGCAGGTGTGACGTGGGGCAGGCCTCCCAGGAGGAAGTGCGTCTGCGGGGCTGACCTGGCAGACGCCGCCCGGGTCTGGAGTTTGGACCTAGCGCAAGGGCCACCTGTGGGGGTGGTTCAGGCAGGGGGCTGGCGGGACGGAGCTAGCCTTAATAAAGCAGACAGCAGCTCCCCTGCGAGCTGGTGGCCGTGCGGACAGGTCACCCTCTTGGAGCTCACGGCGGCCACGCGCACAGGCTTGTGCCCCCGGGGACCGCAGGCCCGCGTCCGGTCTGCGTCTGCCGGTCCTGGCTTCTCGGGCGAGCAGAGTCACCGCGGTCTCTCCCCTCCGAGACCAGCGCTTCCTCCTCCTGCTCCTCCAGCTGCCACGGGCCGCACGCGCACGGGCCGGTGACGGCCACCTGGGCTGCCTCCACGCGCGGCTCTCGTGGCTGCTGCTCCCGCAGGCGCGCGCGCGAGCTGCCGTGCAGGCGCGCTCTCACTGCTCGGGTTCGTGGCCGGAAGTCCTGCTGCTCGGCGCGCGCGCTTTCTGCGGTCGTGCCCGCCCGGCGCGCCTGCGCCGGGGTCTGCCTGGGGCATCTGGCTCTTCGTGCGCTCGCCAGCTCCTTGCGTGTCGTTTTGGAGAAGCGCCTCTTCCATCCTCTGCCCCTTTTCAGCTGACTGATCTGTTTGAACCTAGTGCCTGGAAAAGATGAACCGGTCCGTGGTGTGGGGAGCGGATTTGGAGAGGGCTTGGAGGGTGCAGGCCCCAGGGGTGGGAGTTGGGAGAGGGCGGTGAGGGTGGGTGCAGGGCCCTCCCGGGGTGGAGGCCGAGAGGTAGCCACTGGGCCTTGGTGGCCTCAAGGCTGGGGCGGGGGCTGGGGAAGAATGGCTGGGGAGGAGCCGGGGGTCCCACCTGCGGCCTGACGGCAGCCCAGGAACAGAGAAGCCGGGGGGGAGAAGCGAGGAGACGGCCGGGGCAGCTGTCTCCGGCAGCAGGAGCCCTGGGCAGGTTCTGGAGCAGGGCCGGCCGGAGGCGGCGGCGAGATTGGCAGCGGAAGAAAGAGCCGGCGGGTAATTGGTGGGCAGGCATCCAGCGCAGGTGGGTGGGCCTAATAACAATAATAATAATAATTTGTCTCGCGGGCCCTGCCGACTCCCAGGCTAATTGGACCGCTGCAGGCCCCCGCGGAGGGGGGGCCTTCGTCTCTGTGGAGTGGGTGGGGGTCAGAGCGGGGTGGCCGGCCCTGACAGGTGTGCTGGGCTGCGGAGCGTCTGGGGGGCCGGGAGGGCAGGACCCACCACCTTCAGCCTCCAGAGTCATCAGGTTCCACAGTTGGGCTGGCGCAGGAATTGCCCCACCTCCCCCAGGGAGCTGCCGGGTCAGGGGCTGCCCCAGCCCCCAGCTCTGGGTGGGACGGCTGCGGCTTCCCCCTCCCCCCAGGTCCCGAGGTAGGACCCCAAGGCCCCGGCGCTCGGGGCAACACAGGAGCCCAAGCGGCCGCAGTGGAGGACCGCACGAGCTGCTGGGGGTGACTCTGCAATGCACGCTCTCGGCCCTTCACAGGGACCCAGGGGGTCTCCCAGGGCGCGCTCCGGCTCCTCCCCGCCACCACCCCGGGGTCCCTGCTGTGCGAGACCGTGGTGGGGGCACAGGCCCCGGCCCCCGAGCCAGAGCGGCCCCCCGCAGCCCCCACGAGAGGCCCAGCAGGTGGATGCCAGGGTCACCCCGTGGCTGGCCTTAAGTCTCCCTTCGCCGGGGGGTGGGGTCACCGCCCTCTGCTCAAGGCCAAAACCAGAATGCAGAGTGGACTGTCCCGTCCCGGTGCCCTGCGCCAGGTGGGAGAGCCCGTGGGCCCTAGAAGTCAGCCAGAGAAGCTGCCACTTGTGGAGCATAGCTGGGGCTTCCTGCCAGGTTCCGAGTTCCGGGTGGACCGCCCCCGCCCCCTCTGCTGCGGGCTCCCCCTTGGGCTCCTCCAGGCGTTTCCCAGGGTGCCTGTGTGGCTGGCACTTCCCTGAATCATGGCGGCCCCCGTGCCCTGGCCTCTGGGTCGCAGACTCTGTGACCTGCCACTGGTCGGCCTCACTGAGGGTCTGTGTGGACACCTCGATCCCACTTAGACCCAGTGAAAAGTTGGACAGCAGCTCCCCACTCTGCTCCAGTCTGTCGACCGAGGGGCCTTCCCCTGCCCTCCTCTGCCCTCCTGGGGCTTCCAGCTGGACTTACTGAGGCGATCAGGAGGAGAGATGGATTCTGTTAAGCACCAGCTCAGGAAAACCGAGTGATGGGGCGGAGCACCAGCGGGGGTCTGCGTGCTGGGGGGTAACCTGGCTGCGGTGGCGGGGGTCAAAGGAAGGTCATGTGGGCAGGTCCCCCGCCCTCTTGGGGTATCGTTCCCTCCTGGTGTGGGACCCTCTATCACGGGGGACTTGCCTCATCCTCTCAGGGAGTTGCGGGTTCAGAGTGAGCTCCTTGCATCAGGAGCTGGGTGTGGGTGAGGGTCCTGCAGTTCGAGGCCCGCCCCGCTCCCCACCCGCCGTGGGAATCAGGCGGTGTCTCCCTCACTCCCTGTCTGAACTGCCCCGTCTGGGGGCGTGGGGACCTCTGGCCTCGGGGCAAGCTGCCTACCACCTCCCTGTCCTGCGTCCCCTCCCCTGGAGCCTATGGACGCCCTGGGGAGGCCGGAGGTCCCCCACCTTCTCAGTGCAGGAAGCGGCCAGAGGTGGACACCTTCCCAGGGAAGGCCCTGCTTGCTTGACTTGGACGTGGTTGTTCCGGCCCCACACGTGGCCGCCTGGCAGATAGGTATGGATCGGAAGGCTTGCCAAGCGGCCCCTCCTGCCCCGGCTGCTCCTGTTTCTCTTTCACTCATTTCTGACGCGGACGGTGGTTGAGTCAGGGCCTGCGCACACATCTCAGTCTGTTCACGGATTCACTGGGACATAAGCCACCCTCGTGAAAGGGACAGTCTGCTGGGTGTTACTCACAGACTTCAGCAGCCACCGCCGCGGTCTCGTCCCAGAACGTTTCATCACTCAGAAGCCCCGTGCCCCCACGTGGGTGCTCCTCCCACCCGCAGCCTGGCAGCCCGGCCTCAGCCCGACCTTCCATGGCCCGCTCCACTCCCCTCGCTGCCTCTGCGCGGCGCTGCTGTGAAGGTGGCCTCGGACCAGGATTCTGGGGCCACGTGGGCTGAGCCCCTGTGGTCAGCCTGCCAGGCTGTTCTTATGGCGGCCCTCCTGGTTGGCATGCCCGACCACCCTCTGCCTGGACTGTGGGGTGGTACCCGCTCGGCTCTGGCCGTCTGTCCTGTGGGGTCTGGGGTGGAGGGGCCTGGATGGGGGCCTGGGGGCCCGTGTATCGGTGTTTGGCGGGCTACCTTCCGGACCTGGAGCCTCCACACTGCTCGGGCCGTTCATGGGCATCGCCCACCGTCAGCAGCGCCTGCTGTGTCTAGCGCTGTCGTGGGCCCAGGGGTCTCGGGGTGGCGCGTCCCAGGGCCACCAGCTTCCTGGGAGCCACGTGGCCCCACGCGCCCCCCCCCCCCCCCCGCCCACTCGGGGCAGCCGTCCTGGGAAGGCGGCTGGGGTCCCCAGCTCCGGCTGAGCACCACCCAAGTCTGTCTTGTGGCCGTCCAGCTCGGGGGTGGAGGGTGCAGCAGGGGCCCCCTGTGCGCTCCGGCGTCCTGTGAACCCTCTCCTTCTCTCCCCTCCGACAGGGCCCAGACATGGAGCTGCGGGAAGAGGCCTGGTCTCCGGGGCCGCTGGACTCCGAGGACCAGCAGATGGCCAGTCACGAGAACCCAGGTGAGGGGCCCTGGACTTCTCCTGGCTGACCCCGCGCTCTGCCCGCCCCCAGTGGCTCGGGGTCCCACCCCGCCTCCCGGGCCCAGCCAGCCACTTCCCGGGCCTGGTGGGGTCTCCGTGGCCCCCCAGCCGGGAGCCTTTGGGGGCTGCCGCGGGTGGGGGCTCCTCAGCCCAGGGAGGGCCCAGGGGCTGGGGGCCAGGAGGATGTAGGGCGTCCCGGTGGGCCTGGGTCCTCCTGGGTTTTCATCTTCATATAAGACATGGGCAACCTGTCTTATTTAATAAAGCGTTACTTGGCTTGAGTAACCTCCTCTGTGAGCCCCCGGGATGAGACTTCGCGTGCTGAGACCCGGCCACAGCCTCCCCAGCGCCCGCCTTCGGTGGGAGCCGTGGCCCCGTCTCCCCGGGCCTCCGGGCTTCCGTGCAGGGCGCCTGTGCAATAAAGCATGAAGTGCTCCGTGCAGCTGTCGATGCGTCTTCGTGCGTCCTGGCCGGCGACCGCGACCTCTCACTGTGAGGGCTCCCGGCCCGGGCCCAGACCCCGCCCTACAGGTTGGCCCCAGCCCCTCCTTCGCTGCAGCGCCCCGCCTCCCTGTCTTACTGCTTTAAAGTAAGATTAACCGGAGGGTCGGTTTCCTTCTGGAAACTTCCAGCCCGACAGTGTGGTGGCCGCTCGTCCCGCTGCCTGGCCCCAGCAGTGAACCACACTGGGCGGTCCTACACTGCCTGTGCCCCTTTCCTGGAGGATTTCAAACAACATCCCTGGGTGTCTCAGCGGTTCACCCATAAATTCTCCGGGAGCAGCAAACGCTCGTCTCGGCTGGCGGCCGCAGCGTCGCCCCTGCCTGTCTTCTGCCGCCAGCAGCCTCTGGAGGGCGGTTTACCTCGGAGCCCGGAGTTCTGCCCGTCCACACTGTCCACTCACGTGCTCTGGCTGGGCAGACCCTGACGAGCAGGTGGGCTCTCACCTGTGCCCTGCCCAGCGGCCTGCTCGGGCCCCTACCCCGTGACCCCCTGCTGCTCTGCTCCCCCTTGTGGGCACCCCTATAGGCCCCTCCCGTGAGGGGCAGCACGGGACCCCTGCCCCGAGACCCCGGGTGCTGTCTGGTGCGGTGGGGAGGGCCGAGGGGCCCCGGGGGTAAGGCTGTGAGCAGGGCCACCAGGAGCCAGGGCTACCAGGAGCCAGGGCTGGGGCTGGGCTGGACTGTCTGCAGGCCGCAGCCAGGCCTGTGCTGACTGCCTCATGGGCATGCTGACCCCCGCCCCAGGCCTGCAGACCCCCGGGGGGAGCTGGCAGGGGTGCGGTGTGAGAGCTGGCCAGGTCTTCCACGTGGGCGCTCAGAGAGAGGTCCTCTGAACACGATCGTAGGTGAAGAGATGGTCTGACTGAGGCGCGGAGGAGTCTTCAGCGGGTGGGTTGGAGATCACCCTCAGGGCCGGGGTCCTGGCCTCCCGCAGTCAGGCCTGCCTCTCCTATCTCAGTGCCACTAGCATCACCCTGCAGAGTCCCCTAAAATGCTCTGCCTGAGCTGGGGCAACAGCAGACCCGCGTGAAGAGACAGCAACCTCACCCGGGCAAGACCCACATGCCCTGGCAGAGCCCCGAGCAGAGCGGGATGGGGCCAGGCCCGCCCGCGTGGTGTTAGGGGCGGGGAGCCAGCCGCCAGGCTGCCCTCGGGGGTCACTGTGGGCAGCAGCTGCAGCGGGTGCTCCATGGAGGGCAGCGGCGGGGTGCACAGGCCGCCTGGGCCCGCGGCTTCCCAACCGTGTCCAGGGAAAGACCCACCGGGGAGGCCCCAGGCAGGGCAGGGGGCTTCAGGGGCCAGTGGGACCCCCAGTGAGGACCGCAGTGGGGAGGGGAAGGTACTGACCAAATGGGGTGGTGGCAGAGCGGGGGTCCCTGGGAGGGCAGGTCACACACACGGCAGAGGACCCCCGAGGAGCTGCAGTGTCCAGAAGGTAGCCGCCTGCGAATTCAGGGAAGCGGACGTCCAGAGATGGGCAGACAGGGAACTGAAGTTCCATCCTGCTGACCCCACCCCGCAGGAGCTAGTAGAATAAGGGAAAGGGGCCGAGGAGGGTGTCCTCAGATGGGGAGGCGTCAGAGGTGCGCTCCCAAGACAGGTGGGACTGTGCGGAGGGGCTTGGAAGAACAAGACCAGGACCATGCGGCCCGGGGGCAAGGCTGAGCAGAGAGCCAAAGATACAGACAAAGCCATTTCAAGTCGAAGATGGGGCAGCTCAAGACCAAGCCAAAGCAGTGCATCATTCCCTGAGGAAACCTGCGGGTGAAACAGAGGGACGGTGTAAATCAGAAAGAAAGCAAGAGGACGGCAGGGTGTGCAAAAAGAAAGGTACTGAAGTTAGTTAAAGAAAGCCCCAAGAAGACAAGATCCTGTATACGGAAGAGAACGGTGAACCTACACATCTAGAACACACTCCTGAGATGGAAAAGTTGGGCGTCGAAGGAGCAAGTCGAAAATCTGAGAACATCCGCTTGGATGGATGGTCTTTGACTCGAGTCGCTGGGCTCGAAGAAGCAGATGCCTCCGGGTACCTGGGGAAAGAGCGAACGGCCCCGGGCAGAGGAGACTGCATCGCGCTCAGCTGGTCAGCGGTGCCTTCTGCCAGGGCAGAGTGGAGGGGTCCTGTTTCTGATTGTTGGGGGAAGCGGCGGGTCACATCATACGACTGCAGAACCGACCTGCACATTTGAAGGGCGCAGCTGAACTCCGTACCTGCAGAGCCAAGCAGACTGCCTCCACGTGGGCCCTTCCTGGGGATCTGTGGGCCAGGGACCCACGGGCAGGGAGCGGGGCCAGGCTGGCTGTGAGGTGGGCGCCCAAGTCCTGAGGAACCGTGCTTGGCCGTGCCGGTGTGGTGTCAGCAGCCTGGCAGAGACGGCGCCTCCGGGTTCTCTCCTCGCCTTGTGAGGACCAGGGATGCGGGTGTCTAAGGAAGACGGCAGAGAAGCCTGCTGGCCTGGATCTGTATGGAAAGTGTCAGTTAGAACTTACAGGAATTTTACCTTTAAAAAAAAAAAAAGCAGTGATCACTTCCATATTTGGAGCTTGAAATTGTTTCCTGCTCAGAGAAATCAGAGTGCCCTTGTAGAAATGGCCGGCTGCAGGTCTGGGGAAGGAAGTGTGGGTGAGCCCGTGGTGGCAGAGATGCTGTCAAAGGCCCCCCTGGGTCCCATCCAGAGGACTCGAAGCCCCCTCAAGGCTCCCACGCGCCGCAGCTGGCAGGGTGACAGGCGGGGGGTGCAGGTCACCAGATGTGTGTAAATCCGTGCACTCAGAGCACAGTGAGGAAAGGGAAGGTTACTTGGTCATGCTGGAGGACAACGGAAGACCGGGCAGGTGAGGGAAAATGAGGTTCATCCCCCCGTAAACCCGTGAAATTGACCGCTGGGTCCCAACCAGCTGACGAGGGAGCGTCTCTAAAAACTACTGCACCTACTAAACAGGATGCAGAGCTGACCGCAGTCAACGCAGGACAAATGCCCTGTCACGACGGGGGCGGGGCCCCTCTGAGCCCGCTGCGTGCAGGGGCCGCGCCGTGCATCCCTCTGTGATTCCGGAGATGTCCGAGTTCCTGCGTGTCAGTGGCCCTTGATGTCACAGAAACGATACGCCATCACACGAGAGACGATAATCCATGCCTTTGGTGAGAGGACGGGATTGCACCTTCAGAATGACCGACCACAGGGCCGGCGGGGCTGGGCCCCCAGCTGCAGCCCACGAGGAGGAATTGGCAGCCCGCGAGGGTCCAGAGGGCCACAGGCTCCGCGAAAAGATTGTCAGGAAAAGCAAGAGACCGGGGAAGCTGTGTATTACATAGGACCTAAAAGACGTAGCTGAAGTCAAAAGTGAAGGGACCGAACTCTTGTCTGGGGATGTGCACTTGGGTGACGGCGTGCAGGAACGCGAGGGGGCGGCTCCTGCACGGCTCTCTGGGCTTGGGGGGGTGGTGCGTGGGGAGGGCGGACCGGGGGCAGCCGCTGACCTTCCTCCTGACCTGGACGGGGTGCAGAGTCGGACTCGGGGATGCACGAGAGCTTGGGGCCCTGCACCCACTGCAGGAGACCAGGGGTCCCCTGGCTGAGGGGCAGGCCCGTCTCCTGGAGTGAGTAGACACTCCTCCACTGGGCCGTTTAACACCTGCTCGAAAAGTAGTGCCTGCGGTGAAGGCGGTGCAGCGCCGCCCCTGGCTCAGCCCCACTCTTAGTCCAGCCTTGCGGCACCCCCCACCCCCAGCTTTCTCTCCTGCTTCCGGACCGGCGCTCCGCCCCTCGCCCTCCACCCGCATCCAGGACTGCTGGTTGAGTCCCAGGGGTCTCACGGGTTCCGGTGGGCTGTGTTATGTCCGGGTCCTCGCGATGGCAAGTGCACGTCATCGCCGAGTCACGTGTCTGTTAAACTTTCGGGACAACTTGGAAAGCAGAACGTGTACTTCGGTCTTCCGCCAATAGCAAGCCTGCTTCCCACCCCCTCCCTTCCCCACGCCTCGGGATGTCGTGTTCTTATGACCGTTTCTCCTTCTTATCTCCCTTGGCCGCGCTGCGTGGCTTGCTGGATCGCAGGGCCCCGATCAGGGTGGAACTGGGGCCCGCGAGGCAGTGGAGTCTTAACGGCGGCCGCCCGGGAGTTCCCGATTTATGTTGACGTCGAAGTGGAGTGGGCCCCAGGCCATCTCTGCAGAAGCGCCTCCCACCCTGCCCAGGCTTCCTACCGAAGTGATGTCCTGTTCCGGTACTCCTCGCGTGGAGTCCTGGTTCTCAAAGCGTCGGTGCTCAGTCACCGGGGGTGGCGCGTGGGGCATCGTCCCCCAGCGCTGCCGGGGCTCAGGGCGGCCACCTGGGATCCGGACTGCGGGCCCCTGGTGCTTTTCCGCCCCCAGGCGGGTCGCCGCGGGAGGCGGCTCATCTGGCTCGGTGTCCTCGCTGCGAAGGCCCGCGTCCCCAGCGCCCACCTCGCGGGACTTAACGCACGGATGCTTACCGAGTGCACGAGGACGTTATCTCGGGGACAGTGTTGGGGCACTTTGTCTCCGGCCGGGTGCTGGAACACGGTCCGACCGCTGGCCCTGTGGGCCTGCAGGCTAGTGCGAGGGGGCGGGAAAACAGAGCTAGGTAGGTTATGGTGGGGTTCACCTTTGAGCGACGCCTTCGCGTTGCACCTGGGGGCGGGGCCGGAGGCTGGTGGGCGGGGCTATGTCAGGGGCGGGACCGAAGTCTGGTGGGCGGGGCCGTTCCTAGGGTGGGGCCGAAGCCTGGGGGGCGGAGCTGTGTCCGCGGCCCAGGCCGGAGGCTGATGGGCGGGGCTGGGTCCGGCTGTGGTCGGGGCTGTGCCCAGGGGTGGAGCCCGAGGCTGGTGGGCGGGGCCGTGTATGGGGTGAGGCCACGCCCAGGGGCGGAGCCTGGGGTTGCGGGCGGGGCTGGGGCTGGGCCCCGGCAGGTGTCTGAGCTGGAGCCCCCCCGCCGTCTCCATTCTGTAGCTCAGGCCCGAGTCGCAGAGGGAAGGCAGATGTCGCCGAGGGTGCACCCAGATCTCGTGGAGCCGCTCATCTCTCCCGGGAGGCCGCCCGGGCAAGCGGCGGTGCAAATGTATTAGAGGCTTTGTCGGGCAGTCGGCCCGTGGAGGTGTCCGAGGTGGTGTCCTCGGTTCGCAGGCGCCGGGACCGAGGCCCCGCGCTCCTTTCTTGTCTCCACTGGGCACACAGGGCCCAGGCTGAGGACTTCTGTGATAGAGGCTGCGGAGTGTGGGGTTGCACCCCCAGTTAGTGGGGGGTAGTCAGGGCTCTCCTGCTGTAATCTCATTAACCAGTCCGACCCTCGCAGCGACGGTCGTCTTCCCAGAACCGAAATGTGACACCGTCCTTTCCCGGGCCGATTCGAGCCGCCTGGTGCGAGGATCTCCTGCCTCAGGGGTCATTCTGTACTAGGGCCTTCCCTAGCCCTCCACCCGCAGCCCCGTTCGATTCTGTTGATTTCTTTAGCAGACGTTTCTGGAATCCCCACTAAGTCCCGGGCATTGTTCTGGGCGTGGGGGAAACGGCTGTGAAGGAAGGAGAAGCCCTGGGGGATGGTTATGGAGTGTTTGGTAAAACGCAGGAAACTGGGGGGTGTGGGGGGTTGTGGGGATGGGGACTGAGCGAGCACGTCTGCCCGGGGCAGGTCCAGCACGAGCAGGCCAGGTTCTAGGCGCTCCGAGGGAGGTGCCGCCCCCGGCCTGGTGGGGGGGAGCCGGTTCCGGAGGCCTCGCAGCGCGGCAGGGAAGCAGCCCCCGCCGCCCTCCGCGGGCTCTCTGACGCCCTCTCCCCCTTTCCTTGTAGTGGACATCCTCATCATGGATGACGACGACGTCCCCAGCTGGCCCCCGACCAAGCTGTCCCCACCCCCATCGGCGCCCCCCGCCGGCCCTCCGCCCCGGCCGCGGCCGCCCGCGCCCTACATCTGCAACGAGTGCGGCAAGAGCTTCAGCCACTGGTCCAAGCTGACGCGGCACCAGCGCACGCACACCGGCGAGCGGCCCAACGCCTGCGCCGACTGCGGCAAGACCTTCTCGCAGAGCTCGCACCTGGTGCAGCACCGGCGCATCCACACGGGCGAGAAGCCCTACGCCTGCTCCGAGTGCGGCAAGCGCTTCAGCTGGAGCTCCAACCTCATGCAGCACCAGCGCATCCACACGGGCGAGAAGCCCTACGCCTGCCCCGACTGCGGCCGCAGCTTCACGCAGAGCAAGAGCCTGGCCAAGCACCGGCGCTCGCACAGCGGCCTCAAGCCCTTCGTGTGCCCGCGCTGTGGCCGCGGCTTCAGCCAGCCCAAGAGCCTGGCGCGCCACCTGCGGCTGCACCCCGAGCTGTCGGGGCCGGGCGTGGCGGCCAAGGTGCTAGCGGCCAGCGTGCGCCGGGCCAAGGCGCCCGAGGAGGCGGCGGCGGCGGACGGCGAGATAGCCATCCCAGTGGGCGACGGAGAGGGCATCATTGTGGTGGGCGCGCCGGGCGAGGGGGCGGCAGCGGCCGCAGCCATGGCGAGCGCGGGGGCCAGGGCGCCGGGACCCCGCTCGCGGCGCGCCCCGGCCCCCAAGCCGTACGTGTGCGTGGAGTGCGGGAAGGGCTTCGGGCACGGGGCCGGGCTGCTGGCCCACCAGCGCGCCCAGCACGGGGACGGGCTGGGGGCGGCGGGGGGCGAGGAGCCGGCGCACATCTGCGTGGAGTGCGGCGAGGGCTTCGTGCAGGGCGCGGCGCTGCGCCGGCACAAGAAGGTGCACGCCGTGGGCGCGCCCTCGGTCTGCAGCCACTGCGGACAGAACTACTACCGGGCGGGCGGGGACGGCGGCGGCGACGACGACGACGAGGAGGCGGCGGGCGGGCGGTGCGGCGAGTGCCGCGGCGCGGAGGGCCGGTAGGGGCGGCGGCCCGGGGGGGCGGGGCCCCTCGGGCTGGGCGGGAACGACGGCGCGGGACCCAGAGGCTGGGGCGAAACTGGCAGAGGGGCGCCCCGGGGGTGCGGCGGGCCTGGGGCGGGGCGCGCGGGGCGCCCACCAGGCCGCCCGGCCCCTCCCCGCGCCCGCCGCTCGGCCTGGCTTGGCCCCGTCGGTTCTCGGCCGAGCCCGAATCGAGACGTTGGTTGGGAACTAGAGAGACCACGACGCGACGAAACCCATGAGCGGAAGACCATTCGCCCTCTTTCCTTTCCCCCGCCAACCGGGCTGCTGCAAGAACGGCGAGCCGTGCGCCCTTTACCCTCAGAGGGGCCCCAGCGGGAAGGGAGAGAGGGTCCTTTTCCCCTTTAGAATTTTCTTTTAATCACACCGCCTCCTGCCCCCGCCCGCCTGTTATTTTCTTCCCCTTCGCGGTCCCGGCCTTTCTCCTCTCCCTACCCTCCCCCAGCCCGCCGGGTCTGGGCTCGCGGAGGCGTGCGGAGCCGAGCGACCGCGTCCCGGGCGACCCCGCGGACAGCGGGTCCCGGCTCATCCCAGGCCTGGGCGCGGCGGGAGGAGGGCACGGGGGCAATAAATCGCACTATCCGATCGTCCCTCCTGTGCGTGGTTCTTGAGTCCGGGGAAACAGAGGGCCCCGCACCCGGGCAGCTGCTGATGGGTGGGTGGGTAGGGGGCACCGGCCAGGCCGGAGGAGAGAGGCCGACGTCGGCCCAGGCCGCGCGCGTGCCCGGGTGCGCCCTGGAGGCTGTCCTGGGAGAGTGCATGAGCGGCGTCCTCAGTCCGGGAGGACAGACAGGCCCGTGAGGACCTGGGGCGGGTGTTCCGAGCGAGGCCCGCCCACCGCCGGTTTTAAAAGGACTCCGGCGGCCGGGAGGGGGCGGGGCGGGGCTGCACAGGCGGTGCCTCGCCTCGCGGAGGCAGACAGCTCTTCCCCCGCGCCGCCAAGGACCGCAGGCTCCCGTCTCCACCAGCCCCGGCGGCCCCGCCTGCGTTCAGCGTCTTGGAAGACCTGTCCTGCACCTTGTAGCCCTGTCCCGTCCTCAGATCCCCTGGGGGAGCGGGGTACAGCCACGGCGTCACAGGTCACCGCAGAGGAGTGCCTGTCTCAACTTCCCAGCGACAGAACTATTGCCTCCAGGAAGAAGCTGGACTCTGGTGGGTGGGCGGGTACCTGCCTACACACCGCCCCGCACCGCCCCCGCCCCCCAGGAGCCAGCGGGGCCCGGGGGAGGACAAGGGTGGGCAGTGGCTTTCTGCTGCTGCTGGGCCACGTGCCAGACCCACAGGTCGGCCCGGGTGGGGGCGGTGCCTGATACCACCCCACCATCCCGGGACCCTCCGCTGGAGGCCTGGGGACCTTGGGAGGCTGGGGTCTTGGGAAGCTGCAGTGGGTGACCCCAGGGAGGTAGGCCCAGGGAGGTAGGGTCCTCCCTGGGGGTGTTTCCAGCCTGGCCAAACGGTTCCTCTGTGTTCCTCTGACCTCCGCGAAGCATGGAGCTGACCAACCAGCCGGGGGAGCTGGAGGAGGAAGCAGGGGTGGGGAGTGTGTCCTCTCAGGGCTGAGTCTCCTCTGGCCTCTGCTGTCCCTGAGCATGCCCCAGGCCACATTCCCCTGGGGCCTCGGGTTCGGAAGCCAAGGTCAAGGCCGGCCACCCGTGGGCAGGGACGTGTAGCCCAGGAGGCTTCATTAGAACACCTTGTTCTCAAGTGGCCGTGGCCTCGCTTGGAAACGGTGGACCCGGGTCCGTTTCTTCTGAGGTCTCGGACCCCTGTACAGGAGGGAGGGGGAAAGCCGCTGTTTGTCCAGCAAGGCCGGGGGAAACAAAGGCTGAGGAGACGTTGCCCAGTGCCCGCAGGTCCCTTCTCCGTATGCCGCTGACCTCGGGTGCTTCCGGAGGCGGGGAGGAGGGGGGGCAGTGCTGCCTGCTGGGTGCGGGGTTGTGCCATGTCCCCTGGGGAGGAGTAAGCGTTGGGTTGAGTCGTTCTGTCCCCACCTCCATGGGCAGAGGCAACACCTGTCACCGGGCCAGATTCTGGGCCACAGAGAGAGGCTGTGTGACCCCGGGCAAGTGAACTAACCCCTCTGACCCTCCGCTGCCTCCTCTGCACAAAGAAAAACTTGCCTGTCACAACTGTTTGAAGGGACCCCTGGGGTGTCTCTAAGTGCCCGGATTCCTGTCCCAGGAGGAGCCTAGTGCGGGACTTAGGAGCCAGCCATGCCACCTGCCTTCTCCAGTCCTCAGCTCGCTTCTCGTCACAGTGTGGCATTCACTGAGCTTGAGGGGCTTCCCAGGTGGCTCGGCGGTCAATCCACCTGCCAACGCAGGAGATGCGGGTTCAGTCCCTGGATGAGCAAGATCCCCTGGAGCAGTGCATGGCACCCCACTCCCGGATTCTTGCCTGGAGCATCCCATGGATAGAAGAGCCTGGTGGGCTGCAGTCCACGGGGTCACACAGAGTCAGGCATGACTGAGCGCGCACGCAGTGAGCCAGCAGGGGAACGTACTTATTCATCCAGTCTCCTCCTGCCCCCAAGCTCTAGGCGGCTGTGACTAATGCAGCCGCACCTTTGGGTCTAGGAAACAGCCCTCCTCCGCGGGGAGCAGGCAGTGGCCACCCCCTAACATGTCAGGAGTACGCGGGCCTGCGTGGAGAGCACTTTCGTCCCGTGGGGCGTGGACGTTCGGCCAGGAGAGGGTTTTCGGTCTCAAGTGAAGCGGCAGTTCTCAGCTGCGTGGGTGCACGTGGCATCTAGTGGGGGAAAGGCCAGGGATGCTGCTGACGTCCTGCCATGCACATGGGGGGCTCCCGCCCCAAAAGGGTTATCCTGCTTGGAGGCCGGCGGTGCTGGGGAGACACTGGCCCCAGGGACCCCTCCATCCTTCCTGCTCCCGCGCGCGTAGAGGGAAAGGCGACGCTCTGCCGCCACCTGGTGGGCACCAGGGGGAGCGCAGGGAGGTGGGCTGGGCGCCTGCTCCTGGAGCCGCCGGACTAACTAACCCTGGACTCATCCACCCACCGACTTGTCGCCCAGTGAACGGGGAGGTTCTACACAGCGACCCTAGGCCAGGCATTCGGGGACTTGTGGCTTAGAGGACCAGCTGACATGGCCACACACACACACACCCGACTTTATCCACCTGGAGAAAATGACAAGGGAAGAGCCCAGTCATCTAGGATGCAGTACCGATGCCACCCCAGGTCCAACCCCCCCACCCCTGCCCATGGCCAGACGTACTTGGTTGGTCAGGGCGATGCCCCTGGATTTGCCAAGGGTCACCCTCCAAAGCTTCCCTGGTGGCTCAGTGGTAATCCCCTGGCGGAGGAAATGGCAACCCCCTCCATATTCTTGTCTGGAGACTCCCAGGGACAGAGGGGCCTGGTGAGCTACAGTCCACGGGGTGGCAAAGAGTCGGACATGACCGAGCGACTGCACAGTAGGGATGGACCCCTCCAGGAGTGGGTCCCTGACCTCTTGCCCTGCCTTTCCCTGGTGCAAATATGGATGTAAATGTGCACATAACCGTGCGTCGAATTTTAGATTCCATGTGGAGTGATAACCACACGGCATTTGCCTTTCTCTTCCTGGACTGGGTGTGATCATCCTGGGGCCACCCACGCTGCTGCAGATGGCAAGCGCCACCCTTTATGGCCGAGCAGCACTCCCTGTGTCTTTGCCCATTCATCTGTCATGGGCACTGAGGTGTCTCCGTGTCTTTGGTTATTGTAAATAGTGCTATGAATTTTGGGGTGCAGGGTTTTTTTTTTTTTCCCAAATTAGAGCTTTCTCAGGATGTCTAAATGACTTTTTGTGACACCAGGCCAATGTCAACATCCATCAGCCTTCGTTTCCTTCTCTGTAAAACAGGAAAAACATTCCCTACCTCGTGGCTGCTTTGAGGAGACGACTCTGGCAGACCAGTTCTTTACTACAGTAAGTGATAAAGTCAACGTTGTGTTCATACCTCTGATGTTCAGTGACAGTCACATCTTCCTTTGAAATTCGGATATGCACTTAAAAAGTTTTTGTTTAAGAAACATCAGAGTTGTGACTTTTTTAAAGACCCAAGGCCTTCCTCATCTGCTCTAGAGTCACACCCTGATGGATCAAGAAGGCACTGGATGCTTCTTCCAAATGCTCAGTGTTTATTCAGTCCTGCCCGTGTGTTCAGGTAGGACAGACGATTCACAGATAACTGAAGTTCCAGGACGTGAAGGGCACACGCCTTCGTCAGAGGCAGACACCGGCAACCGAGCTGAAGTGGATACTCAGGAACCACCACCAGTGAGGCTTTGTGAGGATCAGGAATCGTCATCCGTCTCCTGAAGGGTCCCGCATCAGAGCGGGGGTGGGCGGGGGGGTTCTCCCGGCTTCAGATTCTCCACCAGCGCTGGTCCTCCTCCTCCGAGTACCAGGCGTCACTGATGACCACGTGGGGCTTCAGTCTCTGCACCTGCTCCAGCAGCCTTCTCACTCGGGCTGGGTATTGCTCTTTCCACAGCCTGGGAAGGCGGCCAGAAAGGGGCCTCCTCACCCTGGGAACTTGCCTCTGACGCCTCTCCCTCCCTCAGCACTCCCGGACACCCCCCCCAAGGGTCTGAAACCTCTTCTTACACTGTTGCAGACAGACAGCGCCTTCCCCCTAGAATAAAACTCAGCCCCCGACCCTTTTAAGAAATCAAATTCCGTCTCTTTCAGGGCTGTCCAAGGTGGCTCAGATGGTAAAGAATCTCCCTGCAACACAGGAGACCTTAGTTCCATCCCTGGGTCTGGAAGATCCCTTGGAGAAGGAAGCAACAACCCACTCCAGTGTTCTTGCCTGGAGAATCCCCATGGACAGAGGAGCCTGGCAGGCTACAGTCCAGGAGGCTCACAATAGAGTCAGACACGACTTAGCCACCAAACTACCACCAAGACCGCAAGTGGTCTGGCTGGACCCTGCAGTAATCCTCCTTATGGATTTTTGGAAGACACAAACATTTTGTCTGTTTGCATTTCAGAAGCCATCTCTGGGGGCTCACCCGATGGTTTGTAGATTAGAGGTGGGATGCATGAAAGCGGAACACAGCGTCGCCATTCCTCCGGGGCCAAGGTCGTTGCGCATCAGGTTCAGGCTGGCCAGGTGCCGGCTGCAGATGAGGGCGGCGGACAGGGCCTTGCAGCCTTCAGAGGTCAGTCCACACGCCTCCAACCTGCAGGGTCAGCACAGCCAAGAAAGACCCCGCCATCTGGGAGCCTCCCTCCAACCTGTATTTGACTTCTACTACAGTCTTATTTATTTTCGATAGCTGTCTCTTTTATTATCATTATTTGGGCTCCTCTGGTGTGCTCGGACGGTAAAGAACCTGCCTGCTAATGCAGGTTCGATCCCTGGGTCGCGAAGATCCCCTGGAGAAGGGAATGGTAACCCACTCTGGGATTCTTGCCTGTACAACATTTAAAAAATTTTTATGTTAAAGAGATATATCCGATTGTCATCATCACTATTTGGCTGTGCCACGTGGCAGGCGGGATCTTAGTTCCCCAGCAGAGATGGAGCCCACGCCCCCCGTACTGGAAGAGCAGAGTCCGAGCCACTGGACCCCTAGGAAGTTGCCCTACTTCAAGTTTAAAAGTACAGTGGAATACTATTCACAAAAAAAGAACAAAAATCTCGCCATCTGCAACAGCACGGCTGGACCTGGAGGGTATTATGCGTGGTGAAGGAAGCCAGGGAAAGACAAGCACTGTATGGTTTTACTTAAATATGGAGAGTCTAAAAAATGAGTGGATGCAGAAAGCAGGAGCAGAGTCACGGGCACTGAGAGCAAGCTCGTGGCTGCCAGGGGCGCGGCCTTTTTCGTCAAGAGCCTTTCCTGAGCGCAGAGTTGATCTATAATGTTGCATTAGGTTCAGGTGTGCAGCAGAGAGACCCCGTGATACCGTGCGTAAACCCAGTGTGTTTCAGATCCCTCCCCCACGTAGGTCATCACAGAATGCTGAGTGGAGCGCCCTGTGCTCTGCAGTAGGCCCTTGATTATTTCCATGCACCGCGTTCTGTGTGTGTTAATTCCAACCTCCTGCTTTACCCCTCTCCCACCACCGCTTTCCCTTTCGCTTGCTGCGTCTGTGAGTCTGTTTCTGTTTCATAAGGAAGCTCATTTGTATCATTTCTTAAGATCCCGCACTTGAGAGATACCATATGGTCTTTGTCCTTCTCCGCCCAACTCACTTCACTCCGTGTGACCAGCTCTGGGCCCATCCGTGTTGCTGCGCGTGGCTTTAGCCCTTCCCTTTGCCGGCCTGCAGAGCAGTCCGCTGTACGCACTGGCACAGTGTTCTAAGCAGCCTCTGGGGCGATTCTGGCGCTCTCGAGAGTCTGAGCTCCACCCGTGTCCTCATTTGCTCTTTGATCCATCCTTCTCACTAGACTGGCAACGCCAGGGTCTGTATACCTTCACCATTCAGCACTGTGTCCAGCAGACACGTATCTACTCAGCTCTCAGTACCTCTGGACCATGTTCTCCAGCATTTGCTACTTCCTTCATCCATATACAGGTGCCCGGTCGGCCTGGATGCCTCGGTCTGCTCCTCTGCCGAGGCTGGGCTCCACTCGATGGGATGGTGAGCAGAACCTGCTCTTTGTGGGAGCGACGTCGTGTCTGCGTTCCCCTCCCCCTGAGCCCAGCCCTCCCGGAGGTGATCCCAGGACCGTACCCAAGTCTCGTCAGGGCGTTCTTCTGCTTCAGTCCCTTGCACAGTGCCGCAATCCCCTCATCACCCAGGGCGTTGGCAGCCAGATCCAGGCTTCTCAGGTGCCGACTCCTCGTGATCACGTTGGACAGACTCTCGCAGCACGCAGCGGTGAGGCGGCAGTTCACCAAACTGCGGGAAGAGGGAGGGGACGGAGAGCGAGGGAGAGCTGAAGGTGGGGGGAGAGAGAGCAAGACGGGGACGCAGAGACAGACCCTGGAACTAACTCAGGGTGTCCTTTCTTTTGACCGGCTAGAACCTCAGGCCTCCGTATGGTAGATTTGATCTCCGACAAGTGGGGATACTTACTCCAGGTCCTGGATGGGACAGGACGGCTCCATCATGACCTCGCACAGAAGGTTCATCCCAGGATCTTCCAGGGGGTTCATGCTGAGGCTCAGGTGGGTCAGATGCCTGTTGCCCATGAGTGCCAAGGCGAGGAAGCCACAGCCAGCCACGTCCAGGCTGCATGCGTTTAGTCTGTGGGGCACACACAGAGAAGGGGAAGCTCAGGTGTGCTCCTCAGAGTGACCTCAGCCTTTCAGATGGCCCCCAGGGACAGCGCTGAGGCTACGGAGGCTGGAAGGCGCCTTAGAGAAAACGGGTGTGTTCCACAAGCTTCCTGCAGGCACGAGGTACAGTGCTGTTGGCTGTGAGCTCCACGTTTGTTCTTGAGTTGCTCAGTCGTGTCCGACTCGCAACCGCATAGACAGCAGCCTGCCGGGCTCCTCTGTCCATGGGATTCTCCAGGCAAGAATACTGGAGTGGGTTGCTCTGTCCTCCAGGGGATCTTCCCCTCCCAGGGAGGAATCTCCTGCCTTGGCAGGTGGATTCTTTACCACTGAGCCCCCAGGGAAACCCGAGTTCAATGTTAATGATTCAATAATATATATTACATGAGGTGTCTGTAAACAGAAACACATAAAACAAGGTTAGGTATTGATCGGTTGGAGAAAATAGGGCACAGATGAACTTTTCTCTGAAACAGAAACAGACTCACAGCCTGGTGGTGGCCAAGGGCCAGGGGTGTTGCTGGGGGCGGAAGGGATGGGGAGTCTGGGTCAGCAGACGTGAGCTCTTACATACAGGATGGGTAAACGTCAGGGTCCTACTGCTTAGCACAGGAAGCGCATTCAGCATCTTGTGGCGAGCCACGATGGAAAAGCGTTTAGAAAAAGCTGAGTCACCTGTGCAGTTAGCAGAAATTAGCACAACATGCTAACTCAACCATGCTTCAGTAAAAGAAAGTTTAAGAAAACGCTGTGACCAGAGGCGCCCAGGAACCTAAGCCTGTATTCTCCCAGGAGCAGTGGGAGTCTCTCCGCGGAGAGTCACCCATCCTGCGCCCACCTGTCCTGTACTCTCGGCAACTTTACCGAACGGGACTGCCGGGAGTAAAGAGACGCGGCTATACGTGGATGAACGAGGACTTCTGGCTCGAAGGAAACACAGAAGCAGCGGTAGGATTTTCCAGGGTAGGAGCTGTCAGGAGGGGGCAGGTCCCCACGTCCTGACCATCTCCCCGCTGCTCTGCGCTCGCTGTAATAGAGCTACAGATGCTCTGGGGGCCGCGGGGTGGACTCACGCCAGCTTCTGCAGACCGCAGCTGGGGAGCTTCACGGCCCGACACAGCAGGCTCATCCCTTCACTCCCTAGTTCGTCGCCCGACAGGGACAGGTGTGTCAAGCCCTGGTTCTCTATGAGAGCGGAGGCCAGGTCTTGGCAGGTGGCGGCTGCAAGCCCACAGCTCCCCAGGCTGCAAGGAGAGAGGCCAGAAAGGAGATGACGGCTCAGCCGGTGAAGAACCCGCCTGCCAGCGCAGGAGACACTGGAGATGCGTGTTCCATCCCTGGGTCGGGAGGATCTCCTGGAGGAGGGCACGGCAGCCCCATCCAGTATCCTTCCCTGGAGAATCCCATGGACAGAGGAGCCTGGCGAGCTACTATCTACGGGGTCGCAAAAGAGTCAGACAGGACTCAGCGACTGAATAGAAATAAACAAACTTCCACAGAGGGCTCCCCGCAGGAGGCCCTCCCTCCGCATGCTAACCCTCAGCTTATGCATTGGCCAGTTCCCCTCCCTTCCCCCCACCCCCTGTGACAAGGGGAGATAGGGCTGGTGACCAGAAGTATCGCTCACATTAGCTTCTGCAGGGTGCAGGGTGCGACCTTCAAGGCGTCACAGAGAGACTTCACGCCCTGGTCTGCCACCTTATTTCCCATGAGGCTGAGGGATTTCAGGCTGACGGACGTAGCGAGCACTTGGGAGATCACCCGACAAGAGGCTGGGGTTAATCCACAGCGATCCAACCTGCAGAGACAGGCAACGTGGAGCACGTCATCACCTCTCTCCAGAAGCAGCCCAGCTTGCCCCCATCAGCCGCCCTGTCCCTTCGGCTGGCTCCTGGGTGTTCTCTGCTCTGGCTTGAGGGTCCCAGCATTTGCCATGCCTGTTCGCAGCCTCAGACCTTTTTGTGATTCAGTTTTCCATTCACCCTCTGGGATGCCAGTTCGCCTGAGTAAGTCGGTCTCACCACCTTCCCAACCATGCCTGCCCGCCCTCCTCTGCCCATCTTCCCATCCCCCTATTACTTTATTCATCGCAATGATCACCAGCTGACGTTCTGTATGTCTGTCTGACCTAAAACACTGTGTAAGTTGGGGTGTCAGCGTGCTGACTTGGTGCACGGATATACTGCGGTATGACTGCCAAGGCTGCATTAGCTAACATCTGGATCCCATCACACAGCATCTTTTTTTTTTTTTTGGTAGGAATCATTAAAATGTAGTCTTTCAGCAATTTTGATGTTTATAATACAGGATTGAGGTATGTTAGTCAATAAAGCTGAACAGACCTCATGTTTATCTCTCTCAAAATACAGCCAAAGCACCAAGTAGTCCTGTTTTTCAGTCCCAGTGAATCTAACTGGCAAAACACCCCCCCAGGAAATCACAAACTGGCAGCAACTGAGATGTCCCTGGAATGGTGAATGCCGGCTCTAACTGCACACGCCTGTATCACCAAATAGGGTGGGTGTGTGGGGGGGTGTGTGTGTGTGTGAGGTATGTGTGTGTGTGTGTGGTGTGTGTGTGCGGTGTGTGTGTGTAGGGGTCTGTGTGTGTAGGTGGGGGTGTGGGTGGGTGGGTTTCTGGGGGGGTGTGGGTGGGTGCGCGTGTGGTGTGTGCAGGTGTGTGGGTGCAGGTGTGTATGCGCGTGTGTGTGCGGGTATAGGTGTGTGTGTGGGTGTGTGTGTGGGTGTGTGTGTGTGTGTGTGGGTGGTGTGCACGTGGGTGTGTGGGGTGCGTGTGTGGGGTGCGTGTGTGGGGTGTGTGTGGGGGAGGTGGGGGGATGTGTGTGGGGGCGTGTGTGGGGGTGTGGGGGGTGTGGGGGGTGTGTGGGGGGATGTGTGTGGGGGATGTGTGTGGGGGAGGTGGGGGGATGTGGGGGGGGTGTGAGGGGTGGGGGGTGTGTGTAGGGGGTGGGGGGGGGTGTGCGTGTGCGCGCGCGTGCGTGGCTCAGTCAGTCCGACTCTGCCCCAAACCCCGCGCCTGTCCAGGCTACCCCGGAGCCCTGAGCAGAGTCCCGCGGGCTGTGCGCGCGCTGGGTTTTGAGGGGCTGCTCGCGGAGTCTGGTCCGCCGGCCAGGGACGGAAGCCGGGGAGCCCCCGGAAGTCGCGTTCCATCCTGAAGCGCACGTGACCCGTGAAGCGCTCGTGACCCGTGAAGCGCTCGTGACCCGTGAAGCGCTCGTGACCGCGCGCTTCCTCGGGTCGGGTTTGGCGGCGCTCATTATACACAAGCGGTCGAGCCCTCGTCCCGGCGCCAGACTCCCAGAGCTTGGTAAGACCTCAGCAGCTTTCTGCGAAAGCTTATTTCCAAGTGGAAAGTAAAGCAGTAACGCCCGGAAACCCGAGGGGCGGAAAGCGGGCGGCGGGGCTCGCCTGAGAGTCTGCAGCGCGCAGTGCGGGTGCCTGAGGGCCTCGCCCGCCGCCCGCACGTCCTCCTCGCCCAGGCGGGAGCCCGTCAGGTCCAGGCGCGTGACGCTCCGGTTGACGACCAGAGTCATCCAGAGGTGGCGGAGACCAGCGGTGACCCGGGCGCCGGTACATCTGCAGACGAGAAAAGGGGGCTCGACTTAGGACGATGGGACAGGTTCCGTCGCGTCCTCGTCTTTCCATCTCTGTTCCCGTTTTGACTCCGATCTTTCATCATTTGCGTTTACAGTTGCTCCTCAAACAACACGGGTTTAAACTATATGAGTTCTTGTGTATGTGGGGTTTTTCTCAAGAAATAGAGAAACACGCATGAACACCATCGTATGCAAAACTGGTGTTGACGTGGGCCGCCTATCCCTACACAGGAAGGAGGTGAGTGGCATTCAGTATAAAACCAACGATGTATCTGTTTTCTTACTATTTTAGAACTTTGCTTGCGAAGAATTACATTGCTGTACAGAATGCTTTTCTCTCTTATAACCAGAGAAACAGCCTGTCAGCCAATCATTAAAGGTACGTGTGTTTTTTTAAATATAGCAATGTTTCCAATATTGTGTCATGATTGTGACCGTAATACGGACGCCATGAGAAGTGTGTAATGACTCATTCATCTGTGTCCAGGCAGGGCTACCTTGTTGTTCTTGCAGCTTAGTTGCAAAGTCGTGTCTGACTCTTTTCGACTCTATTTACTGTAGCCCCCCGGGCTCCTCTGTCCATGGGATTCTCCAGGCAAGAATACTGGAGTGGGTTGCCATTTCCTTCTCCAGGGGATCTTTCCTACCCAGGAATCCGTAAAGCAACGTTACTGATGCTTCTTCATTATCAATGTGTACATCATTTATGTATAAATACATTTATGATTTTTTTACATTGTATTTCCATTTTTGATGTCCAGTGTTACACGTATGTATAGACACATACGTAGGTTATACGTATAACATTTAAAGTGTTTTCTATCATAGCATTGATGGAGGTACTGACACATGATTCGTCAGACAGACAATGTAAACTTATGGTATCAATGAATACAGTACTGAAATAAACCTTCCTCACTACCTCCCCTGCTAACCAACTCCTATTCATCCTTCAAAACCCTGCGTAAACAAACCCACCTTAGTAATCCCTTCACAAGATCCTTAGACATTCCCCACCTGTACTTTTGGGAACTTGGTTCCTGCACCTTCCACAGCCCTTATTCCCTGCAAGTACGTTCTGAAGATCAGTAGGTAGGAGAGGAGAGCCGCGACACAGCCGCACGAAGGGGGAGGTACGGGGTCTGGGAAGCCTCACATCAGATTCTGTATTTTACAGGCTGGCTGCCGCAGCTTGACACAGAGGGTCTTCATGGCCTCCTTGCTCAAGACGCTGCCACTCAGGTCGAGCTCGCGTAGGTTTGGGTGCGTGCCGAGCACGGAGCAGAGGTCTTCCCAGTGCTCATGAAGGGTCTTGATCTTCAGCCTATTGCGGAGAAGGAAACAAACATTTGTTCACACAGGATGGATTCTGACATGAGCAACTGCGCGATCCATGCCTGAGGAGAGAAGTCAGGCTGTTAGGGTGGGGAGGGTCTCAGAGGCTCTGAGTGGATCTGATCTCATGGCCTGGAGGAGTGTTGTCATAACCAAACTGCCTCCAGAACACTTCTGTACCCACAGGGCATACCGCCAGCTCTAAGTAAGATCTGTGCTTGAATTCTAGCTCCCTCTTGAACGTCAAAGTGTAGCCACTATGGAAAACGGTATGGAACGTCCCTCCCCCAAAATTAAAAATAGAACCACCGTTTGTTGTTGTCCAGTCGCCAAGTCATGTCCGACTCTTTGTGACTCCATGGATTGGAGCGTGCCAGCCTTCCCTGTCCTGCACTGTTTCCCAGAGTTTGCCCAAGTTCGGGTCCACTGAATCGATGATGCCATCCAGCCATCTCATCCTCTCCCGTATGATCCAGAAACCCCACTCTTGTGGGGGCGTGTCCAAGAGAATTGGAATCAGGGTCCCAGAGAGGAATCTGTACATTATTCACAACAGTCAAGATGCAGAAACAACCTAAGTGTCCATCAGTGGGTAAAGGAACTGTGGTGTGTGTGCCCCAGCGTCCGCTGCAGCACTGTTCACAACAGCCAGGACATGGGAGCAACCTAGATGTCCGCCGGTAGCGGCGTGGATAAAGCGGCTGTGGCACATACTCACTCAGTGGACTGTTACTCAGCCATGAAAAGGAAAGAGGCTGAGTTAGTTCTAATGACGTAGATGGACCTAGAGCCTGTTGTATACAGAGTGAAGTCAGAAAGATGAAAATAAATATTGCCTATTGACACATTATATGGACTCCAGAAAGGTGGTACTTATGCATTCACTTGCAGGGCAGGGGTGGAGACACAGACCTAGAGAGCCGACCTGTGGACACAGCGGGGGGGCAGAGAGGCTGGGATCAGCTGAGAGTGGCCTTGGAACATGTACATTATCATGTGTAAAACAGATGGCGGATGGGAATTTGCCACACGACACCGGGAGCTCGGCTCTGTGCTCTGTGATGACCTAGAGTGGTGGGATGGGGTGGGGGGGAGGTTCAAGGGGGGACACGTGTATACCTGTGGCTGATTTGTGTGGATGTGTGGCAGAAACACAACACTATGAAGCAATTATCCTCCCACTAAACATAAACACATAAAAAGAGAAAATGTGGTGTACACACACACAGTGGAACATGATTCAGGCTTGAAAAAGGAGGCACTGCCATCGGCCATAGCAGCGGTGAGCCAGAGGACAGTGTGCCAAGCGAGATAAGCCAGTCACGGGGCGACGTGCCCGGTCTCACTTAGATTCTAAAGCAGCCAAGTTCACGGAAGCCGAGCTTGCCTGGGCCTTGGTGTGGGGAACTGGGAGATGTGGGCCAAAGGGTACAAAGTTGCAGTTATCAGGATGAGTGCATTCTGGAGCTCTAATGTGTTAACATGATGCAGACCCAGGGGGATAGTCTTTAGGTGTTTTCACACACAAAGAAAATGGTAACTATATGAGGCAATGGGTGTGCTGACTAGCTTGATGGTGATTATTTCAGGTACATCAAAACACCAAATCATACACCTTACATACGTGCAATTTTGCTCAGTTATACCTCTCTTGTGTTGGAAAGAAACACAAGAACGGGAACGGCAGAGGTGGGGCACTCACCCTTGGGGAGCCCCGGGCCACGCCTCAGCAGACTCATCCTTTGGCGTCTCTCTGACATCCAGTCGAACTTTGCGTAAATGCTGGCAACGGCGGAGACAGAAGGAAGACACCGTTAAGTCCATCGGCCGGTTCAACTGCAGCCACACTTCTTGGAAGCCGTTCAAGGCCAAGCGAACAAACTCGTCGTCCTGTGTCTCGAAAAGGCAGTAGAAGGCCTCGAGCAAGTCTGGGGAGGAGGCAGGGGCGGCAGGGTGCTGACCCAGCAGGCAGATCCAGTGCAGAAGGCGCTGCTTAGCCACGGGGGCGGCGGGACAGCCTAGGAGCGTTTCCAGGGCCCGCGTCGCCTCCTTGCTCACAAGGCCAAACAGGAACCTCTTCATCTGGACCAGGTGGACGTTGAGGTCGACGTGCCTGAGCTCCGTCAGGCTCTTTGTGCTCTGGGGGAACAGCGGGTAGCCTTCCCCGTCTCCCTCGACGCCTCGCAGGACGTAGAACAAGGCAGCAAAGAACTCCTGGAGGCTGAGGTGGGAGAACGCGTGGCCCCTTCCGCAGCGGCCGTCAGGGAGAAGGATGCTCGCCTGCTGCAGGGCGGAGAGCTCGGGCCCCTTCAGCCCGTGGACGCCCAGGTCGTCGCCGTCAAACACGAACTTCGCGTTCCACACGCCGTCCACGGCCAGCCGGCACAAGCCCTTCAGGGCACTGCGTTCCTCCCTGCTCAGCGTGCGCCGGCCTGCATCTTTGGGAGCCAGCCGCTGGAACACGAAGGTGGCGTACAAGCCCGTGAGGGTGTGGCTGGGGACGGGAAGGCCTTTCTCTGGCTCCCCGTGCAGCTCGAGGGCCTCACGGACAAGGGCGCACACCACGGGCACCTGACACTTGTCAAGCACCTCCTGGTGGTCTGTGCCCGCGTGCCAGGCACGTGTCTTCTGACGACCGTGCTTCCCGCCGCCGAGGAGCAACTGCACCCTGTTTTCCACCGAGAGGCCCCCTACCCAGAGGTAACGGGGAGACCGGAGCAGGGCTTGGAGCCTCTGCACGCCCGCGTCCTGGACGGTGAGGAGGAGGGCGCACTCAGGGAGCAGGACTTTCTTCAGCAGGCTGTGTGCCAGGACGGCTACAGGCTGTCTCTCCACCCAGTCGGCCGAGAGGCTGGAGTCCTGGTCTCCGAGGGTGAGCTCCAGCTCCTCGAGTCCATCCACCACGATCAAGAGCCTTTTGGACTGCGACAGGACCTTCTCCACCGGGACCGGGGCGTCCGGCCACTCCCTGGAGATGAGCTCCGCGAAGCTGGTCTCCCTGGACCCCTGGAGGTCTCTGGCGCGGAGAAGGAAGACGTAGGAGAACAAGCCCTGGTAGAGGTCACCTTGTGCCCAGAACAGCAGGAGCCTCCGGGCCAGCATGGACTTCCCGACCCCCGGGGGTCCGTGCAGAACCACCGTGAGAGGCCGGAAGCCCCCCCGGGGGTCTGGGTTAAATGCCCCCGATAGCGCGTGCGCGTCCGGACACTCGGAGGCAAATTCTTCAAAGTGCTGGGGTGTGTCCAGCCTGGTGGAGAATGTTGTCATCACGTGGATCCTGTAGTCCCGCGAGTCCTGAGGGTCCTCTCTGGGGCCTGCATGGGACGGAAGAGAGGGGAAGAATGGGACTGTGTGTGAAGAGAGCCAAGGTTTCAGCAAGAAACAAGCAGAGATGCGAAACAAAGACCACAGACCCAGTCGCTGCGAAGACAGCCAGCCAGCCTGCCTCTGGGGCGCTTTCATTTCTTCCTAGCAACGTGCGTATAAGGATCTCTGGCCCTAAGATCACCTCTTCAGAGCGGACGGATGTCCTGGGAAATAGATCTGTGTCCCTTTAACTGGGCCGCTCTTTCCCGCACTCACAGATGACGCTCTACGTGTCTGTCTCCCACCATAGGCTGTGCCAGAGACTTTGCTGCTTGCTAATGTACCTTTGTGGTAAAGAATCTGCCTGCAATGCAGAAGACGCAGGAGATGAGGGTTCAGTCACTGGGTCGGGAAGATCCCCTGGAGGAGGGAATGACACCCCGCTCCAGCATTCTTGCCTAGAGAATCCCCACGGACCGAGGGCCTGCAGGCTGCAGTCCTGGTTGCCATTTCCTCCTCCAGGGGATCTTCCTGATCCCGGGATCAAACCTGGGTCTTCTGCATTGCCAGGTAGATTCTTTACTACTGAGCCACCTGGAAAGCCCCACGAATGTCTTAGATATCACTACCAGGACTTCCCAGGTGGCCCAGTGGTTAAGACTTCACTTTCTAACTCAGGGGTTGTGGGTTCGACCCCTGGTCAAGGACCTAAAATCTCACATACCTCGGGGCTAAAAATATATATATATATATATATATATGTATCAGAAACAATATTGAAACAAATTCAATACAGACTTTAAAAACGGTCCATATCAAAACAAATTTTTCCCACGATCACCTTCTTGTATATAAATTAAGAGCAGCGTAATTCACACACATCCATTTTCCCACCACTTCTTCCCTCCCCGTGATCCCCAACTAACCCGGCACTTCTTTCATGCTTGGACCTTGGTCAGTCTTTGCTGGTGCGGAATCTTCTGATGTTTCAGCCAGTAGACACTCTGCAATCAAGAACAGGCGAGCCACTGTCTCAATAACATCATGGCAGCCACCCTCATCAGGGATGAAAACATCCCCAGCCCAAAATACTGAAGGGAACCCACGCTCGTCTCAGCATCTCAGTCTACTCCCCAATTCGTCTGCAGCGAGGAAAATGGAGACTCAGGGCCCGTGCCAGTCTCAACACGGTGGCTCGGCTGGGGGTACTGATCAGTAAACACCCACTCTTATTCTGATTTTATAACCCGCATTTCCTACAGTGACAGATTTTATTATCCTGGGCTCCAAAATCACTGCAGACAGTGACTGCAGCCATGAAATTAAAAGACTCTTGCTCCTTGGAAGGAAAGCTATGACAAACCCAGACAGTGTATCAAAAAGCAGAGATTTCACTGTGCTGGCAAAGGTCCTTAGAGTCAGAGCTATGGTTTTTCCAGTAGTCATGTATGGATGTGAGATCTGGACTGTAAAGAAAGCTGAGCACTGAAGAATTGATGCTTTTGAACTGTGGTGTTGGAGAAGACACTCGAGAGGCCCTTGGACTGCAAGGAGAACCAACCAGTCAGTCCTAGAGGAAATCAACCCTGAATAGTCATTAGAATGACTGATGCTGAAGCTCCAATACTTTGGCCACCTGATGGCAAAGAGCTGACTCACTGGAAAAGACCCTGATGCTGGGAAAGATTGAAGGCAGGAGGAGAAGGGGATGACAGAGGATGAGGTGGTTGGATGGCATCACTGGCTCAATGGGCGTGAGTTTGGGTAAGCTCCAGCAGTTGGTGATGGACAGGGAGGCCTGGTGTGCTGCAGTCCATGGGGTCACAAAGTCAGACATGACTGAGCAACTGAAAAACAACAACAGTTTCCTATGAATAATACTAATATGTTTTCCATCCAGGGATTTTTTTTTTTTTGATTCTCAGAAGGAAGAGCTTCTGTTCAAGCCCTTTACAGACACAACAGCTGAGCAACATCGAGGCGTGGACTACCTGTAAGTCTTTAGTCAATCTGGCTGCTCACACTTGGGACTCTAAGTTTTTGTCCACAGTTGAGAGAGAGAATTCCTCCTGATAAAGGAGAAGTGAAGTGAAGTGAAGTCGCTCAGTTGCATCTGACTCTTTGCGACCCTGTGGACTGTAGCCCACCCCGCTCCTCCATCCATGGGATTCTCCAGGCAAGAATACTGGAGTGGGTTGCCATTTCCTTCTCCAGATAAAGGAGAGCTACTATTTTTTTTCTACTACCTTTCTCCTAAATACCTGAAGGTAACCACAGAACTTGATGTAAGTACATTGCTGGAATATGGGCACCAACATTCTGAGGGAGGGCAATCCTTAGAGAAGTTCCTTGAACCTTAGTCTCTAAATCTAAGGCAAGAAATAAGGGAGATACCCATTCTACAGCTGTTACTGTTCTTAAAAACAAAGAAACCCAGATGCTTCAGACCTAGGGACACACACAGACTGAAAGTGAAGGGCTGGAGAAGGATATTCCATGCAAGCGGAAGTCGAAAGGAGCAGGAGCAGCAATACTCATATTAGATAAAACAGACTTTCAAGTAAGGCGCTTCCCAGGTGGCGCTAGTGGTAAAGAATCCACCAGCCAGTGCAGGAGGCAGGAGAGACTCGGGTTTGATCCCTGGGTCAGGAAGAGCCCCTGGAGGAGGAAACGGCCACCCACTCCGGTATTCTTGTCTGGAAAATTCCAGGGAGATGGACAGAGGAGCCTGGCAGGCTACAGTCCATGGGGTTGCAAAGAGTCAGACACGACCGAGTACATTCACGAGACAAGGAAGGCCGCTACATAATGACTGAGGGATCTATCCAAGAAGATGATGGAACAATTATAAAGATACATGCACCCAACCCAGCAGCACCTCAGTGCATGAGGCAAATGCTGGCAACTGTTAAAGGGGAAGTTGACAGCAACAAGATAGTCGTGGGGGTCTTTAGTACCCCACTCACACCGAAGGACAGATCTTCCAGACAGAAAACTAATAAGGACAAACAGGGTGGAGATTCACTTTCTTATTGAACCTTGGCAACAGCACATAGAGGCAGCACAAAGACTCTTCCCCAGATGCAGAGAAGGAGAGAATTTGCCAGAAGTCACACATGTGGGGGCACCAGAGCTCTGGCTTGGCACTTTTGACTCCACGTCCCGTCTGCTACCTTCAACCCTCCAGGCAGACCTGTCTGCTCCTTCATGGTTTCACAGGCTGGAGATGACTTGGGTTTCCAGCGAGGCAGGCTGAGCAGTGAGTGAGTGAGTGCTCCTAGTTCAGAGTCCCGCTGTAGAGATAGACACCCTCCCACCCCCGAGAGACCAACGGGGGTCTCCTGGTCCCCATCTCCGGGGAACTTGAGGTCACCCCCTGTTTCCCCTACCCCCGAGGTCTGCCCCAATCTCACTCACTTTTCATCTCGTCCCTCGCCATCTCAGACAGTGCCGACAGGCGCATCTTTTCAAAGATGCCGATGGATGTCTTCCAGGCGAGAGACGCTCTGCAGTGCTCATGCAGGAGGGAGGCGAGGGACACCGCATCGGCCCTGTCCACCTGGACCAGCGGGAAGGAGCACGCTGCCGGTTCTGACGCGTGCTCCTTCAGGAGGGCCTTAAACGTCTGAAGCTCCTCTTTGCCCAGCTGCTCGAAGCACCACTGCAGTCCGTAACTGGAGAAGGGCGCTGTTTTGGCTTCTCTCATCTTGACACAAGGCTGAGCGCTCAGGCGGAATGGAAATGTAGTCTTCGGTAAACGAAGCCAGTGGGACCTGTTAGAAGGGTGAAGAGTTAGTTGCTCAGGGGTGTCTGACTCTTTGCGACCCCAAGGACTGTAGCCCACCAGGCTCCTCTAGTGCGTGGGATTCTCCAGGCGAGAATACTGGAGTGGGTTGCCATGCCCTCCTCTAGGGCATCTTTCTGACCCAGAGATCGAACCCGGGTCTCCTGCGTTGCAGGCAGAGTCTTTACCTGCTGAGCCCTGGGGAAGGTAGTAGAGGAAGATTGAAAACACTTGCCAGTGAGTGATCCTGGCTAACAGGCTAGGCTCAGCGGAATTGGCCAATGGGTTCCCGTCACTTAGTGAAAATCAGCCACAGGGTTTTCAGATGAGTTGTTCCCTTTTGTGCTCGTTAACATACTCTCCAGTTACACAAACACAGTGAAGACTTTTGGTATAAAGGTATTCCGAGGACTTCCCTGGAAATACAGTGGCCAAGAGTCCGCCTGCCAATGCTGGGGACACGAGTTCGATCGCAGGAGGGTCCCCCATGCCGAGGGCAGCTGAGACCATGCGGCAGAGCTCCCGGGCCCGGGAGCCTCAGCTCCTGACGCTCGAGTGCCCTGAGCCCCTGCTCTGCAGCCAGAGACTAGCCCCCACTCAGAGCCCTGGGGCAGCAACTGGAGAAACCTGTTTTCTACGTCTGTGCGTTCGTTTTGTTTCATAGATAAGTTCATTTGCTGCAAGGGGGTCTTGAGTGATCCCACAGAAGCTGTTAGGATTACAGGGCCTGAAATCAGACCCTGTTTGAATATCGAGTCTTGTTGCCCCAGGCAAAGGCGTTTCTCTCAGAAACTCGGTTTCCTCCCGTGACAAAGAGCACCCTCAGGACTGTAGGGTGTAGTAGAGCGGTTTGATGACCGTAAGCCACGGTGAGTGACACCCCCAGACTCCTTTAAGACACAGATACACATCAGCTGGTCCTGACCTTCAAGTCAGAGCACCCCAAGGTCATCTTCTACTTTAGATCAAGGGGCTTGCCAGGTGGCACAGTGGTAAAGAATCCGCCTGCCAGTGTGGGAGACCCAGGTTCGATCCCTGGGTCAGGAAGATCCCCTGGAAGAGGAAACGCAACCCACTCCAGTCGTCTTGTCTGGAGAATCGCATGGACAGAGGAGCCTGGTGGGCTACATACAGTCCATGGGGTTCGGAAAGAGTCAGATACAACTCAGCGGCTAAACAACAACTTCAAACCTAGAGGTTGGGAAGAGCCGGGAGATATACCGAAATTTGCCAAACAGATACGTTTTGTGGGTGGACTTTTTCATCAAAGCAGAGCAGTGGGACACACCTCCTTCTCTCTGAGGGTTTCTCTAGTCCCTGGGCTCTGACGAGTCTAACTGGAGAGACTGAGAGCAGAGCGCAGGGCTCAGCGAGCAGTTTCCAACCAGGAAGGGAGAAAAACAGGGAGAGAGAGATTCCAGGGAGAAGGCAGGAGGAAATGGCCACCACCCTGACTCCTCACCTCTAGGACGGATCCCGACTGGCAAGCATGTGGTGACGGGCCTTTGGGGGATCCGCGCGGTGACGTTCTTGCCGTCTATTGGCTGCTACGCTCCACGTGGGCACACCCAGGGTAGACGGGGAGCAGCAGCTCTCTGCACATGCTTGCCCCGCGCCCTCCCGCCTGTCAGGTGAGGATGGTCTGTTGGCCTTAGTTCACCTGTGCTGAAGACCCGCGGGTCAGTACAGCCCTCACCTGGTTGGCCCGGAGCAACTGTGTGTGTGTATCTGACTGGCCCAGAGCAACGGGTGTGTGTGTGTGTGTGTGTGTGTGTGTGTGTGTGTGTGTGTGTGTTGGCACTTACTGACCACTCTTTAAGGATGCTGCTGTTGCTTGCTCAGTTGACTTTCTCCATACCACCCTCTTACCTGGATTTCCGTGAATTCATAGTATTTACTTGCTCTGTTGCTCAGCCGTGTCTCACTCTTTGCGACCCCGTGGACTGTAGCCCGCCAGGCTCCTCTGTCCATGGGATTCTCCAGGCAGGAATACTGGAGTGGGTTGCCGTGCCCTCCCCCAGGGGATCCTCCCTACCCAGGGATCAAACCCACGTCTCCTGTGTTTCCTGCACTGCAGGCGGGTTCTTTGCCACTGGCACCACTTGGGAAGCCCCATGGTATATACACCTGTTTGTTATCAAATGAATCTTCTGCAGTGTTCTAAAGTGCACCTGTCTTCAATATCACTAATAAAGGAAATGCAAATCAAAACCACAGTGAGATCTCACCTGACACCTGTCAGAATGGCCATCATTAAAAAGAACACAAGAAATGTTGGCTAGGACATGGACAAAAGGAAACCCTCACACACTGCTGTGTACGAATGTAGTCTGATGCAATTTGAATGCAAATTGGTGCAGTCGCTATGGAAAGCATTATGGAGGTTTCTCAAAAACTAAAACTGAAGCTCCTTCGACATTGAAACTCCAAAAATGTTACTGTATCTACTTAAACATAATTGTGATTCATAGTGGAACTATATGTAACTTTGGTCTATTTTTTCCAGGTCTCCTGTAAATATGTTATCATACTTTCGTAATTTAAACACTGAGCAAGAGAAAAAAGAACAATTACATAAAATAAAACTACGATATGACCCAACAGGTCCACTCTTGGGTGTATTCTGGATCAGCACAGAAGCTCTCAACAGGTCCACTCTTGGGTGTATTCTGGGTCAGCACAGAAGCTCGCAACAGGTCCACTCTTGGGTGTATTCTGGGTCAGCACAGAAGCTCGCAACAGGTCCACTCTTGGGTATATTCTGGATCAGTACAGAAGCTCTCAACAGGTCCACTCTTGGGTGTATTCTGGATCAGCACAGAAGCTCTCATTTGGAAAGATGCCTGCACCTCTGTGGTCTTAGCGGCAGCATCCGCAATAGCCAAGGTATGGAAACCCCCTCTGTGTCCGCCGACAGAGGAGTGGATAAAGAGGCGGCGTGTTTATACAACGGAGTATTGCTCAGGCATCAAAAAGAGCAAAGTTTGCCATGTGCAGCGACAGGGTGAGAATCGGAGGTAGTGGGCTGAGGTAAGGGCTTCCCTGGTAGCTCAGCTGGTAAAGGATCCGCCTGCAATCCTGGAGACCCCGGGTCAATTCCTGGGTCAGGAAGTTCCTCTGGAGAAGGGACAGGCTACCCACTCTGGTATTCTTGGGCTTCCCTGGTGGCTCAGACAGTAAAGAATCCGCCTGCAGTGTGGGAGACCTGGGTTTAATCCCTGGGTTGGGAAGATCCCCCAGAGGAGGGCATGGCAACCCCCTTCAGTATTCTTGCCTGGAGAATCCCATGGACAGAGGAGCCTGGCGGGCTCCAGTCCACTGAGTCACAAAGAGTCAAACACGACTGAGCAACTAAGCTAAGGTGAAATAAGTCAGACAGAGAAAGACAAATACTGTATCTTACCCCTGATATCTGGAATCTGAAAAGGCAACAGACTACGGAATATAAAAAAAGAGAAGCAGACACACATAGAGGATAAGGTGCCAGTCCCCAGCAGCAGGTGCAGGGGGGTGGTTTAGGGGTGGGCGAGAGATCAGCTGCTGAGCTACAGGGATGTTGTGCACAACACAGGGAATTGATAGCCGAGGTTTTCTAATAACTAAATGAAGTAGGACCTTTGAAAACTGTATAAAAAATTAAAATTTGAAAATGCCCGTCTCAGTTAATAGTAAGACCAGCTATTTCGTGCCTTAAGTCTCCACGTGAATGGTTCTCTCCCAAAGCATTTCTTTCTTTTTTCCCCGGCTTTATTAAGAGAATCATCAACCCTGCATAGGTTTAAGGTGTATAATGTGTTCATTTCACGCACATGTATTGCAAAACGTTTACCACAGTAGTGATTTGTCTAACCCCAGGAATTCCCAAATTTCTCTGCAGGTTGGAATCACTTGGAGGAACTTTTACAATCCCTGAGCCTCAGGCCACGCCCATTTCATTTCAGACAGGATGGGGCTGCTTGGGATGGCATTGTTTAGTCACTAGGTTGGGTCTGACTCTTTTGCGACCACATGGACTGCAGGATGCGTGAGATTCTCCAGGCAAGAACAGTGCAGTGGGTTGCCATTCCCTTCTGCAGGGGATCTTCCCGACCCAGGAATCGGGCCTGCGTCTCCTGCATTGGCAGGCGGGTTCTTTACCACTGAGCCGCCTGGGAAGCCCGCTACGGTATCTTTAAGGAGTCCGTGTAGTACAAGGTGCCCCAAAGATGGCTCGCCTCAAGGCATTGTCCCTCCTTGCTTAATTTAGCAAAGTGGGGACCTCTGAGGTCCTCCTAGGGAGTGTGTTAGTAGGGGGGGTGTTCTCTGGATTTACACTGTCCTCCTCCCAGCCTGCTGACCCCAGGGAAAGCATTTTGGGGGCAGCTGTCCTCATTCACCGTGAATCCTCTCACCTGTGCATGACGTGTCAAACTCTGGGCTTTGGAGAACAAGTTAAAGCCAGTGTTCCCTTTAGAGCCTGAGTTTGGATGGACCTTTATTTCTGTCTGACCCTGTAAGAGTGGAGCAGGGGATGGGGGTGGAGGTGAGGGTCCCGACTGCTCTGACTTTTGGACAGAGCCCCTTTATAGTGTAGAGAAGCTGACGCAGGTCATACCTGGTCTTCACTTTGTGTAGAACAAGATGACTGTTTAAGAATGTAACCAAGCGGGCTCTGATAATTCTTAGACTTTACTTGGCTTTGATGACCTTGATGATTTTTGAGTACTTGTCAGAGTTTCCCTGGTGGCTCAGACAGTAAAGAATCTGCCTGAAATGCAGGAGATGTGAGTTCGATCTCTGGGTTGGGAAGATTCCCCGGAGGAGGGCATGGCAACCCACTCCAGTATTTTTGCCTGGAGAATCCCATAGACAGAGGAGCCATACGTGGGCTATAGTCCTTGGGGTCGCAAGAGTTGGACATGACTGAAGCCACGAACACAAAGGCGTTTTTGTAGGATGCCCTTCTATTGATATTTGCCTTGATGTGTTTTTCATAATTAAAATATAGTTTTGAGATTTGGGGAGGGGTAAAGTGCTATCTACAGCCAGACATCCTGGAATGTGAAGTCAAGTGGGCCTTAGAAAGCATCACTACGAACAAAGCTAGTGGAGGTGATGGCATTCCAGTGGAGCTGTTTCAAATCCTGAAAGATGATGCTGTGAAAGGGCTGCACTCAATATGCCAGCACATTGGGAAAACTCAGCAGTGGCCACAGGACTGGAAAAGGTCAGTTTTCATTCCAATCCCAAAGAAAGGCAATGCCAAAGAATGCTCAAACTACCACACAATTGCACTCATCTCACATGCTAGTAAAGTAATGCTCAAAATTCTCCTAGCCAGGCTTCAACAATACGTGAACTGTGAACTCCCTGATGTTTAAGCTGGTTTTCGAAAAGGCAGAGGAACCAGAGATCAAATTGCCAACATCCGCTGGATCATCGAAAAAGCAAGAGAGTTCCAGAAAAACATCTATTTCTGCTTTATTGACTATGCCAAAGCCTTTGACTGTGTGGATCAAAATAAACTGTGGAAAATTCTGAAAGAGATGGGAATACCAGACCACCTAACCTGCCTCTTGAGAAACCTGTATGCAGGTCAGGAAGCAACAGTTAGAACTGGACACGAAACAACAGACTGGTTCCAAATAGGAAAAGGAGTACATCAAGGCTGTATATTGTCACCCTGCTTATTTAACTGCTATGCAGAGTACATCATGAGAAACACTAGAGTGGAAGAAACACAAGCTAGAATCAAGATTTCTGGGACAAATATCAATAACCTCAGATATGCAGATGACACCACCCTTATGGCAGAAAGTGAAGAGGAACTAAAAAGCCTCTTGATGAAAGTGAAAGAGGAGAGTGAAAATGTTGGCTTAAAGCTCAACATTCAGAAAACGAAGATCATGGCATCTGGTCCCATCACTTCATGGGAAATAGACGGGGAAACAGTAGAAACAGTGTCAGACTTTATTTTTTTGGGCTCCAGAATCACTTCAGATGGTGACTGCAGCCATGAAATTAAAAGACGCTTACTCCATGGAAGAAAAGTTATGACCAACCTAGACAGTATATTCAAAAGCAGAGACATTACTTTGCCGACTAAGGTCCGTCTAGTCAAGGCTATGGTTTTTCCTATGGTCATGTATGGATGTGAGAGTTGGACTGTGAAGAAAGCTGAGCGCCAAAGAATTGATGCTTTTGAACTGTGGTGTTGGAGAAGACTCTTGAGAGTCCCTTGGACTGCAAGGAGATCCAACCAGTCCATTCTGAAGGAGATCAACCCTGGGATTTCTTTGGAAGGAATGATGCTAAAGCTGAAGCTCCAGTACTTTGGCCACCTCATGCAAAGACTTGACTCATTGGAAAAGACTCTGATGCTGGGACGGATTGAGGGCAGGAGGAGAAGGGGACGACCGAGGATGAGATGGCTGGATGGCATCACGGACTCGATGGACGTGAGTCTGAGTGAACTCCAGGAGATGGTGATGGACAGGGAGGCCTGGCGTGCTGCAGCCCATGGGGTCGCAAAGAGTCGGATACGACTGAGTGACTGAACTGAACTGAAAGTGCCATTTTAAATCACAGCACATCAAGAATAAATATCAATACAGCACATTTGTCAGCATTGATGTTAATCTTGGTTAGCTGGCTGACGCGTCTGTCAGGTTCCCTACCTTTCCATCCTTCCCTTTTCGGGTGGGAGTTACTAGGCATGGCACATGCTTAAGGAGTCGGGGGAGTTCACCCCTTCTTTTGACAGCAGAGTGTTCATGTAAGTTCTCTGGAGTTGTGCGTGGAGGACTTGGCTGCTCTCCCGCGTTTATTTATCCTCATATATCTGTTACAGAATCATGTGCATTTGTATTTTGTCGCAGCGCCGGCTGAGCCCGCGTCACGCTGCAGCCTCCCACTGGTTCTCCGTTGTGCTCGTGGTAATGTGTGCGTTTGCATGCAGCTCTCAGTTCTTCCCACCTCCGCCTGCCCCTGGCGTGTCCACACGTCTGTTCTGTCTGCGTCTGTTCCTGCCCTGCAAATAGGCTCACCTGTACCATTTTCCCTTTCACGCATTGGAGAAGGCAATGGCAACCCACTCCAGTGTTCTTGCCTGGAGAATCCCAGGGACGGGGGAGCCTGGTGGGCTGCCGTCTATGGGGTCGCACCGAGTCGGACACGACTGAAGCGACTTAGCAGCAGCAGCACCACCATTTTCCTAGATTCCATATATATGCGTTGTGTTCTTCAGTCGCGTCTGACTCTTTGCAACCCCGTGGGCTGCAGCACGCCAGGCCTCCCTGTCCATCACCAACTCCCAGAGTTTACTCACACTCATGCCCATTGAGTCAGTGATGCCGTCCAACCTTCTCATCCTCTGCCGCCCCCTTCTCCTCCTGTCCTCAATCTTTCCCAGCATCGGGGTATACGCGTTAGTGCGCGATGTTTTTCTGACTCAACGTATCGTCTTCCACCTAGCTTTTAGAAATGGTTTGTTGAAGCCCTTTGGGGACCTCAGGGTTTTTAGAGCATGAGCCACTCGTCTCTCTGGCCCTGCAGTAAACCTTTCTCTGCTCCAAACAGCGACGTCTCAGTTTGTTTCGCTTCACTGTGTGTTGGGCACATGAACTCATGCCAACAAAAAGAGAATGACCCTACGACTGCTTTCGAGGTCTTTGAGTCCTAAATGCTGTCCTAACTTTTAACTAGCTGTGTGCTAGTTAGCGGGCTTCCCACGTGGCTCGGACAGTAAAGCGTCTGCCTGTAATTCGGGAGACCCAGGCGCTAGTTAGCTGTGTTTGCTATACTATGTGTCCAACTCCAGGGACTGTAGCCCGCCAGGCTCCTCTGTCCATGGGATTCTCCAGGCAAGAATGCTGGAGCGGGTTGCCATTCCCTTCTCCAGGGGATCTTCCCCACCCAGGGATCAAACCCTCGTCTCCTGCACGGGCAGATTGATTCCTTACCACTAGGCCTCCAGGGAAGTCCTGGGCTAGATGGCTAGAACCCCCAAAAGCCCATAGTCTGGGGCCCTCCCAGCTGGTCCAGGTAGGGCTCCGCACTTTCACTGCCAAGAGCCTGGGGCTGAGTCTCTGGTCTGGAACTGAGATCCTGCAAGCAGGGTGGCTGGAAAACACCAGAGCAAAGTCTGTCCTGGGTGGTACAGTCCCTCCAGGAGGTTGCACAGGAAGCCAGCGGCACGTTGTACAACTTCTCAAGGCCCTGGGATGATAACTGGGGAGGCAGAATTGAGGAAACCACCCTCTAGACCCCCAGCTGGGCCCAGGCCCATCCCAGTACAAGTCGCAGAGAAATTCCCTTTGCTTTGCTCTAGTAATGGACTAAACTCCTTTAAAAAGTTGAGAGTCACACTTCACTTCTTTCGTTGTTGTTTCCAGCTCACTGGCTTAGCTGCTGCACAACACGTGGAATCTTAACAGACCAGGGGTTGAACCTCTGTCTCCTGATCGGCAGGCGGATTCTTTACCACCGAGCCACCTGGGAGGTCCACCTTTCACCTTGTGAAAAGAGTTCCTTAAATTTGAGGTAATTTCCATTTTCCATTGCTTGCTGTATTATCTTCCTTGGATTTTCCTCCCCCCAAACTTTAAACTTTTTATTTTGTATGGGGTATAGCTAATTAACAATGTTACGATATTTTCAGGTGAACAGCAAAAGGACTCAGCCATACATATACATGGATCCGTTCTCCCCCAAACTCCCCTCCTACCCAGGCTGCCGCATGACACTGAGCAGAGTTCCTTGCGCTAACAGTGGGTCTTCTTGGTCATCACAGCAGTGTGTGCATGCCCCTCCCCCACCTGGCGACCATAAGTCCGTTCTCTAAGTCTGTGAGTCTGTTTTGTAAGCAAGTCCATCGGTATCATCTCTTTTCGTTCCACACACAAGGGATGTCATACAATATTTCTCCTTCTCTCCCTGACTTACTTCACTCAGTAGGACGCTCTCTAGATCTCTCCAGATCTTCACTCTAGTAGGATGCATGCTTTCAAAGCAAGATGTCTTTCCTTTAACAGTTGACTTGCAAGTCTATTTATAAACGAACACTCGAAACGTTTTCTAATTGCATTCATGCACAATTTTAATTCAATTCTTGCAACACCCCAGTAGGTGAGTCAGCGACAATGTTAACAGGACATATTCAAAGCCATCCAGAAGCCAGGAGTAAACGTGAGCTGGAACGCTCCTTCCCGTGGTGACCCCAATTCCATGACTAATCTCTGCTGGACACACAACGTTCAGTATCTCCCAGGGGGCTGTTTGCGGGTCATGCTCCACAGAATCTCCTGGAACTTACTGCGCCATCCCAGACTCAGAATGGCCCACAGACAAGGCAACCGATTCCCAATTTTCATCAGGAAAAAAACCACAACTATATCCAGGGCGGGGGTGGGGTGGGGTCACGAGATCAAACCGTCCCTGCGGCCTGATCACAGAGCTCATCCTTCCAGTCCTGAACCACCTGCAGGACGTCCTTGTTCACCGCCGGGCCCTCCAGCCTCCTCATCATGTCCACGCCACGGCTTTGTCTCTTCTTGCTGTGAAAGGTAAGAATCAGTGTATGCTTTTTTTTTTTTTGCAGTCCTGGAAAAATACAGAAACCCTCTAGAACAGAACTTTACCACCCAGGAGACGGATAAACGGAACACTGCCTGTCAGATCAGTAAACAAAGGATGTCCCAGTCATCAGTGGTTGCAGGCACAGCCAAAGGTGAGCTGGTGAGCCCTGAGGAACTCAGGAAGGAAGGAACAGCTGCCGTCCAGCAGCCGTCAGACTGCACCCACTCCCACGGTGAGCCCTGAGGAAACTCGGGACGGGAAAACAGGGTCCCGGCCCCAGAGAGCTGAGGTGCACATCAAAGGAAGGAGCGCAGTGAGCCCAGAGTCTCCCAGCTTCCCATACGCACGCTAAGTCACGTCTGACTCCTCCTGAGCCCGTGGACTGCAGCCCATCAGGCTCCTCCGTCCATGAGATTCTCCAGGCAAGAACACTAGAGTGGGTTGCCATTCCCTTCTCCAGGGGATTTTCTCTACCCAGAGATCAAACCCGGGTCTCCTGCATCGCAGGCAGATTCTTTACCGCTGAGCCACCAGGGTAGAGGAGGACAGGCACACGCTGCTATATTTAAAACAGACAACTGGGCCTCCCTGGAGGTGTCTAGCAGCTAGGACTCTACGATCCCAGTGCAGGGGAACCAGGTTCAGTTCCTGGTCAGGGAACTCTATCCCACATGCCACAGCTAAGACCCTGAGCAGCCAAATAAATAAATATTTTTTAAAATAAAATAGATAACCAACAGGACCTATTGTAAAAAAAATTAAATAAAATTTTTAAATGTTAAAAAAAAAAAAAAAGCAGACAGGATTATCCGGGTCCACTTTTTCATCACAGACAAGCAAGAGTTGGGGCGTGGCGGCCCCATGAGGGAACTGTAGACCCCCAGGAAAGGCGTGCAGGATGTGGCCGCCTCCACCAGCAGCATCTCGGGCCCAGGGTCGCCCTCCCGACGAGGCGCCTTCCCTCCCAGGGCTGTGGCTGCCGCACCGGAAGCGGCGGGGACGTACAGGACGACCTCCGGGCGGAGCACCCTCTTCAGGGCGGCGTCCTGCAGGAGCTTGGCGCCCCGGAGCCCGACGCTGTTTCCGCTGAGGTCCAGGTGCCGCAGGGTCCGGTTGTGGAGGAGCACGGAGGTCAGGGCCGGGCAGCAGACGGAGGTGAACTGGCACTCCTCCAGCCTGCGGGAGGGAAAGAGGCCGGGGCTGAGCGTCGTGCAGCCGAGCTGTTCACAGCTCGGAAGGCACGCTGCGGCCGGAATACCTCGTTTCCTTCTGAATAGTCTGATGCTTTCGAACTGTGGTGTTGGAGAAGACTCTTGAGAGTCCCTTGGGCAGAAAGGAGATCCAACCAGTCCATCCTAAAGGAGATCAGTCCTGAATACTCATTGGAAGGACTGATGCTGAAGCTCCCGTGCTTTGGCCACCTGATGAGGAGCGCCAACTCATTGGAAAAGACCCTGCTGCTGGGAAAGATCGAAGGTGGGAGAAGAAGGGTGTGACAGAGGGCGAGATGGTTGGATGGCATCACCGACTCAATGGGCATGAGTTTGAGCAAGCTCCGGGAGTTGTTGGTGGACAGGGAAGCCTGGCGTGTTGCAGTCCATGGGGCTGCACGGAGTTGGACACAACTTAGTGACTCAACGACAACAGAAGTTTTATTTTCCCTTTTAAAAATTTTATTTTGGAGCATAGTTGGTTGACAGCGTTGTGTTAGTTGTAGGTGTTCAGCAAAGAGATTCCCTTGTACATATATATGTATCTTTTCTTTGAATAATTTTTTCCCATTTAAGTTATTATAGAGTTTGGAGCAGAGTTCTGTGCTACCCAGTAGGTCCTTGCTGGTTATCTGTTTTATATATAGTAGCAGTTTTAAAAAATTGAACTACTGTATAGCACAGGGGACTCTGCTCCATGCTGTGTGTTAGCCTGGTTAGGAGGGGAATTTGGGAGAGAATAGATACATGTATTGGAGAAGGCAATGGCACCCCACTCCAGTGCTCTTGCCTGGACGATCCCATGGGTGGAGGAGCCTGGTGGGCTGCAGTCCACGGTGTCGCTAAGAGTCGGACACGACTGAGCGACTTCACTTTCACTTTTCGCTTTCATGCATTGGAGAAGGCAATGGCAACCCACTCCAGTGTTCTTGTCTGGAGAATCCCAGGGACCGGGGAGCCTGGTGGGCTGCCGTCTATGGGGTCGCACAGAGTCAGACACGACTGAAGTGACTTAGCAGCAGCAGCAGGGCTTGGAGAAGGAAATGGCAACCCACTCCAGTGTTGTTGCCTGGAGAATCCCAGGGACGCAGAGCCTGGTGGGCTGCTGTCTATGGGGTCACACAGAGTCAGACATGACTGAAGCGACTTAGCAGCAGTAGCAGATACATGTATATGTACGTTATGGCCGAGTCCCTTCACTGTTCACCTGAAACTATCACAACATCGTTAATCAGCTATGCTGCTGCTGCTGCTGAGTCGCTTCAGTCATGTCCGACTCTGTGCAACCCCACAGACTGTAGCCCACCAGGCTCCTCCATCCATGGGATTTTCCAGGCAAGAGTACTGGAGTGGGGTGCCATTGCCTTCTCCAGTTCATCAGGTATACCTTAATACAAAATAAAAAAGTTAAAAATACATTACTTATTAAAAATATAGTTGGTTTACGATGTTGTATTAATTTCTGCTGTACTGCAAAATGATTCAAATATACAAATGTATATTTTCTTCACTTATGGTCACCTGGAGATGTATTCCATACTTGCCAATATACTTCACTCGACCTAGGAGATAAATCAGTATTTAAATTTCTGGAGTACAAGTATCGTGACCTCCAGTGAATTCCCTTCGAGTAGTTCATTATCAACAAGAATGAAATCCATTATCAGGATTAATCCTAGGAATTAAAGATGTAACATAGAGTGACTTAAATGATCTAGACTTAAGTGATGTCACTTATATGTGGAATATAAGAAATCACACAAGTGAGTAAATATGCAAAACAGACAAAATCTCACAGATATAGAAAACAAACCAGTGTTAACAAGGGGGAGATGGAAAAAAGGGCAAATTAACTGAATTAAGAGAAACAAACTGTTAAGTATAGAATAAGTAACAAGGATGTATTATACAACATAGGGAATCGTAATCATTATTTTATAATAGTGTTTAATGGGGTGGACTCTGTAAAAATACTGAATCCCGATGCTGTATGCCTGAAACAAGCAACTGGACTTCAATAAAAAAACAAAAGCTCACATATCTGAGTGAAAAAGACCTAGACCTAGAACCCAGATCATACCAATAGTGAACCGAAAATGCAGGTAGGAAAGAGGCAAAAAAAGAAGTGCATACGCATAGCTGAATCACTTTGCTGTTTACCTGAAACTAACACAACATTGTTGATCAATCCCAATACAAAATTTAAAATAAATAAAAAGCAACTCTAAAAACGTTTCAACCTTTGTTACTGGAGAAGAGATGTTTCTAAATCTTTTCTAAATATCTGGAGTAGCCACTATAACAATTAAAAATAGGACAGATCCTTTTAAGTCACCGACTAGTATGATGTTGGCATAGAGACGTTATGAGAAGAAAAAATTATATACAGAGAAAAGAGCCCCTAAGCACAAACATTGACTTCGGAAGACTCCACCTAAGGCTAAGGTGCTAGTCTAAAAGTAACACGTTTTCTGTACGTTTCACTGAATAGGAGAAGTTTTCCCGGAATGATGGTCCTTAAACCCTAGCGTTCCTGGGACGCATGGGAGGGGTCTGTGAGATACAGACTGTGCAGGACCCACGTGGTCCAGCAACCCGACGTCTGGGTATGGACCCAGGAACTCGGAACGAGAATACCAGGTAGAGTTCCCTGCACCTCATGTTCACAGCGGCGCTGTTCGCAACAGCCACGATACGGAGCGCCCTGGATGCCCACCGCCAGATGAATGGGTAAAGACGGTGTGGTATGCACACAGTGGGACGCTACGCAGCCACGAAGCAGCAGCTGCGGCGCATACTCACAGCAGAACACCTCGCAGCCACGAGGGAGAAGGAAGCCCCGCCGATTGTGATAACTCGGGTGGACCTTGAGGGCGTAACGCTCAACGAGGTAAACCAGACACACACAGACAAACGGTGCGAGAACTTGCCTTTCTAACAACTTCCCAGACAAAAACATTCACGGTCTGAGCCACTTCCCACGTGGCTCAGGGATAAACAATCCACCTGCCAATGGAGGAGATGTAGGTTTGATCCCTGGGTCAAGAAGATCCCTGGGAAGAGGAAATTGCAACCCACTTCAGTATTCTTGCTGGAAAATCCCATGGACAGAGGAACCTGGCAGGCTGCAGTCCATGGGGTCGCAAAGTCGGACACTATTGAGTGACCACATACACACACACAGCCCACAGCGTCACAGAGACACGACCGAGCAACTGAGCAATATTTGAGGACTGCACTCTGAGAACCACTGCTCTGAAGCTTCTAAGTCCTCTACCCGAATGGATGGCAAATCCCAGCAATGCAAAACACGTCCCCACATTCCACCCCGAGAATTTTACAGACCCCGGGTCCCAAAGGAAGCAATGGGGACAGCTTACTCGAGAACCTGGAGGCCAGAGTCAGGGTTCAACAGGGGCTGACACAGCAGGACCACGCCGTTGTCCCTCAGGCTGTTACAGCCAAGGTCCAGACTTCTCAGGTTTTTATTTTTATCAAGAGCAGATGCTATATCTTGACAGCACTCGGAGGTCAGGGCGCAACTCCTCAGCCTGCAAAGAAACACCAACCAAAACACCTTTAAGCTCCTTTTCTGCCTTTTGTATTTTTTTTTTTTGTAAAACAGCTTTACTTAAATATAATAACTGGTGCTTTCGAACTGTGGTGCTGGAGAAGGCTCTTGAGGGTCCCTTGGACAGCAAGATCAAGCCGGTCAATCCTAAAGGAAGCCACCCTGAGTATTCATGGGTGATGCTGAAACTGAAGCTCCAATACTTCGACCACCTGATGTGAAGAGAAGACTCATTGTAAAAGACCCTGATGTTGGGAAAGACTGAGGGCGGGAGAAGGGGGTGACAGAGGATGAGGTGGTTGGACGGCATCATTGACTCAATGGACATGAGTTTGAGCAAGCTCCGGGAGACGGTGAAGGACAGGGAAGCCTGGAGTGCTGCAGTCGATGGGGTTGCAAAGAGTCAGACACGACTGAAGTGACTTAGCACACTTGCGCAGCATCACTGGAAGGAATTTAGCACCATCTGCTGTTGGAACTGCCTCAAGCTAATAGCTCCGGCAGCGATGAAAAGGCGTCAGCATCTCTGACAGCTCACAAAGCCGTGCCTCTGTGATTCCCCGGGGAGCTGCCCGGCACACGGTCTGAGAACTCTGCCTCTAGCTAGCTTGCCCCTGAGACTGAAACCACTGCCATCCTCCTCTCTGATACGCTTCCTTCCAGTATCCGCACGATGCCCCGCGTGCGGTAGGCTCTTGATCATCCGTGGCGTAAAGAAACATATAACATACACAGGGCAGTCTCTCCCCACCGCCCTATCCTTCCCCAGGGAGCTCCAGACAGCGGCATCTAGGACTTACACCAGCCTCTGCAGAGGAGACGGAAAGTGTCTTAAGACATTCCAGAGCTGCTTCACCCCGTCATCCTGCAAGGCGTTTTCTGCTAGGCTCAGGTGGGTCAGACTCTGGTTACTCACGAGAGAAAAGGCAAGACTTCCGCAGGAAAGCGGCGTGAGGTCACAGCTCTCCAGCCTGTGGGTGAGACACAGTCGGGATGCAGTCTAATTTGTTCCCTCGACTGGGTTTTTCCTGGGCTCCCGCTGAAACTCAACAGTTTCCATCTGGGCTTCCGATCTAAAGGCAGACGTCTCCTCCCACTTCTGTGACCAGGGCTTCCCGGGTTTAAAGGAGGGGACCGGGGGTCGTGATGTGAGAAGGAATTGTGGATTAAGAAAACAGTTACAGAGAGGGATGAAGAGGGTGAGAAAGTGGCCAGCAGGAACTCTTAAGAGTGAAGACATTTATGGAGGTGACATGGGAAGAGACAACATCTCTGAAAGTTACAGAAAGATGGAAAGGTGCCCTGAAGACGTACGGCAGGCCTTCGTGTTAGAGAAGCTAGGTGCAGCGGGTTCCTTGGAGGGCTGGTGGTTATGGCCCTGTACTTCCACTGCAGGGGCACGGGTTTGATTCCCGGTTAGGGAACTAACCTCCCACATGCTGTGCAGCCAAAAAGTAGCCAAAAAAAAAAAAAAACCAAACCAACAGCTAAGTGGAGAGAATGGTCCTGAAAGCATTTTCATCCACAGCGAGGGAGGGCAGATGTAAATAAGAAAGTGTCTCTGGTGGTCCAGTGGCTAAGCCTGCACATCCCCAGGACAGGGGCTCAGGTTCGATTCCCAGCCAGGGAAGTCGATCCCACGTGGTGCAACTAAGACTGGCTCAGCCAAATAAATAAAATAAAGATTAAAACGTTAAACATTACAAAAATAAAATGGAGAAAAGTATCTAATGTTGTCATTACTTGGCATGGTGACAGCTGATCACTGGACTTACCGTGGTGATCGTTCTGTGAGTTAGAAAGTACCAGGTCACCGGAAACTCACGTAAGGTTGTGAGTCAGTTATACTTCAGTTAAAAAATAATCTAGTGCTTGAGTTACACATAAACAGCAGCATGTCACTTTCTCAACAGATGGGCCAAAGCTGTAACAGTAACAAGAGTCTGATGAGAATTTGGGGGATTTTCACACGCACCACAGGTGGGACTGCAAACTGGTACGTGTGGTCTGGAAACGAGCCTGGTAATCCTGAAGATGAGTGCCTCTGTGACACGGCAGTTCTACGTGTATGTGTGTGTGTGTGTGTGTGTGTGTGTGTGTGTGAACAGCTCAGGCCTCAGCGGCAGATAGGACAGACACTTAAACTGTTGTGCGTCCATACACACGTTACTGCTCAGCACCAAAGAGGAACAGCCTGCAGAAACGAGGAAACACAGGAGCCGGCTGCGACCTCGGTTGGCTGGGGAAAGCACACGCAGCCGACGAGGCCGCTCGGGAGCCCGAGGGCCTGCAGACCCGGCTCCGTGTCGGGTCTGTGTGCGGCTGGGTGGCGGCAAACACAGGTAGGGAGCCGGAGCCCACCTCCAGATGGGGCGGGGGTCCCAGGGCCAGGGCCACCCGTGAGGAGGGAAGATGGTGCCGGCGAGGTTCCCGTGCGAAGAGGGGCCGACGACGCGCCAGGATCCCTGTGTTCCTACCTCTCGGGACAGCAGGCGTGGACACGTGCTGGGCTAGAGCCCTGTCTGTCTCTGTCTCTCAGTCTCTGTCTGTCTGTCTGTCTCTCTCTCCGTGTCTCTGTCTGTCTCTGTCTCAACCCTCCACTGTCCCTCCCACCATTAACAGTCACAAGACTTCGCTTTGTTCCGTGATGCACTCTCCCCCTTTCCTGTTTGTCTCCGTCTACCAGCCGTCTGAGCCGCAGCACGGCACCCGGGAAGACTCACGACAGCCTCTCCAGCTGGCGCGCCACCACGGGGGGACACTCCTTGCCCCTCTCCAGGGAGCCGCGTCTCAGCATCAGGGTCTTCAGATGGATGTTCCTCTTGAGACTCCTGGTGAGGTCAGCCCCGTTGGTGGGGTTGAACGGGCAACCTTCCAGCCTGCGGGAGTCACAGCAACAGCAGCCCTGAGCTCCGGCGGGGGCATGGTGCCCCCAGCCACCCGACCTCGCGTCCTCCTCGGCCCTCATCCCTCCCTGAGAGCCGCGGGAGGGGGCTTCCACCCTCCCCGGGTGAACCCGCATCCGCTCAGCATCTGAACTGCACGTCAGCAACAGAAAACAGGCTCCCCTGCTGGCTCAGCTGGTAAAGAATCCACCGCAGTGCGGGAGACTCCGGCTCAATTCCTGGGTTGGGAAGATCCGCTGGAGAAGGGAAAGGCTGCCCACTCCAGGGTTCTGGCCTGGAGAATCCCATGGACTGCGTAGTCCACGGGGTCACAGAGGATCAGACACGACCGAGCGACTTTCCCTCGCACAGTAGAGCAACACACACGCGGGGCCGTGACGCACCGGCGTGGGTAACCGTGGGGCTCTAATCCCGAGACAGGGACTCCAGCCGCCCTAGAGCACACCTTCTTTCCAGGCTTATCCGCCACACCACCTTCAGGACGAAGAGCCATCGGACAGAGCGGGGGCTGCGGGCGGGGGGCGGGGTGGAGGAAGTGACGGTTAAAGCGCAACCCCCCAGTTACAAGGCGAGTGAAGTCGGGAGACCTCTGGTCCAGGGTGCTGACCGTGCTTAACTCGACGGCCGTGTGCACGGACGTGGCTGACAGAGCTGGTCTCAGGTGTTCAAACGGCGGCTTGTGAGCCGGCCAAGGGGTGATCAGCCTGACGGTGGTGAGCGGGTCACAGTGTGTGCAGGTATGAGGCCATCATCTTAAAAAAGCAGCTGAGTGAACGGTCACAGATAGGAGTGAAATGCCATTTACAGAGATGGACCCAGGGATGATCATACTGCGCGAAGTGAGTCAGACACAGACATTCTGGTATCACTTACACGTGGACTCTGAAGCATAACAGGAAGGAATTTACTTACACAAGAGAAAAGACTCACAAACAGAGGCAAAACACTCCCAGTTACCAAAGGGGAAAGCGGTGGGGAGAGGCAGAGAGCACGGGTCCGGGATGAGCAGGCGTGTGTTCAGGAGAGAGAATGTCCAGAACAGATCGCGATGCTGTACAGCGGAAGCAAAGACAACGTTGTAAAGCAACTATACTCCAATTAAACAGCAGAGTAGATGAAGCAATAAGGGTTTCCTCTAAAGCACAGGGGACTGTAGGGCTTCCCAGGCTAAAGACCCGCCTGCCAACGCAGGAGACGCCAGTTCCATCCCTGGGTCGGGAAGATCCCCTGGAGGAGGGCCCGGCAACCCGCTCCAGTGTTCTTGCCTGGAGAATCCCCCAGACAGAGGAGCCTGGTGGGCTACGGTCCAGGGGGTCGCACAGAGTGGGACAGGACTGAAGTGACTTGGCACAGCACAGCATAGCCCAGGGAGCTATCTTCAATATCTCACAATAACCTATAATGGGAAAGAATCTGGAAAGAAAAAACCCTATCTGCAGGACGGAATCACGTTGCTGTACACCTGACGCTAACACGATACTGTAAATCGATGACACTTTGGTAAAAGAAGAAGCCGGAACGAGGAGCAGCTGCGCCGCAGCGAGACGTCAGCCAGGCTGAGCCTGTGGCCCGCGCCCTGGGCGCCGGCGTGCTCTCCCCGCCGCGCCTCCGGCCTCACCTGAGACACTGCAGGAAGCACCTCGGGTGCCTCAGGGTGTTGCAGAGAGCATCCGTCACTCGGGGGCCCATTTCCGTGTCTCGGATTTCCAAGTGCCTCAGGTACTGGTTCTTCACCAAAACGCTGATGATGCCTTCACTCACCACGAGGGGGCCCACACGCTTAAAGCTGAAGAAGTAAGCGGTGTCAGTTACCACAGCGTCCTACTAACCCGTCAACCCTGAACGCTCTGGAAGGACGGATGCTGAAGCTGAAGCTCCAGTGCTTTGGCCCCCTGAGGTGAAGAGCTGACTCACTGGGAAAGACCCTGACGCTGGGAAAGAGAGAAGGCGGGAGGAGAAGGCGATGACAGAGGATGAGATGGTCGGATGGCATCACTGACTCCATGGACATGGGTTTGGGTGAACTCCGGGAGTTGGTGATGGACAGGGAGGCCTGGCGTGCTGCGGTCCATGGGGTCGTAAGAGTCAGACACGACTGGGGCTGACGCTGAGGTCAGGGTGACTGGCACTCACATGAGTTTTCGGAGGTTGCAGTGTGGATGCCTCAGGGCTGCGGCAAGAATCTCCACGGCCTCCGTGTCCATCGCGCTGTCTTTCACAGTCAGAACTTCCAAACTCTCGTGTGTCTTAAACACAGAGCAGAAGTCTTGCCACCAGAGGGAACTCCTGTCACTGCCTTCTGGTCTGTGTGGGAGTAAAGAAAAAAACAAACAGAAAAAAAGGCTCATCATTAGCGATGAAGCTCGAGAAAACCTACCAGCAAACCCAGGACTTGCTTATGACCGTGGATCCCTTTGGGGCTTTCCTGAGATGCCCTCACTTAGAAAGTGGCCCGGGGGACTTGCCTGGCGGCCCAGTGATTAAGAATCTGCCTCGCAATGCAGGGGGTGTGGGTTCCATCCCTGGTGGGAACTAAGCTCCCACGTGCCTGCAGAGCAGCAAACCCCCGCACTACAGCTCCTGAGCCCAGGAGGCACAGCTGGAGAGTCTGCGCTGCGAGGGGAGATCCCACCCGATGCAAGGAGGGAGCCGCCGCCGCCACCCAGACCCCACGCAGCCAAATGCATAACACATACTTAGCCAATCAGTACAAAGTCGCCCAGCAGAACTGCGCTGAGGCTCCTCACTCTATTCCAGAAGATTTGTGGCCCCACTTACAGTTTAACGTGACTGAGGGAGGGAGCGAGCTGCGCTGTGATCAGTCAGGATTCATGTGCGGGCAGGAATTAGGTCGCAAGATAGAAACCATATTCTTACTGTGTGCCTGTGAAACTGTCATTAAGGAGAAACGCCTTGAAGCAAGGCAGAGAAGGGGAAGTGTCATGTGACGCCCCGCGTACGTGGATCTGGAGAGAATCGATGCAGATGAACTTACGGAGCAGAAAGACTCACGTAGAGAACAAACTTTCGGTTCAGTTCAGTTGCTCAGTCGTGTCTGACTCTTTGGGAACTTCTGGTTAGCAGGGGGAAGGGTGGGGGGAAGGGATGGTCAGGGAGTTTGGGATGGACATGCTCACGCTGCTATTAAAATGGAGAACCACCAGGGACCTTCTGTAGACACAGGGTACTCTGCTCAGGGCTGTGTGGGGGCCCGGATGGGAGGGGGGTTTGTGAGAGAATGGACACACGTGTACGTAGGGCCGAGGCCCTTCACGGTTCACCCGAAACGATCACAGCACCGTTAATCAGCTCTACCACAACATAAAGTAAAAACTTAGAAACGAAGAGTAAGAACTCTATAAAGGAACAGAATAAGGGGAAAGTTTATTACTACTAGTAGGGCACGGTGAGCACAGAATCTAAACTCTCTCCCAACAGCAGCGTGTTCAGTGGTTCGGCTCTGGTTTTCGCCTTCACTCTTCCCATCACAGACGCCCCACTGGACAGCTCGTGCCTGGAGACTTAAACATTACAGCGTGCACGGGATGAGGGGGCAGACGGGGAGACTTAGTACAGTGTGTGCGCGATGAGGGGGACAGCAGGGGGCCCCACAGAATGAGGGGGACAGGGGGAGCCCCAGAGAACAACGGGGTGACAGGGAGCCCCACGTGCGTGGGGGCAGGGCCCTCGGCACAGCAGGAAGGAAGGTGAGCTGTGCACTCCGGCCAGTGCAGGAGATGTAACAGACGCGGGTTCGATCCCCGGGTCAGAAAGGCCCCCTGAAGAAGGACATGGCAACCCACTCCAGTGCTCTGGCCTGGAGAATCCCACAGACAGAGGAGCCTGGCGGGCTGCAGTCCGTGGGGTTGCAAAGAATCAGACACGACTGAGCAATTAAACGGCGGGAAGTTTAGAACGTCACACACTCTTAGACACGTTGGTCAGTGAAAATGCGCCAAACATTCACGACAACCCTCAGCCGAGACATAAACACTTGTTTCCTGCTCGTGTTTTCAACGAAGCCATCCTGTTTCAAGCAGAGTTACTTGGAATATGACTAAACACATGCCCTGCAGAACATGTAACCCAGCACTTCCTTCAGTCGCATGAAAGAGAAAAAAAATATACGAAGTTTCTCTCGTTCATTGATGGTCTCTGGGGTTCAGATAATGAAGTTACCATTGAGCCCACTGCTACCAATTCTCTTTTTTTTTGTTAAACCGGAACGGTCTGTTTATAAGACAAACTCCGATGCGCAAGGGATCCACTCATGACAGGCGGTCACCCTTGACGCCCAGGAGATGCTAGACAAGGTTCCCCAGCAGGATGTCGAATCCCACTGAAGGGGAGGTTCAAGCACTTACCGGGGGGAAGGAAGCCGGCCTGGCGAGAGGCTGGTCGCTTTGGCGACGGCCCAGGCGACGGCCAGTTCTAGCTCCTGCAGCCGTGGGCAGAACTTGAGGCAGAAGGCGGAGACCTGCAGGTCTTTGACCTCGCTGATGGCCAGCCTCGACTTCCGGTGGTCGTGGAGAATCTGACCCACGAAGGCCTCCTCCCGGATCTCGTGCAGACAGTAGAGAAGCTGGGGGAGCCCGTGCTTTGGGGTCGGGAGGTCACCGTCGGGCGGCATGGTGGCAACCTTCAGCAGCTTCCTCCTGTTACCCAGGGACACCTTGCACCCAAACAGCTGCTCCACGGCCAGGGCGCACGTGTCATTCAGCAGGCCAAACAGGAAGAGCGCCATCCCGGCCAGGTGGTTTCTCCTTCTCTCGGGATGAGCGAGCAGCTGTAAGACGCGGAAGCGGTCCAACGCCTGGAAATTCCTGAGCCTCTGCGGGAAGCAGAGGACGAAGAGCAGGGCGGCAAAGAACTCCTGGAAGCTCGGGTGGGTGAAGGCGACAAGGTCCCCGCCAGCCACCGCCCTGCGGAGGACCCTCACCCCGAGAAACGCCTCGACGTCCCTTTCGTCCAGTCTGGCCAGGCTGAGGTCTGTCTCACCGAACACCCACTGGTTCTTCCACATGCCTTCTGCAGCCAAGGAGCACAGACGTTTCAATTGCTCCTGGTGGGTCTCGCCGACGACGTGCCTCACCCTGGTTGGCAACAGGCTGGAGAGGTAGTGGGCGAACACGGCCGTGGCGTTGGGGAACGCCCGCGGCAGGCCGCTTCCTCTCTCCATCTGCCGCTTCAGACAGGAGCAGACCAGCCAGCAGGTGACGGGGACTCGGCACATGGAGAAAAGGACCGCGTTGCCCGTGGCGAAACTCAAGGCTGCGTCAGCATCGTGCCTGTTTTTGAAGTACGACCTGAAATACATGGATCTCTCAGGCGCGCTGAAGCCCGTCAGGGGGATCAGAGAGGGGCCTTTCAAAAAGGGGCTCACGGTCTTCCACAAGCTGGACCTCAGGAAGATGATGAGCGTGGCGTCAGGGAGCATCCTTTTGCTCAACAGACTGGTCAGGAGGACGGAGCCTGGCATTTTCTGGCCCCAGTCTTCACTCAGGTCCTCCGGTCTGTCTATGAGGGTCAAGGTTAGCTCCTCGAAGCCGTCCAGCAGGAGGAGGAGGTGCTCCGGGTGGGAGAGGATCCTAGATGCGAGAGCCGGAGACCCGGACAACTTGTGGGCGATCAGCTCGGAGAAGCTCTGCTCCTCCGGCCGGTCCAGCTCCTGGCAGTGGAGGTAGAAAGCGAGCCAGCCCTTGTGGGCATAGAACATGTCCTGCGCCCATTGCAGCATCAGTGTTTTGGCCACGGTGGTTTTCCCGACACCGGCGTCTCCCTGCAGGACCACGGTCCTGGGCTGTCTTCCTTGGGGCTTTCTGGGGAGAAGAAGGCACTGCAGGAGAGTCTCTTCTCTGCAGGGCTCTTGGTAAAAGAAGTCCACGTTGTTCCCAGGCCAACATGTCCTGTCGCACAGGGTGGAGTGCTCACTCATCACACGTGCCTTGTACTCCCGAATTTTATCTGCAAGAACGAGACGGCGGAGACACGGGGTCCAGCATCAGCTGTTGCTGAGAACTAAGCGACCAACCAGAGAGCGAGCCTGCGTGTCTACCGCCGGCTCTATGACACAGGTGCACTGATCAGGCGCTTCTGCTGCAAGCGCTGGCGGTCCGGGGGCGAAGGCTCCACGCTCCCAATGCAGGGGGCGCGGGCTCTGCCCCTGGCCAGGGAACTAGACCCCGCATGCTGCAGCTAAGACCTGGCACAGCCAAAAGTAGATTAAAAATATATTATGAAAAAGACTGAATCCAACCAAGTGAGAGAGAGAAGGATGGTGGCTGGACTTCCTCCTGAGATGAGTCCTTTATCTGAAGTTCCGGTTCACAGAAGGGACACTGGCACACCCGTTTGCAGCCCCCTGCGCCTCAGGAAGCCACCATCTCATCCCAACCCATCACCTCTCGTCCGCCAGGGTCTATGCAGGGCCAGCACGCACCAGACTCATCTTCCTCCAAAGTCAGCACCCTCCTTCTCAGGCTCGAGGCCTCCGGTTCCAAGTTAGGTAACATTTCTGGAACAGACCGAAAAAACAAAAAAGGAGCCTGTCTCACAGGCATGACAAGACGGACAGAAAGACATAGCCGCCCAGAGGCAACAGGGCCTTTAAGGAGAGCGGCGGCCAAGCCATCGGTCCTCTCCCCTTCTTGGCGCAGGGAGAGGGAAACTCCCGGCTTCCATCGCCGTGGTGGGAGGCGAGAACGGTGGGGAGGCGAGAACGGTGGGGAGGCGAGAACGGTGGGGAGGCGAGAACGGTGGGGAGGCGAGAACGGTGGGGAGGCGAGAACGGTGGGGAGGCGAGAACGGTGGGGAGGCGAGAACGGTGGGAGGCGGCGGCACCGGGCAGGGTGTCTGTGTGTGTGCTCAGTTGCTTAGTCATCAGGTAAAGCCAATGTCAGAAAGGTGGGGAAAGGAGGGAAGTTCTAGAATAAAAGTGTTTCAAAAGCTGTGATGCGTGCGTGCTGAGTTGCTTCAGTCGTGTCTGACTCTTTGCGACCCCGTGGACTGTAGCCCACCAGGCTCCTCTGTCCATGGGATTCTCCAGGCAGGAATGCTGGAGCAGGTCACCATTTCCTTCTCCAGGGGATCTTCCCGACCCGGGGATGGAACTTGTGTCTCCTACATTGCAGGCGACCTCTCTACCACCAAGCCGCCAGGGAAGCCCATATGTGTGTGTGTGTGCGTGCAGAGACACACACACTCACACTCACACACACTCACACACACACACACTCCACTACTTGCCCTTGTTCAGCTGGCCCACAGGAGCGGCTGAGAAAGCGCTGAGTTCTCCAGCCCCCAAGCCCGCCCCACCCTGTTCTAGATCCCCTCTCACCGTTCAGCTCCCTCTGCATCTGAAGACACAGCTCTGTCTGGTTCATCTTGGTGAAGATGTCACGAGCCACCTCCCAGGCGCGTCGTCCTGGGAAGTACTCGGTCAGCAGATGGACCACCTCGCCGCAGCGAGCTGACTTCAGCTGGCCCCAGGTGAGCGGGGTGCAGCCGGGGCTGGGGTCCTCCTCCGCCAGAAGCTCCTTGAACCTCTGTAGCTGCTCCGCGCTCACAGACAGCATGAAGAGCATGACTCCGTCTCTGAAGGGGAGGGTGGAGGAGGAGGAGGAGGGCTCCAGCGAGGGAGGGGAGACACCAGAGCGGGACAGAGGGGAGGACGGGCAGGAGCAGGGGTCAGAGTTCAAGCCCACGTCGCCCATGGTCACTCAGGGTCGGGAACCGCAGCGCCGGCGGGCAGAGGGGATCAGCTGGCAGGGAAGACAGAGGCAGCCTGCGGAGACATGAGGTTACAGAGCGTGAGAGCACCACCTGGGGAGGAGGTTTACGTCGTCTAGACTTGATGGAGCCTGGCGGCTTCCCTGGTGGTCGAGACCTAAAGAACCCGCCTGCAGCGCAGGAGACCCAGGTTCCATCCCTGGGCGGGGAAGAGCCCCTGGAGGAGGAAATAGCAACCCGCTCTAGTACCCTTGCCTGGAGAATCCCACGGACGGAGGAGCTTGGGGGGCTGCAGTCCTCAGGGTCACGAAAGGGTGTGATGTGACTGAGTGGCGAACACTGTAAGCGGTGGAGCCTGTCACACGCTGGATTTTCTCTTTCCCTCCCTTCCTGGGAAATTCTCTGTCCTGTGGGAAGACCTGGGGTCCATCCGGTGCTGGGGCTCAGCATTTAGACTCAAATGCGCTCTAGTGTTTATTCTCTTCTCACCTTTGATGGCAGGAATCTTATCACAGGTGCTGGGCACGGTTCTCAGAGAGACACACGCAGAGGTACGTTTAAGACAGTGCCTGGTACATCAAAGCGAGTAGTGACTCAGGGCTTCCTTCTACACCATGGTCATTTTAAAGACTCAATGAGCGTTTATAAAAAGCACCTGAAACCAACGTCTCCGTTTAGGAAGGTGAAACACTCAGGAGAGGGCCGCTGGTTAGATTTGCGTGACAATGGGAATTTCTTAGGGCTGCTGAACTGTACAGTTAAATGCGGTTAATATAGTAGGTTTTATATTGTGTCACATTTACCACAATAAAAAAAAAGCCAACGTCAAAAGGGCGGGGAGGGGAGGGAAGTTCTAAAATAAAAGTGTTTTAAAAGCCATAATGCGTGCTTGCTAAGTCGTTTCAGTCCTGTCTGACTCTTTGCAACCCCATGGACTGTAGCCCACCAGGCTCCTCTGTCCATGGGATTCTCCAGGCAAGAATACTGGACTGGGTTGCCATTTCCTTCTCCAGGACATCTTCCCAACCCAGGGATCGAGCCTGCGTCTCTTGCGTCTCCTGAACTGGCAGGCAGGCTCTTTACTCCAGCGCCACCTGGGAAGCCCAAAGGCTGTAATAAAAGCGGATGCAACTTGTATTCCTAGTTTAAACAAGACAGCTGTAGGAGACATTCGTAGGACAGCTGCGGAAATTTGAATATGGATTTGATAATATATGGTATTAAAGAACTGATGAAAATATATATTTTTTAAAAGGTATATACGTTATACCCTTCTACCGATCTTCACATCACATCCTCTTGCACTGGCTGGCACCGGATTTACTGTGTGTAAACAGCGGAATGGGGAGGAAGAGAGAAGGAAGTCTTTATCAGGAGGGGCTTGTGCCTCTGCCTCCTTATGCTCACATCCTATTGCTTCTCTGAGGTTTGTCTTTTTTTTTTAGATTTTGGGATGTGGACCATTTTCAAAGTCTTTATTGCATTGGTTACCATAATGCTTCTGTTCCATGTTTTGGATTTTTGGCCACAAGGCACGTGGGATCTTAGCCCCCTGACCAGGATGGAACCCGCCCCCACACCGGAAGGTGGGGTCTCAACCGCTGGACCACCAGGGGAGCCGCTCTCTGAGTCATCCTCCCCATCTTTCCGCGCTCACCCCGCTTCCGGGAACTTCCCGGTGGCTTCAGTCATCCGGTGTTGGGCGCTGACTCCAAGTTCTCTCTCTTTCCCTTCCCGCAGTGGTTTTGGACAATTGCAAGCTCCCTGTGGGTAAGAACCACCTCCACTCTTGATTCCGTTATTCTGCTATTAGAGCAAAAAGAAGCAGCCTAGGCTAAGAAAAAGGAAAGATCTTCAATATAACAACCTAACTTCACACCTCGAGGAACTAGAAAGAAGCGCAAACTAAGCCTCGCGAATGCACGGGTCTGACCCAGTAACGGTGAGGAAGCGCCGCGGAAGACTAGGACGTAGAAAGGAAAACAACCCACTCACCCCAGGAGAGCTAGGCTTCCTGGCTCCTTCCTGGCCCAGACACCTCCCAAAGCAGAGAGAAGGCGCCGGCGGCCCGCCTTCTCCTTTATAAGCTCCGGGCTCCACTCAGCTTCCCATTGGCTGCGGCTGGCTCGTTGCCGCCTCCTCACCGCACAAGCTGGAAAGCGTTTAGCATTCTGAGTGGGAGGCCCTGGGCTGCAAGGCTTGTCCTCACCGGTGCTCCCATTTGGGAAGGACCTGCGCCCCTGCCTCTATTCAGAAGAACAGGCAACTTTAGAAAATTACAGATTTGGGGCGTTCCCCGGACTCGTAGAGGGCAAAACGCTTGTCCTCAGCCCAGAGATGCTGCGTCCAGCGGTCAACCTCTAGAGCCATTAACCGGATGATCTTGTTCCCATGACCGTCACCCCTATTTGGAATGTAATTTCACTGAGCAAAAGGAAGGTTTTGGTATCAGCAGGGCCTAATGTGGGTCTCCCCAAAACAGACCCTCTCAGAGGGAGACCCAGAGACAGAGCGTGTCAGAAAATCACACACACACATCTTGGTCATAGCTTTTCCACAAAATCTGTTGGGTTTTCCAATATGTAATCAAGAATCTGCATATACACTTCACCTGTTCTTTTCCAGGCCTTACGCCTTGCTCTAATTGCTTCCTCATTGCTAAATTTAAAACTAATTACGATTGCCCATTGCCTGGATCCTCAGCCTATTAAAGGTGGAAGGCAGGGCACATATGGGTTATTCTCAAATATCCTTTGGTATTGATTTCTAACATAATTCCACAGTGACAAGTGCACAGACTTTGTATGCTTTCAAAACCTTTAGACCGTGACATTTTTTCACCTGGATATGTTCAGTCCTAAAGGAAATCAACCCTGAATATTCCTTGGAAGGACTAAAGCTGAAACTCCAATCCTTTGCCCACCTGATGCGAAGAGCTGACTCATCAAAAAAGACCCTGACGTTGGGAAAGATTGAAGGCGGGAGGAGAAGGGGACGACAGAGGATGAGATGGCTGGATGCCATCACGGACTCGATGGATATGAGTCTGAGTGAACTCCGGGAGATGGTGATGGACAGGGAGGCCTAGTGTGCTGCGGTTCAGAGGGTCGCAAAGAGTCGGACACGACTGAGCGACCGAGCAACAACATGTTCCAGTGTCTCCTAGTGCACACTCCATGGGAATGTGAATAGAGTTTATTCCCTGCTGTGTGTGAAAGCTGTGTCAATCTTAGTTGCTGAATTGGTTCATAGTGCGTTTAGGGCTACAGATCTTTCTATGGGCTTTCCCCGTGGCTCAGTGGGAAGGAGTCTGCAAAGCAGGGGCTGCAGGAGGTGCAGCTTTGATCCCTGGGTCAGGAGGATCCCTCGAGTAGGAAATGGCAGCCCGCTCCAGCACTCTTGCCTGGAGAATCCCATGACAGAGGAGCCTTGCGGGCTACAGCCCATCGGGTTGCAGAGTCGGACACGACTGAAGCGACTTAACATTACACACACATACCCTTCTACTTTCTGTCTATTCATAATATTGATTTCTAAGAGTTCAATATTGAAACTCCAACTAGAAATCTTAATTTATCTACTTAAAAAAAATTGCGATAGTGGAATTTTATGTAACTCTGTTCTGAGTTTCTCAAGCCTACTGTAAATGTGCTATCCTACTTTCAGACTTTAAAAAAATTTAAAAGAAAGGGCGGCAGGGTGGGGGGGGGGGAAGGTGGATGGTGGGGCGGACCAAGTGCATTTTCCTTCTGCTTTGGGAGATGTTTATGACAGGAAGGAGTCGAGAAGCCTACTTCCCTCCAGGGGTGAGTTAAATGAGTTTAAATGGTTAGTTAAAAATCACTAATTTAATTGTTAATACAATAGTAAATAGTGGTGGTATAAAGACTAAGCTGCCTCCATCCTGCCTTCAGTGGAAAAGCCTCCGTGTTTCTGGTTCACGGGTGGTTTTCCTGGCGTTGGGAGAAGAAATGGTTCCAGATGTGGTTGTGATTTTCAGACCTCACAGACGCTTTTTTAAATTTTTGTTTTATTGAAGTGTAGTCGATATACAATGCTGTGTTCCTTTCTCCTGTACAGCAAAGTGGTTCAGTTACACGCAGACACGTACATCCTTTTCAGTAGTCTTTTCCATGAGGGGTTATCCTGGGAAGCTGGACACAGTGCCCTGAGCTCTGCGGTAGGACCTTATCCCCCCTCTATAATCGTTCACATCCGCTACTCCACAGCCCCAGTCCTCCCCAGCCTCTCCCTTGGCGACCAGCAGTCTGCTTCCTCTGTCGGAGCCTCACAGACTCTTTATTCGTCTCCTCTCTCATCATCCTGTTAAGACCTCTGGACACACCCCCGCCCTGAAGACGGTTGTTGTTTTCCAGCTGCTAAGTTGTGTCCGACTTTGCGACCCCATGGACTGCAGCACACCAGGCCTCCCTGTCCATCACCAACTCCGGGAGTCTACTCAAACTCATGTCCATCCAGTCAGTGATGCCATCCAGCCATCTCATCCTCTGTTGTCCCCTTCTCCTCCTGCCTTCAGTCTTTCCCAGCATCAGGCTCTTTTCCAATGAGTGCGTTCTTATCAGGTGGCCAAAGGATTGGAGCTTCAGCTTCATCAGTCCTTCCAATGAATATTCAGGACTGATCTCCTTTAGGATGGACTGGTTGGATCTCCTTGCAGTCCAGGGGACTCTCAAGAGTCTTCTCCAACAGCACAGCTCAAAAGCATCAATTCTTCGGCGCTCAGCCTTCTTCACGGCCCCACTCTAGGACAGTATTCACACCAGTGGCCTCCGGCCAATGGGGGAGATTTCATTTACATCAGCTGGGTTTTAATTAGAACCCCATCTCTGCGTCCCTCTCCTAGCCAGGGCGACTTACACCTGGAAGAGAAGGGCTCCTGGATCACCTGTGGCAGGTGGCTTCTCCACCTCTCGGGAGACGCGGCTGCGGCGGAGGGGGCGGGACAGCCGCGGACAGACCTGATAGGAGCTGGAGGGCCCCGGGCTAATCGCGGGCTGGGGAGGGGTGGGGCGTCTGCGTTCCAGAAACTTGCAAGAGCTGAGGAGACAGCTTGGTGAGTGAGGTCTTCTTACACTGGCTTTTTATTTCTTTTCTTTTTTTAAACAGCTTTGTTGAGATGGATTTAAAGGTAAGGGGGGAAAAAACCCAGCTATATTGAGGTATAATTAAATACGAAAAAAAAAAGAAAAAACACCAACCCACAGCACGCAAACATTTAACAAGCAGCTTAATGAGTGTGAACACAGACAAGGGGAGACGTAGCCAGAACCTCCAGAAGTTTTTTGCAGGGTCTGTGTGTGTGGCGGGAACATTTAACTTGAGGCGGACCCTCCTACAATTTTCAGGGTACAAAAGCGTATTGATGACTGGGGGCCCTTTGCTGTAGGGCACATCCCCAAACTAATTCCTTCTGCATGATTTGCACTTAGTCTGGGAGATACATAGCGATACAATAGGCTCTTAGCCTTAAAAAGGAAGGAAAAAATGGAAGTGTTAATTGCTCAGTAGTTTCTGACTCTGTGCGACCCCATGGACTGTAGCCCGTCAGGCTCCTCTGTCCATGAGATTTCCCACAAAAATGCTGGGGGGGGGGGCGGTTACCGTTTCCTCCTCCACGGATCTTGCCGACCCAGGGGTGGAACCCGGGTCTCCTGCATTGGGAGGCGGATTCTTTACGGCTGAGGCCCCTGGGAAGCCCTGCTTGTGGAAGGGAGAGGTCAGTAAACGCAGCAAAACAAGGCAGGCGGGCTGCGCGGAGCAAACGGCGCGTGGCTGGATCCGGCTGCGCGAGGCGGGTGACAGTCGCGGTGCCCGGCCTCCGCTGTCTGTTTCCGCAGGAGCTGTTCCTGCTGCGGCTGGAGACCTCGCTCCCGGGCCGATGGCTTCCCCTGCCGGCATTTCTGGGCACGATGGTGCCCGTGCCCAGCTGCTGTCCCACCTGAGGCGCTTGGATCCCTGGCAGCTGGAGGACTTCAAACTCGGCCTGCAGTGCCCGGAGCTGCTGCCGGCGGGCGCCCGCAGGATCCCCTGGGCAGACCTGAGAGCCGCGGGCCCCGCCGACCTGCTCTGCCTGCTGGAGGAGCGCTACCCCGGGAGGCGGACGTGGGAGGCGGCCCTCCGCGTCTTTGAGGACCTGCGGCTGAGCTCGCTGTGCGAGCGGCTGCGAGCAGAGCTGCACGGTGAGCGGGCGGCGGGCGCGCTGCCGGGCGTTTGTGGGGTCCTCCCTGACTGCGGGTCCCCCCTGAGCGGCAGCCTCCCTGACGGGCTGTGGGAGTCCGGCGCCCGGGCCCGGGAGCGGGTGGTGATGGAAAGAAAGCACCAGGAGGGAACTGAAAGTTCAGCTCTGTTACTAGACAGCTTTCGTTTCAAAAACCTTCACTTCTTACTCATTCTTGGCTGTGCTCCGTCGTCACTGCTGCGCCCGGGCTTTCTCTAGTTGCAGTCAGCGGGGCGTCTCTGGCTTCCGAGCACGGGCCGAGGTGCACGCGGGCTCCCCCGGCCTCCAGAGCACCGGTGCAGGAGTTGAGCAGGACTGCATTTGCGCCGCAGCCTGTGGGATCTTCCCGGACCAGGGATTGAACTGGTGTCTCCTGCGTTGCAAGGCAGATTTGTAGCCATTGGGCCACACAGGGGAGCCCTGCTTTTCTTTTCTTTCTTTTTTTTTTAAAAGCTTATTTAGTTATTTGAGTTTCCCCAGTGGCTCAGTGGTAAAGAATTCACCTGCCAATGCAGGAGACACAGGAGATTCAGGTTCAATCCCTAGTCTGGGACGATCCCCTGAAGAAGGAAATTGCAACCTACCCAATATTCTTGCCGGGGAAATCCCGTGGGCTGCGGTCCACAGGGTCTCACAGAGTCCGACACGCCTGAGTGACTTACCACGCACATCAATGTTCCCTACACGCCCTCCAACATTTATTGCTTGTAGACTTTTCCATAGCCATTCTGACTGATGTGAGCTGATAGCTCATTGTAGTTTTGATTAGAATTTCTGAAATATTTAGCAAAGTGGAGTGTTTCTCTCTTTTTAAAAATTGGAGTATAATTGCTTTCAAGGTTACAATGTACTTAAAAAAACCAGTAGGAGTAAACTTGGAAATTGGCTTCTTCACCGTCTGCCCTGCTTTGAATTCTTTTTCCTGGACTTACTCCTGGACGTTTGTTGATCATGGGTGTTTTTTCCTTACCGCCGGGAGGCCAGGTGAATGGTAAGTGCCCATCCGCAGAGGTTTTTCAGGTGTTACCAAAAGTGGCCACAAGGCGGCAGCATTTCCTCATGCGCTACTTAATTCAGTTTTTAGTTTCTACTGGAGTCCAGTAGATTCCCCATGTTCTGTTTGCTTTAGGTTTACAGGAAATTGCTTCAGCTATACCTAGACGCTTATATATTCTTCCTGGAGTATTCCCATTTAGGTTATCACAGTGTGTTCGATAGACTTCCCTGTGCTATTCAGTAGGTTTTTAAAAATTATCTGTTTGATATATACTAGCGTGTATATTTGGAGAGGGCAATGGCACCCCACTCCAGTCCTCTTGCCTGGAAAATCCCATGGACGGAGGAGCCTGGTGGGCTGCAGTCCATGGGGTCGCTAAGAGTCGGACACGACTGAGCGACTTCACTTTCCCTTTTCCCTTTCATGCATTGGGGAAGGAAATGGCAACCCACTCCAGTGTTCTTGCCTGGAGACTCCCAGGGACGGGGGAGCCTGGTGGGCTGCCGTCTATGGGGTCGCACCGAGTCGGACGCGACTGAAGCGACTTAGCGGCAGCAGCAGTGCGTGTCTGTTAACCAAGCTCTTAATGTATCCTTCCCCCTGGACTTATAATCATGAGTTGCTCTTTTAGTCTGAGTCTGTTTCTGCCTCTAAATGAGTTCATCAGTGTGCATTATCGCTTCTGTCTGTAAGAGCGGCCCTTCTCCCTCTCTGGCTTCGCGCCGTGTGGTAAATCTCTCGGTCCATCCATGCAGCTGCGTTGGCACTTTCCGTTCTTTTTCGACGGCTGCGTGTCTTCCAGGGCGTCGGTGGCCCCCTCCTCTTCATTTCTCTACCGATGGACACTCTGCTCTGACGCTGTGTCTCGTATATTGCGAACAGTCCTGCCCTGAAGATTGAGTTGCCTGTGTCGTTTTAAACTGATTTTCTCCGGACCTAAGGCAAAGGGTGGGGTTGCCGGATCAGGCGGTTAGTCTGTGCTTAGAGTTCCCTGGTGGCTCAGACGGTAAGGCGCCTAGTGTTTTAAGGAATCTCCATACTGCTTTCCTTGGTGGCCGCACCCACCCACGTCCCTCCCCGCCCACAGAGCAGGAGTCGTCCCTGTTCCCCCGCCCTCCGCAGCCATTATCTTTGCAGGTCTTTCAAGGATGGCCGTTCTGAGGGGTGGGCTGATGGCACCTTATTGCCGTTTTGATGGGCATTTCTCTAACAGTGATGCCGAGAATCTTTTCACGTGCTGTATGGCCACCTGGATGCCTTCCTTGGAGACATGTCCATTTAGGTCTTTGGCTCATTTTCCCATTAGGTTGTTTGGTTCGTATTTTCGGATTTGCTCTGCATGAGCTGTTTGCATGCTTCAGAGATGAGTTTCTTGTGTGTATCTTCATTTGAAAGGTTTTTTTTTTTTTTTCTCATTCTGAGGCTTGTCTGTTTCTTTATGGCTTTTCCTAGCTGTGCAAATGCTCTTCCCTTTCACTGAGTTTTCTTTTTCATTTTTCTGAGTTGGGCCCAAAAGCCCTGCCTGTGGTTAACGTGGAAACTCGCTCTGCCTATACTTTGCCCAAGAGGTTGAGAGCAGTCGTGCCCCCATGGAGGTCTTCAATCGATTTGGGGTTTCTTTTCCTGTCTGGGGTTCGGAAGCGTCCTAACTTCATTCTCTTTTCACTTGTTTAATGACCCTCCACTTAGTCCTCCCTCCTGGCTGTTACCAATTTCCCAACGTCAGTGCAGGAGGCTTCCTTTTCTCCACACCCTCTCCAGCATTTATTGTTTGTGGACTTTTTGACAAAGGCCGCTCTGACCAGTGTGAGGCGATGACCGCCTTTCAGTTCTGGTTTGCATTGCTCTAAAGCTTTAGCGATGTTGAAAGCTTTTTCATGTGATTTTTAAAAAGCAGTGTGAGTAAAACTAACCTCTTGAAATTTGCCTGTTAAACGTCTACTCCGTTTTGAATTCTTTCCCCAGACCTACCCAAGGACATTTTTGTTTCTTTCCATCCATCCTTGCAGGCTTGGTGATATTAAGTGCCCATGAAGTGAAGTGAAAGTCGTTCAGTTGTGTCTGACTGTTTGCGACCCCATGGACTATATACTCCATGGAATTCTCCAGGCCAGAATACTGAAATGGGTAGCCTTTCCCTTCTCCAGGGGATCTTCCCAACCCAGGGATCAAACCCAGGTCTCCCGCATTGCCGGCGGATTCTTTACCAGCTGAGCCACAAGGGAAGCCCAGGAATACTGGAGTGGGTAGCCTAGCCCCTTCTCCAGCGGATCTTCCCGACCCAGGAATTGAACCGGGGTGTCAGGCATTGCAGGTGGATTCTTTCCCAGCTGAGCTATCAGGGTCAATTGCCCATGAGCGCAGGTTTTTCCACTGTAGTTACCAAAAGAGACCACAAGGTGGCAGCATTTTCCCACGCGCAACTTTTTTCTCCTTTTGGTAATATAATTTTTAATTTCTATTGGAGCAGCGTTGATTTCCGATGTGTTTGTTTCAGGCGAGCAGGACCATGACTGAGGTATACATGCGTGTGTATCTTTTTCTTCTCTTCCCATGTATGTTATGACAGTGTGTTCAGTAGATTTCCCTGGGCTAACAGTAGGATAAGAAATGTGTGTCTGTTAATCCCAGCCTCTTAACGTCTCCCTTCCCCTCCCTTTTTCCCTTAATAATCACAAGTTGGTTTCCTAAGTCTGTGAGTCTGTTTGTAAATGAGTTCACTGGTATGAAGTGATGGCTCTCTCCTGTACGTGGTCTCTCTCCCTGGCTTCGCTTAGTGCGGTCATCTCTCACTCCATCCATGCTGCTCACAGAAGCATTTTCCCCCGCTCTTTGTGATGGCTGAGTGTGTTCCGGTGTGTGGATGGACCAGGCACTCATTTTTCTGTCAGTGGATGTTTTGGCCAAGGCTCTGCCTAGGGTATTATGAAGAGTGCTGCCCTGAAAACAGGGGTGCACGTATCATTTCAAATCATGATTTTCTGTGGATCTAAGCCAAGGTGTGGGCTTAGATGTGGTAACTCCATGTTTAGTGTATTAAGAAATCTCCTCGCTGTTTTCCTTCCTACATCCGGCCTACACTGTGGGAGGATTCCATGCTCCCGTCGCCCCCTGTGCGACACTTAATCTTTCCAAAATCTTTTGGAGGATGGCCATTCTGAGCAGTGGGACTGATAACATCATGTGTTTTGATTTGCGTTGCTTGAATAATTAGTGATGCAGAGTCTCTTTCCATGGGCTTTTTATCTTCTAATCAGCCCTGTTATGAATTCTCTCCCGGTGACTTACCTCGGGATCATTTCTTGAGGGCAGGTGTCATTTCCAGCCCCGCAGGCCTGGTGAATAGTCGGCCCATCAACACCGGTTTTCAAGGGGTTGTTACAGGGAATGGCCACAGGGCGGCAGCATTTCTTCCTGCCCAACTCCGGTTACCTGGGCAACCAGAGCCTCCGGGCGAGTCCTGTTCCTGGGGTGTTAATTAGAATGGAGACACCTAAGGCCTGTGTGTCCTTCTCCTTACCTTTGATCCCCAGACACACCCCAGTTCCTGCCACACCGCTCTGCAGAGGGAGCTGTCCTCAGGCGGGGACCCTAAGGGAGGAGGCTGAACCCCACCCCCAGGACACACGGAGCCCCCGGGACTTTGCGAAGCGCCTCCAGCCCAGAGACCGCACGGCCCTTTGGGGGCGCTGGGCTTGCCTCTGCGGCGGGAGAGACCCCTGGGTCTGGAGAGGGTGGGCTCAGGCTGCCGGGAACGGGAAGGCCAGGTCCGGGGAGGGGGGGGTGGTGCTCACTGCAGGCACAGCCTGCCCGGCGCCCTCAGCCCCTTCCCGCCTGGGGACCCGAGCCTGCTCAGGCCCCAGGGCTGCGACACCAGCCCGGGTCCCCAAGGCCTGAGGGGACAGGGTCAGCGGCTCTTCTGTCTTTTTCTCTCCCTCCCTCCATGTTTATTTTCAGTTGGAGTATATAGGTGAGTTATGATGGTGTGGGATTTTTTTTTTTTTTTGGTGTACAGAAACTTAGTTCATTTATACATAGACATATGTGCTCTTTTCTGGTTCTCTCCCGTATATACAGTGTTGAGTGGGGTTCCTCGTGCTCCGCAGTGGGTCCTTGCGGATTCTTTTATAAATAGTAGTGAGTCTGTGTTCTCTTGCCTGCCGATCCCTCCCTGCTGCACACCTTTCCCTTTGGTAGCCGTCGTTTGTGAGGCTGTTTCCGTTTCCTAAGCAAGGTCATGTGTATCCACGTTGAGATTCCAGCTCTCAGTGGTGTTACGTGGCGCTTGTCTTTCCTCTTCTCCTGGCCTCGCTCCGTGTGGTCGCCGCTTCGCTTCCCCGCGGCTGAGCGTGGCGTCTCTCGCCCGTTCTTGCGGCGGGCGGACACTGCCTTCCGTCCGTGCGCCCCCCTCCTTTGTCCAGCCCTCTGTCCTCTGCACTCAGGTTGCTTCTGCGTCTTGGCTGTTGGACCTGGTGCCGCTGTGACCGTCGTGGTGCGGGCGTCCTTAAAGTTTTGGGTTCTCTGGGTCTGCGCTTGGGTGTGGGGTGGCTGCGTCCGTGTATGGTGGGTGTTTAGCTGTCTCCTGCTCCAGTGTGGGAGCTGGTGACGGGCGTGATGGAGCAGTACATTACAGAACCCGGTAGACGGTGAGCGATGCAGGGTAGAGGAAAGAAGGGGAAGGGCTGGGGAGGGGAGGGGAGGGCGAGCAGGGGCCGGGGAAGGCGCGTGGTGCATTCTTAACAGGACCACCAACTACCTTTTTTTTTTTTTGCTTTTACAGTTGGTGGGGGCCAGATATTTTTCTTTTCTTTTTAAAATCGTCTTTCTGGGAGTATAGCTGCTTACAGTGCTGTCGGTTTCTGCTGCGCAGCAGGGCGAGGCAGCCGTCTGTGCACCTAGACCCTCTTGGACTCCCCTCGGTCGCCGCGAGCGCTGAGCGGAGCTCCCTGCGGGCCGGCAGGTTCTCACTAGGCGCCTGTTTACGCGCAGCCTCCACAGTGTGTGTCCCCGTCTCCCAGCCACCCACCCCCGCCCCTCTTGGTGTCCGTAGGCTTCTTCTTCTCGTCTGTGTTGTGTTTCTATTTCTGCTTTATAATTAAGATCATCTCTGCCAATTTTTTCAGACTCCACATATATGTAATTCATAAACAATGTGTATTTCTCTTTCTGACTTACCACACTCTGACACACTGTAGGTCCACCCAGGTCGCCAGGGGCCAAGATGTGAGCAGACTCCGAGGGGATGGAGCGAGCCAAGCGGAAATGGCGAGGGTGGCGGGTTGGGGCGGGGAGCATTCCAGACCAGGTGGGGGGTGCTGGCTGCATCCAGGGCCCCAGGAAGTGGTATTTTTTTTAATAATTAAAAAAAATTTAATTGAAAGATAATTACTTTACAGACTTGTTTTCTGTCAAACCTCAACATGAATCGGTCACAGGTATACACATGCCCCTCCCTCTTGCAGCTCCCTCCCATCTCCCCGCCCACCCCACCCCTCTGAGTCTCCTGAGCCAGGCAGCAAATTCCCCTGGCTGTCTTTTTTTGAGCACGGGAATGGACGTTTCCGTGTTACTCTCTCCGTGCGTCTCCCCCTCTCCTCCCCTGTCCCTGTGTCCACAGGGGTGCGCTTTCAACATGAGCTGCGGCTTTGCAAAGGAGCATGTCTCCAGTGTGGTCAGGTTGATAAGCTGGAAGGTATGACGTTCAGTCTCTTTAATCCCACGTCTGGCAGAGAAACGGTTGGTTCTGCTGAGATCACCCGTGGTTCTGAGCTTGTTTTCCAGCTGGGCAGAATCTCAGCATCCCAACCTCACTGTTTCATTTCAGAAATGTCACAGGTGTGCAGACTCCAAGACCCAAACCAGGAAGAGCCAGCGGCGCTGGAAGAGACAGGTTTGTAGACTACTTCGCGATGATCGCAGACAAGCTGCTCGGTGGAACATGCATTCCACGCGTTCTACTTTTGCCCCTGCCTTGAAATTGCGTTCCAGTTACAGTGCGCCAGAAACTAGCCGACCTGACCTTCCGATCAAGCCTGGAAGAGCCAACAGGTCACCATTAGCCGGATGTTCTCACCGGGTCCCCTCTGAGGGGTTAGGTACAGTGTCCGCCTCTGGACTTTGCGCTGCAGTGATAGGTAGCTGTATTTTATTTTTTACACAATTGTAACAGGTTGCATTGTATTTACAGTTTTTTTTGAAAAAAATTATTAGCTATATTCCCCGTGTGGTACACAGCATCCTTGTAGCCTGTCTTAGGAACAGTAGTTCGTGCCTCCCCTCCCCCACCCCCTATATTGCCCCTCCCCTCCCCCAACGGGCAACCACAAGTTTGTTCTCTGTGTCTGTGAGTCTTTTCTGTTATAGTCACTAGTTTGAATTTTTGAGATGTCACACATGAATGATATTGTATGTAGGTCTGACTTAGTTCATTTAGTAAAGCGGTGTCCAAGCCCATTCCATATTGCTGCAGGTGGCTTTGTATTCTTTTTATAGCTGAGTAATAGTCCACTACACACGTGCACACACACGCACACACGCTCTGGGTCTTTGTTATCCATTTGTCTGTCAATGGACGTCTAGGGTGCTTCCGCATCCTGGCTGTTGTAAATAGCGCTGCTGTGAACGCTGGGATGCCTGTGTCTTTTCTGACTGTGGCTTTCTTCAGATATATGACCGGAAGCGGGCATGCGGTAGTTTTTTTTTTTTTTTAAAGGAACCTGCACACTCTTCTCCTTAGTGGCTGCACCAGTCTCCATTCCCCGCCCACAGTGCAGGAGGGCTCCCTTGTCTCCACACCCTCTCCAGCCTTTATTTCTCGTGGACTTTATGATGGCTGTTCTGACCAGTGTGAGGTGATACCTCATTGTAGGTTGTTTTTTTTTTTTTAAGTTTTTCGTTTCATATTGGAGTACAGCTTCCCCTCTGGCTCCGGGGTAAAGAATCTGCCCACCAGTGCAGGAGACTAGGGTTCGATCCCTGGGTGTGGACGATCCCCTGGAGAAGGAAATGGCAACCCACTCCAGTATTCTTGCCTGGAGAATCCCCTGGACAGAGGAGCCTGGTGGGCGACAGTCCACGGGGTTGCAAAGAGTCAGACACGACTTAGCAACTCTAGAGCGACCACAGCGGATTAACAATGCTGTAACAGTTTTAAGTGGACCGCGAAGGGACTCAGCCTACTATACCTGTATCCATTCTCCGCCCAAACCTGGCTCCCACCACCCTGTAGTTCCGACCTGCCACTTGCGTTTCTTTGGTCCTTAGCGATGCTGAGCATCATCTCAGGCGCCTCTGGGCCGTCTGTGTCGCCTCCCTTCCCTTTCAGCCCACAGAAGAAGATACAGGGAGAGGCTGAGGACCCGGATCCTGGCCCTGTGGGACCGCACGCCCTGGCCCGAGGACCACATCTACCTGCGGGACGTGACGCAGCGGGAGCACGAGGAGCTGCGGGGCCTCCTGCACCCGCGGGGGCCCGGGGCGCCGCCCCTCACCGTGCTGCTCGAGGGCGCGGCTGGCGTGGGCAAGACCACCCTGGCCACCAAGCTGGTGCTGCACTGGGCGGAGGGCGTCCTCTTCCGGGGCCGCTTCTCCTACGTTTTCTACATCAGCGGCCACCGGCTGGCCGAGCTCGGCGACACCAGTTTCGCCGGCCTGCTGGCCCTGGACTGGCCGGACTCGCAGGTCCCCGTGGAAGAGCTCAGGGCGCACCCGGAGCGGCTGCTGTTCGTCATCGACGGCGCGGAAGAGGTGCTCCTGGGCTCCGACGGCTCCGCCAGCCAGCCCAGCGACGACTGGTACCAGGAGCTCCCGGCGGCCAGCATCCTGGTCCGCCTGCTGAAGAAGGAGCTGGTCCCCGAGGCGACCTTGCTCGTCACCGCCGGGCCCCCTGGGGGCCGCGCCCTCCGGAGGCTGCTGCTCAGCCCGTGCCGTGTGGGCATCCCGGGCTTCACCGAAGGGGACCGCCGGGAGTATCTCCGGAGGTTCCTGGGGGACCCGGACGTGGCCGACGAGGCCTGGCGCCGGATGCGCGGGTCGGAGACCCTGGTCCGCTCGTGCGCCGCGCCGCTGGCGTGCTGGGCCGTGTGCGCCGGCCTCAAGCGGCAGCTGGCCGCCGGCCCGGCCTCGGCACCGGCGCCGGGCGCGCCCACCCCCACCAGCCTCTACGCCCGCCTCTTCTGCAGCCTCCTCGCGGAGGCGGAGCCGGGTCTGCGGGCCGGCAGCTCGGCCGGACAGTGGAGGGCCGTCTGCTCGCTGGCCGCCGAGGGGCTGTGGCTGGCCGCCTTCACCTTTGCGGGAGACGCCCTGGAGCGCCGGCGCCTGGAGGCCCCTTTCATCGACGGTCTGCTGAGGCTGCAGATTCTCCGAAGGGTCAGCGATTGTGAGCACTGCGTGACGTTTGCTCACCGGAGCTTCCAGGAGTTCTTCGGGGCCTTGTTCTACGTGCTCCGGGGGTCCCAAGGCTCGCTGGGCGGGGTCCCCCGGCATCAGGAGATGAGGCTGTGGCTGAACCACGCCTTCGCCGACGCCAACCCCTACTGGCGTCAGACGGTGCGCTTTTTCTTCGGCCTCTTAGGAGCAGACCTGGCCGGGCAACTGGAAGAGGCCTTGGGTTGCCAGATGTCCCCCGGGGCGGCGGACGAGCTGTTGGACTGGGCGGAGGAGCTGGAGAGGTGCGGCGCCGTCTCCGCGCACTTTGACTTCCTCTGGCTCTTCCAGTGCCTGCATGAGACCCAGGACGAAAACTTGGCCCGGCGGGTTTTGAATCACCTCCCGGAGGCCGATCTGGACATTCAGGGCTGCGAACACCTCCGGGTTTCTTCCTTTTGCCTCAAGCACTGTCAGAAGTTACGAAAGCTGAGGCTCTCGGTCAGCCGCGACCTGGAAAAGAAGAGGACTTCCGGCCTGGGAACTCCGGAGTGAGTGCTGCGGAGGCCCCCCTCCTTACCTGACTTTGGCTCCCCTTCGCAGGCTCTGCCCACGTTCTTCCAGGAAACGAGGGGGGTCTGGTCTGCTGTTGTGTTATCCGTGGTTTGCTGTTTGCTTGTTGAGTCATGCCCGGCTCTTTGAGACCCCACCACGCCAGGCTCCTCTGTCCTTCACCATCTCCCGGAGCTTGCTCAAACTCATGCCCACCGAGTCGGGGATGCCATCCAACCATCTCCTCCTCTGTCGTCCCCTTCTCCTCCTGCCCCCAGTCCCTTCCAGCATCAGGGTCTTTTCCAGTGAGTCAGCTCTTCGCATCATGTGGCCAAAGGACTGGAGCTTCAGCTTCATCAGTCCTTCCAGTGAATATTCAGGACTGATTTCTTTTAGGACTGACCAAGCATCCTAGATCAGCTCCAGTCTGTGAGCGCTTTTTCCTGGAGGTTTTCTGTAGGATTCCCTGGGTTCTTAACTCATTTACTCAGGGGTAATTTTTGTATCTCAGACCCTGCATGTTGCAGGTTTATGTACCAGGCATCAAGAGATGATATCTACTGTGTCAAACTGGTGCCCGAAACTCAGTGGAGGGGGGTCTGCTATTGTCTCTCAGAGATAAGAAAGCACAGTTCCCTTAGTCCCTGTGGCTCTGAAGTAGCCCGGCCCAGGTCAGTGCCCAGCTCTATTTCAGAGCTCCAGACCGTCCATAAAATGCCCTGTGGCTCTCCTCTGAGCCTGTGTTGGAGCCACAGTGGGGCCAGTGGCGTCACCAAAGTCTTAAAGCTTTCTCTGAGTTTGTCCTCCTGAAAGAATAATATTTTAAAATATTTGAGTTTCATCTGGTTCTTCTCCTGTGACCTTTTTTTATCCTGTCCCTGACACTTCTGGCTTCCTGGCTGGATGATAAGGAAGCTTAGCTGTTCTCCTAAATTCAGGCCCCAGAAATGTTTTCTAAATTATCTTGAAACAGGAGTTGCTGTATATGTTATCAAACCCTTTCCTGTTTAACCCTCAAATTTTCGAGAAGCAGCAGTTCAGTTTTGAGTGAAGACGTTGAAATGCTGAGCAGCTTAATTTCTTTGTGTTGACCTGTGATATCAATAAGGTGCTTGGTTTGGGGGTGTGACGGCAGGAGGAGAAAGGGGCAACAGAATGAGATGGTTGGATGGTATCACTGATTGATGGACATGAGTTTCACCAAGTTCTGGGAGTTGGTGATGGACAGGGAGGCCTGGCATGCTGCAGTCCATGGGGTCGCAAAGAGTCGGGTGTGACTGAGCGACTGAACTGATACTTACTGGTGATCATTTGTCCTGTCCTGGAATCCCTAAAATTTCAATAGGTGACTATTTTGGTGATGTTCAGTAATGGGTCATGTAAGTGCTTTTACCACAGGTGACTTTCCAAAAGTAATCTCAACTTATGAGAATTAACAGCCACAGCATCATCCCTCACTTTATGCGTGATCATCCTAAGGTGTAAGGAAGTTTCAGACCTCTCTGAAGTGAAGATCTTCTGATGTTGAGATTATTTCTTGCTTCTCTACAGCACAGCTTCTTACTGGCTTTTTTCCCCCTCAGTGGTTTTAAACGCTGTATCAGTATTACTGTTGCTCAGCTGCTAAGCCATAGCCTGTCCAACTCTTTGCGACCGCATGGACTGCAGCATGCCAGGCTTCCTTGTCCTTTACTATCCCCCAGAGCTTACTCCTTGGAAGGAAAGTTATGACCAACCTAGATAGCATATTCAAAAGCAGAGACATTACTGTGCCGTCTAAGGTCCGTCTAGTCAAGGCTATGGTTTTTCCTGTGGTCATGTCTGGATGTGAGAGTTGGACTGTGAAGAAGGCTGAGCACCAAAGAATTGATGCTTTTAAACTGTGGTGTTGGAGAAGACTCTTGAGAGTCCCTTGGACTGCAAGGAGATCCAACCAGTCCATTCTGAAGGAGATCAGCCCTGGGATTTCTTTGGAAGGAATGATGCTGAAGCTGAAACTCCAGTACTTTGGCCACCTCATGCAAAGAGTTGACTCATTGGAAAAGACTCTGATGCTGGGAGGGATTGGGGGCAGGAGGAGAAGGGGACGCCAGAGGATGAGATGGCTGGATGGCATCACGGACTTGATGGACGTGAATCTGAGTGAACTCTGGGAGTTGGTGATGGACAGGGAGGCCTGGCATGCTGCGATTCATGGGGTCGCAAAGAGTTGGACACGACTGAGTGACTGAACTGAACAGTTTACTCAGACTCATGTTCATTGAGTCAATGATGCCATCCAACCATCTCATCCTCTGTCGTCCCCTTCTCCTGCCCTCAGTCTTTCCCAGCATCAGGATATCTTCCAATGAGTTGACTCATCAGGTGGCCAAAGTATTGGAGTTTCAGCTTCAGCATCAGTCCTTCTAATGAATATTCAGAACTGATGTCCTTTAGGATGGACTGGTTGGATCTCCTTGCAGTCCCAGGGACTCTCAAGAGTCCAGCACCACAGTTCAAAAGCATCAATTCTTCAGCGCTCAGCTTTCTTTATAGTCCAACTCTCACATCCATACACAACTACTGGAAAAACCATAGCCTTGACTAGACGGACCTTTGTCAGCAAAGTGGTGTCTCTGCTTTTCGGGTTGCACACTTTCCTGTTCAGGGCCCCTTGTGAGGATGTCTTGCTGCCTCCTGTACGTCGCGCTCTGGGTGTTGGTTGGGTTTCACCTACTCTCATCAGTGTTCTCTCCTGTTTCCCCCACGAAGGATGAGGGCTGCCGATTTCCAGATGCATCAGTGGGAGGATATTTGCTCGGTGTTTTGCAGCGGGAACCTGAGCGAGCTGGACCTGAGTAACAGCAAGCTTAGCACTGCCTCCATGATGAGACTCTGTCTCAACCTGGGAAACCCACGGTGCAGACTTCAGAAACTGGCGTAAGTGTGAGACGCTCACAATTTGAAGAACACAACTGGAGAATAGCCCAGCTTATTTTATCTTTTGATAACGGTCATAAGTATCTATTAGCCAGAAAGTGAGCTGGGTGCTTAGGAGAATAAAATCAAGGGACTTAGAGTCATGAAGCGCCTACTTAGGCAGAGTCTCCTGAAGTTTTTTAAAAAATGGCCATCTGATGGAGTAAGAAGTGGCAAGCTGGCCAGAGACTTGCCCTTTCTAGAGCAAATTCCTTCAGAGCCATGAACAGCTCAGTAACTGTCATGAATTTTGGCTCTAGAATTAGTGTGTGGCGTTCCCGCGCACGTGGCGCCCTTCCTTTCCACTCGGTTTATTTGAGTCTGACCTTTGTGTGTGTGTGTGTGTGTGTGTTTTAATTGTGCCGAGTTGTGTAGGGATCAGCCATAATTACACGCCCATCCGCCTCCTGCCTCCCGGCTCCCCGTCGCGGAAGGGGCTCGCCAGCAGCTCGTGAGCCGCCCCCAGCCTTAGCCGATGGCCCCTTACACGCTGGTGCTCCACTATCCGGCCCTCCCTCTCCTCGCCCCCCCCCCCCCCCCCGCTGTTTCCACAATTCTCTGCATCCCCATCTCGGCCTGCAAATAGGTTCAGCCGCACCATCTTTCTCGATTCCGTATACGTGCGTTGATAGGCAGTATTTGTTTTCCTCTTTCTGACTTTGTATAACAGGCTCTAGGTTCATCCATTTCACTAGAACTGACTCAAATGCATTGTTTTTTACGGCTGAGTGACATTCCGTTGCATACACGGCCACACCTTCCTTATCCATGCATCTGTCGCTGGTCACCCAGGTTGCCTCCGTGTCCTGGCTATTGCAGACAGCACTGCGGTGAACCCCTGGGGACCCGACCCTCTCATAATTTGGCTCTAGGCCCCCCGGGCGTCAGGAGTTCTGGCGCATGGGCTTAGTGGCCCTGCAGCGCGTGGGATCCTCCTGGGTCAGGGATTGAACCTGTGTCCCCTACATAGGCGGGCAAATTCTTAACCTCTGGACCACCAGGGAAGTCCCAGAACAGTTACTTCTTGCCCTCGTGGAGCTTAGGGTTAGGAGCTTACGTTATGGCGGAGAAACAAAGTTTTGTTTTTTTTTTAAAGATTGTGTGTGTGTGTGTGTGTGGACCACTTTTAAAGTCTTTATTGAATTTGTTGCGGTACTGCTTCTGTTTTGTTTTTGTTTTTTTTTTTTAATTTTTTTCGCCGGAAGGCCTGTGGGTTCTTAGCTCTCCAGCCAGGGACTGCACCCACACCCCTTGCACTGAGAGGCAGAATCCTAAACACTGGGCCCCCAGGGAAGTCCCTGGGGAAACAGACTTCAGTGTTCATGAGATGGGGACTTCTCCCAAAGCAGAAGGAAGCCAGTTCAGCAACTCCCCCACCCCCCGTCTCACTGCGACCCCGTGGACTGCAGCCCGCCAGGCTCCTCTGTCTGTGAGATTCTCCAGGCAAGAATTCTGGAGTGGATTGCCATTTCCTCCTCCAGGGGATCTTCCCAACCCAGGGATCAAATCTGCATCTCCTGCATTGGCAGGCGGATTCTTTACCACTGAGCCACCTGGGAAGCCCACAGACGCACCAAAGTAGATGAACAGGCAGCTGGTGGGAAGCTGCTGCGTCGCTCAGGGAGCTCAGCCCGGTGCTCTGCAATGACCTAGCGGGTGGGGTGGGGCGGGAGGCGGGAGGAGGGTTCAGAGGGAGGGGCCTGTGCGTGCCGGCGGCTGGTTCCTGTTGCTGTACGGCAGAGACTACACAACACGGTAAAACAGTTGTCGTCCAGTTAGAAATGGAAACCGAGTGCTGTTCAGCCCCGCGACTCCCCTCAGTGTCTGGGTCCCTCTTGTGTCAGTCCCTCGCCCTGGCGCTTGGGTGTGTGTGCTGGAGAAGGCGATGGCACCCCACTCCAGTGCTCTTGCCTGGAAAACCCCATGGATGGAGGAGCCTGGTGGGCTGCAGCCCATGGGGTCGAAAAGAGTCGGACACGACTGAGCGACTTCCCTTTCACTTTTCACTTTCATGCATTGGAGAAGGAAATGGCAACCCACTCCAGTGTTCTTGCCTGGAGAATCCCAGGGACGGGGGAGCCTGGTGGGCTGCCATCTATGGGGTCGCACAGAGTCGGACACGACTGAAGCGACTTAGCAGCAGCAGCAGTGTTGGAAAGATGAGCTGCGGGAGCGTCTCCCCTCCAGCGCTCCGTCCCTGCGTCTCTCTGCAGCTGGAAGTCCGTGTCCCCTGTGGAGGGTCTGAAGAAACTTGGCCTTCTGCTTCACGGTAATCATCACCTGACCCACCTGGACCTGAGCTCCAACTGCCTGGATGCCTCCGTGTCCCCAGGCGTGTTCAGGATGCTGGGGCACTCGGCCTGCAGTCTCAAGTATCTGTGGTGAGTCTCTGCGTTCCAGGCCTGTCCCCAACATCACGCGTGGGTTTGAAGACTCACTGGGGGGGCTGGAGTCAACATTGCAGGAAAAGGATGCGAAGGCTAGCAAAGGGGGAGAATGCATGGGGGTGGAGCACGCGTGCTAAGTTGCTTCGGTCGTGTCCGATTCTTTCTGACCCCATGTACTGCAGCCCGCCAGCCTCCTCTGTCCCTGAGGATTCTCCAGGCAAGAATCCTGGAATGGGTTGCCATTTCCTCCTCCAGGGCATCTTCCCGACCCAAGGATCGAACCCAGGTCTCCTGCATTGGCAGGCGGGTCCTTGACTGTCTGAGCCGCCAGGGACGCCCCGGTCTCTCCGGTAGGTTGGAGTCCTGTGGCCTGAGCGCTGAGGTTTTCCGTCAGCTCTTCATGGAACTCGGCAGGAACTCGAGTCTGAGGTTCCTCAGCCTTGCAGACAACGACCTCTCCCACGCTGAGCTGGAGAGACTGCGGGAGCCCCCTGGGACAGCCGCCTCTGCCCTGAAGGAGCTGTCGTAAGTCGCCCTGCTTCGGCAGAAAGCCCTTCCTTGCAGGATTGCAGGGCAGAGTGGGGGTGTCAGTGGGGCTGCGTCTGGGGCGCCTCGGGGACCTCCGTGTTGTGTCTCCCTACCCCCTACAAGGGTCTCGTCACCCTCATGCCGCCTCTCCCCTCTCCCCTCAGGCCCCATCTCTGCCACCCCTCCCCACAGGGCCCTGGCTCGGCTACCTCTCCCCTCTGGGCCCGTCTCAGCCGCCTCTCCCCTCTCCCCTTGGGGCCCCTTCTCAGCCAGCTTCTCTCTCACCTTGTCTTGGCCGTCTTGACCATCAGCTGCTTTTGTCTCTTTCGTCTCACCTCCTCAGGCCTCTGCCAGCCTCCTCCAAACAGGCTGCTTTTCACCCAGGGGCGATTTTGTCCTGCCAGGGACGTGAGGCAGTGTCTGGACCCGGGCTTGGTTTTCACATGTGGGGAGGAGAGTTTGCTCTTGGCATCTAGTGGGTCAGGATCAGCTGTGATCAGAGCCTCCGGAGCCCTGGAGCGCGTGTGCTCAGTTGCATCCAAACGTTGGTTGCTCTCTGCGGCCTCTGTCCGTGTGGTTCTCCAGGCGAGAAGACTGGAGTGGATTGGCCATTTCCTCCTGCGGGAGATCTTCCTGAGCCAGGGATTGAACCCAGGCCTCCTGCAATTGGCAGGTGGATTCTTTACTGCTGAGCCACGTGGGAAGCCCCACGGAGCCTTGGAGGGGGCCCCCAATCGAGAATGATCTGGCCCAACGGTCAGCAGGACTGAAATGGATAAATCTTTTTTTTTTAAACGTTTAATTTTGTAGTGGGGTATAGCTGATTAGCAAACAATGTTGTGTGAGTTTCAAGTGAACAGAAAAGAGACTCAGCAGAACATGAATATGCATCCGTTCTCCCCCAAGCTCCCCTCCCTTCCAGGCTTCCATGGAGCAGAGTTCCTGTGCTTACAGCCGCTCCTTGTTGGTGCTCTATGTTAAATACAGCCGTGTGCCCACGTCCATCCCAAACTCCCCAACTATCCCTTCCCCCACCCTCCCGCCCTAGAAACTATAAGTTCATTCTCTGAGTCTGTGGGTTTCCTTTTAAATTAAAAATTTTTTTGATACATATTTTATCTTTTTAAATTTTTAAATTATGAAAATATAAACAGGTTTGGAAAACACAGAACAAAGTCACATATGGTTCCATTATATGTTACAGTTGTTTAAGTAGATAAATGAAGATTTTTAGTTGGAGGTTCAATTTCAAACTCTCAGGAATTAGAGTGAATGTACAGAGAAGCAGAAGAATATAGCAGACCTGAAAAGCATTATGATCTAATTCGACATAATTAAACTTTGTACAGCTTTGTGAGCCTCCTCCTGTTCCATAAGATCGTCTGTGAGGATATGAGGACTGTCATGCGGTAGAGAGGTGTTACCTTTGCCACCTCACTCTCCTCCTTGGTGCTTCTCTTCTTTACCTGACTTGATCTTTGCACAGCCCTGGGCCCCGGGACGGAGAGTTGGGGAGCAGAAAGGGAGCCGGGCAGAAAGGGCTCCCCCGCGTCTCCCCCGCTGCAGGCTGGAGAAAGGGAACCTGTCAGCGGCTGCCTGTGAGGCCTTGGCCTCACTTCTCACCAGCACCCCCCGCCTGACTCGACTGTGCCTGGGACTGAACCCGCTGGGAAACGATGGCGCGCGGCTGCTGTGCGGCTCCCTGACTTGGCCAGCGTGCGTCCTGCAGAGACTGGAGTGAGTCCCTCCCGGCTCGGTGTCCGGGGGGACCCTCGTGGGGCGGCCCCTGGGGGTCCCTTTGCATCCCTGGGCTTCCTAGGTGGCGCTGGTGGTGAAAAACCTGCCCGCCAGTGCAGGAGCCCTGGGTTCCATCCCTGGGTCGGGAAGATGCCCTGGAGGAGGAAACGGCAACCCTCGCCAGTGTTCTTGCCTGGAGAATCCCACGGACAGGAGAGCCTGGCGGGCTGCAGTCCATGGGGTCACACAGTCGGACATGACTGAAATGACTTAACACATTTGTATAAAGCTCAAAAGAGCAACACAAAAGATGCTTCTATTTTTTTAACCCAGCCATGAGTGGGTCAGTCTGGGGTGAGAGAGGGTGACAGGCAGGTACCGGGCATGTCCGGGATGGGGCTCAGGGAGGCCCTGCGGGGCGGGCGGGCAGTGTCGCCCCGAGCCGCTGTCCTGAGCGCCCATCTCTGTGCTTCTGGCTGCACAGGCTCTGGTGGTGCCAGCTCGGTGCACCCAGCTGTAGGCACCTGTCGGACGCCCTCCGCCGGAGCCGGAGCCTGACGCACCTGAACCTGAGGAAGAACAACCTGGGAGATGGAGGAGTGAAGCTTCTGTGCGCAGCCCTGGGCCGTGCTTACTGCGCCCTGCAGAGCCTGAAGTGAGTCCCGCCACTGCCTCGGGGAGGGGTGTGTCACTCGGCCTGAGGTCAGCTGGGCTCTGAGTCCTGGGCCCGGTGGCCAGTCCCCAGCGGGCTCTTGGTTTTGCTGGAGGTGGGAATGTGTGGGTGGATGTCGGTGGTGGTGGCAGTTCAGTCTCTCAGTCGTGTCCGACTCTTTGCGACCCCATGGACTGCAGCGCGCCAGGCCTCCCTGGCCATCACCAACTCCCAGAGCCTGCTCAAACTGATGTGAGTGCCAGTCACCCTGACCTCAGTGTCAGCCCGTCGCGTCCGACTCTCTGCGACCCCATGGACTGCAGCACGCCAGGCCTCCCTGTCCATCACCAACTCCCGGAGTTCACTCAGACTCACGTCCATAGAGTCAGTGATGCCATCCAGCCATCTCATCCTCTGTCGTCCCCTTCTCCTCCTGCCCCCAATCCCTCCCAGCATCAGGGTTTTTTCAAATGAGTCAGTTCTTTGCATGAGGTGGCCAAAGTATTGGAGCTTCAGCTTCAACATCAGTCCTTCCAATAAACACCCAGGACTGATCTCCTTTAGGATGGAATATTCTCTGATAGCAACAACAACAACAAAAAGAAAGTCTGGGTGCTCTGGGGGTCAGTGTTGCAGAGAGAAGTCCTGAACACAGACGAGCCTGTCGATGGCCTGAGGGTGGGCGGGGACAGGCTGTTCCTTCTAGTTTCTTCCGTTCACGGGTACATGGGGCGCCCAGGCGTTCAGACCTCCTAACCAGCACCCTCCTCTTTCCAGGGCTCAGGAGAAGCCTGGTTTTGGGGTCGCTTTCTTCCTTAGAAAGGAAGGGTTCAGAGAGGAAGGGTTCAAGGGTTGCTTTTCCCTCATTTGTATTTTCTTTTTTTCATCTTGCAGCTTGTCACACTGTTCTCTCACGGTGGCGGGCTGTTGCGAGCTTGCTTACGCCCTCAAGCGCAATGGTCACCTGAAGATTCTGGACGTCGGGAACAATGCCGTTCAGGACGAGGGGGTGAGGGAGCTGTGCAGTGTCCTGAAAAGTCCGAGTTGTGTGTTGCAGACACTTGGGTGAGTCGGTGCTTTTTCTTTTTTTTGGGGGGGGGTTATCTTTTCGTCCGGTAATACATTGAATTTACAGAAAAGGTACAAAAGAGGTCCAAAGAATTGCCATTAACTTTTGAACAAGACTCAGTGGTAGTTCACGTTCTGCCTGAAAGGTGGATTCTGCAACCTCTCTCCGTCCCCATCTCTCTGTATCTGTAGCATTTGTCATCCAGGCACCTGTGAGTCTACCAGCTGTGTATACGTCTGTTACCTGTGGATTTATGTGTCAGCCTCTTGTCACCTTTGCTTTGTATTGCTAGCAGCTAGCTAGTATTTCAGGTTTTTGCATTTGAAATGTAGAAATAAGATGGACAAGGTGTAATGAGGGATGGTCGTGTTATTTTTGTCCTTTTCAGGGCCTTATAAATGAACACGTCCACTTTATCCTAAAATTACTTCCTCCACGTTCGGGCAGGCTAAACTTCAGTTTCCTCATCTGTCAGGTGGGGTTTAAGATATCCCCTGCCTCCTACAGGATCGGGATGTGGATTAAATGTTACCTGCCAACACTTGCAAAGTGTCTGGTGTGTGTTAGCAAGTCTGCTTCAGTAGCACGTGAGCTGTGTGCGCGTCTTCAGGGCCCAGCTCTTTTGCGACCCCGTGGACTGTGGCCCGCCAGGCTCCTCTGTCCATGGGATTCTCCAGGCAAGAGTACTGGAGGGGGTTGCCATTGCCTTCTCCAGGGGATCTTCCCCACCCAGGGATCGAGCCCGCGTCTCTGGTGTCTCCCTCGTTGGCAGGCGGGTTCTTTACCACTGCGCCGCCTGGGAAGCCCTTCAGTAGCGTGTTTCCCCCTAAATCCTGAGTCCCTTTTGTGTGTAGCCCCTCCGTCTTGGAGGGCCATCTTTCACGCTTCTGTCCCGACACCTCTAGGCTGGAGAAATGCAGTTTGACGGCTGTTTGCTGCCGGCCGCTGTCCTGTGTTCTCGGAAGCAGTAAAAGCCTGGAGAACCTGAACCTTTTAGGAAACGACCTGGGGCCGGACGGAGTCAGCAGACTGTGGAAGCCCTTGAGAAAGTCGACGTGCAGGCTGCGGAAACTCGGGTAATCCCTGGCTCCTACACGGGGAAGTGGCTGTCGGGATGGGGATGAATGGGACGAGGTCCTAGAGCAAACCCACCGTTCAGTTTCCCAGGGCGTTCAGTTTCCTAGGGTGGTTCGGGCCAGCGAACTTCCAGCGTCACGCATGGTGGTCTGCATCCACGTTGTCCAGTAGCAGAGCCACTAGTGGCGTGCATGTACCGGACGCTTGAAATGTGGTTCCTGTGGTGGACAAGCTGACTTTTTAGTCTTTAGGCTGAACTAACCAGCCACGTGTGCCTGGGGGTCCCCAGACTGGATAGCGCGGTCCTACGCACTTGGTGCTTTGGGGAGTGAGTCCCCTACTTTTCTCATTCTGGTGCCTGCCATGTCTCGCTCAGACGTTCACTCAGAGACTTCCTTCCCAGTGCTGACCTTGGGCCGAGCACAAGGGTGTGACTGTTGGTGTGACACACAGTCCTGGGCCTTCTCATCATGGTGTGTGTTTGTCTTTGGGAGATAAATCCAAGACCCATGATAGCAGGGTTAGCTGCTGTGAATGCTGGGACGGAAGCTCCAGGTTGTGGTGGTGAGCAGGGCGGTGAGGGAAGGCGTGTCTGGGGGGTCCTGGCGAGGCTGGAGGGATGAACCGTGTGTCTGGCGGGGAAGACAGACAGTGACTGCAGCTGAGGGAGGCATGTGCTCCGAGGAAGTCAGAGGAACGTGTGCGGAGCCCCAAGGTTGGACCGAGCTCTGTGTGGCCTTTGGGGGCATTGCAAGAAGCGCATTTGATTTTTAAACTTTTTATTTTGTGTTGGAGTACAGCCGATGAACGATGTTGTGATAGTTTCAGGTGAACAGCGAAGGGACTCAGCCATCCACATATATATACCCATTCTCCCCCAGACTCCCCTCCCATCCAGCCTGCCACGTGATGCTGAGCAGAGTTCCCTGCGTCTGCAGCAGGGCCTTGTTTCCCATTTTAAACACAGCCGTGTATGCATGTCCATCCCAGACTCTATTTTTTTTTTGCCACTGGCAACTGTGAGTTTGTTTGAAAGAAGAGCATTTAATTAGAACGCTTCCCACCTTGTTTAATATCCTGGAGATGAGGTCAGAAAGATAAGCTGTGGTTTTACTTTTATTTTTTTTGAGAAAGACCTTAAACTAAGCATGTTTTAGCAGGAATCCTCTTCAATACCAGGGAACCTTGCCCACTTTGAGAAGTTGGTCAAAAGCTGTACATTGAGGATTTCGTATTATCAACTTCATAACTAAGACACACGTTAAAAGGTTTTATTGGGGTCTAGTTGCTTTACAGTGTTGCTAGTTTCTGCTGTGCTGTGCAGCAAAGTGTATCGGCCGTCTGCTACCTGCATCCCCTCTATTTTGCATTTCCTTTCCATTTAGGTGGCTCAGAGGGTAAAGCGTCTGCCTGCAATGCAGGAGACCTGGGTTCGATCCCTGGGTCAGGAAGATCCTCTGGAGAAGGAAATGGCAACCCACTCCAATACTCTTGCCTGGAAAATCCCATGGACAGAGAAGCCTGGTAGGCTACAGTCCATGGGATCACAAAGAGCCGGACACGACTGAGCGACTTGACTTTCACCTTCCCATTTAGGTTGCCAGAGTATTGAGTAGAGTCCTGTGTGCTGTGCAGGGGGTTCTCCTTAGTCACCGATTTTATACGTAGTATCAATAGTGGATATGTGTCGGTTCCAATCTCCCCGTTCCTCCCACCCCCTCTACCCCCCCCCCCTTTATGTCTATATGTCTGTTCTCAATGTCTGTGTCTCTACTTCTGCTTTGTAAATAAGGCTGTATACACCAGTATTTTTCGGATTCCACATATCTGCATTAATATATGGCATTTCTTTTCCGCTGACTTACTTCACTCTGTCTGACAGTCTCTAGGTCCTTCCGCGTATATGCAGATGCTCCGTCACACGTGTTTAAAAATGGAAGTACGGCTGATGTATAACTGCGCTGCTTTCTGGTATAAAGCAAAGTGATTCAGTTATGCGTCCCGTGTCGATTATATCTGCTCTTTTCTACTCTCATTCCTTTCCCTCGTGGGTTATTACCAAATGTTGGGTCTAGTTTTCTGTGCTGTGTAGGCACTTTGTGGTTGTGCTTTTCATTGGAATGCCCTGTCTTAGGTTTGTTTCATCATCTTTCCTGGGGATTTCCTGTCTGTGGAAAGGCGCTCCAGTGCCTTGGAATCTCTGTGTGAAGCTGGAGGTGGAGAGAGATGCGTGGGACGTATAAGTCAGCCTCTGGGGCACCCGTCGTAGCATCCCGTCCTGTCTCCATCTCCTCTCCTTCTGTCTCTGCTTTTGCAGGCTCGAAAAAGACTTGTGCTCTGCAGTCAGTGCCGAGTTGGAGAAACTGCATGAGAAGGGGTGCTCTTTGCGAGTCATGTCTCAGTGGGACTTTAACGACCCTGAAGAGAGATGGTGGTGGTGACCCAGGGAGACGACGCCACAGGTTTACCGCGGCCAGTCTGGGAGAACAGCCTCCCGGACGCGTGTGTTGCTCAGGAATTTCCGTTCATGGGGACGAATGAGCCGTCGCCTCCAGAATGCCCCTTCAGCCTGTGACAGGCAGCAGGTTAAATGCCCAGTCTCCCGAATCCTCACCCAAGTCTGTATTTGGCCCAAGATCCCTCATGGGCTCGCCTGTAAGTGTTTTTTTCCCTCACTGGTGTAATAATTTAAATTCTTGGGGCCATTAAGAGGATTAAATAAAGCAAAGGATATAAAAAATGTCTTGAGATTGAAAACTTCATTTCTCATGGACTGAGAGGTGGGATAGATGTAGGTATAATTCCATAATTTTAATACTGTGATGAAATTTGCCTGATGGACAACTTGACGGATTCTTTTTTGTTTGACAAATTGTATTTCTTCTTCAGCACTTTATCTTGTATTGGAGTACAGCTGATTAACAATGTTGTGACAGTTTCAGGGGGACAGCAAGGGGACTCGGCCACACATACACATGGATCCACTCTCCCCCAAACTCCCCTGCCGTCCAGGCTGCCACAGAACCCTGAGCAGAGTTCCCTCTACAGCAGGTCCTTATTGGTTCTCCGTTTTAAATACAACCCTGTTTGCATGTCCATCCTCCACTCCTAGGGGAGGTGGGCTAGACTGGTTCTTAATATGCAGATAGACCCGGTTTCAGCCTTTGCTTCTTGTTGTGAAAGATCACGGGCTGTGTTTACATCTAAAGCGTAATCCACCGACCTGGAAATATCGAACGTGGATCCCGCACAGGATGTGACGTGACGTCGATGGTGGCATGCATGGAAAGTACGTGAAGAGTAGGAAGTCACAGAGTGGTCATTTTCTCTCCCTTTTCCTGGCCCCCAGGATTCTTTCCTACCCTCCTTTTCAACAAGCAAAGGCTACCAGTGGTCTCAGGGCACAGACGGAGATTTTATTCTGAACTTGATGATTTATAACACCTTCATTTTTTTTGTTGTTGTTCAGCTGCTAAGTCTTGTCCAACTCTTTGCAACCCCATGGACTGCAGCACGCCAGGCCTCCCTTTACTATCGTTTACTACAGCATCCTTCCCTGTCTCCTGGAGTTTGCTCAAATTCATGTCCATTGAGTCGGTGATGCCATCCAACCATCTCACCCTCTGTCTTCCCCTTCTCGTCCTGCCTTCAATCTTTCCCAGCATCAGGCTCTTTTCCAATGAGTCAATTCTTCGCATCAGGTGGCCAAAGTATTGGAGTTTCAGCTTCAGCTTCAGTCCTTCCAATGAATATTCAGGACTGATGTCCTTTAGGATGGACTGGTTGGATCTCCTTGCAGTCCAAGGGTCTCAAGAGTCTTCTCCAGCACCACAGTTCAAAAGCAACAATTCTTCAGCGCTCAGCTTTCTTCTCAGTCTAACTCTTACATTCATACACGACTACTGGAAAAACCATAGCTTTGACTAGATGGACCTTTGTTGGCAAAGTAATGTCTCTGCTTTTTAATATGCTGTCTAGGTTGATCATAGCTTTTCTTCCAAGGAGCAAACGTGGTATAATTTCATGGCTGTAGTCACCACCTGAAGTGATTTTGGAGCTCCCCCCCAAATAAAGTCTGTCACTGTTTCCATTGTTTCCCCATCTATTTGCCAAGATTCAGGAGCAGAACCTGGGGGTTCTAGGATCCCTAAGGAGCAGCAGGAAGGGGGAAACGGTGGGAAAACACAAAGCCAAGGCGTCTGAGAGCTGCATCAACCACAGGCGAAAATCATCATGGGCCCTGTTATAAAAAGTGAGAACAGAATTCAGCAGGTGGAAGGTGACGAAGGTGACCACCAGCATCAGGGTGGTGTGGGCGGCTCTGGTCTCCGGAGGGGATCTGTGGTGCCCGGCGGGGGTGTGGACATACTGCACCCTCTGGCGGCGTCTGTGCAGGAGAAGCACCGTGGAGCCGCTGGAGCAGACCATGAGGGTAAGAAACACGGCATCCGAGGTGGACCACAAGTAGACAAAGCCTGCTTTAGAAGCCGAGGGTGAGCAGAACCACATGCCTTGGGCATCAGTATAGTTGTGCTTGTCCTGTGGACCAGAGATGCTCACAGGAATCCAGATATTCATTAAGAGACTGAGCATCCAGCAGGTGCAGCAGGAAGGGCCAGTGACCGTGGGGGCCCTTCCTCTGAGCATCACCCACTCCGCCCTCCTGGGGGTGAGTGTGAAGGACTGATAGGTGCTCAGGACGCAGGTGGAGCACAGGGCGGTGCTGAGAGCCACCCTCTGTACGGAATACACAAACTCACACCCAAGGCTGGAGAGGGGCTTCCTTGACACAAAAGCTGCCATTGTGTGGGGAGGCCCAGCGGACAGAAGAACCCAGGAGTTGGCCACGGCCATGTGGGCGACAGTCGTCTGCAGGGGTCTCCGTTTGTGGCCAAGCAAGGCTGGGGAGACACTGCAGAAGAAGAGGGTGACATCAGCCAGAGCCCCGTTCCCAACCTGGAACAGAAATAGGGCTTTCAGAAACATTTCCCCTGATTCTTTCTGGGGGCAGAGCATCTTTCTGAATGTGGGTTTCTCTGGTGGTTCAGACAGTAAAGAATCCGCCTGCAAGGCAGGACACACGCGTTTGATCCCTGGGTCAGGAAGATCCCCTGGAGAAGGAAATGGCAACCCACTCCAATATTCTTGCCTGGAGAATCCCATGGACAGAGGGCTACAGTCCACGGGGTCACAAAGATTCGGACATGACCGAGCAACTGGCGCTTTTGCTTTCTCACATCCTTCTGAGCACCTGTGGAGAGGGCTTCAGAGTGGCCTGGCGTGAAGGTCAGGATTTGCTAGTGCAGGCATGGGGACTCTTATATGACCTCGTACACAGGTCCTGGACCTTCTATTCCGAAAAGAGAGACCATCATCCATCACAGAGGAGGGACTGAACCTGCAGAAGTATACCACTGACGCCTATTTCACATTTTATCATTATTACTTGGTATTTCTTTCTATTTACTTTTATATTCTGACTCCCTACACAGATGTAAAACCTATGAGCTTAGAAGCCATGCCTGTGTTGGTAAAAAATATATGATTGACACATAATAATAAATTAATAAACGTGTAGTTGGTAAATAAGTGAAAGGAGACAAAAATGAAAATACACGGCTGTTCTTCAGTCGCTCAGTCATGTCTGACTCTTTCGTGGCCCCACGGACTGCGGCACGCCAGGCTTCCCTGTCCTTCACTACCCCCGGAGTTTGTTCAAACTCTCGTCCATGGAGTCGGTGCCTGCACCATATTTACAATTCATTTTCATCCTCCTTGCCATTATCATGCATGAAGAAAATTAAACAAAGGCAGAATAATATACATATTACAGGGTTACAGAAGTTATTAAAGTTTTCAAAGAATATAGTTCCAACTGTGCAGAAATCTAAATTATACATTGATGCGATATGCCGGGGACCAGCCCCGGTGGATCCAGGGTAATTCGAAGGTGGGGACGGAGTCGGCGTCCTTGGAAAGATACATATTTAATTACAGATATAGAGAGATTAGAAACAGATAGTGTAGTAGGAAAATTAGTGAAGAAAAAGGGGCTGAATAACTTGGTTTACGTGGAATAGCATCCATGCTCCAGATGGGAATTCAGCCAGAGAAACGGGGAGCAAGAAAGAAGCGACATGGGGGAATCAGTCTTTCTGGAAACGGATCCAATTTCTTTATTTTTAGGTTTGCTTATATACCTTTTGTTACACATAGGGATGAATACAGAGTCACGCAGGGGTCAGCAGTCCTGACCTTTATCAAAATCAGGTGCTTCACATAAAAAAATGTCTTAGGGATATTACATCATCTTCTGGCCATGAGATCCGCTGACATGTTATGATCCTTTCTTTCTGATAACAAAAAAACTTATTTCTTCCAAGGGTGTTTTTTCTTAAACCTCCACCTCCAAATAAAGTTACATTCCTATAGGATGAGGGTGTAGCGAGTTACAATCAAGAAAGGAATTTATTTAACCCAAGGTTAACATGATTAATCTTAAAGGTTAATACTTATTTCTTTCTATATGTTAGTTATATTCATTATAAGGGCAGGGAACATGGAGATTTAGCAGCAAACATCAGCCCAACAAATGAAAATCCTTTCACCAATGCTCCCCTTAAGATCTATTTAGTCTTAAGATAGTGATAGAGTTACATTTTTACATAGCAAGGACACAGTGATTTATAACAAAGTACAGTGATCTATTACAAAAGAGAAAATTCATTAACTCAAAAAGTCTAGTATTGCCAACCTCAAAAACTACTATATTTCCTTTTCTATATTCCAAATACACTGATTAATATATTCCCAGGTGCCTAAGGATATGGAGGCCTGCCGGCAATCATTGACTCAACAAGAAGAAAAAGCCCTATGCTAATTAAGACTCTCAAAATACTCCAAAACTCTCTGTGCTGTTTATGGTTGAGAGGCAGTAAACAATCATGTGGCAGGAGTATGGATAATCCTGTCACCCAAGCTAGTCTGTCAGCAGGGAGGTTTGACCTGAAACATCCTTGTCCCACCCAGAGCAGGGAATTAGCAGCAATTATTGACACAACAAATGAAAAACCCTTCACCAATATAATTCCTAACCAACACACTATACTAATAATTTCTAACTCCCCAAAAGAATTTGCCTTTAGTAAGTCTAAAACATCTCGTGCCTCTCAGATTGGGAGGCTGTAAACAATCACATGTGGCCGGACGAACCTATACAAGCAGGCTAGATAACCTTCAGAGGAGTCCATAAGCTGAAACACTCTTGTCACCCCCAGGAATTTTTATTGCCTTGGAGCTGCACATTTACTCCTTTCCCGAGAGAAACGGTTATGGGGGAGAGCCCCCCGTAAAGTCAGAGGTGTAGGTAAGAGAATAAAACAGACTCTGGTTTCGGGGTAGATGCTCGGGAGCAGGGGCTTTCCTGAGGCTTGATCACGCCTTTGCGTATGCCAAGCCTCGTTCCTCATGACCTTTGCCATGGGCAGAGTTCCTCATGCTGGCCCCCGACAGTGATAGTATACAAAACACCCATCATGAACTGGGCAGCTCTCTGACTGTACAGGCTGCTGAAAGTCCCTCAGATGATCTGTTTGGTATGGAAAATAACCTTAGTTTGCAAAGAATTTTAATCATTAGTAATTTTGCAGGTCTTGCCTTGCTGAGAAGACTGTGGAGAGATGTTTCTAGAGCAGTTTCCAGCTTGCCTCAGGCCGTATGTAAAAATAAACACTTCAGTCAAAGCCTCCAGGTGTATGCCTTCAATAAGCACAGCTTTTGCTTGTCAATTATGTGACCCGACAGCTAATAAAATACTTTGGTTGTTAGACCCAATGCACAGACAGATTGCTTTACATCTTCATTAGTTTTCATTTTCGTAAAAATGAGAATCCTGCTAAACTTGGAAACGAATATGATAACTAGTCTTTTTTGTTAAGATTTTTTTTTTATGTGGACCATTTTTAAAGTCTTTATTGAATTAGTTACAATTGTTTCTGTCTTTGTTTTGGTTTTTTGACCTCAAGGTATGTGGGATGCCTTAGCTCCAGGACCAGGGATGGATCCCGTACCCCCGGCATTGGAAGGCGAAGTCTTAACCACTGGACTGCCAGGCAAGTCCCAAAAGAAACATTTTAAGGAACAATCTAACTTTATACATCCAGGAACTAAAACAAACAAAAAAAATACTAAGCCCAATGCTCACCAGAAGGAAAGCATTAACAAAAATCAGAGCAGAAGTAAATGACGTACAGACCACAGTGATAAAAGATCAGCAAACACAAGAGCTGGTTTTTTGGAAAGATAAACTCTCCGCCCGCCTGGTAGGAATGTGAGTGTTATGACCAAACTGGAGCCAGGACAGGCTCTAAGGGGCAGGCTAGGCCTGAGGGTTAGTCTCTAGGAAAGCTGAGGCACTGGGAACTCCCGCAGGCAGTGTAGCTCGACCAATCAGAAAAAATCCCCGTAGCCCCCTGCCTGCGCCAGACCCGAGCCAATCTGGATAGGGATGCGAGGTTTAAAAGTCCCGCGCGCGCATACCGTTTAGCCAATCAGCTATGCTGTTACAGGAACAAAGAACCGTCTGTATAAAAGTAGATGTGATTCAGAGCTCAGGGCTCTCGTCAAGACTCCACTGCACTGGATGAGACCTGAGCCCTAGCTTGAGCTAGCAATAAAACCCCTTTGTGCTTTTGCATTGCTGTGAGGGTCTTATTCTCTCAGTCTTGGGGAACCGGACCGTGGGCATAACAGTGAGGGATGATTATAACACTCAAGGTCAGGCGCCTAAGGCATTTCCCATCTTACTAGTGTTTCTTGTCCGAAGTCCAGCTGAATTAACTTCCCTTAAAAAAAAACCAACAGCATATTTTCCTTTTATCACAACAATTCACATCCATCCTTTTTCCTGGAATTCCCTTCTTTCCACTCCTTCAGCTGTCTTGCTCCCTCAGACTCCAGCCCACTTGGTTTCACTTGCTTACAGTCCCCTGATGATAATCCTCAATGACGGGTTCTGATTCGCTATCTCAGTCTCAAGATGGGATGGGGAGGGAGGTGGGAGGAGGGGTTCAGGATGGGGGACGCATGTACACCCATGGCTGAATCATGTCAATGTATGGCAAAAACTACTACAATGTTGTAATTAGCCTCCAATTAAAAAATAATAAAAAGAAAACTTGAAAGAGAAGATACTAGAAAAAGCAAAAGGGGGTAAGATCACTGACGTAAACACAGATGTTACCTTGGCAAAGAAGCTGAAATTCTTGCTCCGCTGGAAAGAAGATGAACTTTCTTTAACATCCCACTGTTCCTATACCCACCTCCCACTGATGCTGCTGATGTAACGCAAGTCAGTCTATAAGGAGGAAGTGATTTTCCTGTTGCACACTGACACCAGAGAATTTGAATAATAAAATGTCATTTACTCGAAAAAAACACACAAACTACGTTTTTTTTTTTCTTTTGTTTTTACTCCACCTCTCTCTTTGGGTTTCCCTGGTGGCTCGGATGGTAAAGAATCTGCCTGCAATGCAGGAGACTCATGTTCAGTCCCTGGGTCGGGAAGATCCCCTGGAGAAGGGAATAGCAACCCACTCTTCTTGCCTGGAGAATCCCATGGACAGAGAAGCCTGGCGGGCTACAGTCCATGGGGCTGCAAAGAGTTGGACGCGACTGAGGACCAACACTTCCTCTTGCAATACACTGAGAGTCATTTGAGGACAAGTACAGCTCCCCCTGTTGACTAACAGATTCTCTGCCCGCAGTGTCTGGACACTCAACATGCTGTGAGCACCAGCTACTGCTACTCCACAGCGTCTCCAGCAACAGAGGGAGGAGATACAAGAAGTATGGATTCTGATCTCTGCTGTGAATTACAGTTACCTGCAAATTCCACAGCATTCCTAGAAAGCTGCGTCTCGCCGTGGCCCCAGCCATGACAGAGAATAACAAACCTCACCTTGTATTGGACCTCCTCCTTTGGCTGTGAACTTTGCGCCCCGTTGCCTGTGCTCAGCTGCGCTGCTTGAGAAACAACACTGCCTGCATGTCTGCCAAGTCGCTGCAGTCGTGTCCAACTGTTTGCGACCCTGGGCGTGGACGTGCAGAGTGAGGCAGGGTCAGCCTGCATCCTGCACAGTCTCAGCTCCAAACTCCTCTCCCGCTGAGAGCCGGCTCTCCTGTTTCCTGCCCTGAGACTGAACACAAGCGTGCACTCACCTGCCCGCACTCAGCGCCACACTCTGTGCAGGGAAGTGGCAGTCAGGATGGGCCCCAGTTATAGGGACAGGGCCCCTGGGCCCGCTCTCCCCACAGAGGAGCCATTATCATGTTGTCTGGAGGGGAGGTGACACGTCTGCATGGAGAGTCTGGGGCGTCTCCAGTGAGGGCCAGATCTTACCCCCAGTGCTCGTCACCCTCACCCACGCCTGGGGACTAGGGACAACTCCTGGCAATTACTGAGAAGGTCCACGCGAGCAGCTGAGCAGAGGGCAGGAGAGTTTTCTGTGTTCCCTGTGGGAGAGCCCGAGTTCACAGTGACAGTCATAGCCGGGGGAGGGACGCTCACAGAGCACCCAGGCTCCCTTCACTGTCTCCCGGGGGGCATTTTCCTTCATGGCCTCACTCTTCCAAACTGTCCCAAAGTGTGTTCTCACTGATCATCAGCATGGGATCTGGAGGCTGGGCTTTCTCCTGAGTTGAAGCTCCACAGCCCTTTCTATTTATGGCCTCAGGTTTGTTTAATCTGGAAAACGCCCCCTTTAAAGCCAGAGTTTCCCTCCTCAGAATCCTCAGGCCTCCCTCACGTCCACGTGACTCTGCAAGGACCTTGTCTTTGGCTCCGCGTCGCCCATGGAGCCCCCTCCTTGAGCCTCGTACTGGACCTCCTGCCCGTCCCCGTGTTCTGGGCCATGAGCCTGGTCACATGAATTCCTAGATGTGCAGACAGGGGTTAGCAAGATGAACTTATTAGGACAATATTAGACTTCAGAATTCTTTACGTTGATCACTGTAATGATCAATTGCTAGTTGGAGATGTAAATCGGTGTTTGGGTCCTTGAAACCTGCTCCATTAGGTGCACAGTGGGCCTGGGATCATTGTCCCGAGGGAAGACGGTACACTCTCTGCATCGGGCCCCATGTGGAGAATCGGCGCATGAAGGCAGCAGCCGCGTCCACGTTCCATAAACGTGGGTTTTCCAAGATGACCCAGGTAGACGGGACACCTACTGCTTCTATACGGGTGTACATTCATGGCCCCTGTCTGGGACAGGGTGCTTGATAGTCATCTTAATATGCTGAATTCACCATGGGGACATTGCTGGACACAAACACAGAGAGATAGTTTGGGCCTACTGTGTGCCATTCCTCGACTAGGTAGTGAAGATACAAAAAGAATTACTAATACCCTGGATTCTGATATTTGAAACCCATGACTCATCAGCAGACTTTCTAGCTGAGCTGGTGGAAGTGTCCAGATCTGAGCCGTCCGGTGTGGAAGCTCCCGTCCCAGGCGGCCACTGAGCTCATCTGGACCAGGCTCATCCGGACCGAGAGGGGCTTGGGTGTAACAGACACACTGGATTCGCCTTCTGTATTGAGGTGCCCCCATGTTGGGTGCAGATATATTTACTACTATTTCATCTTCTTCGTGGACTGATCCTTTGGGCGTTATGTGCTGTCCTTCCCTGTCTCTTATAACAATCTTAGTTTAGAGTCTATTTTCTCTTAACAAGTATTGCTACTCTGACTCTCTCTTGATTTTCTTTTGTGAGGAATATCTTTTCCCATCCTCTCACTTTCAGCCTGTGTGTCTTTAGCGCGAAAGTGAGTGCTTTGTACAGCAGGTGCGTGGTATGTTTCTTTATCCACTTTGGTGGGAGCATTTCAATTCTTACATCTTCTTCGAAATGGTCATAGTAGTTCTAACCAGAATACAAGAATTTGTGAACCCACAGGTAATGACTAGAGCATTCTATACAAAGAGTTACACATTAAGACTACCTCTTTTAAAAATGCAATAATAAATATGCCACATTTTCCTAAAAGATAGAATTAGAGAAAAGGAACTCAGAAAATAGCGATTAGGATAAAACAGAAAACAAAGTCCCAAGATTCTGCACAACAGTGATGAAAACTAAATGTTTATGTGACAAACAGGAGTGGGCACCTTCTACTATTCCCTCCTGTTACTCCATCCATTGAGTCAGTGATATTTACTGGTCAAATATGGAAAGAAAGTCCAGGTTCAAAGGTAAAATGATCCGTTGTACAATATGGGTAATTATGTGTGGCATTAGAGCATAGTAAAGAAATAGAAGTGAAACAAAGATACAAAAGAGTGTAGAAAGTCTCCTCCATTTTCCAGGTTTCATAGCATCATCATGAAATAAAATCTCCCCACAACTCAGGGGTGATATTTATCGGGACCAATATTGGAATAAGCGCCGATCAATGTACATCAGGTATTAGTCAAACTAATATGGAAATAAAGTGTGTGGACACACTTCAAATGATACCAAATAAAGGACAATTCTTTCAGAGCATTACACTGTCCAAGAGGGTAGCTGATTTCCTCAATGTTTCTGCGAATAGCTCTTGAGCTGCTATTTCATGGTTTGACTTTCAGATCTCTCAAGGCAGTGCCAACATTGATTTGCCTTCTAGGTTGATGGGATTTTTTGTAAAAATTTGGTCCTGAGTACACATGTCAGGAAGTGAAAGTGAAGTCGCTCAGTCATGTCCGACTCTTTGCGACCCCATGGACTGTAGCCTGCCATGCTCCTCCATCCATGGGATTTTCCAGGCAAGAGTACTGGAGTGGGTTGCCATTGCCTTCTCCAGGGGATCTTCCCGACCCAGGGATTGAGCCTGGGTCTCCCGTATTGTAAGCAGACGCTTTACCGTTTGAGCCACCAGGGAAATCAGAAGGCATAGGGAATTCCCTGGCTGTCCTGTGGTGGGGACCCGGTGCTTTCATTGCTGAGGGCACGAGTTTAATCCCTGGTCAGGGACTGGATCCTGCAAGCAGGGTCAAAATTTAAAAAAGAAAGGAAAGAGTTAGTAAAGAACAGAAAAAAGGTACAAGCTTTCTCTTGTAAGTAATTATGGAGAGGGGTATACAAGACGTGACAAGACTCTACCGCGTATCTGGACGTCGCTGAGAGCAATCTCAAAAGTTGTCATGAGACGAATCTTCGTAACTATATACGGATATTGTGTTAACTAGACTTGTGACGTTTTGCATTCTATCAAAGAAGGGCACTGCCAAAGAATGCTCACACTGCTGGACAACTGCGCTCATTTCCAATGCTGGTAAGGTTATGTTCAAAATCCTTCAAGCCAAGCTTCGGCGGTATGTGAACCAAGAATTTCTGGATGTACAAGCAGGGTTTAGAAAAGGCAGAGGAACCAGAGATTAAATGGCTAACGTCTGCTGGATCACAGAAAACACAAGGGAATTCCAGAAAAACATCTGCTTGTGCTTTATTGACTACGCTCTATCACAACAAACTGGAAAATCCTTAAAGAGATGGGAATACCAAACCACCTTACCTGCCTCCTGAGAAACCTGTATGGAGGTCAAGGTGCAACAGTTAGAACCTTACATGGAACAATAGACTGGTTCAACACTGGGAAAAGAGTATGTCAAGACTGTATATTGTCACCCTGCTTATTTAACTTATATGCATAAAACATCCTGCAAAATGATGGGCTGGATGAAGTGCAAGCTGGTATCAAGACTGCTGGGAGAAATATCAGCAGTCTCAGATACGCAGATGACACCACTCTAATGGCAGAAAGTGAAGAGGAACTAAAAAGCCTCTTGATGAAAGTGAAAGAGGATAGTGAAAAAGCTGGCTTAAAACTCAACATTCAAAAAATGAAGATCATGGCATCCGGTCGCATCACTTCAGGGCAACTAGAAGGAGCAAAAGAAGCGGCAGCAGGTTTTGTTTTCTTGGGCTCCAAAGTCACTGCAGATGGTGACTGCAGCCATGGTATTAAAAGATGCTTTCTACTTGGAAGAAAAGCTACGACAAACCTGATCAGCATATTGAAAAGCAAAGACTTCTCTTAACCAAGAAAGGACTGTATAGTCAAAGCTATGGCTTTTCCAGCAGTCATGCACAGATGTGAGAGTTGGACCATACCGAGGGCTGCACCGAAGAATTAATGCTTTCGAATTGTGGTGTTGGAGAAGACTCTTGAGAGTCCCTTGAACTGTGAAGAAATGAAACCTATCAATCCTAAAGCAAATCAACCCTGAACATTCATTGGAAGGACCGATGCTCAGACTGAAGGTCCAATACTTTGTCCTGATGTGAAGAGCTGACTCACTGAGGAAGATCTTGATGCTGGGTAATATTGAAGGCAAAAAGGAGAAGAGGGCGGCAGCGGATGAGATGGTTGGTTGCCATCACCGATTCAACGGACACGAATTTGAGCAGACTCTGGGAGATAGTGCAGGACAGGGAAGCCTGGCGTGCTTCCACAGCAGTCCATAGGGTTGCAAAGAGTCAGATACAACTTAGCGACTGTACGACAGCCACACACAAAGACTGTGTTATTCTGTTGCACAACCAAAACTTCTGTAATGGTGTGTGCTAATTAGACTTCAAAATAAACAGTGCTCAGTAGATAGTTATAAAATAGAGAGCTTGTAGCTAATATGCAAGCTTCTTCATATTTACTATTTCAGCCACGATGCCTAAAAACCCAAGAGCAGCACCCGTGAGTTCTAGGATCCCTAAGGAGCAGCAGCAGCGGGCTCACGGTGGGGAAACATGAAGCCAAGATGTTAGCGGTATGAAGCAACGACAGGCGAAAATCTAAAAATGCAGCAATACGAAAAGCAAAAATGCAATCCAGTGCGTAGAAGGTGACGAAGGTGACCACCAGCATCAGGATGGTGTGGGCGGCTCTGGTCTCCGGGGGGCGTCTGTGGCGTCCAGTGGGGGTGTGGATATACTGCACCCTCTGGCGGTGTCTGAGCAGGAGAAGCACCATGGAGCCGCTGGACCAGACCATCAGGGCAATAAACACGGCATCAGAGACGGACCATAGGTACAGAAAGCGTGCTTTCGGAGCTGAGGAGGAGCAGAACCACTTGCCATGGTTATCAGTATAGTTGTTTGTGCCCTGTGGACCAGCGACTGTCACAGGGACGCAGATATTCATTAGGAAACTGAGCAACCAGCAGGCGCAACAGGAAGGACCAATGACCCTGGGGGCCCTTCCTCTGAGCATCACCCACTCCGCCCTCCTGGGGATGAGCGTGAAGGACTGATAGGTGCTCAGGACGCAGGTGGAGCACAGGGTGGTGCCTCGAGCCACCCTCTGTACGTAATACACAAACTTACACCCGAGGCTGGAGAGGGGCTTCCTCAAAACAAAAGCTACTATTATGTGGGGAATCCCAGGGGAGAAGATAATCAAAAGATTGGACACAACCATGTGGGCGAGAATCACTTCTGTGGGTCTCGTCTTGCGGCCAAGCCAGATCGGACAGATGCTGTGGAAGAAAAGGATGACATTACCCGGAGCCCCAACCACCATCTGTAACAGAGAGATGGTTTCCAGAACCGCCTCCCCTGGGTTTCTCAGGGCATCTCTGTGAACAGACATGGAGAGGACGTCAGAGTGTCCTGGAGTGGAAAGGGGGCTGAGCTGGTGATGACATCAGAAGTCTTCTTACACAATCAAAGTGAAAAAGGATTCTTGCATTTTCTGTCTCCTGAGAAGGGAGACATTGTCCTGCTCCACAGGAGGGTCTCAACCTAGAGAACACATGCACGGTATCAGTTACAATGTCTAATACAAAATACTTACTATTTTGTATTTATTTCTGTCCACTTGTATAAGCTGATGCTCCACTAGCCTGTGAGGTCCAGGAACTTGAGAACCATGTCTCTCTTGATCAGTAACATGACTGACGGATGCGTGCATCCGTACACGCCAAGTCTCAGTTGCGTCCGACTCTTAGTGGCCCCGTGGACTGCAGTTGACCGGGCTCCTCTGTCCCTGGGATTCTGCATGAAAAATACTGGGAGCAGGCTGCCATGCCCGCCCCAGGGGATCTTCCCGACCCAGGGATCAAACTCGAGTCTTTTATGTCTCCTGCATTGCAGGTGGGTTTTTTTTTTTTTTTTTTTTTTACCAAATAGCACCACCTGGGAAGCCCTGGTTGACCAATAATTGGTGTTAAATAATATGTCCTGAATATACATATTACAGGTGACATGAGAGAAAGACAGTGATATACCCTTCCCCTTTAGAGTGTATGATCATTCTGACTATTATAGTAACAGATTGATTCTGAAAAATGAAACAATACTACTGAGATTATAGGAGAGTCTGACTACATTTAATACAGCTGTCGCTGAACCAGTTGTCCACCTTGGAGAACTCACAGCTTATCAGAGATACGAAAGAACGATAAAACATCGGTCATGCAGTTCTGGCTTCTGCTCCCTCATGGAAGTCAACTTTCTGTCCTAACAATAATTAAAACACAGAACACTCTGTAAATTCCTGGATTCCTAACAGAGGCAAGAACAGAGGGGAAACCTCTGCTTCCATGATTGGAGAGACGGACAGTGAATAGAAGGGGTCGAGGGTATTGGAGCACAGGTTCATGAACGAAACACCTCGGACCCAGGGCAGAAAACCCTGAACTTATAAAGGATTTATGTAGGCTCCATGGGTTGCTGGAGGCTCCGTGCGGAGACGTCTGGCAATTAGAAACTCCAGGAACACCAAGTTATAGGGAGATCCCCACAGTTCTGAGTTTTGTAATATTTCTTTGAGGGAAAAATCAGTGGAAAAAAAATCAGTGGCAAAATCTCCTTGTGCTTTCAGTGGGGGTTGGAAGGGGAAAAACCATTATGAAAAACATCAGAGCACGAGGTTCTTCTTAATCTGCCTTTAGGAGAGGTTAGCTAACTGGAGCCTAACCAACCGGGGTTTTTCTCAGAGCCTGACTGACCTGGGAAGGGAAACACCCAGCATCCAGCCCACACTAGCCATTCTGCCCAATCGACTGGGGAGAAAAAAAGCAGAGAATTGCTGGTGAGGTTCACAGTCCAGAGGCACAGGCTCACAGAGAGACTGGGACCTCATTGTAGGATGTAGAATCTCCCCTCTCCCCTCACCTCACCATCACATCACTGAAGGCTGATTAACAGTTCCTTTTACCCAGTACCTTATGTCCAGATATCAAGAAAAAACTCCTAGGCATACTACAAGGCAAAGAAAAATTTGGAGACACAGAGCAAACTTTAGATTCAGACACGGCAGGAACGAGGGAATGATCAAACCTTCTGGACTTCGTGTGTGCTGTGACTAAGCACGCACAAGCCAGTGGAAGCAGCAGGAATTAATGCGATGCTGAAGCTTCAGAGGAGAATGTAACTCACCTCACCCCAGCTCAGCACAGAGATCAGGGCTGGTCTGTGCAGGCCTCCTAAGAGAATAAGAAAGCCCTGCTAAGAGAGCATGTCGTGTACCCAGGACCATGGGCAGAGGAGTCGGGACCTCGGCCCTGCACAGAGGGACACAGCGGGGGCTGGGGAGGGCGGAGTGGGCCGCGTCCAGTGCAGAATCACTCGGCCTCTTCTCAGAGCCCGCCTCGATGAAAGTCCTCAGTCTTAGGCAGGACTGCCACCTGGGGTCCTTCTCTGTATTCACCTGTTTTAGTCTGCTTGAGGTGTTATTTAAAAAAAAATGCATCACCCACTCAGGGGATTATAAACAACAGAAATTCACTGCTCACAGTCCTGGAGGCTGGACGCCCACAAACAAGGCTGTAGCGAGGACCCCTCTGTGAGAGCGCCCTTCCTGACTCATGGCTGGCGCTTCTCAGAGAGTCCCCACGTGATGGAAAAGTCCATGGCACTCTGCAGCGCCTCTCTTACAGCAACACTAATTCCACATGTGAGGGCACAGAGCACCCACCTCCAAAGATGGTCATGTGTGGGGTTAGGTTTTCAAAGCATGAAATTTGCAGGGACTCAAACTTTAGACCCGGAGAAGGAAATGGCAACCCACTCCAGTGTTCTTGCCTGGAGAATCCCAGGGACGGGGGAGCCTGGTGGGCTGCCTTCTGTGGGGTCGCACAGAGTCGGACACGACTGAAGTGACTTAGCAGCAGCAGCAGCAGCAAACTTCAGACCACGGACAGCCCAAGATATATTTCAGTGCATTTCTGAGTATAAAATGCAAAGCTAACTTACAAAAGCCAGTCATATTCTAATTTCTATTTATAAGTAAAAAAAAAATAAGTGTACACGGTTCCTTTCCATCGCTCACATTTCTTGGCAGACTTGAAAATTACCTGAATTTCATCTCACTGCAGATTCTTTTCCCTTTCCATAATGCCTCAGGATAAGGAAGGACAGTTGGGATTTTTTTCCATATTCCTGAGAAAAATATGTGGATCACACACAACACCACAAAGCCCACGCAGAATGGAGAGAGAATATCTTTGCCAAAATTAGTGAAAACCTTCATCCAACTGAAGAGGGACTGAAAATAGGAAAAATGTGTCTGTCATTATTAAGAAGCGTAATTCTGTGTATTTCTGTGTGTGCACATGTGTGTCTGTGTCATCAGGACTTATTTGATGCTGTAGGATTTTCCAGTTTAATGAACTCAGCACAAAAATATGTTCTCATGTATTCATACTGCTGCTGCTGCTAAGTCACTTCAGTCGTGTCCGACTCTGTACGACCCCGTGGATGGCAGCCCACCAGGCTCCACCGTCCCTGGGATCCTCCAGGCAAGGACACTGGAGTGGGTTACCATTTCCTTCTCCAATGCATCAAAGTGAAAAGTCAAAGTGAAGTCGCTTAGTCGTGTCCGACCCTCAGCGACCCCATGGACTGCAGCCTTCCAGGCTCCTCCATCCATGGGATTTTCCAGGCAAGAGTACTGGAGTGGGGTGCCATTGCCTTCTCCAGTATTCATACTAACCCTAATCTATTAGGTCTGAGAATATCAACAGACTTCCTTTAAACATGGTTGAAGGACTCAGTGACTCTGTTCATACAAGACTTGGCAGAGAGTCCACAGTGACCCCCTCCCTCTTCCCCTCATTGTCAGGGACCCCAGGACACAGGATTGGCAGTGAACTCATGGCTCTGGTCCCATTCAGATACACACCCCACCACATTCGCCCCTTCCACCTGCCAGCCAGGGCATGGACGGGGCAGCTCAGGACACGGCGGGGGGCAGCTGTCCTGCCCAAGGTGCTGACAACGCAGCTCTGAGCTCCTCTCCTGCTGAGAGCCGGCTCTCCTGTTTCCTGCCCTGAGACTGAACACAAGGGAGCACTCACCTGCCTGCACTCGGCGCCACACTCTGTGCAGGGAAGTGGCTGTCAGGATGGGCCCCAGTTATAGGGGCAGGGCCCCTGGGCCCGCTCTCCCCACAGAGGAGCCATTATCATGTCGTCTGGAGCAGAGGTGACATGTCTGCATGGAGAGTCTGGGGCGTCTCCAGTGAGGGCCAGATCTTACCCCCAGTGCTCATCATCCTCACCCACGCCTGGGGACTAGGGACAACTCGTGGCAATTACTGAGAAGGTCCACGCGAGCAGCTGAGCAGAGGGCAGGAGCGTTTTCTGTGTTCCCTGTGGGAGAGCCCAAGTTCACAGTGACAGTCATAGCCGGGGGAGGGACGCTCACAGAGCACCCGGGCTCCCTTCACTGTCTCCCGGTGGGCGTTTTCCTTCATGGCCTCACTCTTCCAAACTGTCCCAAAGTGTGTTCTCACCGATCATCAGCACGTGATCTGGAGGCTGGGCTTTCCCCTCAGGTTAAGTTCCACAGCCCTTTCTATTTATGGCCTCAGGTCCGTTTAATCTGGAAAGCGCCCCCTTTGAAGCCAGAGTTTCCCTGCTCAGGATCCTCAGGTCTCCCTTGTATCCATGTGACTCTGCAAGGACCTTGTCATTGGCTCCGCGTCGCCCACAGGCCACCTCCTTGAGTCTCTCACTGGATCACCAGCCTGCCCTTGTGTTACAGTCCATTAGCTCTGGCAAGATGCACTCTGGGACATGCAGACAGGGGTTGGGGAAAAGAATTTATTAAACTTATATTAGGGAGAAAATGTTAGAATTCTTTAAATTGACCCGTGGGTGATTAATTGCTAGTTGGAAGTCTGACTTGATAATTGGATGTTTGATACCTGATCCATCAGGTGGGCAGCTGGCCTGGTGTTTCTCCTGGGGGACCATGTGGCAGAAGGGACACCATCCACCCTCCCCATCAGGTGCCTCCTATGGAGAACTGGTGCGTGAAGGCCGCAGACACGTCCGCATTTCATGAACAAGGGGCTTCCGAGATAACCCTGGTAGACAGAACATCTACCGCTTCTTCAAAAAACAATATTTATTTTGGCTGCATGAGGCTTCTGGTGCTGTGCACACAGCCTTTCTCTCGTTGTGGAGAGCGGGGCTACTCTAGTTGCAGTGCGTGAGCTTCTCGCTGTGACTTCTCTTCCTGCAGAGCTCGCGCTCTAGGGCACAACGGCTCTAGGGCACAGTGGCTCAAGCTCAGCTGCTCTGTGGCATGGGGAACCCTCCCAGACCAGAGATGGAACCCATGTCCCCAGCACTGGCAAGCGGATTCTTAACCACTGGGCCACCAGGGAACTCTTACTGCTCCTATAAAGCTGTACATTCATGGCCATGTCTGGGACAATATGCCTAAAGGTTTTAATATATTGAATGATTATTCACTACGGGGACATTGCTCAACACAAACACACAGAGACAGTTTGGACCTACTATGTGCCATTCCTCAACTAGGTAATGAAGACACAAAGAGAATTACTAACACTTCAGGTTCTGATATTTGAAACACACGATTCATCCCCAGACTTCTAGCTGAGTGGGTAAAAGCATCCAGATCTGAGCCATCCAGTGTGGAAGCTCCAGTCCCAGGGGGCCACTGAGCTCCTGAAACGGGCTCATTTGGACTGAGGGGCTTGGGTGTAACACACACACCGGATCTGCCTTCTGTATTGAGGTGCTCCTATGTTGGGTGCATATATACTTAAACAATTGTTACATCTTCGTGGATTGATCCTTCAATCAATATGTAGTGTTATTCTTTGTCTCTTGTAACAGTCTTTATTTTCAAGTCTTTTTTGAATAACTCTCTCTGATTTTGCTTTGATTTGTGTGGAATAACCTTTTCCATTCCATCACTTTCAGTCTACGTGTGTCGCTAGATGGAAAGTTTTTTTGTAAATAGCAGGTATATGGGTCTGTTTCTTCATCTAATCAGCCTGTCTGTGTCCTTTGGTTGGAGCATTTCTATTCTGACATATTATTTGAAACAGTCATAATAATTCTAAGGAGAATATAAGAAAATTTGGAAGCTCATATGTAATTGATACGGCAATAAATACAAATAATTATACATTAAGACTACTAAGTACAATGGAATATTAAAAATGCCACATTTTCCCAGAAAAAATATATTATGACAAAGCAAAACAGAAAACAGTGCTTAGGATAAAATATAAAACTAAGTCTCAATATTCTGTGTTTCAGTGATGAAGACTAAACGTTTAAGTGAAAAATATGGAATGGGAAGCTTCTCTTCCCTCCATCATATGACTTCATCTGTCTAATCAATCAAATTTACTGACGGTCAGCCGTGACCAAATTATACAACATACTAAAAAGCAGAGACATTACTTTGCTGACAAAAGTTCATCTAGTCAAAGCTATGGTTTTTCCAGTGGTCATGTATGGATGTGAGAGTTGGACTATAAAGAAAGCTGAGCACCGAAGGATTGATGCTTTTGAACTGTGGTGCTGGAGAAGATTCTTAAGAGTCCCTCAGACTGCAAGGAGATCAAACCAGTCCATTCTAAAGGAGATCAGTCCTGAATATTCATTGGAAGGAGAAAGATGCTGAAGCTGAAACTCCAATACTTTGGCCACATGATGCAAAGAACTGACTCACTGGAAAAGATTCTGAAGCTGGGGAAGATTGAAGGCAGGTGGAAAAGGGGACAGCAGAGGATGAGATGGTTGGTTGGCATCACTAACTCAATGGACATAAGTTTGAACAAGCTCTGGGAGTTGGTGATGGACAGGGAGGCCTGGCGTGCTGCAGTCCATAGGGCCACAAAGAGTCGGACATGACTGAGCGACTGAACTGAACCATGTAAAGAAAATCCAACATGAAAAATGATGTAACCCATCGAATAACATTGATTTTTGTGTAACACTACAGCATATCAGAGAAACACAAGTGAAAAAAAAAAAAAACACAAACAAAAACATAACACCGTCTCCATTTCCCAGGCTTCTTACCCTCACCTATGAAATAAAACGCCCACCCCCTCTGGAGTAACACAATGCAGAGCAATACTGGATTACGTGTAAGCGTGTATCGGATATGCGCTACACCCCAGGGAGACAAACTTTGTGAAAACACTTCAGAAAGTGAAGTGATGCTCCTGAAGAAAGGAGGCTTCTTTCAGGCAGCTGCACTGGCCAAGGGGAAAGCGGGTTTCCTCAGTAATGGCTGGGATCTTTTTCAAGTTGACAATCTCATGAATTCACTTTCAGACCTCTCAAGGCAGCATGAGCATTTATCTATTTGACCTTCAAAGTTGTTTGGATTTTGTGTAAACATCTGTACTGAGTACAAACATCAATGGTACCAAATTCTAATTATAAAAAATAAATTAGTCATGGGTATATAAACGTACAGCATGGAGACAGTGGTTAATAATACTGTATTGCATAATGAAAAGTGGTAAGAGAGTCAATCTTCAAAGTTCTTGTCACAGGAAAATTTTTGTAGTATGTACAGAGGTGGAAATGGTGACAGATTTTATTTGGGGGGCTCCAAAGTCACTGTGGACGGTGACTGCAGCCAGGAAATGAAAATACGCTTGCTCCTTGGATGAAAAGCTATGACAAATCTAGACAGTGTATTAAAAAGCAGAGAACATCACTTTGTCAACAAAGGTCCATATAGTCAAAGCTATGTTTTTCCAGTAGTCATGTATGGATGTGAGAGTTGGACCATAAAGAAGGCTGAGCACTGAAGAACTGATGCCTTCAAACTGTGGTGCTGGAGAAGCCTCTTGAGAGTCCCTTCAACAGCAAGGAGATGAAACCAGTCCATCCTAAAGGAAATCAACCCTGAATATTCACTGGAAGGACTGACGCTGAAGCTCAAATACTGTGGCCACCTGATGTGAAGAACTGACTCACTGGAAAAGACCCTGATGCTGACAGACTGAGGGCAGGAGGAGAAAAGGGCAACGGAGGGCGAGATGATGAGATGGCGTCACCAACTCAATGGACGTGTGTTTGAGCAAACTCTGGGAGATGGTGAAGGACAGGGAGGCCTGGTGTGCTGCAGTTCACGTGATCACGAAGAATTGGACGTGACAAACACTGAAAACAACCTGGCAGTAGATAGACATTAAGTAGACTTATTTGACTGATTATCTGCAACATATACAAATATCCAATCATAATGTTGTAAGACCTGAAGTGATACAATGTCACATTAATTACGCTTCAGTAAAAGTGGGTATAAAACAAATAAATAAATAATTACAGAAGAAAGGAACTGGCTATTACTGAAGCTGTCTACTCTGTATCTAAGGGGCTTCCCAGGGGGCACAGTGGTAGAGCCTGCCTAATGCAGGAGACACAGGTTGAGCCCTGGTTTAGGGGAATTCCCCGGAGGAGGAAATGGCAACCTGCTCCAATATTCTTGCCTAGAAAATTCTGTGGACAGAGGAGCCTGGAGTTGCAAAGAATCAGACATGACTGAGAGATTAAACACGGATGCACTACATATTTAGCTATTTAACCACTTTTTCTAACAATTCAAGAGCAGAACCTAGGAGTTCTAGGATCCCTCAGGAGTGACTGGAAGGGGGAAACAGTGGAAAAACATGAAGCCAAGACACTAGAGGTCTGTATCAACCATAGACAAGAATCTAAAAGGGCACTGATATAAAAAGAAAAAATAGAATTCAGCACGTAGAAGATGATGAAGGTGACCACCAGCATCAGGGTGGTGTGGGCAGCTCTGGTCTCCGGGGGGCATCTGTGGTGCCCAGTGTGGGTGTGGATATACTGCACCCTCTGGTGGTGTCTGAGCAGGAGAAGCACCATGGAGCCGCTGGACCAGACCATGAGGATAAGAAACACGGCATCAGAGATGAACCAAAAGTACATAAAACCTGCGTAAGGAGCTGTGGGTGAGCAGAACCACTTCCCCTGATTGTCAGTATCATTTCTTGTGTTCTCTGGACCAGTAATCATCAAGGGAACACAGATACTCATTAAGAGACGGAGCATCCAGCAGGTGCAGCAGGAAGGGCCAGTGACCTTGGGGGCCCTTCCTCTGAGCATCAACCACTCCACTCTCCTGGGGGTGAGACTGAAGGACTGACAGGTGCTCAGGACGCAGGTGGAGCACAGGGCGGTGCTGCGAGCCACCCTCTGTACGTAATATACAAACTTACACCCAAGGCTGTTCAGGGGGTTCCTCAAAACAAAAACTGCCACTGTGTGGGGAATCCCAGAGAGGAGAATAATCAGGAGATTGGCCAGCGCCAAGTGTGTGAGAATCACGTCTGTGCGTCTCTTTTTCTGGCCAAACAAGATTGGAGAGATGCTGTGGAAGAAAAGGATGACATTACCCAGAGCCCCAACCACCACCTGGAACAGAAAGACAGTTTTCAGAAACACCTCCCCTGGGTTTCTCTGAGCATCTCTGTGAACAGACATGGAGAAGACGTCAGTGTCCTGAAGGTGAAAGGAAGCTGGGCAGGAGATGACATCAGCAGTCATCTTACAGAATCAACATTGGGAAAGAATTCTTGATCTTTTCTTCTCCTGAGAAGGGAGACATTGTCATACTCCACATGTGGGGCTCAACCTCTAGGACACATGCGTGACATCAGTTATACTTTTCACTATTAGTATATTAGGTCCTAATATGGCATATCCTTATTCTCCACCAGCATGTAAGTTCCATGAAGTTAAGAACCACACCCCGACTTCCCTGGGGTCCAGGGGTTAAGAAACCGGCTTGCAATGCAAGGACAGAGGATCAAACACTTATCGGGGAACCGAGGTTCCACAGGCCGAGGCAAGTAAGTCTATGTGCTGCACCTAAGACCCAATGCAGCCAAATAAATAAATACATTTTTTTAAAGGACCACTTTTACCTTGTTTACCAACATGGTCGATGCATAATAGATGTTACAAATATGTACTGAGTATATATGACTGTGCGACAGGACAGAAAAGCCGATACACCAAACCTCTTAGAGACATTCCTATTTTAAGAGTGCATGAAGGAAAAAATCGCAAATTGCGAAAGTATTGAACTTTTACGATTGTCCAGCTGATTTTAACACAGTTTCAACAGAGTCAGTTATCCACACTTGAAACTCACATTTCATCAGAATTACCACACACAGTGTAACTTAGAAATCAGTTGTGGACCTGCACTTTGTAGTTCCTCGTGTGAGGAGCTTGGGAGTCACCTCTCTGTCCTAACAAGGAAAACACCAAATAGACGGAAAATTCTCGAATCAGTAAGAGAGGTGAGAGACAGGGCCCAGGTGCCTAAGGATATGGAGGCCTGGCGGCAATCATTGACTCAACAACAAGAAAAGGCCCTGTGCTAATTAAGACTCTCAAAATACTCCAAAACACTCTGTGCTGTTTATGGTTGAGAGGTAGTAAACAATCATGTGGCAGGAGTATGGACAATCCTGTCACACAAGCTAGTCTGTCAGCAGAGAGGTCTGACCTGAGACATCCTTGTCCCACCCAGAGCAGGGAATTAGCAGCAATTATTGATACAACAAATGAAAAACCCTTCACCAATATAATTCCTAACCAACCCATTATACTAATAATTTCTAACTCCCCAAAAGAATTTGCCTTTAGTAAGTCTAAAACATCTCGTGCCTCTCAGATTGGGAGGCTGTAAACAATCTCATGTGGCTGGATGAACCTATACAGGTGGGCTAGATAACCTTCAGAGGAGTTCGTAAGTTGAAACACTCTTGTCACGCCCAAGAATTTTTATTGCCTTGGAGCTGCACGTTTACTCCTTCTCCGAGAGAAAGAGTTATGGGGGAGAGCCCCCCGTAAAGTCAGAGGTGTAGGTGAGAGCATAAAACAGACTCTGGTCTTGGGGTTAGATGCTCGGGAACAGGGGCTTTCCTGAGGCTTGATCACGCCTTTGCGTATGCCAAGCCTCGTTCCTCATGATCTTTGCCATGGGCGGAGTTCCTCACGCTGGCTCCCGGCAACAGGGGACATCATTGCCTCCACAAGGGAAGGGACAGCAGGTGAAGAGAAGGAACCAAGATTATACTGGAGCAAAGATTCCTGAGCAGAAATCCCTCTGGAGCAAGCCCTGGGTAGGAAATCCTACCTCATAATCAATGGATCGATGGGGACTCCGTGTGCAGGAGTCTGACAGACTCTCCAGGAGGACCCCTCATCCCACAGTTCTGTGAGTCTGGTGATATTTCCCTCAGTTACTATCAGAGAAATCCACCAGATCACTTGGAGTTCTGTATCCGCTGTGACTGAACACGCACACAAGCCAGTAGAAGCAATAATTATTAGTGTGACGCTGCATCAGCAGAGAAGTGTGTAACTCACCTCAGCCCAGGTGAGCACAGAAGTCAGAGCTGGTCTGTGCAGGCCTCTTAAGAGAGGGAGAAAGCCCTGCTGAGAGAGCTTGTCATGTGCCCAGGACCGTGGACAGAGGAGTCGGGACCTCAGCCCTGCACAGAGGGACACAGGGGGGCCGCTGGGGAGGGCGGAGCAGGCCGCGTCCAGTGCAGAATCACTCAGCCTTTTCTCAGAGATTGCCTCTGATGGCGCTCAGTCTTAGCCACGACGACCACCTGGGGTCCTTGTCAATACTGGCCTTAGAATGTCTCAACTGGTACAACAGAACATCACGCACTCGAGAGGATTATAAGCAGAAATTTATTGCTCACAGTTCCGGAGGTTAGAAGTCCAAGAGCAAGGCTGCAGCATGGCTCCTGTCTGAGGAGAGCTGCCTTCTTGATTCATGACTGGTGCCTCTTGCTGTGTTCTCAGGTGATGGAAAGAGTCATGGAGCTCTCGAGGTCTCTTTTATAAGGGCACTTTTATAGTTCATGACATCCTAATACCATCATGTTTGGGGTTATGATATCAATATATGAATTTTGGGACAGAAATACTCAGACAATTCCATGGTTCAAGCTACATTTCACTGTATCTGAAAATATTAAATTCAGCATTGAATTGTCACAGACAGTATTATGCTAATCCTATTACCATTTTTTAAAAAAAATTTATTTTGTATTGAGGTACAGGCAATTGACAATGCTATGATAGTTTCAGGTGAACAGTGAAGGGCCTCAGCCATACATACACAAGTATCCATTCTCCACCAAACTCCCCTCCCATCCTGACTGCCAGATCAAATTGAGCAGAGTTCCCTTGCTATACAGTAGGTCATTTGTTGGTTTTCCATTTTAGTCCTTCCAATTCTTTAAGAAGGGCACACATTGCTTATTTTCTAGCATTTGCAGTTTTCACAGAGTTGAAAATTCATTAGATTTCATCTCATTACGAAGTCTTTTTTCTTTCTCCTCCTGCTCCAAAATAAAGTAGCGGGGGAGCATATCCCCCATTCAATCAGAGAGACAAAAATATGAGTAACATCTATACACACAACTTAAAAACATCCAGAACTCTAACAGAATGTGCCGGGGTCCAGCCCCTGCTGGATCCAGGGGAACCTGAAGGAAAAAAGGCGTTGGCAGATGATTTAGAGAGAGAGATAAGGAAAGAATATTGTAGATAAGAAAATAGGGGAGAGACAGGCTGATATTCCTTGGTTACATAGAAAGCCAATAAAACTTCGAGACAAGAAGTTTGCCCTGTTCACAGAGGCCACAGGTGCCTTCCCGGTCTCCCGAGGGAGTGAAGAGGCAGAACGTCTTCCCGTTCAGGTCTTAGAAACCCGGGCAGATAAGTGAACGCAGGGAGCCTCCATGCTCCAAGGGATCAGCCTGAAAAAGAGGGAGGGAGAAAATGATTGACACGAGGAGACCAAGCTGCTTCAGCAAGCAAGGCCCAACAGCTTTATTTTTTAAAGGTTATTTATATAGCTTGTCTTATACATAGAGGGAAATGAAAGATGCAAAGTCATACAGAGTCATCCCAAACATTACGTCTGTTTCGTCTTTATCAAAACCGGGATTTTTTCTGCAAACCTTTCCCATATACAACGTTGTGTACATTATCTTCTGGCCTTGGAGGCCTGTGAACATTTTATGACCCTCTTTTGGTAAAGGCTTCTCAACCAGAAAACTTATTTTCCCTTGAAATATTTTTTCTTATATTTCTAATCTATGTCAGCCTCAAAAAGTATTAAACAGAGTTACAGTCTCACGAAGCAAAGGTGCAGTGAGTTACAAGAAAGAACCAATTAGCTCAAAAGTCTGATATGGTTCATTTCAAGGCTACACTTGTTTTTCTTACTTTCCAACTATGTTAACTAATGCACTCCCAGGTGCACAGTGGATAAGATATGGGAACTTGGCAATGAGCATTGGCCCAATAATGAAATCCTACATTAGCACTACTCTAATAACTTTTAACTCTTTGAAAGGCTCTATGTTTCAGGCTTTCTGTGCCTCTCACAGTTGGGAGGCTGTAAATAATCACATGTGTAGCTGTAAGAGTCTGGATATATCTGCCAAGCAAGCTAAAATGCTAACAGAGGGGTTTTGATTGGAAATATTTTTCTCATGTCCAGACTTATTAGCTATAGCCCTACGTTGATTTTCTCCAGAGAAAGGTGGTCAGGAATAGCCCCCTGTTAATGTCAGAGGAGTTGGTGAAAGTCATGAAATAGTAAAACAGACAGATTCTGGTTTTGGGGTAGATGTTCAAGAAAGCCTAGGGAGCCCGAAGAGTTCTGAAGCCTTGCTTAACAGTTCTCTTCCACATGACTTTTGTCATGGGTGGGATCTCCCGTGGTGGCTCCCAGCAAGAATGTCTTAGCAGAAATTATAACCCACAGTCTAATGTGTTAGGTTCTGAGAAGTCACTAGACGGCTTTACACATGGTTGAGAAGCTCAGTGGCTCTGGTCATGCAGACTTGACAGATTCCGCAGTGACCCCTCCCCCCCCCCTTTTTCCCTCATTGTCAAGGAACCCAGGGCACAGGGATTTGCAGTGAAGTCAGCGCCTTGGTCCCACCCAGATACACTGTTGTTGAATTATTACAACATCCAAGACCTGGAAATAATCGAAATGCCCACTATAAATAAATAGACAAAGAAGCTGTGCTGTATTATACAATGGGATGTTTGTCACTGGAGGATGGCTGTTATAATGTTATAACACATGTTTTTATTGGAGTATAGTTGTGTTGCATTGCGTGCTTTACAATATTATTTAGTTTCTGCTGTACAGCAAAGTGATTCACGTATCCCCTCTTTTCTTCAACTTTAGGGCACCACTGAGCACTGAGTAGAGTTCCCTGTGCTATACAGTAGGTTCTCATTAGTTATCTACTTTACGCATTGTAGTGTATACATGTCAAACTAATAGTATTACTCATAAGCACTGAATCGTTGTTTTACCCATGAAACTGACATAACATTATATCAGCTTATATTCCAATTTAAAAAAACTGCAAAATCAAAAGTTGGACACTATCATATACAAAAATGATCTCCACTGGATCACCAGCAAAGTCCCCCAACAAGTCTTAACAGATTTAAGACTGAAATCTCATGAAGTGTCTTTTCTAACCCCTATGATATGAAACTAGATGCCAATAACAGCAGGAAAGTCGGAAAATTCACAGATACATGGAGATGAACAACCACCTCTAGAGCAAACAGTGGTCAAAAAATCCAAAAGGAAATAAAAGACCTTGAGACAAGAGTGCGTGGAAACATAGCAAACAGAAGGTTATGGGATTCAGCACAAGTTGTTCTAAGAGGGGCCTTTTCACAACAGATGCCTACATTAAGAAAAACAATTCTAGTAATCAAGCTAACTTTTTACCACAAGGATCAACAGCAACCAAAAACCACCAAAATACCACCACCACCCCCTCCCCCGCCCCCCAAAACCAAACCCCAAACTAAGGAAAAGTCAATGGATACGAGGAAATAAAAAAGAACAGAGTGGAAATTAGTGAAGTAGAGACCAGAAAAACAATAGAGAAGACCAAGGAAACCACGAGCTGGCGTTTGGAAAGATGAACATTCCCCTTGTCACGGAGCACCTGCGGCAACGTGAGGAGGAAACAGTGACTTCGGGCACCTCAGGCGTTTCTAACCCCACGGCCGCCCTCGCTCCTTTTCCCACCAGAGCGGCGGCATTCCTTCCGCTCAAAGCCGGAAAGCCGTCCTGGCCTCACCTCCCAGCTCCTAGTCGCCCCTCTTCCCGCCACGTCAAGGGTCTGGTCCTTCAGGCTCAGCCTCCTGGCTCCACCTGCTCAGTCACCTCAGGAGCGCCCCCAGTCACGACTGACCCACTCACTCTCTTCACCTCAAGATGAGATTCATACCTTTTTGTTCGTTTTCTCCTCTCCGCTCTCTCTTCCTGATAAATCGAGAGCTCTTGGAAACAAGAAATACTCTCGCGGCAGATGCAGCGCTCGCCCGACAAGCACCGTGGCTCCCGGCCAGCCTCTCCCTCAGCTCTGGCTCGTGCTGGAGCTGCTGTGTGCAGGCACCACCTCCGATTTCGCTAGAGTTTACCGGGACGAGGACCTAAACGCTTACGCTGCTCTCGCGACAGTTCCTAGACTCTTACCCCTGCTCTCGCGACAGCTCCTGGTAACCCTGCTCTCGCGACAGTTCCTAGACTCTTACCCCTGCTCTCGCGACAGCTCCTGGAAAGAGGACTTGGACACATGCTCCTGATCTCGCGACAGTTCCCGAGGCACAGGCCTGTTCAGGTACCTCTGATCTCGCTGTAGCTCCCGGGGCTCGAAGATGGACGTGCTCCCCTGATCTCCCGGCAGCCCCCGAGGAAAAGCCCCGGACAGGTGAGTGGACTGTGGGCCCTGCCCTGCACGACGGTACAGCGACTTCTACCTGCGCTGTGTCCCGTCCAGCCTCCTTCAGGCTGCGGTGGCCCATCCTGGGGGTGCCCTGAGCCTGGCCCTCCTAATGCGGCTGCTCCATGAATCTGATGGAACTGTATCAGCAGAAACCCTGACGTGAATCTCAACGCACAGTAACTCCTCATAGGATCCTCCGGAAGCCCCCTCATGACTGCCTGCATCACAGCTCCCAGTGACTCCTGTTCATGCCTGTCCTTTCATCCTCTTGCACCTCTCCTCCCACACACATGGCCCATGACCTTCCTGTGAGGCTGGGTATTCACTGGGGTGAGAGATGTGGTCAAACCTACTGGATGTACATATCCTGGGAGACACAGAAATCAACCCCGCAGGTGAGGTGCTTCCCTGACACCAACAGTCACGATCAGAAGGACACACCTGCCCCCACACAGTCCATGACCCCCAGCCCCACACGGTCACACACGGGGGCCACCGCCACAGCCAGAGTCAGAAACCAGCTCACAGCAGGGCTCTTCTTTCATGAAACACCATTCAAGGCAGTTCTGGCTCTTTTGCTCCTGAGTACTTTTTGCTACACTAACTTTCTCGTATAGTTTGGGTTTTTTTTTTAACTTCTGTGAGTAAAAATGCCTACAACACAGTGGGAGCAGCAGGAATTAATTCTGTTGTGTTGACAGAGGAGTGTGTAACTCATCACAGGTGAGCCCTGAAATCAGAGCTGGTGTGTAGCCCAGTGCTGAAGGAAAGCAGGGTATGAGCTGCTTAGAGGCATCGTCATGAGCTGTGGGCAACGGGACTAAAGGAGCCTGGAGTGGGGTCTCAGGTGCAGATATACTGAGAAAGGGGGCAGGGGGACTCCTTCCCCTGCAAGCATAGATGTGTGAGGTCTGCTACAATGAGCAGGGAAAGTGGAAGTCGCTCAGTCGTGTCCAACTCTTTTCGACCCCATGGACTATACAGCCCATGAAATTCTCCAGGCCAGAGTACTGGAGTGGGTAACCTTCCCTTCTCCAGGGGATCTTCCCAACCTAGGGATCGAATCCAGGTCTCCCGCATTGCAGGCAGATTCTGTACCAGCTGAGCTATCAAGAAAGGCCACAATGAGCAGAGTCCTTGTTAACAACAGAGAGGAGCTCAGTGACTGGATCATCCAAGGCTTGGCACACATTCCAGAGAGACCCCATCCCTCCTCTCATCTTTAGAGACTTCAGGGCACAGGGCTTTGCAGTGGACCACCTGGCTCTGCTCCTGGCCTGAGACACTCCCCGGCTCACAGCCACCCTCCACCCAGCAGAGCATGGATGAGGATGCTCAAGTGAGGCCGTGTTGCCCCTGTCCTGCCCAGTGTGAGTTAAGTCTTAAGTCCCTCTGCTGCTGGAGGCAACGTCTCTCCCAGTCTTTGCCCTGAGATTGAACAGAAGGAAGCACTCACCTGGCTGGTCTTTGCTTCAGAGCTCTGTGCAGGGACGTGTCACTCAGGATGAGCCCCGAGCACCTGAGATCATGGATATAGGGACGGTGTTTCTAACCTTGGTCTCTCCACAGAGATTCCATTATCACGTCACCTGCTGAGTGGGTGACACTGACCTCATGGGGAGTCTGGGGCGTTTCCAGTGAGGAGCAAATGTTATCCCCAGTGTAAATCATCTTCCTTCTTGGGTGATTAAGGACAGCTTTTGAGAATCAATGAAAAGATCCGAATGGGCAGCCAAATAGCTGGCAGAAAACTTTTTTCTGAATTCCCTGTGGAAAACAGTAGTTCAGAATCAAAGTTGTCATCAAGTACTATAGGATCGCTTGAAGGTGCATCAAACTTTTTTTTCTTTTACCACACTTCCAATTGGGCTTATTCCTCAAGGTATTTTCTTATATATAGGCAGGTGTTTACCAATTCGGTTTTGGTAACAGTGTCTTTGAGCAGCTTTAATTCACATACCACATAACTCACCCATTTAAAGTACACCACTCAGTGATCTTACTTTATTCAGAGAGTGGTCTTTGTTGTTGTTTAGTCTCTAAGTCTTGCCGGACTCTTTGCGACCCCACTGGCTGTAACCCTCCAGGCCCTTATGTCCATGGGATTTCCCAGACAAGAATACTGGAGTGGGTTGCCATTTCCTTCTCCAGGGGATCTTCCCCACCCAGGAATAAAATCCACGTCTCCTCGTTTAGCCGGTGGATTCTTTACTACTGTGCCACCAGGAAAGCCTGTTGTGGTCTTTACCACACTCATTTTAGGAAATTTTCATCAACCTGGAAAAAAAGCCCAAATCCTTTTTTTTTCTCTTTTTTCAGATTTTTACAATTAAACTATATATTTTATATTGGAGTATAGCCAGTTAACCAGGTTGTGACTGTTTCAGGTGGACAGCAAAGGAGCTCAGCTATATATATGTATCTATTCTCCTCCAAACTGCCCTCCCATTCATTCCCCCACATAACACTCAATGCATTTTCATGTCTCCAAAATAATAAGCATCATCACTGGATCCCGAGTCTAGTATTCCTGTGACTTTCTATGAGAAATTTTGGGTGACCTCCTTGGGAGTCCTGTGGTTAAGACTCCACACTTCCAATGCAGAGGGTGTAGTTTCGATCCCTGGTTGGGGAACCAAGTTCCTACAAGTCAAACAGCCAAAAAAAGTTTTTTTCTGGTCTAAGAAGTATTTATTACTCTCATGTACAGAAAGCTTAATAGTGTACATTAGCCCAGTTTGGTGGCCTGTTCTTTGACCCTCGCCTTTTCTACCTTGGCAATGGGAGCCACTGATTTGGGACCCAGGACACGGCCTCCCCAGTGATGGCGGATCTCATGATATCTGTTGTTGTAACGGGTGCTGACAGCTTCCACCAGCTCAGCCGAAGTGGTCTTGTCGTCCGAGCTGACTTGTGTAAAGGCAACGGTAGTACTGGTCTTCTTGTGCACTAGACGCCCTGGCCTGGCCTTCCCTTGGACCGTCATCTTTTTTTATTATTAACATTAAAAATGTTTAATTGGAGGATAATTGCTTAAAAATGTTGTGTTGGTTCCTGCCATATGACAACATGAATCAGCTATATGTACATATACACCCCCTCTGAGCCTCCCTGCCCTCCCCATCCCACCCCTCTATGGCCTCAAACAGCACTGAGTTAACCTCCCTGTCTATACAGCAGCTTCCTGCTAGCTAGTTATTTACGCATGGTGTTGTATATATTTCAGTGCTACCCTTTCAATTCATCCCACGCTCGCCTTCCCCCCGCTGTGTCTACAAGTCTGTTCTCTACCTCTGCGTCTCTATGCCTGCCTGGCAAATAGGTTCAGCTGCCATTTTTCTAGATTCCATATATGTGTGTTAATATATGATGTTTGTTGTTCTCTCTCTGATTTACTTCACTCTGTATAACAGGCTCTAGGTTCATCCACCTCAGTCCAACTGACTCACATTAGAGACCCCCATTCTTACTGTACCTGATGAGCAGGAGGGCCACCAGTTCTGTGCCACATAGTAGGTTACCTTGTTTATATATAGTAGTGTGAAAAATGAAGTAGAGTTGAAATTACTTCTATTCAGTTATTTTAAAGATAAAAATTATTCATAGGCAGTTAATTTCTTACTGTTTAAGAGGAGGTTGTCTATCACTAAATATACTTCTATTGATCACATTTTATTACCTTTTATACACTTTAATAGGAAAAATAGGAAGTAAAATTATGATATTTTTTAGATAAATAGATATTGAAACAATCCACTCATAGTAGAACTAACTCCTTAAAAGTTAAAGGGACTTCTTCACTCAGAAGACAAATTGTGCCAAAGAAAGAAACACTTACAAAAAAGAACTACGAGCATTGGAAAAGGCAATCACATTGACACATGCGTAAACTCTACTTTCTCTTCATTTCTTATTTTGTATAAGGCACAACTATCTCATGACAGCTAAAACCATAGCATTACTTGTCAGTAATAATGTATATAGATACTCTATCGGGGGATCCTTACATGACGACCAAAAGGTCACTGGAAGACAGCTATACATTAGCACCTTAAATTTAAAAATAGGACTTTACAAATAACACACTAAAGGGAAGGCAAAAAAAACAGAAAAAAAAAACCAAATTGGACAAATAGAAACAAATCTCAAATTTACAAAATGTAATCATGAAAACTATATATTCAAGTGACAAATAAAAAAGAAGGCAGCTACTGGTCTTTCCTTCAGCTCACACCATCCATCTAATCGACTAAATTTATTGAGAGTCTACCATGTAAGCAATCCAGGTTTAAAGGAGAAGCAAGCCATTGAACAGCACTGATTTTCTGTGTAACAGTACAGCACATTGGAGAAATAGAAGTGAAATAAAGTTACACGGTAATATAGAAAAACATATTCTCCATTTTCATGTGTATTACCTTTATCTCAGAAATCAAATCTCCACACACCCAAGAATAATATTCACGGAGATCAATATTGGATTATGTGCCAGTGTGTGTCCACTATTAGCCACAACACACAAGGATAAAATTTGGTGAAACTCTTGAAATGTTCCTAAAGAAAGGAGATTTTCTTCAGAAAGCTGCATTGGTCAAGGGTGAAATGGTTTCCTTAGTAATGGTTTGTACATTTCTCAAGCTGATGATTCATGGATTGACTTTCAGATCTCCTAAGGCATCTCTGGAATTAAATGAACCTTCTCAGCTCATTGGAAATTATGTAGAAATTTGGTGTTGAGTGCAGACATCAAAAGGTATCAACTTCTAGTTATAAAATAAGCTAGTCAAGGGGATGTGATGAAACACATGGTGAATATAATCAATTACATTTCATTGCATAAGTCGCTTCAGTCATGTCCGACTCTTTCTTTGTGACCCTATGGACCACAGCCTGCCAGGCTCCTCTGTCCTTCTAATTCTCCAGGCAAGAATACTGGACTGGATTTCTGTACCCTCCTCCAGGGGATCTTCTGACCCAGGGACTGATCCCACGTCTCCTGCATTGGCAGGTGGGTTCTTTACCTGTAGCGCCACCTGGGAAGCTCAGCATGTGTGAGAGTCAAACATACAAAAAAACTAAGAATGTGGCATCTGGTCCCATCACTTCATGGCAAATAGAAGGGGGGAAGTGGAAACGGTGACGGATTTTATTTAGGCTCCAGAATCACTGCGGACGGTGACTGCAGCCATGAAATGAAAAGACTGGATGAAACACTATGATAAGTCTAGAGAGTATATTAAAAAGCAGAGACATCACTTTGCTGACAAAGGTTCAGATAGTCAAAGCTATGGTTTTTCCTGTAGTCATGTATGGATGTGAGAGCTAGACCAAAAAGAAGGCTGAGCGATGAAGAATTGATGCTTTTGAACTGTGGTGTTGGGACTTGAGAGTCCCTTGGACTGCAAGGGGATCTAATTAGTCAAAAAGGAAATCAACCCTGAGTATTCATTGGGAGGACTGATACTGAAGCTGAAGCTCCAATACTTTGGCACCTGATGCAAGGAGCCGACTCTTTGGAAAAGACCTTGATGCTGGGAAAGACTGAAGGTGAAATGAGAAGGGAGTGACAGGGGATGCAATGGTTTAATAGCATCACACTCAGTGGACTTGAATTTTGAGCAAACTCCGGGAGCTGGTGAAGGACAGGGGAGCCTGGTGTGCTGCAGTCCATGGGGTCGCAAAGAGTTGAATACAACTTAATGACTGAAGAAGAACAACAAGAGAGTCAACCTTCAAGGTTCTCGTCACAGGGACTTCCCTGGTGGTTAAGACTTGGACCTTCCACTGCAGGGGGTGCTGATTTGATCCTTGGTTTTGGAACTAACATCCCATGTGCCCCACAGCCAAATAATAATAATAAAAAAAAAACTAAAATCAATAAACGTGGCAAAGTTCATATCACAAGAAAGAAGTTCGTATCATCTGTGAACGTGCGGGGATCATAACTAGACTTACTATGATCATTCTGCAACATGAATAAATGTCCATTCATTGTGTTGTCTGTCTGAAACTAATGCAAGGTTATATGTTAATCGTACCTCAGAAAAAAAAAGGATACTGAGTACTTCAGAATAATTAAGGCTATTGAAAGTCACTACTAGATATTTAGCACTTTAACCATACATTCTAACAAGTCAAGAGCAGAACCTAGGAGTTCTAGGATCTCTAAGAAGCAGCAGGAAAGGGCAAATGGTAGGAAAACAGGAGCCCAATGCATTAGAGGTCTGTATCAGCCATAGACGAATATCAAAGAAGGCTGCAATATAAAAAGACAGAACAGAATTTAGGAAGTAGAAGGTGATGAAGGTGACCACCAGCATCAGGATGGTGTGGGCGGCTCTGGTCTCCGGGGGGCATCTGTGGTGCCCAGCGGGGGTGTGGATATACTGTACCCTCTGGCGGTGTCTGAGCAGGAGAAGCACCATGGAGCCACTGGACCAGACCATGAGGCCAATAAACACAGCATCAGAGACAGACCACAAATAGCTCGTACCTATTTCATCAGGTGAGGATGAACAGAACCACTTGTCTTTGGTATCAGTATAGTTGTGCATGTTTGGTGGACCAGTGATTTTCAGAGGAGCAATGATGTGCATTATGAAACTGAGCATCCAGCAGGTGCAGCAGGAAGGACCAATGACCTTGGGGGCCCTTCCTCTGAGCATCACCCACTCCGCTCTCCTGGGGGTGAGTGTGAAGGACTGATAGGTGCTCAGGATGCAGGTGGAGCACAGGGCGGTGCTGCGAGCCACCCTCTGTATGTAATACACAAACTTACACCCGAGACCCGACAGGGGCTTCCTCGGAAAAGAAGCTGCCATTGTGTGGGGAATGCCAGGAGACAGAAGAACCAGGAGATTGGCCACTGCCATGTGGGTGTGAATCATGTCTGTGGGTTTCTGGCTCTGCCCAATCAAGACTGGAGAGATGCTGTGGAAGAAAAGGATGACATTGACCAGGGACCCAATTCCCATCTGTGTAAGATACGTGATTTTCAGAGCAGCCTGACTTGTGGTTCTCAAGGCATCTTTGTGAAAAAACATGGAGAGGACGTCAAGAGTGTCCTGGAGCAGAAAGAAGGCTGTGGGCGTGGTGACATCAGCTGTCTTCTTATAGAACCAATACTGGACAAGGATTCCCACATTTTATTTGTCCTGAAAAAAAAAACAACTCTCACGGTCTAGAGAATGACTTTACCAGGATAACATAATCCAGACACCAGTTAAAGCATTCACCGTTATTTATTTGGTTTTGCTTTATATTTGCTTTTACATCCTGATGTTCGATCTCCATGCAGGATCTACAAAGTGAAGGTTATATATATTTTGTTCAACAGCAATGTTGGTCTAGTTCACCCATTTTTGTCATTATTAACAGAAATAGAAAAAAAAATCCCCAAATTGCATGCAACCATGAAATACTCCCAAATACTGTAAACATTTTGTGAAAGAAGAACAAAACATTGAGCTTCCTCATTTCAAACTATATGTCAAATCAGTGGTAACAGAAACAGTACGGTATAGGCATAAAGACAGATCAATGGGACGGAATAGCGACTGCAGAAATAAATCTATGCTCCTCTGGCTAATCAGTTTTCACAAAGGCACTAAGGATACATAATTGTAAAAGGCTAGTTCATTTAATAAACGGTGTTTGGAAAATTGGAAATCCACATCTAAAGATAAAAACTTAGAGGCTAAACCTTACAATTCTGACCAGAACAAAAAAAAACTGTAACTATGTATATAATAGGTGTTAATTAGATGCACTGTGATCAGCTGCAATATATGCAAACAGTGAATCATGAAACTGACATAACGTCATGTCAATTATATCTCAATTTCAAAAAATGAAAAAGAAGCTGGATGCTGTTTTACACCACACACAGAAATGATCTGAACTACATTAAGATTTGGATGTAAGATCTGAAACCATGAAACTCCTAGAGGAAAGAAGCAAGCTCCCTGACGTTAATCTTGGTCATAATGGTTTGGATTTGACAACAAAAGCGAAGATAAAGCAGTGGTGTATCATGTAAGAGCGTCTTCAGAGCAAAGGAAATCATGAAAATGCAGCTATGCATAGGAGACAATATTAGCGAACCACATACCCAGTAATGAGTGAATATCCAATTTGGGCAGATCCCCAAATCATCCAGTTTAAAATGGGCAAAGGAGGGTCAAAGGCTCAGAGTTTACACCTGGTAGTCACGTAACGGCTCACCAGCAAAGAATTCGCCTGCGATTCAGGAGTTGCCGGAGACGCAGTTTCGATCCCTGGTGCAGGAAGATCCCCTGGAGGAGGAAAGGGCAACCCACTCCAGTACTCTTGCCTGGGAAAAATTCCATGGAGAGAGGAGCCCCGTGGGATCATTTGTGACATGGCCTTTCTTAAGAGTGCTCCATGGAACGTCCTTGGGGGTCTAGTGGTTAAGAATCTGCCTGACAAGGCAGAGGACACAAGTTTGATCCCTGGTTCAGGAGGATCCGACTTGACTTGGGGCAACAAAGCCTGAGTGCCACAACCCTGAGCCCACCCTCTAGAGCCGGGAGCCTGAACTACCGAAGCCCGCACACCCTAGAGCCCGAGCTCCGCAAGAGAGGCCACCGCAGTGAGAAGCCTGTGCGCCGCAGTTACAGAGCAGCCGCCGCTCGCAAGGAGAGAAAGCCCGCACGCCGCAACGGAGACCCAGTGCAGCCAAAAATGAAGGAAGGAAGAAACAAATATTTTTTAAAATTAAAAAGGGCTCCATTATTGTCCCCAGGATTATACTTCAACCCACTGACACCCATTCTCTTATGTGGACACTTTCCCATTTGATGCAGCCCATAAATTAGGTTTTTCCTCAATTAAATACCTCAGTTAAATAGGATGGATTTTTTTTTTTTTAACAGCAAGTCCTTCAAACATGCTTTTAAGAACTGGACTTTTCTGTTTTTTAACAGTATCTCAGATTGAACTTAGAGCTTTCCAGTTACTTTTTTTTTTTTTTTCAAGTCAGTTCTTGGAAGATATTTTTATATCTTTTTTTTTCTTTTCTTTTTGGGAGATATTTTTGAAGGGTATAAAGGAAATGTAAAGGGGTCTGGTTGATGGCTGAAAGAGAGTGAGAATTTTAAGAACTCACCAAGAGCAGACTACAAAGAGCACTGAGGACTGGAATTTAATTCTGCTAGCATGGGGAGTGCCGCAATCAGATAAAACACTGAAAAGCATGGACTTGGGGCTATGTGGACGGTGAGTGGGGAGGCAGAGATACCTGGGAAGATGCTGGGGCCATGAGGCAAGAGGTAGCTGTGGTCTTTACCAGAGCAATGGCAGAGACATGGGGATAAAGGATGGACCAAATCTGGGGGATGTAATATACAGCATGACAACTATAGTTAATAATACTGTTTTGCATATTTGAAAGTTGCTGAGAAAGTAGATTTTAAAATCCTCATCACAAGAAAAGAATTTTTTGTAATTGTATATGGTGATGGATATTAACTAGGCTTATGTAGTGATCATTTCATAACGCATACAGATATTGAATTATTATGTTGTATACTTGAAACCGGCATATGTTATATATCAGGTATACCTCAGTATAAAAAAATGGACTAGGATGGCTTCAGAAAGTAGAAAGGGCAGGGCATGGAGACTGGATGGGAGGATGAAGAGTCAAAGTGGGGGTCCAGATTTCCAGGCGAGGGGGATGGTGGCATCAACCACTAAGAGGGCAGACATAAGAAATAGAGCTGCGGCAAGGGTGGGAAATATATGTTAGTTCTTTTTAATTAAAAAAAATTGTTTAATTATAGAATATATTATTATTGTACAAATGTCAACACAAAAGAATTAAAATTCCTCTATTCACCGCCCCCCCCCCCGAAAAAAATGGGCAAAGGACCTGAACAGACATTTTTCCAAAGAAGACATACAAAGAGTTAAAAGGTACATGGACGGGAGTTCAGTGTCTCTAGTCATCAGGTCAAAATTACAGTGAGGTGACATTTCTCACCCGTTAGTCTGTCTGTTCTCCAAAAACCAAAAGGCAACACACTGGCGAGGAGGTTGAGAGAAAGAAACGCTTTACACGCTGTTGGGAATGTAAGCTGGTACATCCTCGTGGAACACGTTACGGAAGTTCCTCAGACGTTAAAACCAGAACCCCCGTACCAGCCAGCAGTCACGCTTCTAGGATAGATCCAAGGAAAAGACACCACGATCAGGAGGAGATACCTGCACTCCGTGTTCACTAGTACCTTATTACAACAGCCAAGACGTGGAAACAACCCAAGGGTCTACTGATAGAAGAACAGGTAAGGAAGCTGTGGCGTGTTACACAGTGGAATATTTTTTTATTCAAGTTTTGTTGCTTTACAGTGTTGAGTTACGTCTACTGTACAGCAATAGAATCCGCTATACACATACGCTTATCCGCTCCTTGTTACATTTCCCTCCCATTTTGGTCACCGCAAAGCACTGAGTAGAGTTCCCTGTGCTATACAGTAGCTTCTCATTATTTGTCATTTTATACATAGGGGTTGGAGAAGGAAATGGCAACCCACTGCAATATTTTTGCCTGGGAAATCCTGTGGATGGAGGAACGTGGCGGGCTGCAGTCCATGGGGTCGCAAAGAGTCAGACACGACTGAGCAGCTGCACAGTAAGCGCAGCTGCTCCAGTTAAAAAGGCTGAGGGCATTTCGCCATTCAGTTAGACAGAGGAAAACATGAGCCCCACTGATGTACAGAACACAAATGCAGAGAGAGTTGCAGTGAAATATCGCGGCAGGAATTCCTGAGCCGACTGCAGCCAGTGAAGGAACTGTGAAGGTTGTCCTTACAGGGCAGCCTGTCTCTCTGTGTTTCTGTTTGTGTGTGTGTCTGTCACTGGATCTTATTTTAGGACTTGCAGGTTCTAACCCCAACTCTGTACATCAATTTATCTCACCTTACTCACATCCAGCAGTAATCAATTAGGTTCGAGGAGGTCACTAGAACCGTCTATACAAGATTCAGCAGCCCGGGGCTCTGCTCATACAGGACTTGGCACAGATTCCACAGTGACCCCTTCTCTCTTCCCCTCATTGTCAGGGACCCCAGGACACAGGATTGGCAGTGAACTCATGGCTTTGGTCCCACTCAGATACACACCCCAGCACATTCCCCCCTTCCACCTGCCAGCCAGGGCATGGACGGGGCAGCTCAGGACAAGGCAGGGGGCACCTGTCCTGCCCAAGGTGCTGACAACGCAGCTCTGAGCTCCTCTCCTGCTGAGAGCCGGCTCTCCTGTTTCCTGCCCTGAGACTGAACACAAGGGAGCACTCACCTGCCTGCACTCGGCGCCACAGTCTGTGCAGGGAAGTGGCAGTCTGGATGGGCCCCAGTTATAGGGGCAGGGCCCCTGGGCCCGCTCTCCCCACAGAGGAGCCATTATCATGTCATCTGGAGCAGAGGTGACATGTCTGCATGGAGAGTCTGGGGCGTCTCCAGTGAGGGCCAGATCTTACCCCCAATGCTCATCACCCTCACCCATGCCTGGGGACTAGGACAAGTCCTGGCAATTACTGAAAAGGTCCACGTGAGCAGCTGAGCAGAGGGCAGGAGAGTTTTCTGTGTTCCCTGTGGGAGAGCCCAAGTTCACAGTGACAGTCATAGCCGGGGGAGGGACACTCACAGAGCACCCAGGCTCCCTTCACTGTCTCCCGTTGGGCATTTTCCTCATGGCCTCACTCTTCCAAACTGTTGCAAAGTGTGTTCTCACTGATCATCAGCGTGGGATCTGGAGGCTGGGCTTCCCTTGAGTTTAAGTTTCACAGCACTTTCTATATGTGATCTCGGCCTGTTTAATCTGGAAAATAATCTCTCTGAAGCTGGTGTTTCCCTCCTCCCAGTCCTCAGGTCTCCCTTGTGTCCACATGACTATAAGGAGATTATAATTTGTTCTAAGTCACCCGTGGATCCCCCTCTGACCACCAGCCTGTCTCTAGGTTCTGAGCCATTTGAGTTGGATAGGAGATAAAATAGACTTTGTCAAGGGACAAAGAAGAACACTACATAATGAACAAGGGACAAGCGATCGATTGAAGAAAAAGATATAATAATTTTAAATACATATGCACCAACCTTTGTTGTGCAGTTGCTAAGTAGTGTTTGACTCTTTGTGACCTTATGAACTACAGCACATCAAGGCTTCCTTGTCCTTTGATATCTCCCAGAGTTTGCCCAGGTTCATGTCCACTGAGTTGGTGATGTCATCCAACCATCTCATCCTCTGTTGTCCCCTTCTCCTCCTGCCCTTCCATTGAGTTGGCTCTTCCCATCAGGAGGACAAAGTATTGTACCTTCAGCTTCAGCATCAGTCCTTCCGATGAATATTCAGGGTTGCTTTCCTTTAGGATGGACTGGTTTGCACTCCCTGCTGTCAAAGGGACTCTCAAGAGTCTTCCCCAGCACCACAATTCAAGCATCAAGTTTTCACAGGAGCACCTCAAAGTATAAGCCAAATATTGATAGACATAAAAGGAGAAGTCAACAGAAACACAGTCATAGGAGGGGCTTTCAACTTTCCACTTCCATCAGTAAATAGATCGCCCAGGCAGAAATGAAGAAGGAAGCACAGCCTGAAAATAACACATAGGACCTTCGAGTCTGTAGTTGGTATATATTGAGCATCCATGCAAAAGCAGCAGGATACACAATGTCTTCAGTGGCACGTAGGTTGTTCTACAGGAGGTTCACAGGCTGGGTCATAAAGCTAGCCTCAGTAAAGTTAAGAAAATTAAAATGATCTCAAAAGTCTTTTCAAATTGCAATGCTATGAGATGAGAATCAACTACAAGGAAAAACCTGAAAAATAAAAAACCACATGGAGACTAAACAACATGCTACTGAAAAACCAATGGTTTGCTGAAGAAATAAAGGAGGAAACAAAAAATCCTAGAGAGGAATGAAAATGAAAGCATGCTGATTCAAAACCTATGGGATGCCGCAAAAGCAGCTCTAAGAGGGAGGTTTATGCAGATACAAGCCACAGAACTAGAGAAAAAACTCAGCTAAACACCTAATATTACACCTATGGGATGCCGCAAAAGCAGCTCTAAGAGAGAGGTTTATGCAGATACAAGCCGCAGAACTAGAGAAAAAACTCAGCCAAACACCTAATATTACACCTATGGGATGCCGCAGAAGCAGTTCTAAGAGAGAGGTTTATGCAGATACAAGCGACAGAACAAGAAAAAAAAAAAAAAAACCACAGCTAAACAACCTAATATTGCACCTAAAGTAACTTGAGAAAGAAGGACAGCAACACCCAAAGTTAAAAAGAAAGAAGTCATAAAGATCACAGCAGAAATAAATAAAATGGAGAGAAAAATAAGTGATAGAGGAGGTCAATGAAATTAAAAGCTGGTTCCTTGAAAAGATAAACAAGATTGATTAACCTTTAGCCAGACTTGTTAAGAAAAAAAGGGAGAGATCTCAATCAATAAAATCCAAAAAGAAAAATGAGAAAGTACAACCAACACCCCAGAAATACAAAAAAATCTTAAGAGACCACTTGGGTCTATAAAATGGAAAACGTGGAAGAAATGGACCAATCCTTAGAAAGGTACAACTTTCCAAGACTGAACCAGGAAGAAATAGAAAATATGAACAGACCAAATACCACAATGTCCAAAGAAAAGACAAAATAAAACACAGGAATAGTAAGATAGGACAAACAGAAAAAAAATCCCAAGTTGCTGTTTGCAAGGATGAAAATGAAATATTCAAGTGACAAATATGAAGAGGAAAGCCTCTAGTCTGTCCTTCCAATTATTGTGTCCGCCTAAACAATACAATTTAATGATGGTCGACTATGTAAAGAAAACCCAGGTTTAAAGGAGAAGGTAATATAGAAAAAGACCTCCTTCACTTTGCAGATTTCTTATCTTCACTAGGAAATAACATCTCCATGCACCAAGGACTAATATTTAATGAGACCAATAACTGAATTACGGGCTAACGTATGCCAGGTATTACCCACAACTAATGGAGATAAAGTTTGTGGAAACTCTTGAAATGATCCACAAGAACGGAGTATTCTTTCAGAAAGCTGCCATGGTCAAGGGTGAATGGCTTCCTCAATAATAACCTGTGTCTTTTCTGAGCAGATAAGTTCATGGATTGACTTTCAGATCCCCCAAGTTAGCACCTGCAGTAAATCAACCTCCTTTGTTCCTTGGATTTTACATACAAATGTCAACAGGCATCTACAGCTTGTTACAAAGTAAATAAGTCGTGGGAACGGGATGTCCAGCATGGGGACTGTGGTTCATCCCACTGGGTTGCGTTGTTGGAAAATGCTGGGGCATTCACACTCTACGTTCTCACCAGGAGAAAGCATCTGTGCCATGTGTGGGGAGGGGTGCAGATGGAAAGGAGAATTGTGGTGATCAGTCTGCAGCATGTGCCAGTATCCATAGGGCGTGATGTTACTTATTCATTGTGACTAATGTAACGCTCCTTATTCATTATGACTCAGGTAAAACCCGTGGTGCTGATTAGTTACAGGATCATTTCTGCTATAATTCAAGCTGTCTGCTAAATACAATAAATTTAAGGGGAGAACTTGTAGCCATACCTGCTGACAACTCAAGAGCAGATCCTAGCAGTTCTAGGATCCCTGAGGAGCAGCAGGAAGGGAGAAATGGTGGAAAAACAGGAAACCAAGATATCAGAGGTCTGTATCAACCATTGTCGAAAATCAAAAAAGGCAGTGATATAAAAAACAAGAATAGAAGTCACCACGTAGAAGATGACCAAGGTGAGCACCAGCATCAGGATGGTGCGGGCGGCTGTGGTGCCCAGTGGGGGTGTGGATATACCGCCCCCTCTGGTGGTGTCTGTGCAGGAGAAGCACCGAGGAGCCGCTGGACCAGACCACGAGGCCAATAAACACGGCGTCCGCGGTGGACCACAGGACGACAATCCCTGCACTGGGACTTGAGGAGGAGCAGAACCAGTCGCCCTGCGCATCAGTATAATTGTGTCTGGTCGGTGAAGCAGTGATTTTGACAGGAACATAAATGTACGTTAAAACACTGAATAGCCAACAGGTGCAGCAGAAAGAAGCTGTGACCCTGGGGGCTCCTCCCCTGAGCCATGACCTCCCTTCTCTCCCGGGGTTGAGCGTGAAGGACTGATAGGTGCTCAGGACACAGGTGCAGCACAGGGCGGTGCTGTGAGCCACTTTCTGTAAATAGTACACGAATTTACACCCAAGAGGAGACAGGGGCTTCCTCGAAATGAAAGCTGCCATTGTGTGGGGGATCCCGGAGGAGAGAAGAACCAAAAGGTTGGCCACAGCTGTGTGGGTGAGAATCGTGTCTGTGGGTCTCTTCTTGTGTCCAGACAAGATAGGACAGATGTGGTAGAAAGAAAGAATGACATTGGCCAGAGACCCAACTCCCATCTGTAAGAGATACATGGTTTTCAGGGCTGCCTGGCTTGCGGTCACACGGACATCTTTCTCCAAAGACGTGGAGTGGCTGTCAGAGTGGCCTGGAGCGGAGGAGAGGCTGGGCAGTGATGACATCAGCAGTCTTCTCACGGAACCAACTAGGAAAGGGAGTCTCACCCTTCAACTCTCTTGAGAAAAAAAGACGCTGTCATACTCCAGAGAGATGGTTTCACCTGCAGAACATACAGTTGACATTAGGTATACCTTTCACCATCACAAACTTTTATTTACTCCTATTGACTTGTGTATTCCTGTTCTCCACACACGTGTGAGCAAGGTCCACAAACATAGGGACCGTGTCTGTCTCGTTCAACAACATTGTTGACCCATAGTAATTTTTAAAATATATAACAAGTATATGAATAAGTGACAGGAGATAAAGACAAACTCTACCCCTTTAGAATTCACGGTCATCTTGCTTATTACAAGAATGTATCGGGTGATGTCACCAACATGGCAACACAGGAGGCTCCTTCCTCCCATGGACACAGCAAAAACACTTAGACGTGGATCAGCTCCTTCGAGAGAAATGCAGAATGGCTTGTACACTGAGTGACTTGTACACATCGGATGACTTAGAAATCACCCCACGTCAGAATGGGTGGGGAATGCTGGGACACCTGCTCACCATGAACCCCACCCCCAGCACAGTGCCTCCCAACCACAATGAAACCCTCAATGCCTTGCTTCTCTGTCAAGGATCTGAACCTCATACCAGCATGCTAAGTTTTTAAAATTAATTTAGTTTAATTGGAGGTTAATTACCTTACAATATTGTGGCGGTTTTTTGTATGCATTGACATGAATCAGCCATGGGTGTACATGTGTCCCCCATCCTGAACCCCTCTCCCCTCAGGGCTGTCCCAGTGCACCGGCTTTGAGTGCTCTGTTTCATGCATCAAACTTGGACTGCTGGTCTGTTTCACATACGGTAATATGCATGTTTCAATGCTATTCTTTCAAATCATCCCACCCTCGCCTTCTCCCACAGAGTCCAAAAGTCTGTTCTTTACATCTGTGTCTCTTTTGCTGTCTCACATATAGGGTCGTCATTACCACCTTTCTAAATTCCATATATATGCGTTAATATACTGTGTTGGTGTTTTTCTTTCTGACTGACTTCACTCTGTATAACAGGCTCCAGTTTCATCCACTGATTCAAATGCATTATTTTTAATAGCTGAGTAATATTCCATTCTGTATGTACCACAGCTTTCTTATCCATTCATCTGCTGATGGACATCTAGGTTGCTTCTGTGTCCTAGCTATTGTAAACAGTGCTGCAATGAACATTGGGGTACACGTGTCTCTTTCAGTTCTGGCTTCCTCGGTGTGTATGCGCAGTAGGGGGATTGCTGGGTTATAAGGCAGTTCTATTTCCTGTTTTTTTAAGGAATCTCTACACTGTTCTCCATAGTGGCTATACTAGTTTGCATTCCCACCAACAGTGTAAGAGGGTTCCCTTTTCTCCACACCCTCTCCAGCATTTATTGCTTGTAGACTTTTTGATAGCAGCCATTGACGGGCATGAGATGGTACCTCATTGTGGTTTTGATTTGCATCTCTCTGATAATGAGGGATGTTGAGCATTTTAACTTTAAAGGCTGGCATCAGAGGAAGAGGCCCTCAGATCACTTAGTTCTGGTAGCCAATGCGGATGGGCATTGCTGAGCCCCGCAGGACTGAGAAAATAAAAGAGCGGTGGTGAAATGGACCTACTGGCACTCCCCATGGCCTCATCCCAGGCCCAGTGCAGCGGGAGTAGGCTTGCACACCCACCACCTCATCTGAGTTGGCCGGCACACACCATCCACTGCTGCCTGAGGCTCTGGCGTCTAACCCTGCACCCAGCAGCTGACTGGGGTGCTCTTGGGGGCCTGAAGGAGCACGTGGACACTGTTTCCACATTCTCCCTCTGGCTTGATCCAAACATAAAATCAAGCCTCCAGCATCTGCCTGGAAAGGGCCTATCCACACGTCTTAGGCTCCAACCTTTGTGGCTGACCCCCAAAGGGTGGACCCTCCAATCACCTCACCCCAACAATCAAGGGTACTCAGCCTACTTGAGTCCCACAGGACTATGTGATGCAAAAAAAAAAATCAGTTTTCACTGGTCACACATAGACCTAAAGAGAAGGGATGGAAAAGACAGTCCAGGGAAATGGAAAAGAACGTAGGAGTAACTGTAGTCATCTCAGACAAAACAGACTGTAAGCCAAAGCATATAACGAGACAGAGGAGGCCATTCCATAAGGACAAACGTAGCGAGTCATCAAGGAAACAGAGCACTGTAAATGTCTGCAAGCCCAAGCTGGGAGCACTTCAATATATGAAGCACCTGTTAACAGAAGTCAAGGGGAAAATAGACAATCCCACGATAACAATACGGGCATCAATTCCATACTCTCAGCAATAGAACAATCATATAGAAAATCTATAATCATTGGATTTAAACTACATATGAGATCAGATGTACTTAACCAGCCAACAGCAGCAGAAAATAGTCTTCTCAAGTGTCTGTGGACCATTCTCCGTGTGAGTCGTAACATATTTAAGAAGACTGAAGTCATTTCAGGCATCTTGTTCAACCACACTGATATGAAACTTCAAGACAATTGTTAGAGGAAAATAGGATAAATCGCTAATATGTGGAGATTAAACTTCGTGGATGAGATGAAAAACAAGAAAAAGTTTTCAGAGAAATCAAAGTGGAAATACAAGATAACAAAACTCATGGAGAGCAGTTTAAGAGCTGAACTGAGAGCGATGAATGTCTATATGAACAAGGAAGAATGGTCTCAAATAAACAGAATAGCTTTATGCCTCAAGGAACTATAAGAGAACAATGAATCCAGCCCAAAGGAAAGAAATTGTGAGGTTCACAGCAGAAATACTGCCGTTGAGAGGCGTTGTGAATTTGGTCCCAGACCGCAGCAATAAAGTCAGTGTCACGAAAAAGCGGATCGTGCATGTTTTCAGCTTCCCGGTGCACATAAAGATTATATTTGAGATTGCAGTCATCATCCTGGTGCATAGACAAGCCTCCTACATAAGTTCTCATCCAACCTCAGATCACCTAAAGAGAAAGCAAACATTGCCAGACCGAAAGTGAGAAACACAGTCACAGTGGGGACTGCAATGCCCCCACTTTCATCAGACAGAAACTCAACATGGAAACGCTGGACTGAGCTGCACATTGGAACAGTTGAGCCTTATAGACATAACCTGACCCATCTACCCATCAGCAGCAAAATACACATTCTTCTCAGGAGCTTGCAGAACACTCACCAGATCAGAGCACATGTTCGGACCCAAACAGGTCTGTTTTTTAAAGCCTTTATTGAATCTGTTATAATTTTGCTTCCTTTTTTTTTACGTTTTGTTTTTTTGGCCGAGAGGACTGTGGGATCATAACTCCTCGACCAGGGGTCGAACCCACATTCCCTGCATTGGAAGGTGAAGTCTTAACTAGTGAACCACCAGGGAAGTCCCCAAAACAAGTCTTTAACAGATTTAAGACTGAAATCACATAAAGTATCTTTTCCAAACACAGTGATATGAAACAAGTTGCCAAAAACAGCAGGAGAGCTGGAACATTCACAGATACGTGGAGATGAACAACCACTCCAGAACAAACTGTGGTCAAAGAAAAATCCAAAAGCATTTTTGGACAACCATGAATGGAAACACACAAACTGAAATGTATGGGGTTCAGCACAAGCTTCTCTAAGAGATATTTTCATAACAGATGCCTAGATTAAGGAAAAGAAGATTCTAATAATCAAGCTAACTTTTTATAGCACAAGGAACCAAACAAGACAAAACCCAAACTAAGGCAAAAGTTAGCAACTACAAGGAAATAAGAAAGAGCAGAGTGGAAATAAAAGAAATAAGGGCCAGAAAAACAATACACGCATGGCTGATTCATGTCAATGTATGGCAAAAACCATTCCAATCTTGTAAATAATTAGCTTCCAATTAAAATTCATTAATTTTTAAAAAACAAACATAAAAACAATAGAAAAGACCAAGGAAACCACGAGCTGGCGTTTGGAAAGATGAACATTCCCCTTGTCACGGAGCACCTGCAGCAACGTGAGGAGGAAACAGTGACTTCGGGCACCTCAGGCGTTTCTAACCCCACAGCTGCCCTCGCTCCTTTTCCCACCAGAGCGGAGGCATTCCTTCCCCTCAAAGCGGGAAACCCATCCTGGCCTCACCTCCCAGCTCCTAGTCGCCCCTCTTCCTGCCACTTCAGTGGTCTCGTCCTTCAGGCTCAGCCTCCTGGCTCCACCCACTCAGAGTCACCTCAGGAGCATCTGCACCCACAGGTGCGTGGGGACTGGACTGGGAAGGTCACTCTCTCTGTGTAACAGGACAAGCTGGAAGCAACCTTCCTTAGAAAAAAAGCAGAGAACCCTGGAGCCCTATTTTCCAGCCCCTCTTCTGATGACACAGCTCTGCTTTTACAAAACACATTTTAAAGGCAGTTCTGTCTCTTTTGCTCCTGAGCACTTCTTGCTACACTGGTTTCCTCGTACTGTCTTGGTTTTCTTTTCTTTTTTTACTTCTGTGAATAAAAATGCTTACAACACAGTGGAAGCAACAGGAGTTAATTCTGTTGTGTTGACAGAGGAGTGTGTAACTCATCACAGGTGAGCCCTGAGATCAGAGCTGGTGTGTAGCCCAGTGCTGAGGAAGAGCCGAGAATGAGCTGCTTAGAGGCATCGTCACGAGCTGTGGGCAACGGGACTAAAGGAGCCTGGAATAAGGTCCTGGGTGGATATGATCTGAGAAAGGGGGCAGGGGGACTCCTTCCCCTGCAAGCACAGATCTGTGAGATCTGCTGCACTGAGCAGGGCCCTTGTTAGCAACAGGGAGGAGCTCAGTGACTGGGTCATCCAAGGCTTGGCACACATTCCAGAGACCACATCCCTCCTCTCTCATCTTTAGAGACTCCAGGGCTCAGGGCTTTGCGGTGGACCACCCGGCTCTGCTCCCGGCCTGAGACACTCCCCGGCTCACAGCCACCCTCCACCCAGCAGAGCATGGATGAGGATGCTCAAGTGGGGCTGTGTTGCCCCTGTCCTGCCCAGTGTGAGTTAAGTCTGAAGTCCCTCTGCTGCTGGAGGCAACGTCTCTCCCAGTCTTTGCCCTGAGATTGAACAGAAGGAAGCACTCACCTGGCTGGCCTTTGCTTCAGAGCTCTGTGCAGGGATGTGTCACTCAGGATGAGCCCCGAGCACCTGAGATCAGGGATATAGGGACGGTGTTTCTAGCCTTGGTCTCTCCACAGAGATTCCATTATCATGTCACCTGTTGTGTGGGTGACACTGACCTTGTGGGGAGTCTGGGGCGTTTCCAGTGAGGAGCAAATTTATCCCCAGTGTAAATCATCATCTTCCTCCTTGGGTGATTAGGGACAGCTTTTGGCAATCAGTGAAAAGACCCGGATGGGCAGCCAACTAGCTGGCAGAAAACCTTTCTGTATTCCTTGTGGGAAAAGGGAATTCAGAATCAAAGTTGTCATTGGGTATTACAGGGACACTTCAAGGTGCATCAGAACCTTGACGTTACCTTTAGTAACTTTTTAAAACTAAATTTGGAATTGGGGTTATTCCTCAAAGCATTGTATATATTTGCTTTTTGTCAGATTTTAATACATTTTATTTTGGCAGCAGTTCTTTGAGACTTAATTCACACACCATATACCTTATCCATTTAAAGTATGCCGCTCAGTGATCTTTGTTTATTCAGAGCTGTGGTCTCTGCTGCTGCTGTTTAGTGGCTAAGATGCAATTGACCCTTTGTGACCCGATAGGCTCCTCTGTCCACGGGATTTCGCAGGCGAGAATACTGGAGTGGGTTGCCATTTCCTCCTCCAGGGATTCTTCCCAACCCAGGGATTGAACCCCCATCTCCTGCGCTGCCAGCGGAATCTTAACCACTGAGCCACCAGGGAAGCCCGTTGTGGTCTCTGCTGCACTCAGTTTTAGGAAATTTTCGTCCATGTGAAAAGGAAGCCCACAGCCTTCATTGTTTTTTTGTGTGTGTTTCAGATGTTTTATTAAACTTTTTATTTTGTGTTGAAGTGCAGCCAGTTAACAATGCTGTGAGTTTCAGGTGGACAGCAAAGGGACTCAGTCATAACTATTCCGTGCGTCCATCCTCCCTCAGACTCCCCTCCCGTCCAGGCCTCCGCGTAACACGCAATGCGTTTTCATGTCTCCGCAGTAATCAGCATCACCACTGGACCCCAGGCCGAGTGTGCCTCTGACTTTATTTCCAAAGTCCTGAGGGTCTTCCCTGGCAGTGCAGCGTTAGACTCTGCGCTTCCAGTGCAGGAGGCCCAGGTTCGATCCCCGGTGGAGAACTAAGCTTCCATACGTCCCGCAGCCAAAACGAAGTTTCTTGCTTGGGCTCGGCGGAGGGCGGCGGCATAGAAATATTTATCACTCCCGTGTATGGAAAATTCAACAGTGTACCCTCAGCCCAGTTTGGTGGCCTGCTCTTTGACCGTTGCCTTTTCCAGCTTGGCGTGGGGGCCACTGCTTCTGGACCCAGGACGCGGCCTCCCCAGGGGTGCAGGTCTCCTGTCTCTGTCGCTGTAATGGATCCTGGCGGCGCCCGCCCGCTCAGCCAGAGCACCTTGCGTTCCGAGCCCCCGTGTGTGAAGGCAGAGGTGCTGCGCGTCTTCCCGTAGACCAGACGCCCTAGCCTGACCTTCCCCGTGAGCCCCCATCTGTTTCTTAAAATTAATGTATTTATTTTAATTGGAGGCTAATTACTTTATAATATCGTGGTGGGTTTTGCCATACATTGACCTCAATCAGCCATGGGTGTACCTGTGTCCCCCATCCTGAACCCCCCTCCCACCTCCCTGCCCATCCCATCCCTCAGGGTCATCCCAGCGCACCGGCCCTGAGCGCCCTGTCCCATGCATCGAACCTGAACTGGCAATCTGTTCCACACATGCTAATATGCATGTTTCAGTGTTATTCTCCCAAATCATCCCACCCTCGCCCTCTCCCACAGAGTCCAAAAGTCTGTTTTTACATCTGTGTCTCTTTTGCTGTCTCACATAGAGGGTCATCGATACCATCTCTCTAAATTCCATATATATGTGTTAATATACTGTATTGGTGTTTGTCTTTCTGACTTCACTCTGTGTAACAGGCTCCAGTTTCATCCACCTCATTAGAACTAATTCAAATGCATTTTTAATAGCTGAGTAACAATAAACTGTGTAAAATTCTGAAAGAGATGGGAACACCAGACCACCTGACCTGCCTCTTGAGAAAGCTATATGCAGGTCAGGAAGCAACAGTTAGAACTGGACATGGAACAACAGACTGGTTCCAAATAGAAAAAGGAGTATGTCAAGGCTGTATATTGTCACCCTGCTTATTTAACTTATATGCAGAGTACATCATGAGAAACGCTGGGCTGGAGGAAGCACAAGCTGGAATCAAGATTGCCAGGAGAAATATCGATAACCTCAGATAGGCAGGTGACACAACCCTTATGGCAGAAAGTGAAGAGGAACTAAAAAGCCTCTTAATGAAAGTGAAAGAGGAGAGTGAAAAAGTTGGCTTAAAGCTCAACATTCAGAAAACGAAAATCATGGCATCTGGTCCCATCGCTTCATGGGAAATAGATGGGGAAACAGTGGCAACAGTGTCAGACTTTATTTTGGGGGCTCCAAAATCACTGCAGATGGTGACTGCCGCCATGAAATTAAAAGACGCTTACTCCTTGGAGAAAAGTGATGACCAACCTAGATAGTGAATTAAAAAGCAGAGACATTACTTTGCCAACAGAGGCCCATCTAGTCAAGGCTATGGTTTTTCCAGTGGTCATGTATGGATGTGAGAGTTGGACTGTGAAGAAAGCTGAGCACTGAAAAATTGATGCTTTTGAACTGTGGTGTTGGAGAAGACTCTTGAGAGTCCTTTGGACTGCGAGGAGATCCAACCAGTCCATCCTAAAGGAGATCGGTCCTGGGTGTTCTTTGGAAGGAATGATGCTAAAGCTGAAACTCCAGTACTTTGGCCACCTCATGTGAAGAGTTAACTCGTTGGAAAAGACCCTGATGCTGGGAGGGATTGAGGGCAGGAGGAGAAGGAGACGACAGAGGATGAGATGGCTGGATGGCATCACCGACTTGATGGACATGAGTTTGGGTGAACTCTGGGAGATAGTGATGGACAGGGAGGCCTGGCATGCTGCGATTCATGGGGTCGCAAAGAGTCAGACACGCCTGAGCGACTGAACTGAACTGAACTGAATGAATATTCCATTGAGCATACGTACCACAGCTTCTCATCCACCCATCTGCCGATGGACATCTAGGTTGCTTCCGTGGCCTGTTGGAGGATAAGTGCTTTATAGCGCTGTGTTGGTTTCTGCCGTACAGCAGTGTGAGTCAGACATAGGCATGTGTGTCCCCTCCCTCGCCAGCCCCCTTCCCTCCCCCCCACCCCCCTGCTCTGGGTCATGGCTGAGCACCGAGCTGCGCTCCCGGCGCTGCAGCAGCTTCCCACTGCCATCTGACACGGGCGCGCACAGACGCCAGTGCCGCTGTCCCAGTCCGTCCACCTTCCCCTTCCCCTGCTCGCCCACAAGTCTGCGCTCTACGTCTGCCGCTCTATTCCTGCCCTGAAACAGGCTCATCTGTACCCTGTTTCAGGATTCCATGTATATGCGTTAACACACGATGTTTCTCTCTCTCTTTCCGACTTACTTCACTCCATACAACAGGCTCTAGGTTCATCCACCTCAGTTCAGCTGACTCACGTTCGGGAACCCCTATCTCACTGTACCCGGTGGGCAGGGCGACCACCAGCTCTGTGCTATTTATACAGTAGGTCCTTATTAGTTATCTACTTATATACAGCAGTGTGAAAAATGAAGTAGAATTGAAATTGGTTCTAATCAATTATATTACAAATAAAAATAAGAGGCATTTAACTCCTTAGTGTTTAAAAGGAGATTATGTATCGCTGCTGCTGCTGCTGCTGAGTCACTCCAGTCGTGTCCGACTCTGTGCGACCCCATAGACGGCAGCCCACCAGGCTCCCCCGTCCCTGGGATTCTCCAGGCAAGAACACTGGAGTGGGTTGCCATTTCCTTCTCCAATGCATGAAGGTGAAAAGAGAAAGTGAAGTTGCTCAGTCCTGTCTGACTCTTAGCGACCCCATGGACTGCAGCCTACCAGGCTCCTCCGCCCATGGGATTTTCCAGGCAAGAGTGGGGTGGGGTGCCATTGCCTTCTCCAATCTATTGCTAAGTATACTTTTATTATTGGTCACATTTTATTACTTTTTCATACACTTTAATAGGAAAAACCGTAAGTAAAATAATGGTACTTTTAGATAAACATTGAAATAACTCACTCATATTAAAACAAATTCCATAGAAGTTAAAGGAAATTCTTCACCCAAAAGGTAAGTTACACCAAAGAGGAAAAAACTTGAAAAAAAAAGAACTACAACCATTGGAAAATGTAATCATATTGATACATGCGTAAACTATACCTCTTCATTGCTTTTTTGGTATAAGACACAACCAGTTCATGAGAGAAAACTCATAGCATTAATTGTCAGTAATAACATGTGCCTGCATGCTAAGTTGCTTCAGTCATGTCCAGCTCTTTGTGACCTACTGAGCTGCAGCCCACCATGGGATTCTCCAGGCAAGAATACTGGAGTGGGCTCCTGTGCCCTTCTCCAGGAGATTTTCCCCACCCAGCGATCGAACCTGCGTCTCTTAATCTCTTGCATTGGCAGGTGGGTTTGAAATAGATACGCTACTTGGGAATCCATACATGATGGCTGAAACATCACTGAAAAATAGCTATACCTCAAATTTTTTAAAATGGGACTTAAATAATTACACTCCAAAAAGACGGCAAAAAAAAAAAAGGCAGAAAAAAATAGACTGGACAAATAGAAACAAACCTCAGGTTGCAAAATGCAATCAAGAAAACTATATATTCAAGGAACAGATTTTTAAAAAAGAGCCACTTCTGGTCTGTCCTTCAGATTACATGATTCATCTAATCAATTAAGTTTATTGAGGGTCCACCATGTAAGCTATCCAGGTTTAAAGGAGAAGCAAGCCGTTGCACAACATGGATTTTCTGTGTGACACTACAGCATCCTGGAAATTAACATTGAAATAAAGTTACAGGTAATGCAGAAGAACACATTGTCTGTTTTCATGTGTTTTATCTTCATCTCAGAAATCAAATCTCTGCCCACGCAAGACTAATATTCACAGAGCCCTATATTGGATTGTGTGCCAGTGTTTCAGGTATCAGCCACAACACATGGAGATAAAGTCCATGGAAACTCTTGAAATGTTCCTGAGAAAGGAGGTTTCTTTCAGACGGCCGCATGGGTCCAGGTGGAAATCGTTTCCTCAATAATAGTTGGTAGGTTTTTCAAGCAGGTAATTTCATGGATGGATTTTCAGCACTCCTAAGGCATCACTGGTATCCAGTGAACCTTCTCCATTCAATGGAGTTTACGTAGAAATGTGGTATTGAGGGCTCAGCTGCTCATTCGTGTCCGACTCTTTGCAATCCCATGGACAGAGGAGCCTGGCAGGCTACAGTCCATGGGAGTTTTCAGGCAAAATACTGGAGTCCGTTGCCATTTCCTCCTCCAGGATATTGCGTGCCAACATCAAAAGGTATCAACTTCTAGTCACAGAATAAACAAGTCAGGGAGGTGTAGCGTGCCCCATGGTGAACACAGTAAATTGTATTCATTACGTACTTGAAAAATGCTAGGACGCTTGACCTTCAAAGTTCTTCTGATGGGGACTTCCCTGGCGGTCCAGTGGTTAAGACTTCAAGCTTCCACTGCAGGGGTACTGGTTCAATCCCTGGTCTGGGAACTAAGATCCCACATGTTGCACAGCCAAATAATAACCAAAAACTAACTAAATAAATGTGGCAAAATTCTGATCGCAAGAAAACAATTCCTATCATCTGTGAAGGTGGAAGGATGGTAACTAGACTTACTGTGATCATTTTGGATACAAATATCCATTCATGATGTCATCACTCTGAAGTTAATATAATTGTACATCGATTGACAGAGAATGATACTGAGGCCTTACAGAATAATTAGTTACTATTGGAAGTGTCTACTAGATATTTAGCACTTTATCCATACATTCTAATGACTCAAGAGCAGAACCTAGGCGTTCTAGGATCCCTCAGGAGCAGCAGGAAGGGGGAAATAGTGGGGAAACAAGAAGACAAGACATGTGAGACCTGGAGCAACCACAGGCGAAAATCTGAAGAGGCACTGATATGGAAAACTAAACTGTAATTCAGCAGGTAGAAGGTTACGAAGGTGACCATGAGCATCAGGATGGTGTGGGCTGCTCTGGTCTCCGGGGGGCATCTGTGGTGCCCAGCGGGGGTGTGAAGATACTGCACCCTCTGGTGGTGTCTGTGCAGGAGAAGCACCATGGAGCCGCTGGAGCAGACCATGAGGGTAATAAACATGGCATCAGAGATGAACCACAAGTAGCCGAAGCCTGTGACAGTACCTGAGATTGAGCAGAACCACTTGCCTTGGGAATCAGTATAGTTGTGTGTGTCCTGAGGACCAGTGATTTTCACAGGAACGTAGATGTACATTAAGAGACTGAACACCCAGCAGGTGCAGCAGGAAGGGCCAGTGACCCTGGGGGCCCTTCCTCTGAGCATCACCCACTCCGCCCTCCTGGGGGTGAGCGTGAAGGACTGATAGGTGCTGAGGACGCAGGTGGAGCACAGGGCGGTGCTGAGAGCCACCCTCTGTACGTAATACGCACACTTACACCCGAGGCTGTTCAGGGGGTTCCTTGACACAAAAGCTGCCATTGTGTAGAGGACCCCAGAGGACAGAAGAAACAAAAGGTTGGCCAGGGCCATGTGGGTGAGAATGGTGTGTGGAGGCCTCGGGCTGTGGGCAAGCAAGCCTGGAGCGATGTTGTGGAACAGGAGGATGGCGTTGCCCAGAGCCCCAACCCCCATCTGTGTCAGGTACGTGGTCTTCAGCGCGGCCTGGCCTATGGTTCTCAGGGCCTCTCCGTGAAAAGACATGGGGAGGAGTTCGGAGTGGCGCGGAGCAGACAGGAGACACTGCAGATAGAGACACCAGCAGTGTTCTTGCGCAGCTAACAGCGGACGAGGATTCCCACATTTTATTCCTCCTGAAAAGAGAAGAGACTGTCATAGTCCAGAGAAGTGACTTTAACCGGATAACACGTTCCTGATACCAGTCAAAGCATCCACCATTATTATTTTCTATTTTTAAATTTACTTTTACTTAAATGTTTTAAATTGGGGGCTAATTGCTTTACAACGTTTTGATAGTTTCTGCTGTAGAACAATGTGAATCAAATATGAGTATACATGCTGCTAAGTTGCTTCAGTCGTGTCCGACTCTGTGCGACCCCACAGATGGCAGCCCACCAGGCTCCACCATCCCTGGGATTCTTCAGGCAGGAACACTGCAGTGGGTTGCCATTTCCTTCATCAATGCATGAAAGTGAAAAGTGAAAGTGAAGTCACTGAGTTGTGTCCAACTCTCAGCGACCCCATGGACGGCAGCCCACCAGGCTCCTCCGTCCATGGGATTTTCCAGGCAAGAGTACTGGAGTGGGTTGCCATTGACTTCTCCTTAAGTATACATACATGCATACATATATATATATCTCCTCCCTCTTGAGCCTCCCCCATCTCCCAGTTGTGCCCCTCGAGGTCATGACAGGGCACCGAGCTGAGCGCCCCGTGTTATCCAACAGCTTTCTACTTGCTTGTATATCCTGATCCCCTGTCTCCATGTAAGGGCTGTCTGTCAGCTTTGGAAACATCTCTGCCTTCTTCAGCAACATTGCTGGCTTAGGTTAACCATTTTCAATGTCATTATTCTCAGAAACAGAAAAAAAAAAAACAAACCACCCAAATTTGTAGTCAATGAAAAAATATCCAAACGGTGAAAGAATCTTGAGAAAGAACAACAAAGGGTGAAACTTCTTTATTTCAAATTGTATGTCAAATTTATAGTAACAGAAACGCATATGGGCGTTTAAACAGACAGATCAGTGGAACAGAATAAAGAGGTGGAAACAAACCCCAGCTCCAGTGGTTAATTAAGTTTTGACAGAGGCACTAGGAATATATAATAGAAAAAGGATAGTTTCTTCAACAAGTGCTGTTTGGAAACTGAACATCCACGTCTAAAGACGGAAACTGGTAGTCACAAACCTACCAAATTGTGACTGAATGAAAAAAATGTAATGCGTGTATAATAGACGTTAATTAGACTTACTGTAACCAGCTGGCAACATAGACAAGTGCTGAATCAGTATTTTGTACACATGAAACTCGTATCATGGTATGTCAGTTATGTCCCAATTTTTAAAACTACAAGAAAAACTGCAGACCATCTTACATCACACCCAAAAATGGGCTCAGCTGGGCCAAGAGCTGAAACCATGAAGCTCTGAGAGGAGAGAGGTGAGCTCCTTGACACTGGTCTTGGTCACGGTGGTTTGAGTTTAACAACAAAAGCAACGGTGAGCGAATGGCAGTGTATCACGTAAGACCTCTGCAGAGCCAAGGAAGCCATGGAGAGGCAGCTGTGCAACAGGAGACAGGATCAGCAACCCACACCCCAGTAATGACCCAGCATCCTAAATGGGAAGGGGATTCCTGGAGAAACCCACCACCCCGTTTAAAATGCACAGAGGACTCCAGTGGACATTTGTCCACAGACAGCAAACAAAGGGCTGAAAAGGTTCATGGCCAGCTGCTCAGTGTCTCCAGTCATCAGATCAAAATCCCGATGTGACAGCGCCTCTCACCTGTTAGCGCCTGTTCCCCCAGAGACAAGAGGGAGCAGACTGGCAGGGCTGTTGAGAAAAAGGAACACTGACGCACTGTTTGTTGGCGGGAACATGAACGGGAACAGCCTCTGCGGAAAACGTTAAAATTCCTCGGAAACTAAAACCCGATCTGCCGTAAGGCCCAGCAGTCCTGCTTCTAGTATATATACAAGGGGATGAAATCACGATCTCGAAGCAATGTCTGGACCCCTGTGTTCATTGCTGCCTTGTCGCCACGAGAGCCAAGACACGGAAACAAGCCAAGCGCCACTGACAGACGAGTCGGTCAGGGAGCTGGGGTGCATGGTACGGCGGCAGAGAGCTCAGTTTTTCAAAGGTGGAAATCCTTCCTTTTGCAACAGCATGGATAAAACTCAGGGACACTTCGGTGTGTGAAATATCCAGATATAGATATTTGCCATTCCCTTCTCCGTTTCTGTCAATTATAGGTAGAGTTATTATAAAAAAAAAAAAACAGTCTCATAGAAACAGAGTCGAATGGTGGTCGCCTGGGAACTGGGGTTGGGGGAAAGGGGAAAAGATGGTAAAGGATACAGTCTTTCTGAACAAGGTCTGAGGGCTAGTGTTGAACCTGGTGAGCACAGGTGATGACACCTAAGAAGCGAGGCGATGGATGCCTCAGTCCTGCCAACTGTGGACACCTTCAGAACGTGTGCATGTATGAGATCATGGGGTACTTTGTGGATCCACTGCAATTTCAGTGATCAGTTATGGCCCATCAGCTCCTTCCTCTTGGGCTGAGTATTTGCTGGGGGGAGTGATGTGGCCATAGCTACTGTCTGTCCTTTCTGTGGGACACACACAAAGATCGCCACACAGGGCAAGTGCCTCCCTGAAACCAACAGTTATCACCGGAATTGCAGGACACACCTGCCCCCACCCGACCCCTGACCCCCAGCCACAAGCAGTCACACACGGGGGGGGGCACCACCACAGCCAGAGTCAGAAATGAACCCACAGAAGGGGCCCTTGTGCTGAGACAGGAACACACGTTCTAGCGCCCGCCGCCCCCAGGGGCCTCTCTGCACCCACAGGTGGGGGTGGACCAGCCTGGGCACGGAAGTGTCCATGAATTTGGACAGGGAGTGAAAAAACGTTATGTCTGACTGTTTGCGACCCCATGAACTGTAGCCCTCCAGGGTCCTCTGTCCATGGGATTCTCCAGGCAAGAATTCTGGAGAGGGCAGGGTTTGCCTGACCCAGGGATCGAATCTGGGTCTCCTGCATTGCGGGCAGTTTCTTTACCATCTGAGGCACCAGGGAAGCCCAGTTTGGACAAGTTGGGAATCCTATTCACAAAGGGCCTCCCACTTAATATAAGCGCCTCCAGAGGCTCTTCTAACACCCTCGTCTCTAAGACATAGGATTTCAGCACATGAATATTTGTGAGACACAAACATCAATTTGTGGCATGGCCCAAGGTCCATTTCACTGTATTTCCTAATATAAAACATTGAATTATCACAGAGGGTACTCCTTCAGTTCCTAATTCCAATCGTTTAAAAATCTAACTGCTTGCTTTCTAACACTTACACTCCTACGGCAGGTTGGAAAGTTAACTGAACTCCGTCTCAATACAAATTCTTTTTTCTTTGCCTTGCTGCTCATGGTAATAAGGCTGAGGGTATTGTGATATTCAGTTAGAGAGGGGAAGACACGAGCCACACTGACATACACAACACAAAACACAGAACCATGAAAGGCAAAGAGAGGGGAAGACGTGAGCCACACTGACCTACAAAACACAAAACACAGAGAGAACCACGAAAGGCAAACCACGGCCGAACACACAGAGACGACGTCGTTCAGCGAAGGGGAATCGCAGTGTTGTTACAGGTGGCCTTTCTCTCTGTGTTTCTGTGTGTGTGTGTGTGTGTCTGTCTGTCTGTCACTGGATCTTAGTTCAGGACTTTCAGGTTCTAACCAAAACTCTTGCACATCGACCTATTCCATCATATTCACGCCCAAGCCTAATCAATTAGGTCCGAGGTCAGTAGACACTTTTATGCAATAATGAGAAGCCCGCGGCTCTAGCCATACAGGACTTGGCAGAGATTCCACAGTGACCCCCTCCCTCTTCCCCTCATTGTCAGGGACCTCAGGACACAGGATTTGCAGAGAACTCCCAGCTCTGGTCCCACTCAGATACACACCCCAGCACATTCGCCCCTTCCACCTGCCAGCCAGGGCATGGACGGGGCAGCTCAGGACACGGCGGGGGGCAGCTGTCCTGCCCAAGGTGCTGACAACGCAGCTCTGAGCTCCTCTCCTGCTGAGAGCCGGCTCTCCCGATTCCTGCCCTGAGACTGAACACAAGAGAGCACTCACCTGCCTGCACTCGGCGCCACAGTCTGTGCAGGGAAGTGGCAGTCAGGATGGGCCCCAGTTATAGGGGCAGGGCCCCTGGGCCCGCTCTCCCCACAGAGGAGCCATTATCATGTCATCTGGAGGGGAGGTGACATGTCTGCATGGAGAGTCTGGGGCGTCTCCAGTGAGGGCCAGATCTTACCCCCAGTGCTCGTCACCCTCACCCACGCCTGGGGACTAGGGACAAGTCCTGGCAGTTACTGAGAAGGTCCACACGAGCAGCTGAGCAGAGGGCAGGAGAGTTTTCTGTGTTCCCTGTGGGAGCGCCCAAGTTCACAGTGACAGTCATAGCCGGGGGAGGGACACTCACAGAGCACCCGGGCTCCCTTCACTGTCTCCCGGTGGGCATTTTCCTTCATGGCCTCACTCTTCCAAACTGTTTTCTCACTGATCATCAGCATGGGATCTGCAGGCTGGTCTTCCCCTGAGTTTAAGTTCCACTATCTTTCCTCATTATAGCCTCAGGTCTATTTTATCTGGAAACACAGCTCTGAAGGCAGTATCCCTCTCCTTAGAAATGTCAGATGTCCCTCACTTCCACATACTCTGCAAGGAGACTGTAATTTGCCCTAAATCACCCATGGATCCTTTTCCTTGGGGCTCCAATTGGACCACCAGCCCATCTCCGAGTGCTGGGTCATTTGGACTGGGAAGCAGACAAGGCAGTCTTTACAACGGAGACCGTTTCAAGAGACAAGGACACTACTAATGATCAAAGGTTAAACTTAAAAAGAAGATGTAACAACTGCAAATTCATATGCACCCAACAGAGGAGCACCTCAATATACAAGAGAAATGTTACCGGATCTACAAGGAAAAATCCATGGTAACACCATCGTAGTGGGGTCTTCACCACCCCCATTACATGAATGGACAGATCATCCAGACAGAAAATAAATCAAGAAACATGTTAAACCAACTAATCTCACCACTTTTATTCAACCTAATTTTGAAAGTTCTAGCCATAGTGATCAGGGAAGAAAAAGAAATAAAAGGAATCCACATTTGAAAGGAAATAGTAATACTGTCACTGTTTGCAGATGAGGCAATATTATATATAAATAATTCTAAAGATGTATCATAAAACTACTAGAGCTCACTGATGAATTCAGGAACACTGTAGGAGACAAATTAATACACAGAAATCTCTCACATTTCTGTACATTAGAACAACAAGCTGTCAGAAAAAGAAATTAAGGACACAGTCCATTTACCATTGCATCAGGAATAAAACATCTCTGAATAAACCTACTGAAGGAGAGAAAAGAACTACCCTCGAAAAGTCTGAGATGCTGATGAAAGAAACTCAAGTGACACAAAGGAGGGGCAGATATATTCTGCTTTTCAGATGGAAGAATCAATACTGTTAAGATGATTATCCTGTTACCGAAAATGGGGTCCAGCTGCTCGCCACTCAAAAGCCATTACAGGCCAGGCTGGTGAAAAGAACATTTGCTTTATTTAGATGCAGGTGACATGGGGGGAGGGGTGACGTCTGTCCAATGGCCAAGTCCCTCTGCTGACAGTCAGCGGGTGAGAGGTTTTATAGACAGAGGCGAGGGGCTACATGCAAACAGTCAGCTCTGACAGTCATCTTGAAATTGGTCACTGGTGGTCTGACCAGCGTCGTCTCGTTTTAGGTGCAGTGAGTGTTCAGTTCTGTGGTTTGTTCCCATTTCTTTAAGGCCAGTTCTTGGAACTGTGGCACCTTTTGTGAGGCTATGGTATGGTCTCGATGTAGTTAATGTCTTCCACCTAGTGGGAGGTTTCAGTGTCTGCAAGACAGCTCACAAGATATGGCTCAGAATATTATCTAGAGCCTTTGAAAAGAAACTAAAGGTCCTCGACTTTGCTTAATAGCTACATTATTATTGTTTGGACTTGTTTGACTGTTTTCCTTTGTTTTTTGCATGTTTTAACTTCTCCTGTTGAACTTATTCTTTGGCTAGAGTTATTCCACAGATGAAAGGCACGTAGAGGACATTGTGAGGCCTCAGCAAAGACCACAGGGTCCTGCTCTGTATCAACACTATACAAGGCAATCTACAGATTCAATGCAATCCGCTTCAAATTGCCAATGGCGTTTTCCATAGAACTAGAATAGGAAATGTAAACTGATCCTGTCGTGAGGAGTCATCAGAAACACCAAGAGGAGGGTCATCCTATAGACTGAAGTAGGTCAAGATCCAACCAGTCCATTCTGAAGATCAACCCTGGGATTTCTTTGGAAGGAACCATGCTAAAGCTGAAGCTCCAGTACTTTGGCCACCTCATGCGAAGAGTTGACTCATTGGAAAAGACTCTGATGCTGGGAGGGATTGGGGGCAGGAGGAGAAGGGGACGACCGAGGATGAGATGGCTGGATGGCATCACGGACTCGATGGACGTGAGTCTGAGTGAACTCCGGGAGATAGTGATGGACAGGGAGGCCTGGCGTGCTGCGATTCATGGGGTCGCAAAGAGTCGGACATGACTAAGCGACTGAACTGAACTGAACTGAGGTCAAAGATAGGATTAAAAAAGGAAAGACAGAGAGAGACAGACTGGGGAAGAAGGAAAGGGCGTGGCAGCCAAATGCAGCACAGAAATCTTGCTGGGAATCTCAACCAGAAACGAGGAGGAGACGTCTGGGATCAGCTGGAAACTCTGAACAGGAACTGCGGCTAGTAGTGCTGTATCCACCTCGGTTTTCTAAAGCAAACAGCGGTGTGCTGGTCATGCAGGAGGGTGTCTTTGTTTAGGGAAAGCCATGCTAGTCAGCTAAGGGTGGAATTCACCCTGTTCACACAGTGCTCTGAAGTGGCTGGATAAAAATCTAGTGATAATGGGATCAAACATAGAGAGAGTAGTTGATATATGAAATGTGTTAAAGTGTTAATAATTGGAGTAGTATTTCAGTGAGGAAGAAAATATATTATTCCTGAAATTATTTTAGTCAATCATTTAAAAGCTAAAAATAACATACGGGCATTTAATTCCTTAGTGTTTAAAACAAGGTTGTCTGTTACTTAGTATGCTTTCATTATGATCACCAGAGAAGGCGATGGCGCCCCGCTCCAGTGCTCTCGCCTGGAGAATCCCAGGGACGGAGGAGCCTGGGGGGCTGCAGTCCATGGGGTCACTGAGTCGGACACGACTGAGCGACTTCCCTTTCACTTTTCACTTTCCCACATTGGAGAAGGCAATGGCACCCCACTCCAATACTCTTGCCTGGAAAATCCCATGGGCGGAGGAGCCTGGTGGGCTGCAGTCCATGGGATCACTGAGTCGGACACGACTGAGCGACTTCCCTTTCACTTTTCACTTTCCCGCATTGGAGAAGGCAATGGCAACCCACTCCAGTGTTCTTGCCTGGAGAATCCCAGGGACGGAGGAGCCTGGTGGGCTGCCATCTATGGGGTCGCACAGAGTTGGACACGAGTGAAGCGACTTAGCAGCAGCAGCATTATGATCACATTGTATTAAATTTTTATACACTTTAATATGGAAAAAAGCACATAAAATTAAAATATTTTTAGACATGCAAACATTGAAACAACTCACTCATTATAAACCTAACTCCTTAAAAGGTAAATGAATTTCTTCAAACAGGAAAAATTCTACCAAAGAGGAAACCATTTTTACAAAGAAGATGCCAAAGACAATAGAAATGGCAATCACACTGATACGTGGATAAACTTCCCTTTCTCTTCGTTTTTTATTTTGCATAGACAAAAGTAGTCCATGACAGCAAAGAGCACAGCGTTAATTATGAGCAACAAATATATAGACACACTATTTGGGATCCATATATAACAGCTACAACCACCAATAAAAAATAGTTATACCATTAAAGTATAATATTTTAATGGAATATAAAAATACCACACTGTCCAAAGTAAAGGCAAAATTTTAAAAATTAAAAAAAAACGGAAAGAAATAGGACAAACAGAAAACAATGTTTGTTGCTCTTCCATTTTGCAGGGATGAAAACTAAATACGCAAGCGACAATGCCAAGACGGAAGCTGTGTCTTCTCTGAGCTGGTAATTTCATGGACTGACTTTCAGATCTCCCAAAGCAGCACCTGCAATAAGCTGACCTTTTGTGTTCATGGGATTTTACTAAAAAACGGTGTTGAGTACAAACGTCAAAGGGTATCAACAGCCAGTTACAAGACAAATAGGTCATGGGGATGGGATGTCCAACATAGTACTATTGTCGATTACACTGTTGCATTTTTGCAAAATGCTGAGGTATTGAAACTTCAAGTTCCCATCACAAGAAGGAATCTGTACAACGTGTGTGGGGGGTGCACAGATAGTAGGGAGAATCGCGGGATGATTTTGCGACACACGCAAGTAACCGTTCGTTATGTCGTAAAACCCACTCGTTATGTCGTAAAACTAAAACTAATGTAATATATATTAGTTATAACTCGATTTAAACACTTGGCACTGAGTGGTGACAGAATAATTTCTGTTATTATTCCAGCAGTCTACTAAATATTTATCACCTTAATCATATTTGCTGTCAACTTAAGAGAATCTGGCAGTTCTAGGATCCCTAAGGAGCAGCAGGAAAGGAGAAATGGTGGGAAAACAGGAACCCTAGACATTAGAGGTCTGCATCAACCACAGACAAAACTCCACAAGAACCGTGAGATAAAAAGAAAAAGTGGAATTCGGTATGTGAACAATGACGAGGGTGACCACCAGCAAAAGGATGGTGTGGGCGGCTCTGGTCTCCGGGGGGCATCTGTGGTGTCCTGTGGGGGTGTGAGCATACTGCACCCTCTGGAGTTGTCTGAGCAGGAGAAGCACCGTAGAGCCACTGGACCAGACCATCAGGGTAAGAAACCGGGCATCCGAAACGGACCACAAGTACAGATAGATGGATGGGATGATGGATGGATGGATGGATAGATGACGGAACAGGATGGGTAGATAGATGATAGACAGATGGGATGATGGATGGGATGATGGATGGAATGATGGATGGATGGATAGATGACGGAACAGGATGGGTAGATAGATGATAGACAGATGGAATGATGGATGGTATGATGGATGGATGGATGGATAGATGACGGAGCAGGATGGGCAGATAGATGATAGACAGATGGAATGATGGATGGATGGATGGGTGGATGACGGAACAGGATGGATAGATAGATGATAGATAGATGGGATGATGGATGGGATGATGGATGGATGGATAGATGACAGAACAGGATGGGTAGATAGATGATAGATAGATGGAATGATGGGTGGGATGATGGATGGATAGATGACGGAACAGGATGGGTAGATAGATGATAGATAGATGGAATGATGGGTGGGATGATGGATGGATAGATGACGGAACAGGATGGGTAGATAGATGGAATGATGGATGGATGGATGGGTAGATGACAGAACAGGATGGGTAGATAGATGATAGACAGATGGGATGATGGATGGGATGATGGATGGATGGATGGATAGATGACGGAACAGGATGGGTAGATAGATGATAGACAGATGGAATGATGGATGGATATATGGATGGATGATAGACTACGACGGATGGATGATAGATAAATAGATAGAGTCATGGAGCCTGTGCCCTTGAGATGTGTGTGTTTAACTCTATGTGAATAATGCCTCTCACTTAAAAGAAGTTCTTTAGAAGAAGGAAACACACATTTATTGGCGATCTGAGGAAAGAGCCTCCCACTTGCCTAGTCCCCTGAGGGGCCTCTCCCTCATCATCCACTCCTTGCTGGAAGTTCTCCCTTCCTTCTCCAGCTGGGAAGACTTTTACTTAGGGCTCTGCTGTCCAGTTCAGCATAAGTCATTCCACGGGCTTCTCCAGCTCTGGGGACCGGGGATCCTTCATCCTGAAAGTAAGCAAGGAGAAAAGGAGCCAGTATTGCAGGCATATTTGACTGTAGAGAGTTAGCCACCATCAGAACTTCCCTGGGGGTCCAGTGGCTAAGACCCCCACACTCCCAATGCAGGGGGCCCAGGTTCGATCCCTGGTCAGGGAACTAGAGCCCGCTTGGCTGCAACTAAAGATCCCGAGGGTCACAATTGAGACCCAGTGCAGACACAGAAGTAAGCTTTTTAAAGAATAAGTTCTGTGGTAGACGATGGAGTCGGCCCCTGTATCACGATAGCAGCCTGTGAAAAGAGGTGTTCAGGACTGTTTTCTTTTACCTGACTCCCCGCGGACGTGCCTCTGTGTACACCAGGCTTCAAGCAGGAAAGCCCCCGCAATAACCATAATTGCGGCGGCTAGAGCTAGTCTGATGTGGTTCCCCGTGGTATAATCCGAGGCTATGGAAGGCGGGGAAGCTGAAAGAGAGACGTGGATCAGCACGGGCGATGCGAGGGCGTCATCTACCCGGAGTGGCTCTCATACAGCCGCCCGGGTTTCCTGGCCGGTGGTCAGCTGCACCGACACTGAAGTTTCAATCATGGGAACAATAAGCACTGCCGTGGTTCCACCTGCCTCCTCTGTTCTTTATATCCCCTCTGCCTTGTCATGTGTCTTTGCCTTATTTGTTACTTTTGCTCATATTTATTTGGCTGTGTTACATCTTATTTGCTGGGTGTAGGATCCAGGGAACCAAGTCCAGCCCCCCGGCATTGGGACTGCAGAGTCTTGGCCACTGGGCCACCAGTGAAGTCTCCATTTATTTGTTCTTTATCACATTTCCACTCTCCCGCACTTCCATTTTCCCTTCTACCTCCATGAATCAGGAATTAAGAGACGTGGGCTCAATCCCTGGATCAGGAAGATTCCCCTGGAGAAGAAAATGGCAACCCACTCCAGTATTCGTGCCTGGAGAATCCCATGGACAGAGGAGCCTGGCGGGCTGCAGTCCATGGGGTCGCAAAGAGTCAGACACGATTGAAGTGATTTCACACACACAGCCTTAGGAACAACTCTAAAAACCTAAGTTGCTCCACAAAGCACTGAAATGATTCAGCAGCTTCATCTGCTTCCCCCTCCATCGCACAGACCTTCATGCTGACAGCGAGTCTAGAAAACTGAGCTTAGTAGCCCAGCATCTGGACCTTGGAGGATCTCCGCTTCAGCCAAGAAAGGCTCCAGCCTGGCACTGGTCTTGGTTCCTAAAGAGAAGCCTGTGTTCGTGTCTTTCCCCTACACATCCCAGTCAGTGCCAAGCTCTTCTCTAAACCATCACCAGCAGTGTTCCCTGCAGGCAAAAGCCACCAGGAGAAAGAGTAATGACACCATCTCGCTTGGTAAGCCCTCTCCCCATCTTGGGGTTGAGCACACAGACCCTGATTTCTAATCATAAACATTCACAGGGGGACGTCCCTGGTGGTCCAGTGGCTAAGACTCTGCCCTCCCAATGCCGGGGGCCCGAGTTTGATCCCTGATCACAGAACTAGACCCCACATCCTGCGACTAAAGATCCTGTGTGCTACAACTAAGTGACGCCAAATAAATAAATAAAAATAAATTTTTAAAAAGAGAGAGAGAGAGAAAAGTTGACAAAGTTGAGAAAAGGAAAGTCCGTAGCAGTCAGTGGAACAAAATTCTGCCAGGAAGCAAAATCATCTCAAATTCAAACAGTAATTGACCTGAGATATGGAAAGATGTTGCATCCGTTTCTCTAAATTGAGAAATCACCACATTCTGAGAACAACAACAACAACAAAAAACTTCTCTTGAGAATAAAATCAAGATCACCAGGATAAACCAAACTTTAAGAGATGCGAGAGTGATAGAAAGAATTCTGAGGATGGTGGGTTTGATCGCTTTGAAGAAAAGCAGGGGAAATTGACCAAGAATGCACAACAACAGCAAAGGAGTAGAAAGTAGGAAAGGAAAGACATTAAAAAGAGGAGATAGCGTGGACCTCCCTGGTGGTCCAGGGGTTAGAAACCCACCCTGCAATGCAGGGGACGCAGGATCGATCCCCGGTCCGGGAGGATCCCACATTCCGTGGAGCCACTCAGCCCATGCGCCACAATTACTGAACCGGAGCCCCCAGAGCCTGTGCCCCCCAAGGAGAGAAGCCACTTCAGTGAGAAGGCTGCACACTGCCGCAAAGCCCAGCCTGGGCAGCTAGAGAAAGCCCAGGGGCAGCAACGAAGACCCAGTGCGGCCAAAAGTGAGTAAATGAACCGACTTAAAACACAGAAGTGCAAGTGGAGTAGAAATAAGAGCCAAAGGATAAGTCACTCATTCACTGCAGTTGAAAAGAAGCCCTCAAATCCCGCAGAACCTTACCGGCCACCCGGATCTCCAGGCGAGGACTAGCCTGTGAAGCCCGGAAGGGGGCCCTGGCCTGGTAGTACACGCAGCTGTAGTTCCCGCTGTCGCCCGCGCTCACGCTCAGCAGGGAGAAGTCGGTCTCCCGCCCGGCCGAAGGCCGGACCTGCACCGGCGCTGCGCTTCCTGCCTTGAGCAGGGCGAACATGACCGGCCCCAGCTCCGTGGCCGGCCTCTGGCACTGCAGGGTCACCTCTTGTCCCTCGGTCACTGCGCCGCTTCGGTGGGCTTGGAGGGAAGGTTTACGGAGATACCCTGTGAGAGAAGGGGGACTCTGAGGTTACGGAGAGGGGAGCCTTGGGTGACCCGCTTGCCCTGTTCTCCTGGCAGGGGCTTCTTGTGCGACGTGCCAATGACCTCTTGCTCTTTCTGCCTGACTCCAACAAGGAGGTTTTTCCCTCCTAGGAGCCCTGGATCAAACCAAGGCATCACCTCTGTCCCTGTCTCTCTCCATCTCCCCTCCCTCTCCGCCTCTTCGTCCGGTCCCTCCCTCGGCCCCTGGCCCAGGGGCTCTCTCCTTCCCAGGCGCCCCCTCACCCGTCACCAGCAGTAGCAGGGCGTCACTGGGCCCTGAGCTCACGTGGGGGTTCCCCCTCCTGTGGTATTTGCAGGTGTACTCTCCCGCGTGGCTGGACTTTACATCGGAGAGATGGAATTCAGCCTGGCCCTCTGTGGAGTTGGGTGACTGGACCATCTCCCAGACGCTCCCCACCTTCCTGAGAGCGACGCTTACATCCCTGGTGGGAGTCCCGCATCGCAGGGTCACAGAGCTCCCGGCGGGAACCACCGAGCTGGGCCAGGCCCTGAGGGAGGGCTTGGGAAGCGCCTCTGGAAGGAAGCGGGTCTCAGGGCTGGTCTCGGGAAGCTCACGGACGGGAGGGAAAAGCGGGGGTCCCTGGGAGGGAGGACCAGGAGGGGCCATGGAGAACCACTCACCAGCTCTTCCTTCGTCTGCTTGGCCAACACAGAGCCCTGCAGGGAATGAGACGCAGACACCAGCCTGGAGCCCGCGTGGCCACCTCCCGGCCCCCAGGGGCCATCCTGGGGCTCCTGCCCGCGGGAGTGTGCAAGTCCCCACGCTGGACCCTGGGCCCCGCTCTGCTCCCAGCTCTTCCACCCCGACCCTCAGGGCTTCTCCAGGGCTGCGCTCACGTCCCAAGACCCCAGGACCTTTCTCGGCTCCACAGAATTCCCCCGAGCCTCTTACCCTCTCCTTCTACCTGAGGCATGCTTAGTTTGACACGTCTTTCTTTCTCTCTCTCTCTCTGTTCGGCTGTGCTGCCTGTGGGCTCCTAGTTCCCACAGACATAGCAAGCAAACTTATGGTTACCAAAGGTGAAAGAGAAGGGAGGGATAAATTATGAGCTTGGGATGGATGGGGTCACACCACTGTATACAAAATAAGCAACAAGGACCTACTGAATAGCACACGGAACGGTTTTCAATATCTTGCAATAACCAGTAAGGGAAAAGAATCTGAAAAGTGTGTATGTATACACCACACATACTACCGTTAATGCCTGGACGTGGTAGATACAGGTTTACCTGAGTGCTAACATCTCCTTCGGAGAAGGAAATGGCAACCCACTCCAGTGTTCTTTCCTGGAGAAACCCAGGGACAGCGGAGCCTGGTGGGCTGCCGTCTATGGGGTTGCACAGAGTCGGACACGACTGAGGCGACTTAGCAGCAGCAGCAGCAGCAATATCTCTTTAAAGCTAATATCAAGCCTGTTTTCTAACATTATTAAAAGAGAGAGATAGATCTAACTCAATGAATGTTGGTTAGGTCTGTGTGGCTAAGAGATTTCCTCTTTTTACCCCTATGTGGACTAAACAGCTCTGTGTCTTGCAATGAAAGAGGGAAGTTACCAAGCCTTTGAGCTAAGATTGCATGAGTCAATCAAAAATCTTATGTTTCATGTTTTGAAAAAAGCAGAAAAGTAAATACCCAAAAGGTGAGAAGACCCAAATGTCCATCAAAAGATCAATGGATTGCAAAAATGAGGTGCATACACATAATGGAATACTATTCAGCCATGAAAATGAATGAAGTTCTGATACACGATACAGCAAGGATGGGCCTGGAAAAGGTTAGGCCAAGTGAAACTTGCCAGACACACTTAAAAACAAATACGGCTACGACTCCACTTAAATACCTAAAACAGGCAAATTCATGGAGGCAGAAAGTACAGTAGACGTCCCCAGGGGCTGAGGAGAAAGAGGAAACAGGTTATTGGTTAACAAGTACAGAGGGTATGTTGGAGATGATGAAAAAGTGTGGGCTGATGCTTTGCACAACACTGTGAATGCCCAGAATACCTCTGAAATACATACTTGCAAATGGTTGAAAGGAGAAGGTTTTAAAAGTTCAAAGGCTAAAAGATCTCTGGAAGCAGTTGTTAATGGAATCAATGTCCAACCAGGTCAGAGGGGACCGAATGATAAAAGGGATAATAAACATTGAATTCTCTCTCAGGCCAGTGGTTAAGAGTCCAAACTCCCACTGCGGGGAGCACCAGTTCGATCCCTGGTTGGGGACCTGAGATGCCGTATGCTGCCCTGCGTGGCCGGAAAAAGAAAAGGAATAAAAAACATCAAACGGTAGTGCTTGGATTTCCCTGGCGATCCAGTGGTTAAGAATCCTCCTGCCAGCACTGCTTACAATAGCTAGGACATGGAAGCAACCTAGATGGCCATCAGCAGACGGATAAGAAAGCTGTGGTACCTGTGAAGTGAAGTGAAGTCGCTCAGTCGTGTCCGACTCTTTGCGACCCCATGGACTGTAGCCTACCAGGCTCCTCCCTCCATGGGATTCTCCAGGCAAGAGTACTCGAGTGGGGTGCCATTTCCTTCTCCAGGGGATCTTCCTCACCCAGGGATCGAACAACACAATGATATATTACTCAGCTATTAAAAAGAATGCATTTGAATCAGTTCTAATGAGGTGGATGAAACTGGAGCCGATTATACAGGGCGAAGTAAGTCAGAAAGAAAAACACCAGTACAGTATATTAACAGATATGTATGGAATTTAGAAAGATGGTAACGATGACCCTATATGTGAGACAGCAAAAGAGACACAGATGTAAAGAACAGACTTTTGGACTCTGTGGGAGAGGGCGAGGGTGGGATGATTTGAGAGAATAGCATTGAAACATGTATATTACCGTATCTGAAACAGATCGCCAGTCCAAGTTCGATGCATAAGAAGGGGTGCTCAGGGCTGGTGCACGGGGATGACCCTGAGGGATGGGGGTTCAGGATGGGGGACACATGTACACCCATGGCTGATTCATGTCAACGTGTGGCAAAAACCACCACAATACTGTAATTAGCCTCCAGTTAAAATTAATTAATTAATTTTTTAAAAAAAGAATCCCGCCAGTGCAGGGGACATGAGTTAGATCCCTGGTCCAGGAAGATCCCACATGCTGCAGGGCAACTAAGCTCGTGGGCCGTGACTACTGAGCCCGCCCTCCGCAACAAGAAGCTACTGCGATGAGACACAGCTAGAGAGTAGCCCCCACTCGCTGCGACTAGAGGAAGCCTACACGCAGCAACGCGGACCCAACACAGACCAAACTTTTAAAATCAATTGGTTAAAAAAGTAGCACTTCTTGAGCATGTGCTATGCTGTGTTGGTGGCTCAGCTGTGTCCAACTCTTTGTGACCCCAGGAACTGTAGCCTGCCCAAGAACGTCATGCATACTTGACCCTAATTGTGAAGGTAACCCTGAACAATGAGGAAACTTTCAGATGTTGGCGTGGTTTTCCCAAAGTTCCCGCAGATGGCGAGCGTGCAGCAGCCCTGCCTTTCCCTCTGAAAACACAGCTAAGACGTGTCTCTAAAACAACCTCTGACGCGAGGAACACGAGCAGCAGCCTGGGGATCAGAAAGATATGATAACAGGAGAAGTGAAGGGGGTTCAAGTGTCAGTCGCTCAGCCGTGTCCGACTCTGCGGCCCCGTGGACTGCAGCCCACCAGGCTCCTCTGGCCGTGGCATTCTCCAGGCGAGAATACTGGAGTGGGTTGGCATGATAGCCGAAAGCCAAGTGCAAGGGCCCCCATGGAGGCGAGTCCTCCTCTCCAGATTTGCTGTGAATAGAAAGCCTTGTTGGTTTCTGGAAATACTCGTGTGTCACCTCCTAGCTTTATAGCTGGAGGGCGGGGGACATTCTGAACCACGTATCTTTTCCCTCCTTGGGCATTTTCCAACCCGCAAGTCCCGTCAGGCACGCCCACGGTGCTTCCATACCAAAGGCCACGTGGGTATGTTCCTCTTAACTGAACATTGTGCCTGAGTGGAATCGTTTGGGGAGCTAGACCCTTCTGGGTTTAATTTGGCTTCCTCACGTATCACCTGTGCAATCTGAAGCAAGCCCCTTGGTTCTGCAAACTCACGTCTGAGTCCTAAGCTGTCGATGCGGACCTGATCTTCTCTTGCAGGGTTTTGGTTGGCTGTTTGGGGAAGGATCAGAGAGGTGCCTCCCAAATGTGGGATATGGTCCACTGGTGTTACGTGTGATGATTTTAGGTGGAAGGAAGGATGGTTAAAGCGTTGCATGACAAGGGATAGTTGGGGAGTTTGGGATGGACGTGCACACACTGCTGGATTTAACTGGATAACCAGCAAGGACGTACTATAGACACAGGGAACTCCGCTCAGCGGTGTGCAGCAGCCTGGATGGAAGGAGAGTTTGGGGGGGAAGGGGTACCTGTATGTGTAGGGCTGAGTCCCTCCGCTGTTCGCCTGAAACTATCTCAACACTGTTCGTCGGCCGTACATGCTCACTCGTTCCGTCGTGTCTGACTCTTTGTGACCCCACGGACTGTATGTAGCCCACCAAGCTCCTCCATCCATGAGATTAACCCAGCAAGAATACTGGAGTGGGTTGCCATTTCCTTCTCCAGGGGAATCTTCCCAACCCAGGGATCAAACATGTGTCTCCTGAGGTTCCTGCATTGGCAGGCGGATTCTTTACCACTGAGCCGTTTGGGAAGCCGTGTTAATTGGCTATACCCCAAATCAAAATAAAAAGATTCTTTAAAAAATAGTAAAAAAACCAAAAAATTCCTGCATGACAGCACACCGTAAGCACCCTCATATTGCCTTTGATGATATCAACAAGACGTCTATTTGAAACTAGCCTCCAATGTATCTCGGTCATGGTTGCTTGCCTTTCTAATAAAGAAACCATGTATTTCAGGGTCAGAAACTTGACATGGAACACAGAATCTTCTCACATTTACTACCTCGCTGCATTTTTTTATGGCTACCTTCTATGTGACACGGGACTTTTATCCATGGTATTGATATAGAGGCTCTAACATGTATTTTTATGTGAGCAAAACAGTGTGAGTCAGTCTTAAGAAAACGCAAAGCCAGAAAAAAAAGAAAAGCACAAGCCTATAACGTCCAGGCATTCAGCAAACATCCCAAACAAAGCTGGGACAAGAGCAAGCGCCGTTTGTTGAGCCCTGGTTTAGGGGGAACGTGTGTATTGCACTCCGATTTCCTACATGGTATGCACTCAGTAACTAAAGCTGATGTCACTTCTCTCTCCAAGCCCCATGTAAACTGCCCACCAGTTACCTTATTTCTGTGTTCTCCATGTTGGGCCCTGTGAGACTTACTGAAGCAGAGGAGGAGAAGTAGTTTGGAGAGCATCGTAGCATGTCAGCTGGGCCAGGGATCCTTCTTCTGTTTTGCAGCCACAGAAAGGGGAAAAGCTGGAATGATCGGCGCCTCACTGCCCCCCTACTCCAGAGTGAGGGCTCACCGCCCCCCTGCTCCAGAGTGAGGGCAGGAACAGTCTTCTTGGGCAGTGCGGTTTCCTCTTCCCACACCTTCCGGAAATGTGTTGAGGATGCCGATTGCAACATGTTTCTTGCACAAGAACTTGGCTCACAGGAAACCCTCACCTGTCTCGGGCAAATTTCAGGCTTCAGATAGGTAGGCGTCCAGATGCCTTAGGCATGAGCCTGAAGGATTCCTGAAGAGGTGAAGGCGCTTCGCCATTGAGGATATTGGAAATCCCGGGCAAGCATCAGTTGGTTGGTAGACATGCCCACTGGCTAAGAACTAAGGGCTGTTGTCAAATTATTTCACAAACTGTGACGATGAGAATTCAGTTGACAAAGTAGATTCCTAGAACCTCACTGGCTGTCCAGTGGTTAGGACTCATTCTCACTGCTGGCGTCCCCAGCAGGCTGTTTTGGTTAGCCTAAAGTTTAAATTAAATCATATATAGGCCAGAATGACTTCCCCATACCTCAATATGTGAACATTTCTTCCATCCTTTCCCCCTTTTAACTGTGGCTCCTTTCGTAGGAATCATTGATAATCAACATATTTTCCCAACATTGCCAGAGAGGCTCTTTTTTCTGCCTGCTCTGGGCCCAGCCACCTCCTTCGATGCTAGGCCTCCTTTTTGTTTGTATATTGCCTAGTTGTCCATGTTGGGGGAAATTCCATAAGCTATCATGAACAGGCTCAGAGGTATGCTAACAGAGAAATGTTTTATAGGCCGTTCATTTTATCGTCTATACCCAGCGGTCACACAAACACTGTGCCTGTGCTTTAAGCAGTAAACTTAAAGCCGGTGGCATTACACGTCATGATAGTTATACCCTGTGACAGCTTTATGGGGCAGTTTTTCCATCCTGAACACTGGGGTCAGAAGTATTAGAAACAAAACAATTACTTTCCATCGGCAGTCTCTGTTATCAAAATCAGATCAATATTCTAGGAGAACTCTGATTTCTTAACAGAGACAAAAAAAAAAAAAAACGAAACAAGTTCAGCCTTGCATCAGTTTACTGTTAATAACGACATTCATAAACCTAATTAAATTCAGTCTAATCTTAATCCTGACAACATACAAAATTCTCTCCTCAAATTTCCTTTTTCCTAAGTCTTTGATCGTTTTCTGGATCCAAACCATTTTGTTCTGCATTTTGTCATCCAGAAACAAACAGCTGTAGGACAAAATAATAATCGTCTTTTTCCACCAAAAATACCTCTGCTGTTTACCCTTTCTCCTCGCCAACAACACGTTTTATTTGTTTTACACACAGAAATGTTTCCCTTACCATTTTTACATGTCACAACTTTCAACCCTTGGAACCTTAACAAAACCAAGTGATTGAAATGATACACCAGCATTTTCTGATTGCAGACCTAAGGCTATATTTCATACATCTAAAAGTATACATTTTTCACAGCACAATTTTTCTGTAATAGTACATCATTCATGTTTAATAAACCCAAACATCTTTCGTTTCCCTCTTGGTCTTATGAGAAGACAAAAGTAGGTAAATTTAGATTTGTTTGATTTGTAAGCACTTATATTTTTTAAGGCCAATTAAATAGAGCCCCTTTACACATTAACCTCAGCAATATTACCTAATGGCAAAAACACATATTGAGACATACAAACCTCCAGACAAACGGAGATCTCTTTGCTTCATCTTTTTACATTTATTGAATTAGGCATTGCAATTAAACATCAATTTATGACTAATAGAATAGTCAAATTTACATTCTCAGTTTTAAAAGGCTTCAATCTCTTCTTTTTCCTTGAAGTTTTATATTTAACCCAAGGCTGAAGATCCAGGCAAAGTGGACTGTGTTTGTATTTCAAGGACATGATAAGCATTAACTTCAAATTTTCTCCTAGGCATATTTTTGTTTTCCCAGGGTCTGATAAAATAATTTTATCAAACTAGATTTTTGCAACTACATATGCAAAAAGAACTGGTTTTTTTGGAATTTCAAGAATTTCATCTTAAGCAATCTTCTCTGGAGTCTGAAGAATACTGCTGCCATACATTGTCCAAGAAAATCATATTTTTGGTCATAATCTCACAGCTAAAATTTTTCTTAATGAATTGAACCTGAATTTCCCATTTTACATAAGGCAACAAGAGTGCCAACCACACAAATGGAATACACACTCACACACCAAACGACAGATCAGTCATAAACTCTCTCCGAGGGTGACCTGTGGAGTCCCAAACACACACGTCCCCAAAACAGTCCTCAGCGGTAGATGTCAGAGCCAACTGGCAAAACGCCCAAATGACACTGAGCACTCACAAACGGCCCTCAACAGCAGACAGGTGTCAACCAACTGGCAAGAGTGCCCAGAACTGTGGCAGCTCATGTCCTGGGTAGAGGCTGGCCATCATGTAGTTAACTTCTCCACCTGGAGTTTCAGTATCTTTAAGACAGCTCACAGAATATGGCTCAGAATAGTATCTGCAGCCCTTGAGAAGGAACTGAGTGTCCTCGACTATGCTTAATGCTGCTAAGTCGCTTCAGTCGTGTCCGACTCTGTGCGACCCCATAGACAGCAGCCCACTAGGGTTACCCCCGTCCCTGGGATTCTCCAGGCAAGAACACTGGAGTGGGTTGCCATTTTCCTCTCCAATGCATGAAAGTGAAAAGTGAAAGTGAAGTCGCTCAGTGGTGTCCGACTCTTAGTGACCCCATGGACTGCAGCCCACCAGGCTCCTCCATCCATGAGATTCTCCAGGCAAGAGCACTGGAGTGGGGCGCCATTGCCTTCTCCGACACTTAATGACTACATTATTATTATTTGGTCTCCTTTTGACTGTTTTCCTTTGTTTTCACATGTTCTCATTTCTCTGATTAAACTTACTCTTTGACCAACTTTTCCACAGACAAAAAGCAGGCAGAGGACGTGGGGCAGGGCAATGACCATACCTTCTTGGGTCGATCCTTCACGTGTTGGGGACAAGTTATTGCTTTAATTTGGCAGTCCCCAGCGTTTCTGGCACCAGGGACCAATTTCGTGGAAGATCATTTTTCCGCAGCCCGAGGGGGGAAGATGGTTTCAGGGTGATTCAAGTGCCTTACGTTTACTGTGCACTTTATTTCTATTAATATTACATCAGCTCCACCTCAGAGCACCAGGCATGAGATCCCACGGGGCAGGGACCCCTGCTTTAATTCTCTCTAGAATTGACATGGAAGATGTTTTTAGTTTCTCCTTTCACAGGTGCAGTCTCAGAAGGATCTGTAGGTTGTTCAAAGCTATCCACCCAGTGAGTGGCGGGGCTGTGGCTGTCCAAAATCAAAAACAAACAAACAAACAAAAAGGAAGTCATCCTCTTCTCTATAAAGTAGGAAGAGAGAAAGGAGAAGTCGGGAATTTTAATAAAAACAGAAGAGGATGTGTTCCACCAAAATTAGGCATAAATCAAGAACACATGCGTGAGTGGTTAAGATTTGCTTAGCAACGGAAAATGTGTGTCTAAGCAGGAGAAAGGCATCAGATTGCCGGATAAAATGAGAATTAAATTAATAAACTCGGGAGAAACTATGGGAGTAGCCAGGGCTTCCCGAAGGTAGATTTTAGGATCCAGGTCAAAGGTCTACTGTGCCCCTGGCTGTTGCCTGAGCAACAGACCCTGCCTCTTACTGATGAGGAGGGTTCTGGGAAATAGCTGTGAGCATCGGAATCTGTAATCAGAGAAGAAATTCCGCAGAACTCTGGAAGAGGTTTGCTTGGCCACCAAGAGTGATGTCATGAGAATGATGGTGACTCGTTTAAAAGGTGAGCTGGAGGGACTTCCCTGGTGGTCCAGTGGCTAAGACTCCATACTCCCAACGCAGGGGGCTCAGGTTCGATCCCTGGTCAGGGAACTAGATCCCACATGCCACAACCAAGACCCATAGCAGGGAAATAAATAAATTATATATATAATTAAAAAAAATAAAAGCTAAGTTGGAGCATGAAGAAGGGAACCACAGCAATCACAACGAATTTCGTGTGGTCTGTGAGTCTGAGAGAAGCAGCTCTTATACAGGAGCTGACATTTATTGAGCATTGTCCAAGGTAACCCTAATGAAGTATTTCCAAGGCTTCCGTTTCACCGCCAGGGCAGCGGAGGCTGGGAAGTGTCGCTTTCCTAATACCCCACAAGGAGAGAGGAGCGGCACTGGAGTTCGGCGTCAGGTCTTACTGGTTAGGAAGGCTTAACCACCGATAGCGCCTTCTACTGATCTGGGGGGTCCTGGAGAGATGGCGCAGGAGGAAGATCCGGGCGCGGTGCAAGGACGTCATTACTCGGGAAGCTGGGCTGTGGGGCTGCCGGCAGGGCCGGTCCAACCACGGGACCCCCGCGGCTCCTCCTTCCCCTCTGGGAAGTCTTCTCTGCCCTCCCGGGCTCAGGCCCAGACGTGGCCGGAGGCGCGATTCTGGCTGTGCCGGTCGAAAACGACCAGCGCGCCCAGCGAGATGAGAACCAGGCCCGCCAGCCCCAGGCGGAGGACGTTGCCCTGGGTGTAGTCCGAGGCGCCCGAGCCTGCGGGGCCAGCAAGGGAGAGAGGCGGTCAGCGTCCCCGCCAGACCTGTATCTCCGCCCGTCCTCTGGGTCTCTAACCTCCAGAGCGGAGCTGAGAACGCACCTCCGGGTCTCAACACCGCAGGAGCTGCGCGGCAGCAGGGCTTCTACCCCCGGGTCTAAGGAGGAGGGCCGGGGCCCGGACCCCCGGGTCTAAGGGAGGAGGGGCGGGGCCCGGACCCCCGGGTCTAAGGAGGAGGGGCGGGGCCCGGACCCCCGGGTCTAAGGAGGAGGGGCGGGGCCCGGACCCCCGGGTCTAAGGGAGTAGGGGCGGGGCCCGGACCCCCGGGTCTAAGGGAGTAGGGGCGGGGCCCGGACCCCCGGGTCTAAGGGGGGAGGGGCGGGACCCGGACCCCGGGTCTAAGGGGGGAGGGGCGGGGCCCGGACCCCCGGGTCTAAGGGGGGAGGGGCGGGCCGGACCTCTGGGTCTAAGGGGGAGGGGCGGGGCCCGGACCCCCGGGTCTAAGGGAGGAGGGGCGGGGCCCGGACCCCCGGGTCTAAGGAGGAGGGGCGGGGGACCCGGACCCCCGGGTCTAAGGGGGGAGGGGCGGGGCCCGGACCCCCGGGTCTAAGGGGGGAGGGGCGGGGCCCGGGACCCCCGGTCTAAGGAGGAGGGGCGGGCCCGGACCCCCGGTTTGAGAGCGGAGGAGGAGGCGGGGCCCGGACCCCCGGGTCTAAGGAGGAGGGGCAGGGCCCGGACCCCCGGGTCTAAGGGAGGAGGGGCGCGGCCCGGACCCCGGGTCTAAGGGAGGAGGGGCGGGGCCCGACCCCCGGTCTAAGGGAGGAGGGCGAGGGCCCGGACCCCCGGGTCTAAGGGGAGGAGGGGCGGGGCCCGGACCCCCCGGGTCTAAAGGGAGGAGGGGCGGGGCCCGGACCCCCGGGTCTAAGGGAGGAGGGGCGGGCCCGGACCCCGGGTCTAAGGGAGGAGGGGCGGGGCCCGGACCCCCGGGTTTGAGAGGGAGGAGGGGCGGGGCCCGGACCCCCGGGTCTAAGGGAGGAGGGGCGGGGCCCGGACCCCCGGGTCTAAGGGAGGAGGGGCGGGGCCCGGACCCCCGGGTCTAAGGGAGGAGGGGCGGGGCCCGGACCCCCGGGTTTGAGAGGGGAGGAGGGGCGGGGCCCGGACCCCGGGTCTAAGGGAGGAGGGCGGGGCCCGGACACCCCGCCGGGTCTAAGGGAGGGAGGGGCGGGGCCCGGACCCCCGGGTCTGAGAGGGAGGAGGGCGGGCCCGGACCCCCGGGTTGGAAGGAGCGGGGGAGGGAGGGGGGGGGCGGGGACCGGACCCCGGTCTAAGGAGGAGGGGCGGGCCACCCGGGGAGAGGGGGGGGGGGGGGGGACCCGGGGTCTAAGGAGGAGCGGACCCGGGTCTAAGGAGGGGGGGGGCCCGGACCCCCGGGTCTAAAGGGAGGAGGGGCGGGGGCCGGACCCCCGGGTCTGAGCGGGGAGGAGGGGCGTGGGACCTGGACCCCTGGGTCTGAGCGGGGAGGGTCGGGGGCCTGGACCCAGGACTGATCGGGGAAAGGCGGGGGACCTGCACTCCCGGGTCTGGGGGAGCAGGTGTGCGGTGTGGACCCCCGGGTCTGGGGGCGGAGGGCCGGCCGCTCACCGTCCGCGCGGACCACCAGCGGCTCGCTGCGCGCCGACAGCACGTAGGGGGCGGAGGGCGTGTGGTAGTAGCAGGTGTAGGTGCCCGGCGCGCGGGCGCCGAGCAGCGGGAAGTCCGCCCAGGGCTGCTCCGAGTCCCGGTACTGCAGCGGGGCCGCCTCGCCCTCGCGGTACAGCGCGAAGCTCATGCCCCGCAGGCGGCCGGCGCAGCGCAGGCTCACGTTGGCCCCGGGTGCCACCACCGGCGCGGGCAGCGCCACCAGCGACGGGCGCGGCAGCTCGTCTGCGGGATGAGGAGGTGGGAGGGTCGGGGTCCAGTTCTCCCGGCCTCATCCCTCCCCTCCCCTCCCCCTCCCCCCACCCCAGACTCATTCTCTGCCCCCTCCTCTCCCCTCCCCTCCCTCTTCCCTTCCTCTCTCCCCTCCCTCACCCCATCCCCCGCCCCATTCTTTCCCCTCTCCTCTACCCTCCCCCGCACCCACCCCCGCCCCATTCTCTCCTCTCTCCCCTCCCTTCCCCCATTCTCTCCCCTGCCCTCCCCCCTCCCTCTCCCCATCCCACCCTATCCCCTGCCCTCCCTCCTCCCCTCCCCCCACCCCACCCTATTCTCTCCCGTCCCACCCCACTCCCCCATTCTCTCCCCTCCCCTTTCCCCTCCCCTCCCCTCCCCCATTCTCTCCCCTCCCCCCCACCCCCTCCTTCCTCTTTCCACTCTTCCCCCTCCACCCCACCCCGCCCCGCTCTCCCTGTCTCCCTGCCCATCTCTCTCCTCCACTCCCGGCCAGTGTCTGCAGGCCTCTCACCTTCTCCGGTCTCCCTCAGCTCCTCCGTGTCCGGCCCCTGTCTCTCCCAGCCCCCGTGTGTCTGCCTCCCTCTCCCTCCCACTCTCTCCCTCTGTCCCTGTGCTCACTAAAATGCTCCGTTTTTAACCCTCCTGTCGTGCGTGTTTCACTCCCGCGTGGGGCTCAGAGGCTGTCTCTCCCCCAGGGTTTCTCCGTTTCTTAGGGGCTCTTACTTCCCCCATCAGGGATTGAACCTGCACCCTTGGCAGTCAATGTTTGGAAACCTAACCACTGGACCCCGGGAGATTCCCGTTAGCGACATTTTCGATGTCGCTAGCGATGATTCTTTGGGGGTGGGTGTTGCGGGGGTGGACTGCCCTGTACACAGGGTGCTATAACATCTCTGGCCTCTAACCCCTGTGACACCGGCAGCACACCCTTCCCCGGTCAGGACAAGCAGAAATGTCTCCAGACTCTGCCAGACTCGGTGGGCGGGTCGGGGGAGGCATAAGTACCCCGGCTGAGAGTGCTCTCTCTGTCTCTCTGTGTAACTCTCGGTGTGTGGCCTTGTGGGAGCTCCTCTCCATACATCCGTGGATCCCTCCTTGCCCCTCCATCCCACCTGTGTCCCTTCTCCACACCTCGCTCCCCCAGGACCTCACCTGTCACCAGCAGTTCCAGGGCATCACTGGGGTGGGACCAGGCATTTGGCTCCCAGCCTCGCCTCCAGTAGCAGCAGTGGTAACTGCCCCCCTGGGCTGGGGTCACCTCCTCCAGGAAGAACTCCTCCAGTTCCGCAGATGCATCCCGGTAAATCACATCAGTGAGCTCTGCAGACCTGAAGAGTGCAAACCTCCAGGCGGGCTGGGGTGCCTGGCACCTCAAGGTGACATTGACCCCGGGAGTCACAACTGCAGCGGGCTGAGCACCCAGCCACGGCCTGGGGTTGGAGGCTGGGGAGACTGAGTAAGCGTGGCTGCCTGGGTCCTCGGACTTCTTGGGAGCCCAAGGAGATGAGCGGGCAGCTGGAGGAGGAGAAGCTCCTTGAGAATCAGTGCCTCTTTCTCAGCCTCAGATCCCTGCTCCTAAAGTAGGGGAGACACTGGACCCCAACCAAGGCTTTCAAAACTGGCTGCACAACGTCAGAGGAGCGAGGCAGCGACTCCTGTTTTGAACATCACTTCAAGGGATTGGATCCCAGAAATCTGCGAATTCAAATTGTCCTCCAAAATACTTGTAACATGTTTGACATATTTCAACAGTCGCCCAAACTTGCCATCTATCTGAGGGGAAAAATTGTTGGATCCCTACCTCACACACCATTCCCTCAAGCAAATTCCAGATTAATGTAAAGAATTATGTGAGTTTTTTAAAAAGCTATAAAAGTATCAGAAGAAAATATAGGAAAATGTATTTATCTTTGGGGTTGAGAAGGCTGTCTGAAAATGTAAAATGAAAAATTCAGAAGGGAAAACTGTTCATTAATTTGGCTGTTTTAACCTTTTAAAGCTGTATATGAGAAAAAACATGTAAATGAAGCTAGTAAAAGACATGTAAATGACGATAAGTGACAGGACTGTCAGAAATGGCTTATTCATAAATCTCATAGATTAAGAGTGTAGGAGGGACTTTCCTGGTGGTCCAGTGGTTAAGACTGTCCCTTCCAACACAGGGGGTGTGGGTTCCATCACTGGTGGAGGAGTTAAATCCCACATGGCTCGTGGCCAAAAAAAAAAAAAAAAAAAAAAAACCAAAACCATAAAGCAGAAGCAATATCGTAACAAATTCAATAAAGACTTCAAAAAAAAGGTCCACATTTAAAAAAAAAGTGTAAAAAGAAATCTTAGAGCCAATTCAACTGAAATTCGGGCATAACATGAACAGGCAATTCATGGAGGAGGAAGTTCAGCTGACCGAAACACATCTAGGGGTTGCGATGTGAAAGTCACTCCACGATGATACTATTTTTAAAAAGTTAAAACAATAGTAAGACATTTTTGCCTCTCGGGTTGTCAAAAATGTAAATACTGGTTAACATTGTGTTTGGGAGAATATATAGTAAAACAGGTGCTTAGGTGCACTCAACCGCACCTTTTGAGACAGCAGGTTGTCAGTTTCTACAAGATACGCAAAAGATATGGCCAACCACTCAGTAAGTCCAACCTGGACAAACGCACTTACAGGAACATGGAAACTTCACACTGCAATGCGCACCGCAGCGATGAATGCGCGGGTAAACGCTGGGAGCAACCTAAATATACAGAGAAGAACCAACCAAACGAGAACCCCGCCCTCCGATGGTGAATGCTAGGCAGCAATTTTTAAACAGAGAGAGAAAAAAAGTAGAACCATCGACAATGACGTGGAAATGTCTGCAACAGCAGTTACAAAGTGAAAAATGTAAGGTGTCGAACACCTGACACAAAATACCAGTTTTGCTTTGGGGGAAGAAAAAGAAGAAGCACAAAAATACATGCGTGTGTTTGAATGCATGGAAAGTTTTTTATAAGCGTTCAGAGATTATACAAGGAAGATGAGGAAAGGGAAGACAGCCATTGCTATACGTCCTTTAATAGTAACTAATGGGGCTTTTGGGGCTCGCTGTGCGGCATGTGGAACCTTACCCCACCAGGGAACGAACCCATCCGTGCTCCCTGTAGTGGAAGCACGGAGTCTCAACCACGGGACCACCAGGGAAGTCTGATGATAATTAATTCTTAAAATCATGAATATATGTTAGCTTTAGCATTTAAAACTTAAAAAAATTGCTAACTAAGGTGTTAATGGTTTTCCAGGCGACTCTTATTTGGAGTGTAGTTGGGGGAAAATTGAGAGGAAGAAGAGATCTCCCGCATCAGAAACCCTGGAAAGAAACCGAGTCATGTCAGGGTGGAGAACCACACTTTCCAAATGGGGAAATAATGGGTTTTGCCAGCGATCCTGTTTCCTGAGCCCTGCACTTCACCAAGCTCTGAGCCAAGAGTTCTACGCATGTGATTTTGTTAAATCCTCACAACAGCCCCTTTTACAGAGTAGAAAATTTGAGTCTGTTCAAGGTCATAAATGAATGGGATGGCGAAACCGGGGTTCCCGTTTAGGTCTCATTCACTCCAATGTGCATGACCTTCCCTACTTCTCTACACTGGTCACTAAAGTGAATACGGGGACTTCCCTGGTGGCACAGTGGGTAAGAATCTGCCTGCCAGTGCAGGGGACATCGGTTCGACCCCTGGTTTGGAAAGATCTCACATGCGATGAGGCACCCAAGCCTGTGTGCTGCAACTACCAAGCCGCGCACCTAGAGCCTGTGCTGGGCAACAAGGGAAGCCACGGCAGCGAGACGCCTGTGGCCACGACTAGAGAAAACAGCGCGCAGCAACCGCGATCCAGCGCGCAACCGCGATCCAGCGCGCAACCGCGATCCAGCGCGGCAAAAAGGAAACAAAGGGAGGGAGGGAGGGAGGAGGGAAAGAAAGAGGAGAGGGGAGGGAAGTAAGGAAATCTGGGGGGAGGGTGGGCACCAAAAGAAAGGCTGAGCAGTTGGAAATGGGATGTCAGGATCACGTGGGGGAATGGGGGGCGGGGGGAGTGTTACTCACCAGCTGGAGTGCTGTCTGCGTGACACACCAGCCCTACAGAGGGTTAGGGGGAGGGGGCTTGGTCTTGTCAGAGCCTTCAGCTGCTCCCAGCCCCACTTCACTGCGCGCCCAGGAATCTAAGTCCCCGGGCTCTCTTTCCTCTGAGAAACAGGAATCTTGCCCAAACTTCCTCTTCTCTCATCAGCCATAAATTCAGACTTCCAATCCCCACTTATTTCAGAGACCAAAAGTCTGGACAGGCAATTCCCTGGGCATCCAGTGGTTACAGCTAAGTGCTCGCCCTGCCAATGGCTGGGGTTCGATCCCCGGTTTGGGGAACTAAACACCCACAAGCCACGCCACACAGCCAGAAAAATGAAACAAAGCCTAGACCCAAATCCCTCTTTCCTCTACACCCAAGAATTCAGGTGCTTGGGCTCCCCTTTTTTTCAGGAGACAATTGTCTGAGTGCACAGTTCTCCTCTTGGGTTTGGGGGTCTGCGCCCCTGGTTTCCTCCTTTCCCAGGGACCCAGGTGTCTCAGCCGCCGTCTTTCTGTTACATCAAGATTTAGGACTGGACAGTCCCTGTTCCCAGGAATTCAGGTCCCTAGCCTTCTCTTGCTCCAAGATCTAGAGCATCCTGCTCCCTAACTTCCTCCTCTCCCAGGAACCCAGGAATCTGGGACCCCTGTGTCCTCTTACCTTAGGATTCAGGGGTCGGAGCCCCAGTCCTGTTATTCTAACCTAGAATCCCCCTGAACCCTCAGCTAGTGCTGCACCTGACCTCAGGGAGACCCCAGCCCAGCCTGGGACCCAGGGGGAAGGGGGTAGGTGTCTCACAGAGAGTCAGCAGCTGCAGGCTCAGCATCTCCGCCATAATGGGCAGTTGTCGGTTGGAGCGGGAAGAACAGCCCCGGCTCACCGTGCCCGGTCCCCTACCGGGAAATGAGGCAACTTCAGAAAATCAGAGCCGTGCTCAGGGAAGGGAGGAGGAGCGAGGTGAGGGCGCCTGGGTAATTGTGTCATAGCCTTATAGTGCTGTGGGAAAAGTCGGGAGAGTGGGAGGTCATCACTGTTGTGCTCATTAGGCTAAAAAAAAAAAAAAAAAGCTAGCACCTATTATGTATCAGACCCTGTGCTGCACGGTTGGGGGCGGGGGGACACAGGAGAGTCAGACCCCATTACTGTGCTCCAGTAGTTCCCAGCCTGCGGTCAGGAAAGCCACATCCCGACCAGGTTAGCTAAAACAAAACAAAGCGATGTGCGCTAGAATGAGGGGCTTCCGTGGTGGCTCAGACGGCAGAGAACCCGCCTGAGATGCGGGAGACCCGGATTCCATCCCTGGGTCGGGAAGATCCCCTGCGGAAGGGAATGGCAACCCGCTCCAGTAGTCTGGCCTGGAGAATTCCATGGACAGAGGAGCCTGGGGGGGCTACAGTCCACGGGGTCGCAAAGAGTTGAACATGACTGAGCCACAAACAGGTTTACTCCTTTTCACAGGCTGCAGATCACACGGGGCACTGTGAGAGCCCACAGAAGGTCCCTAACCCGTCAGGAATGAGAGTTAGGGCTTGCAGGACGAACTGATTTTGAGCTAAGACCTCAACTGACAGATTGATCATTTGTCCTTTCGCAGACTCCGTTTGCCCATCTGTAAGTAAAGATGGGCTCTCAGAAGTAAACTATAAATGAGGACTGATGCACTCCGCTTTAGCTGGGCTGCAGTAGGACTGGAAGTTACTCCTCCGGAACGACGTTCTGAGAAAAGCGAACCTTGGCAGGTGCGCCGAGACAGGCTTGCGTTTAAACCCACAGCGCCGCCTCCGTTTCTACAGCCTTCATCACCGACCGCTGTTCTGCAATACTGCGCACGCGCTGACTCAGCCCGTGGAGGCTCGCGGGTCGGGACTACAACTCCCAGAGTGCTTCGCGCCGCCACCGCCTCGGGGAGTCGTTCGGCGCCACTGCGCAAGCGCGGACTCAGACTGCGGGGGCCATGCCCAGGGACCACAACTCCCAGAGTGCTCCGCGTCCTCGCCGCCGCCGCCGCCGCCGCCGCCGAGACCAAGATGGCTCCGAGTAAGTCCGGGTTCTGCCGGCGCGTGAAGCTGGTTCTAGGAGCCCCGGGTGGTGCAGGGGTTAGGGCAACGCGGAGCCCCTGTAGAGCCAGTGGGGTCCGGGCCGGAGGGGGGTGCGGAGGTTACGAGGGGCCTCCTCCAGGACGGTGCTGACGGAAGAGGGATAGAGGTCACCGGGGGCATCACCTGCGACGGTGACCCTCCTCACCCATCCTTACAGGAGTCGCAGCCTTCCTCAAGAATGTCTGGGCCAAGGAACCGGTGCTCGTGGCATCCTTCGCCATTGCGGGCCTCGGTGCGTGAGTGTCCCTGGTGCGAACGTGCATCACCCCCAACCGGCGTCACAGCTTTACCTTCCATCCCGTAGAGGTCCCATCGCTCCCCGCCCTTCATTCCATCCTGTACCGCGAACCCCGACCCTCGCCCTCAACATCCCGTGTCCGCCCATCATTCCATCGTGTACCGCGAACCGCGACCCTCGCCCTCAACATCCCGTGTCCCTCACCCCCCATCACTCCATCCTGTCCCCCGAGCCCCGACCCTCGCCCTCAACATCCCGTGTCCCTCACCCCCATCATTCCATCCTGTCCCCCGAGCCCCGACCCTCGCCCTCAACATCCCGTGTCCACCCATCATTCCATCCTGTACCCCCAGCCCCGACCCTCGCCCTCAACATCCCGTGTCCCTCACCCCCCATCACTCCAACCTGTACCCCGAGCCCTGACCCTTGCCCTCAATATCCCGTGTCCGCAATAGTGTGCCAACACCTCAACCCCTAATATTTTGACCCCTCCACCACCCCATCGCTCCGCACCCCATCCGCACCCACCCAAGAGTTCTATAATCCCTTGAAAGAAGTTCTCAATCCTAGTTGCCCATTATAAATACCTAACCCCTTAAAAAAAAAAAGTGAAAAGTGATGTGGTCTCTCCCTGTTGCCCCTCACCCCCCACCAGATTCTGAATTGGGTTGGTAGCGGGTGGAGGTGGAACTCGGGAATCTGGTATCTCCTGAAAATCCTCTGGAGATTCAAACATGCCTCCCTGATGGAGAACCTCAGCCCTGGAGCTGGACTGCTCAGACTTCAGGAGTGGGAGTGGGGCTCTCATTAAAACACAGGCTCTGATTCAGTAGGTCTGGGAGGGGCCGGGGCAGCTGCACTAAGTTCCCAGGCCTTGTCAGCAGCGCTGGTGGGCAGGCCCCACACTGGGTGAGGTTCTGGACCACAGTTGTCCGGCCTGGCAGCCACGGCCCACATCGGCCCTAGAGCTCTTGCAGCGGGGCTGGTATGAACTGAGATGGGCCGTGTAACGCTCGTGTAAAGTACGTGCTGGATTTCAAAGACTTCCTATAACAAAAAGCATATACTGAATTTTTTTCATGTTGATATATTGAAACAGTATTTTGCATATACCTGGTTCATTCTTTAAAACCGTGCCTTTCAGTGTGGCTATTCAGGTCAGCTGCTCAGCCGTGTCTGACTCTTTGCGACCATGGGCTGCGGCACGCCAGGCCTCCCTGTGCATGTAACTTGCATAGCTGCTTCTTGCATTCCCGTCTGACAGTGCTGCCCTGCCCCACCTCCCCGTGACTCCCAGCTCCCACCCCAGAGGGACTGGTTTCTCAATGATTGTTCTTTGAACCTCCCCCTCTTCCTCTGTTGCCTCTGGAACATTCCCCAGAAACCCCCTGACCCATACCCCCCAGTATGCTCCATGACCCAAATGCACTCCTTCTGTGACCAACCCCCTCTTCCCTCCTGTGCCCTCCAGGTCCCACGTGTCTGTGAGTACTTGGCTTTCACCCAACCTCTGAAAAGTGTTATAAACCCTTCTGCTGATGTATGGGGTTCCCAGGGTGCCAAGGGCCTCCTTGGAGGTGAACCCCTGCTCCCCTCCCCTCCACGCACTTGACCCCCATTTGGCCGAAGCTCAGCTTCTGTCCGCGGGGATCTCCTCCTTTCCCCAGGCCTCATGCCTGTTATCTCTCCGCAGCTGTAATCCTGCCCACACTCAGCCCCTACACCAAGTACTCGCTCATGATCAACCGGGCCACACCCTACAACTACCCAGGTGAGTGAGGCCTGCCTGTGCTGGGGAAGGGCAGTAATGGGCAGGCGCGTCCTCCACAGGGCTCCAAGACTCTGCCGTGCACTCTGGACTCTGTCCTTTCATCCTTCAGTAGACAGAATCCACATGCCGTCGAGTTCACTTCTTTTTTAAATTTATTTGGCTGCTCCGGGTTTTAGTTGCGGTGCTCGAGATGGTCACCTTCACTGCAGCAGGGATCTAGTTCCCTGACGGGTCGCACCCGGGCCCCCTGCCTCGGGAGCACCGAGTCTTAGCCACTGGGCCACCGGGGAGGTCCCGCCTGTCTTGTTTTTGCACTTTGTGAGTTGCTGTGGTTTCAGATTTATGTCCTTTCCTGGGTTCCCAGCCTGTTGCTTTCCCAGCTGCTGACTTTCTGGGCCTCCACCCCTCCAGGCCGGTCCTGCTTCCTCATGCCTGTTGGTCTTTCCTTGGGGCTCCTGTCTGTGTCCCTCATTCTGGGTTTTCATGTCTCCAGGTCTCTATCTCCCTGCTTCCCTACATCTCTGACTCTCTGACCCTTGGTGGTGGTACTTGAGTCGCTAAGTCTTGTCCGACTCTTGTGACTCCACGGACCATAGCCCGCCAGGCCCCTCTGTCTATGGGATTTCCCAGGCAAGGATGCTGGAGTGGGCTGCCATTTTGTCCCCCAGGGCATCTCCCCCACCCAGGGATCAAACCCCGTCTCCTGCATTGCAGACGGATTCTTTGCCCCTGAGGCCCCAGGGAAGCCCTCTCTGACCCTTACTTTCTCGTCTCTCCCCTGGGGTCCTGTCTCCCTGTCTGAATGTAAGCTGACAGGCTGGCCCTTCTCTGGGGGCCCTGGCGATCTGCTGGTCTCAGCGGCCCCCTCCTGTCCACAGTGCCCCTCCGAGACGACGGGAACATGCCCGACGTGCCCAGCCACCCCCAGGACCCCCAGGGCCCGAGCCTGGAGTGGCTGAAGAGACTGTGAGCGCCTCCGTTGACAGGGAGCGGCCCCCGCCCCGATGGCCCCAATAAAGCGTGAAAACCAGCCCGAGCCTGAGTGTGTGTGGGCACCGGTGGGCGCAGTGGGCAGCGGCCAAGGCGAGAGTGGGGCTGGTTTACTGGGGGGAGTTAGTCAAAGGGCGGGCTGGCTAGGGTGGGGTAGGGCAGCAGTTTGTCTGGCCCCCGAGAAACCCAGCTTGAGTCGAGGGCCTCGTCCGCTTCAAAGCCAAAGTCTTCCTCGACCTTGATCTGGGGGAGACGAGAGTGGGGCGTGAGGAGGCCCTGGCCCGATGGCCCACGGGAGGTCCCCGTACACGCTCCCCAGAGCCGCCCCCACCCGTCAGCTCTCCCTGCTCTGCTGCCAGCCCGCCCGGGTATCTCTCCTCCTCCGCAGAACCTCCTCCAGGTCTTCCTTCTCCACCCCCGCCTGACACTTTCCAGCTCTTTCTCCTTCCCAGGCCAGCCTCACCCCCTTCCCGCCCCCGCCCCGCAAGGCCGTCTCTCCCCCCCGCAGTCCCGGCCTGGCCTTTCCCTGCTCCCCCTGCGCCCCCTGCACCCCTCTCCCCTCCCCCCCGCCCCCCTCACCGGGGCCAGTTCTGGGGTCAGCGCAGCCCCGACTCGCCGGCCTTCACGCGGTGCTCGCCGCCGCCTCCTCCCGCTGGGCCCCTCGCCGGGGGCCGGGCTGCCTGGCTCTGGGGGCGCGGGGGTCCTCCGAGGTGGGGACAGCCCCTCTTTCTCTGGAGGCTCGTTTTCGGCATTGCCGGGGGTGGGGGCATCTGTGCCCTGGCTGCCCTCATCCTGGCAGACGGGAGAGGGGGCAGGTGGAGGCCGTGTCCCGGGCTCCGGGCCCGCCGCCCGCCCGCGACCCCAGCTCACCTCCAGCACGATGGTGAACTGGCTGGAGCGGTAGTCATCGCCGTAGGAGTCCAGCACTCTCATGAGGAACCTGCAGGGAAGCCGCCAGGGGAGCCGCTTTACCTTCCGCCCGGCAGGCGGAACGGGATACAGCGCAGCTCTGACCCTGAAGGTCTGAGACACCCGGGTGCCCAGTGGACTCAGGGCAGGACACGGGGCCCTCTGCACCTCAGCTCCTGCTCTGGAACCCGGGGGTGTGACCCCTGCACCGGGGCGGCCTGCAGACAGCGGCACGGTAGTGCCACAGGCCCGGGTTGGGTGTCGGCTCAGTAACTGGTCATTTTCATTGGTAGCTGGGAGGCGGGCCCAGGGCCCTGGCTGATGACCCTGCCTTCTCTTCCTGCCTCCTGCTCCCTGCTCCCGCAAGCTTTTTGGTTTTCTGTCTCTTCTGAGCTCTCATCAGATGGTCCCCATAAGCCAGCGCCTGGGCGGAGCCTCTTCCACGCATGATCTCTCCTCCCAGCACGTGCCAGCTGCTCTTGGGGCTGTCCGCTACAGAAGCTGCTGCCACCTGTCCTCTCCTCGGGCACCTGGGACATGGCGAGAGCGACTGACATGTGGAAATGGTCGATTCACTTACTTTTATTTAGTTCTGAAAATTAGAACCAGGTGGCTGCATGCCCCGAGGGCTCCCATTCAGTCCTCAGCAGCCCTGTGATCCTGGCATTACCCTGTCTTGATGGCAGCCTAGTGCTCAGACAGGGGTGTGGCTGGCCTGGAGGCACCCAGCAGAGCAGGGCTCAAGGCTGGGTCTGTGACCCTTGGGCTGGTCTTCTACACTCCGCCCACCCCATTCACTGGGGGCACACCCACCGCCCCAGGCCTGGGACTCAGCTTGCTGCCCAGGCCCGACCTGAGATGGTGCGGATGAGATGGCAGGGATGGGCTGAGGCGCGGGCCGCGAGGGGGTTACCTCCGCTCCTGCTGGAGTCTCCGGGTTATTCTCTGCACTTGGTGGAGCCTGTTTAGGACCCGCTCGTTCACCTGCGGGGAGGTGGAGCAAGCACGCGTCAGCTGGGCTCCAAGGACCCAGCACGGTGAGTGGGGCCCCTGGGCACCAGGGAGACTGGCCGGGGCCTCCAGGGCCCGCGTGTGTGCCGCTTCCCCTGCTCACTGCCTCTCCTGTTCCACTGCTTGGTCCGCTGTGCTCACACTCGAGTCCCCTGGCACCGGCCGGGCCTGGGGGCACTCAGTGCGCTCCTCCCCAGGTGCCTGTGAGGCTCACTTCCTCCAGACTGCACTCAGGGACCTCGCTGAAGGTCTGAGGTTAGATTGTGCACTTCCATGGCAGGGGGCACAGGCTGGATCCCTGCTCAGGGAACTAAGATCCCGTGTGCCCCACGATGTGGCCAAAAAAAGGAAAAACACCTGCATCAAAGGCCCCCGCTCAGGCCCCCACTTCCCACGCCAGAGCCCCACCGCCCATCCGCTCTGCTCAGCTCTGCTTCTCCGCCTTCCAGCCTCTGTCTCTACTCAGTGTCCTCCCTGTCTCTGCCGCCAGGGCAGAAGCTCCAGTGGGCTGAGGTCTGTGCCCCTGTCCCCAGGGCCTGGAGCAGAGCCTGGCAGGGGGCTGCTCCCTAAACCCTGCCAACCAGAGGACTTGTTCACAGAGTGATAGAGTGCTTCAAGGACCCCAAACCAGGAGACAGGCTGGAGATTAGGGCAGGAGGTGGCTGCTTTAGGTAGGGCCGTCACGGGAGATGCGTGGATTGCTCCTGGGTCAGAAGGACCTGGGTTCAAATACCACGCTGCCCTTCCCCAGCTGTGTGGCCTTGGGTAAGTTACTTAACCTCTCTGAGCCTCAAGATTCTGCACTGGTCAAAGAGTAATAATGTAACTTACTCCTGGTTGGGGTTGGGCTAAGAGCAGAGGCTCAAATGCAGCTCCATTTGAGCAAATGGTGAGTCTCTTTGGAACCCAGCATCCAGCTGTTAAACAGGGCTTGGGATACCTGCTGCTGCTTGGGGGTGGGGGGGGGGCGGGGGCCATGGGCTGAAAGTCCCCGGCCTGGCATAGAGTGGGTGTTCTCGGGAGAGTGCTCACTCTGCCAGCGTCACCCTTGTACTGAAAGACTGTGAACAGAAGGACACAAGGAGCCTTGAAATTACTAGGGGAGAAAAGAGATGCGTGATCGTGGAGAAAAGAGAGGTCGAGGGGAGCTGAAGGATGGAGCGGAGCCGAAAGACTCCTGGTGAAAGACATTCCCAGGTGGCCCAGCAGTCAAGAACCTGCCTGCCAATGCAGGAGACGTGGGTTCGATCCCCGGGTCGGGAAGATCCCCTGGAGGAGGGCAAGGCAACCCACTCCAGTATTCTGCCTGGAGAATCCCATGGACAGAGGAGCCCAGCGGGCTGCAGCCCACGGGGTCACAGAGAGTTGGATACGACTGAGCAACTAAGCAACAACAATAATAAAAATAAATGGATCTGGTTTATGTGTATTATGTGTACTTATATTAGGTATCATGCCAGACATCCTGGAATGTGAAGTCAAGAGGGCCTTAGGAAGCATCACTACGAATAAAGCTAGTGGAGGTGATGGAATTCCAGTTGAGCTGTTTCAAATCCTGAAAGATGATGCTGTGAAAGTGCTGCACTCAATATGCCAGCAAATTTGGAAAACTCAGCAGTGGCCACAGGACAGGAAAAGGTCAGTTTTCACTCCCATTCCAAAGAAAGGCAATGCCAAAGAATGCTCAAACTACCGCACAATTGCACTCATCTCACATGCTAGTAAAGTAATGCTCAAAATTCTCCAAGCCAGGCTTCAGCAATATGTGAACCGTGAACTCCCTGATGTTCAAGCTGGTTTTAGAAAAGGCAGAGGAATCAGAGATCAAATTGTCAACATCCGCTGGATCATGGAAAAAGCAAGAGAGTTCCAGAAAAACATCTATTTCTGCTTTATTGACTATGCCAGAGCCTTTGACTGTGTAGATCACAATAAACTGTGGAAAATTCTTCAAGAGATGAGAATACCAGACCACCTGACCTGCCTCTTGAGAAACCTATATGCAGGTCAGGAAGCAACAGTTAGAACTGGACATGGAACAACAGACTGGTTCCAAATAGGAAAAGGGGTACGTCAAGGGTGTATATTGTCACCCTGGTTATTTAACTTATATGCAGAGTACATCATGAGAAACGCTGGGCTGGAAGAAGCACAAACTGGAATCAAGAATGCCAGGAGAAATATCAATAACCTCAGATATGCAGATGACACCACCCGTATGTCAGAAAGTGAAGAGAAACAAAAAGCCTCTTGATGAAAGTGAAAGAGGAGAGTGAAAAAGTTGGCTTAAAGCTCAACATTCAGAAAACGAAGATCATGGCATCTGGTCCCATCACTTCATGGGAAATAGATGGGGAAACAGTGGAAACAGTGTCAGACTTTATTTCGGGGGGCTCCAAAATCACTGCAGATGGTGATTGCAGCCATGAAATTAAAAGACACCTACTCCTTGGAAGGAAAGTTATGACTAACCTAGATAGCATATTGAAAAGCAGAGACATTACTTTGCCAACACATGTCCTTCAGTCAAGGCTATGGTTTTTCCAGTGGTCATGTATGGATGTGAGAGTTGGACTGTGAAGAAAGCTGAGCACTGAAGAATTGATGGTTTTGAACTGTGGTGTTGGAGAAGACTCTTGATAGTCCCTTGGACTGCAAGAGATCCAACCAGTCCATTTTAAAAGAGATTAGTTCTGGGTGTTCTTTGGAAGGAATGATGCTAAAGCTGAAGCTCCAGTACTTTGGCCACCTCATGCGAAGAGTTGACTCATTGGAAAAGACTGATGCTGGGAGGGACTGGGGGCAGGAGGAGAAGGGGACGACAGAGGATGAGATGGCTGGATGGCATCACGGACTTGATGGACGTGAGTCTGGGTGAACTCTGGGAGCTGGTGATGGACGGGAGGCCTGGTGTGCTGCGATTCATGGGGTCACAAAGAGTTGGACACGGCTGAGCGACTGAACTGAAGTGAACTGAAGCCTTGTATTAGGGCTTCCCTGGGGGCTCAGCTGGTAAAGAGTCTGCCTGCAATGCGGGAGACCTGGGTTGGATCCCTGGGCTGGGAGATCCCCTGAAGAAGGGAAAGGCAACCCACTCCACTATTCTGGCCTGGAGAATTCCATGGACTATACAGTCCACGGTGTCGCAAAGAGTAGGACATGGCTGAGCGACTTTCACTCACTCACTCATACTTACATCACCAGCTTCCTATCTACACACATCCATAAAACCATGTTAGAAAGAGTACTGCTAGGAACGTCTGGTAACTGTTGGCGGTGCACTTGTCTTGTGTGTCTTCTGGGTATTTATGGAGGACTGGGCCTGCTGGCCACAGGGTATGCATAGGTTCAACCTTCCTGCACTTCAGGGGAATGTATGTAATCTGACATCCAGAGCTGACCCTGTTCCGAGCGCTTCCACTGGTCCTGCTGCCCTCAGCCCGGCCTTCAGATCCCCTTCCCAACATCCCCGTCAAACCAAATGCCTCTGCAGTCCTGAGCAAGCCCTGTGCTTTGTGAAGCTTTGGATGTGCTTCTCCAGCCTGCCGTGCTGCTGCTTACCCTAAGCCTCGGCTCAAGCCTCGCTCCCGTTAGTTCCGTCACCCCTGCCTCTTCCTCTCCTCTGCTCCTACCTGAGCGCAGGCCGCCTCCTCTCCTGCCTGGGCCACTACACTAGCTGCCCCCCTCTTCCAGAACTCACCCAACACCACTGTCATGGGCTGGGTTTTTGTCGTTTAATCGCTAAGTCGTGTCCAACTCTTTGTCCCCCAAAAATGGTGTGTTGGAGCCCTAATTCCCAGGACCTCAGAATGTGGCCTTATTTGGACACAAGCTCTTCACAAACGTAATCGGGCTAAATAAGGCTGTTATACAGCGGGCCCTAATCCAGCATGGCGGGGACAGACACACACGCAGAGCACAGGAGGGGCGCCGTGTGATTCTGAAAGCCGAGGCCTACAGGCCAAGGGACATGAAAGATCCCCAGCAAGCCACTGGGAGCCAGGGAGGGTGCCCAGAACAGACAGCAGATTCTCACTCACAGCGCTCAGGGTGAACCGACACTCCTGACACCTTGATCCCAGACTTCTAGAACCCGTTTGTGGCTCTTGATACAGCAGCCCTAGCAAATGAGTCCAACCAAAGACAGACAGTCTTTCAAACACCCAGACCTGACCCTGTTCCTCCCTATCTGAAACCTTTTGATCGCTCCCCTCACTCTCAAAAAAGGAAAAATCCAAACTTCTTGCTATCATGTTCGTGGCCTTTCAAGATCTGGGCCTGGCTTCCTGCTCCATCCTCATTCTCACAAAGGAGGCTAGCGCAGTGATTCAGCGGAAAGAACCTGAGTCTTGGCAAAGGCTGTGGGGATAGAGGAGAAGGAGCTGAGAGAGATCAGAGAGGCAGAATGGACAGGACCTGAGCATGATGTCAGGGGTGTGAGATCTGAAAAGTCAGCTCAGTGGGGAGCCACGGAGGCGCCTGTGAGACAGCACTGAGCTGCTTTGTGTTGTCAAAGGAAGCTCCTGGAGGAGACAGCCCGCCAAGGTGCCTTGCCGGGTGCCGGACACACACTAGGTGCTAAATAAATGAATGAAGAATGGACGAAGGTTCATTCACCTGGGCAAGCTGGGCTGGGCACCTAGACAGGCAGACACTGGGAAGGACTACTAACTCAGGCCAGAGGAGCCCCAAACGGGGGGACCCACACTCACCTACCTGCTCGATCTCCCGGCAGCGCCGACCCAGCGCCTGGTACTTCCTGCGATTTAGTTCCCGCTGGCGCCGCCGACGGCCCCGGGCTGCCTCTTCCTCTTCATCTCGCTCCCGGAGCCCGGAGCCGCCCAGACCCCCGGACACAAACTCCACTTCGGTCTCAAGCTCGCTCTCCAGGATGTGACCACCGAAGAGCGGAGGCAGCGCCAACTCCGAGCCTGGCGGCGCCGAGAACTCCTCGAAGCCCACGGCGGCCATGGTCCTGTAAGGTCGGGGGTGCTCAGGGACCCCGACGCCCCGGCTCCTAATCCCTCCTCGCTGAGGTTTAGGAAGGAGTCCAGGCCCCTAGTCCACCCACTCCCAGGATCCGGAAGTCCAGGCTCCCAGCCCACCCCTTCCCAGGATCCAGATCTCTTCACTGGACAGCTCAAGCCCCAACCCCTCAACCAGACCCAGGGGTCCCGGCCTCCGCCAGACCCGCAGCCTTCTGCCTCAGGATGCTCGAGTACGGACCCCAGACCCTGAAGAGTCCTAAGCTAAAGCAACTGCCAGGAACTGCAGCCCGGCGTCAGTCCTCAGCGCAGACTGCTATCATGCAGCTACAACGTCTTTTGCGATTCGAAGTTTTCCTCAAAATCACTCACCCCTCTCTCTGCTCCAGTTCCATCTCTCCTGCTCGGGGAGCCCCAGGCCCCAGAACTTCCAACCTCGGCAATCTCCGTAGGTTAAGTGCTTCGCAAAACTACCCGTCCCGTCAGGCTATGCGGCTCCAATATCCGGGACTCTGCCGCTACGCCTTCTGGGAGCGGTAGTTTCCTATTTCCGGTTCCGCTCCGTAACCCTTCCACCCGCCACCCCGACTCCCGGCTTAAACTAAGCCTTGCTTTCTCGTTGAGTGGCTCCACCGTTCGTCTCAGTTGCCCTTTATTCTTATCCTGACACCCTATTGCGAGACTGCGGCGAGTCTCCTTTATCGGGCTCAGTTCACAACGGGCCGCGAGCTGGATAAGGTGGCTCTCCTTTCCCCCTGCTCATCCCTTCTCCGCCTAGCGTCATGTGCTAATAAAGTTGTTCCAAACGCTCCAGGAAAGACGCGGGGCGGTGGCCAATCAGAGCGCAGCTTTGCCTCGACGAGGGCGCGAGGGTGAGACGTCATCAGTGAGCGTCGACCGCTGTTTGCAAGCTATCTTCCTAGAGACCGTGGTGTGAGGAGGGAAGAGGTGAGCGTGATGGAGACGGGAAAGGCGAGGTCGGATTCCCGGGCCGGGTGGGGGGGGGGGGGAGGAAGTGTGCAAAGAGAGAGGGGGTCCCTTCGTAGACCGACTACCCAAGGGTCTCAGAGCGCCTTCAGGGTTACATCTCTGGGGTGTAGTGGGAGCAAGAAAACCGTTCCTGGGTGTCTTAGTGCTTTGCATGGTGTTGCCTGGGGAAACAGGCTTAATCAAGTCATTACCTGAATAAGTAATGTGTGATGCGCCTTAGGGTACACACAGGGCGTGTGCTGTGCGTATTACCAAGCCAGCTATCTACTCTGGAGCTGGACTAGAAGACGAGAACTGAAGGATAAGGAGGTGTTGAGCTGGTAAAAAAGGGAGGGTGTGAAGACCGAAAGCGAGGGGAAGAAGTGGGTTAGAGAAAGAAATGTGAGGACTCGTGGGGTTTGGGGGATAGGGGCAGGGGCTGAGGCTAGAAAGGTGGGGTGGTGTCAAGCGAGGTCGTGGCACCTACTCCGTGCCAGGTGCTAAGCTGGGCGCTGAAAATGGACACTGTCCCTGTTTTCATGGAACTTTTAGCTCAATAGGGAAGGTGGACATCAAACAAAATGTTAGAAGTTTAGAGAATTTCAAGTGTTGAAGTAAACAAACTGGTTCATATGTTGTACAGCAACAGGATAGGATCCATTCTCGGAGTCAGGGAAGATCCACGCTGCAAGAAATATTGTTTGCGTCCCTGCTTTAGGAATGAAAAGAATAATATGTTCAGAGACTGGAGAAAGAAAACCAGACGTGGTTAGGATAAGGATTTAACTCACTTATTCATCCATTTGCCCAATATATCTTGAACACCTACCATACACTAGGTGTTTTGTTAGATGGTGGAGATACAGTAAACAGACACATCTGGGCCCATGGCAGTGTAAGCACCAAGTGCTAACCACTGGACTGCTGGGAAATTCCCTAAAGTTTTTTTGAAACTTTCTTTCTTTTTTTTTTGGAGTGTAGTTGATTGACAGTGTTGTGTTTCTGCTGTATTGGTCAAGCTGCAGGGCATGTGGGGTCTTGGTTCCCTGACCAGGGATCACACCCACTCTCCCTACCGTGTCAGCTCGGAGTCTTAACCACTGACTGTCAGTCCCTCTTTCCCCTTATAGGTTATTAGAAGATACTCAGTAGAGTCTTCTGTGCTATACAGCATGTCTTTGTTGGTTACCTATTTTATGTATAGTAACGTGTATATGATACATATGTCTTACTGAAGAAGAACAGGAAGAAGGAGCAATTTCTTATTTAAACAAAAAGCACTGGAGAGGACAGAGTGAGGGGATTGTACCTTGTAGAACAGTGCTTTGCGTGGACTTCACAAAAACAGTCTGTACAGCTCCCCGGGGTGGATGAGGTGCTGCTCCAGGCCCCAGGTGATTAGCCTTCAGGCTCTGGACATTTTAGGCCCTGCCTGGCTGTCCTGACATCTGAGAGCATTATTTCAGGGTATCTATCACCCATTTGGGGCCCAGCTATTGGTGGGGTGGGGCCTCTGTAATGGGCGGAAGAAAAGGAGGATGTAAGAAGAGGTCGTATCTCATTAAGAGGAGGGGGTGCACTTTTTCCTAATAAGCCTTAGAGACATTGGTGTGAGGGTGTGCGGTGTCTTGTCCAGTGAAGTGAGGGTGGGAAGGGTGAGCTGTGAGTGGAGACCACCTGCTTCTGGGAGGTGGCTTCACACTCAGCAGGTGTTTGTTGAGCATCTGTGACGTGCCAGGCACCGTTAGGAGCCGGAGAGCAAAGCAAACGAAGGTGCCTTGTCCCTGTGGCGCCTGCGTGCAAGTGGGGCTGATCAAGAAGGACCAGGGCCTTCTGGCCAGGGGAGCCCCCTCCCCGTAAATGAGGGGGAGTCCTGCCCTCCCTCCCCACAGGCCTCAGGATGTCTCTGGCTGATGAGCTGCTGGCCGACCTCGAGGAGGCGGCAGAAGAGGAGGAGGGAGGAAGCTATGGGGAGGAGGAGGAGGAGCCAGCCATCGAGGATGTGCAGGAGGAGACCCAGCTGGATCTTTCCGGGGACTCAGTCAAGAGTATCGCCAAGCTGTGGGACAGCAAGATGGTGAGCGGAGGTCCCGGGCAGGCTGACGCAGGCAGCAGCCCCCTTCTCCTGGCGGGACCTGGGCTCTGACTCTGCTCTCCTCCCCACACAGTTTGCCGAGATCATGATGAAGATTGAGGAGTACATCAGCAAGCAGGCCAAAGCTTCAGAAGGTGCCTTCTCCCCTTCCACTCGTGACAGTACTATTGCCACCGTCGTGATCAGGGCGTGAAGAGACAGGAACAGACTTGAGGAAGAAGAGCTGTACCAGGAGAGGGAGCCGTGGGCCAGGCACCCCAGGGTGCAGCTTAGGGAACAGACACAGCGCTGGCTCCCCCCCCCCCCCGGACCTTTCAGCCTTTGGGGAGTCCTCAGACATCACTCTGGGGAGCATGGCTTTTAGTCCTCAGGGCATGGGGAGCCCCGAGAGGGCTTAGTTCCAGGGAGAGAGAAGGTCAAATCTAGACTGGCCGGGATGGAAAGACGAGAGGTTTGCAGACACGCGCACCTGTTCCCTAGTTTCCTCTTCAGCCCCTCTGTGCCCCACTCCAGCCACATCCCCGGCCTCGCCCAGCTAGGACCTGGGAAGGGGTGGGTGCTTAGACACACACCCACACCAGGCTGTTTCTCATCCCCACAGTGATGGGACCAGTGGAGGCGGCCCCTGAGTACCGGGTCATCGTGGACGCCAACAACCTAACAGTGGAGATCGAGAACGAGCTGAGTGAGTACCGGGAAGGGCGACCAGTGGAGACTGAGAACGAGCTGAGTGAGCAAGCAGAAACAGCCCTGCCTGGTGTCCCCCACAGCCTCTCCTGTCCCCACTGGAGGGGTGGGCAGGATCGCAGGCCACCTTCCCTGCTGGCCTCTCCCAGGGCCCTGCCCTGAAGCCCCTGCATTAGCTCAAACGTAGGTTCAGCTACTGAACAGAAGGGTGACGTGACAAGGAGGTGTATTTTCCTCTCGTGGGAAAGTCTGGATGAGGAGCCCAGGCTGTCTGTGTCTCACTGATTTGTCACCTGTTTCATGGTACAAAGTGACTGCCCACCTCCAGCCATCACCTCCACATCCCCATCAGCAAAAAAAATCAGGAGAGAGAAGGAGGGCACATTTTTTTCATTTAAAAGAGTGACCTGGAAGTTGCCTGTGTGACTTGCCCTCACGCCTTACGGACCAGAACTGATCCACACAGCCGCACCCGGCAGTAGGGGCAGCCTTTGTGCTGTGTGTCTGTGAGCCCGGCTGCCACAAGGGGCTCCCTCACTGCAGGACGAAGGGCAGATGGGTGCTGGGGGAGCCAGCGGCGTCTGCCTGCCCCTCATCGGGCTCCTGCCCGCCCTGTGCCCCCAGACATCATCCATAAGTTCATCCGGGATAAGTACTCAAAGCGATTCCCCGAGCTGGAGTCCCTGGTCCCCAACGCCCTGGATTACATCCGCACCGTCAAGGTGAGCGCAGAGGACGGGCCCCCAGCCACCACGCCTGTTGAGAGCACCCTGCTCTTGGACCCTCCAGGGGGTCACTCAGCTCTGGGCCAGAGGCAGGATGGAAACAGGGAGCAGAGATTGGGGGAAGCCAAGACCCCGAGATGGCAACAGGCCCTGGAGCGTTCAGGGAGAGGGAGGAGGCAAGTGTAAGAGGTCATCAGGTCAATCTGGCCTCCGAGGCTCCGGGTCTGAGGGTCAGGCCCCACGGGAGGGTCAGGCCCCCACGGGAGGGTCAGGCACATGAAGGCAGGACACCACCACCACCCAGGCTCCTGGGAGAGTCGAGCAGATGGGGGTGGGGAGGAGACGCGGTCAGACCTGCACTGCGAGTGGACACGGGCGGCAGGCCTGTGGGGGCAGCCCGTTCTCTGCAGGTGGACCGTCTGCTTCTGGGTGAGCCCCTCCCGGGGCAGACTGCGGATGCTTTGAGCCGTGGGCTTGTAGGAACTGGGGGCAGACGGGGGCGGCCACTGTCCCTGCAGGAGAGGTTCTAGACCCTCCTGAGTCCCCGGGCCTCCCCCTCATGCCCCCTCCTCCCCCAGGAGCTGGGCAACAGCCTGGACAAATGCAAGAACAACGAGAACCTGCAGCAGATCCTGACCAACGCCACCATCATGGTCGTCAGCGTCACCGCCTCCACCACCCAGGGGTGCGTACCCGGCAGGCCCATCCGACAGTCGTCGGTCGTGGGGCCCCCGCGGCACGGGCATAGTGTCAGGAGGACGGGTTGCTGCGCTGCCACGTGTTCGCCGAGCACCTCCTGCAGGCCAGGCTCTGGGCCCCGGGTCCCTGGCGTTGGGAAGCCAGCCTCCTCCCAGAGCCTGTGGTCCTCAGGGGTGCAGCGGAGGGCAGGCCTGTAATTAGAAGTGGCGTCCCCTAAGGAGGGGCACACGGGGTCTCCCCCTGCCCCTCAACCTCTGTGGCGGGCCTGCGAGAAGGGCAGAGGCGTGTCACCCCACAGCAGGGCTCTGACCGGACGAGCTGTGAACGGGCAGGGTCCACGGCGGCTGGTGACGGTGCTCCTGGGGAGCAGCTGGATGGCGGCCTCGCTGGTTGGCAAGGCCGAGACCTGCAAGGTCTGGGGAGCTGGGGGGAGCGTTTCAGAGAGGGAACACCTGCCAAGAGCCCGGCTGCAGGCTGGTCTGGGCCAGCTTGCCTCCCCGGCAGAGAAGGGAAAGCGGCGGGGACGCGCCACCACGGGGGGCTCTGCAGCCCTCGCTTCCAGGCCTCGGGGCTGGCGGGGCTAGTAATCGTCCTGAAAGTGCACGCGCACGCGGGCGCGCACGGCGGGGAGGTTGGCGCCCCTCACCACTCAGGACCCCCGGAGGCCCAGGTTGTTCGGTCCGCCCCCGCCGTGCCCCGCCCCAGCCGTGCCCCACCTGCCCGCAGGCAGCAGCTGTCGGAGGAGGAGCTGGAGCGGCTGGAGGAGGCCTGCGACATGGCGCTGGAGCTGAACGCCTCCAAGCACCGCATCTACGAGTACGTGGAGTCGCGGATGTCCTTCATCGCCCCCAACCTCTCCATCATCATCGGGGCCTCCACCGCCGCCAAGATCATGGGTGAGGCCCGGCCCCAGGCCCGTGGCTTCGCGGAGGCCTGTCCCTTTCCTGTGAATCGGGGCGTGTTCTACACGTCCTGGGGCCCAGCATGCGGCCCCCACTCCCACCTGCTCGTCTGTCCGGAGATCGAAGACCAGCGTGGCGGCCGGCAGAGCTGGGGCCCGGCAGCTGCAGGGGCGGCGGGGCGTGGCCGGTGGGGAGGCTGGGGACCCGGGGCCGCCTGGTGATGGGTCAGCTCTCTGCGCCCCAGAGTTCCCCGCAAGATGGGGGCGCTGGCCCTGGCAGCCTGATGGGAAAAGAGTGCGTCCCTTCCTCCTCAGGGCGCCCCCCGCCGCCTCCCCCAGGCACCTGGTCCCTTCAGCCGAGGAACACTTGCGGGCACGTGTGTGATAGACCAGTGAGCGTGTCAGTCACGCAGGCGCGGCTTCGAGGGCGAGATCCGTCCTCGGGATAGAGCGGCACTGGGCGTCGGGGGCGGGGTGCTTCTGCGGCCTCTCCGCAGGGGGGATGGCCCCTGCCCGCGGGTCCTCTCCTGGTCGTCCCGGGTCCCCTCCTGGTCACCCCGCGTCCCGGTCTCCCCCTCCCATCGGGGCACCTGTCCTCGTGGTTGGGGGTCCAGCCTGGGGGCATCGTCTCACCTGGCTCACCCCTGCAAAGGCCCTGTCTCCAGGTTCTAAGATGGCGGGGGCTTAGGACTTCAGCCAGTGGATCTGTGGGGGACGCAGTTCTGTCCGTGAGGCAGGCGTGTGCAGGGTTGCGGGAAGGATGAACTCCTGCTCCCCCCCAACCCCGCCACCTCTGACCTCACATCTTTGGGCAAACCGTGCCGCGCGCCTTGGTTTCCACCCTGGAGACCAGGAGGGTGTTGCCCACACCTGCAGGCACGCTCTTGGAACCCAGAGGCGGTTCACAGCCGGGCCGCCGGCGTGGTGACCGACCCCCGAAGCACACGCAGGCCCACGTGGCCTCCCAGGCGCGGGGTCAGGTTCCTCGCGCGCCAGGGGCTCCCTGCGGGCTCCCTGCAGCCTCCCGCGCGTGCCTTTGCCTCTCGGAGCCCCTCCGAATCCCCCCGAGGTGGGACACGTTGACACTCCCTGGCGGGCCCCCCTCGGGGCTGCGGCTGGAAACTCCTGTGAAGGGGCAGCGCTCGGAGGACCACCCCCCGCCACCCCGCTGATGCCCGCCCCCTCCTGCTGCAGGGGTGGCCGGCGGCCTGACCAACCTCTCCAAGATGCCTGCCTGCAACATCATGCTGCTTGGGGCGCAGCGCAAGACGCTGTCGGGCTTCTCGTCCACCTCGGTGCTGCCCCACACCGGCTACATCTACCACAGCGACATCGTGCAGTCCCTGCCCCCGGTGAGCGCCCCCCGGGTCCCCGGGTCATTGCTGGCGGCAGGCGTCGGGAGCAGGGAGCCAGAGGGTGGGCCGCACGGGCGGGTGCAAGGGGGCGGGAGCAAGGAGGCCGGAGCCGATGGGCCGGCTTGGGGTTCCGTCAGTGCCACCCACCTGCCCGGCACGGAGCCTGAGCTCTGAACCTCGGTCTCCCCGTCTGTACGTGGGCGAACTGGACCTGGTTTGTCTGCAGACGGGAGAGGAGGTGGAAAAAGACACCAGCGATGATCATGGGTTACTGTAACACATCAGTGCAGGCCTGAGCCGCAGTGGAGGTGGAAGCTGCCGGGCAGAGAGGGAGGCAAGGCGGCAGTTCTGGGAAGCCCGGGCTCTGAGGCTGCTGCCTCGCTCTGACCCGCCTCCTTGTCTGTTGCCCCAGGATCTGCGACGGAAAGCCGCCCGGCTGGTGGCCGCCAAGTGTACGCTGGCAGCCCGTGTGGACAGCTTCCACGAGAGTACGGAGGGGAAGGTGAGGGCAGTGTCTGCATGGCCTGTCTGTGGTCTGTCGAGGAGCGCCGTCATCAGAAGACCCTCCCGCACGGGGACTCAGGGCGGGGCGGGGGTGTTGCTGGGCCCCACCCGGGGCGGCCTCCCCTCCCCCATGCTGCCATGACGATGGCCTCAAGCGCAGTGGCCCAGAGGGACACGGGGTTGCGGTCTTAGAGTCCTGCAGGCCAGAGGCCCACGGGGGTTCCCCGAGCTGACGCCGCGGTGCTGGCTGAGTTTGCTCCTCCAGAGGCTCGAGCTCGGGAGGGCCGCTCCCGGCGGTTTCCAGCTTCCCAGGGCTGCTGCGCCCCCTGCTCGGGGCCCCTGCCTCCGTCTTCAGAGCCGGCACAGCCTCTGCGTGCTCTCCCTGGCTCTGCCTCTGCCTGCTCTTCTTCTCTGGCCCTTTAAGACCCCGCTGGCCCCGCTGGCCCCACTGGCCCCACACACCACTAAGCTCTCACTCCCCTTCAAGATCCCCAGCCCAGTCACACCTGCAGAGCCCCGCTTGTCAGGTAGTGAGAGCTCACAGGAACCAGGTAGCAGACACCCTGGGGCGGGGAGGAACGTCTCTGCTGCACTGGGGTCTCTGGACACCCTGGGGCGGGGGAGGAACGTCTCTGCTGCACCGGGGTCTCTGGACACCCTGGGGCGGGGGAGGAACGTCTCTGCTGCACCGGGGTCTCTGGACACCCTGGGGCGGGGGAGGAACGTCTCTGCTGCACCGGGGTCTCTGGACACCCTGGGGCGGGGGAGGAACGTCTCTGCTGCACCGGGGTCTCTGGACACCCTGGGGCGGGGGAGGAACGTCTCTGCTGCACCGGGGTCTCTGGACACCCTGGGGCGGGGGAGGAACGTCTCTGCTGCACCGGGGTCTCTGGACACCCTGGGGCGGGGGAGGAACGTCTCTGCTGCACCGGGGTCTCTGGACACCCTGGGGCGGGGGAGGAACGTCTCTGCTGCACCGGGGTCTCTGGACACCCTGGGGCGGGGAGGAACGTCTCTGCTGCACCGGGGTCTCTGGACACCCTGGGGCGGGGGAGGAACGTCTCTGCTGCACTGGGGTCTCTGGACACCTTGGGGCAGGGGAGGAATTTTCTGCTGCACCGGGGTCTCTGGACACCTTGGGGCGGGGGAGGAATTTTCTGCTGCACTGGGGTCTCTGGACCCCCTGGGGCGGGGAAGGAACTTCTTTGCTGCTTTGGGGTCTCTGGACACCCTGGGGTGGGGCGGGGGAGGAACTTCTCTGCTGCATTGGGGTCTCTGGACACCCTGGGACAGGGAGGAACGTCTTTGCTGCTTCGGGGTCTCTGGACACGCTGGGGCGGGGAGGAACTTCTCTGCTGCACTCTGTCTCCTCTGCCAGCACTGCCGCCATGCTGGTGTTTATTCCGTTAGCCTGTCTTCCTGGGCAGACCTGTTCTGTGACAGGAGATGTGTCTATCCCGTGCAGTATGGTTTTCCAGGCACCCAGCCTGCCACAGCGTTCGGGGCTCTCTGACCACGGGGTACGGCGGTGACCCAGTCAGACGAAAGTCCTACCCTGTGGCTTCTCCAGTCTGGCTGGGGGCGGGCGGCGATGGGGAGACGCACGCTGGTCAATATGCAGGGTGTCCGGGGTGCCGAGCAGAGGCTGAGGGGAGAGGAGGCCGTGGAGGTGGCAAGGGGGCTTAGACTGATGAACCTGGGAGGCGGGAGGGCTGCTCTGAGGAGGTGAGGGCTTAACGTGGGCCTGCGAGCAGAGAGCAGGCGAGTCCCGTGGACACTGGGGGACGGGGTCTGAAGCAGCGGATGGTCAGCGCCAGGCTGGAGCCCAGCGAGCCCCGCGGAGGGGGAGCTGGTGGGACAGGGTGGGTCACATTGAGCCTGTGCACCCAGGGGAGACCCTGGCTCCTCAGAGGAGCTGACGGGGCCCTACTGGGGTCCTTCCTGAAGGAAGAGCCCAGCTGGATTCTCGGGTGCAGCGGTCTCCAGGGCATCCCCCTTACTGACCTGAGAGGAGCTGGGGCGGGGGGCAGTCCAGGCCCGTGGGAGCCGCTGCTGGACCCCAGCCCGCCCTCCCCAGGTGGGCTACGAGCTGAAGGACGAGATTGAGCGCAAGTTCGACAAGTGGCAGGAGCCGCCGCCCGTGAAGCAGGTGAAGCCGCTGCCCGCGCCCCTCGACGGGCAGCGCAAGAAGCGAGGCGGCCGCAGGTGGGGCCCGGGGACCAGGTGGGGCGGGAAGGGCCGAGGCTTCCCCTTCCCAGCTGACCCCCCTGCCCCGCCCCAGGTACCGCAAGATGAAGGAGCGGCTGGGGCTGACGGAGATCCGGAAGCAGGCCAACCGCATGAGCTTTGGAGAGGTCACACCCCCCTACCTCGCGCCCCCACATCCCCTCCACTGCTGTGGCCGTGGCAACACCTCAGCCTCTTCCCGGGTCCCCTGGCCTCCACTCTGTCCCAGCCCCAGAGGGATCTCCCCCCACCTTCTCCACCCCGCTGTCCAGGCCTTCCCAGGCCCCACGCCTGCCAGGCCCCGGCTACCTGAGCATCACCCCGCTGGTCCTGCCGGAACTAGCTTGCGTGTCGTCAGTGAAAACTGTTTCGGTTCTTCACACGGCGCAGGCACACACACACACACCCCTTCAGCTCAAGCAGTAGTAACAGGACCCCTGCTCCTCACCGGGGCCCCAGCAAGGCTCACTGCACTCAGGGCCCAGGCAGTCCTGGATGGGATGGAGCCCTGGGCTGACTGAGGGGCGGCTGACACCTGGACGTCTCCCCTCCCACCAGATCGAGGAGGACGCCTACCAGGAAGATCTGGGTTTCAGCCTGGGACATCTGGGCAAGTCGGGCAGCGGGCGGGTGCGGCAGACGCAGGTGAACGAGGCTACCAAAGCCAGGATCTCCAAGACGCTGCAGGTGCGGGCCGGCCCTGGGGATGGGGGCGGGGCCTGGGCTATGGGGGCAGGCACGGGTGTGCAGACCCAGGCCACAGCCCTGAGCGCCCTGCCCTCCCCGCAGCGGACCCTGCAGAAGCAGAGCGTGGTGTACGGTGGGAAGTCCACCATCCGTGACCGCTCGTCGGGAACCGCCTCCAGCGTGGCCTTCACCCCACTCCAGGTACCGGGTCTCTGGAGGCAGCAGGCCCGGGGAAGGCCGTGTTCCCCTGTCCTGGGCTGCTGCTTCCTTACCTGAGCCCCACTTCAGGGCTGCCATGGGTTTGGGCGGGGGGCTCCCAAGAAGCCCCCGAGGTTGTATCTGGATTCCCAGCACATGTCACGGTTCACAGGGGCCACTGAGTCTCTGTGGCCCCGAGCAGGCCCAGCTGCTCCCACCCCTGAGGGATGCCCGCTGAATTCTGGGGGCACTGTCGCAGGCGCTGAGATGGACAGACACACACCAGGGAGTTTTGCCCTTTTGGAGTTTATCTCAGGGGACAAATAGGACACACAGACACACACACACACGGGGAGTTTCGCCCTCTTGGAGTTTATCTCAGGGGTCAGACAAGTAAGATACATAGTGTTGGGAGGTGGAAAGTGCTGGGCCGGAAAGGACTAAGGGAGACGGAGCCTCCAGGGGCAGCCTCAGCGAGGTGAGAATCCCCGGGTGTAAGACATGTGGATCAACACCAGCCCCGTGTCAGACCCCCAGAGCTGGCTGGTAAATCCTCGCTGGGGCTGGTGCGGTTCATGCTGGGACTGCGGGCAAGCCTCTTACTTCTGGGACTCAGTTTCCTCATTCAGGAACTGAACGGGATCAGCCTTTCTCACACGGTGATGTTTTTAAAATCGCCCGGAGATCTTGTTAAAATTCAGGGATCCAGGTCCTCCCCGCTGGCCTCACCCCAGAACCACAGAGGATCTCCCAGGGTGGGGGAGACCTGGGGGCTGGCACGCCCTCCACATGCTTGCCCAGAACCCCAGGCCCATCAGGAAGGGCCGTGGGCCCCTGACATGCCACGATTCCCTCACTGGGAGGCTGGTAGAGACCAGGCCGTCTCCCCACCCCGCCCCTTATCCCTCCCCTGCCCAGGGCCTGGAGATTGTGAACCCACAAGCAGCAGAGAAGAAGGTGGCGGAGGCCAGCCAGAAGTACTTCTCCAGCATGGCTGAGTTCCTCAAGGTCAAGGGCGAGAAGAGCGGCATCACGTCCACCTGAGGGGGGCGCCTGGCCGTTAGTGGCCAGAGGGACATGGGGGCCCCCGCCCCAAGGGGGTCGGGGTCCGGAGGGGCTGGGGGTGCTGGCAGGGAGCGGCGCCCCAGGCCAGCCGCTGTGGCGTGACGGCCAGTGAGGCCCGGGAGGAGCCGGCCCCCCGCGCGGAGCTCGCCACCCCCTCCGCAGACACACAGCCAGGCCTCACCACGAGTCATCTTTAACTGGGAAAGGAGCTACCTTTGGAAGAGGTGTAATTAAAAACACGTTATCAGGATCCAGTCTTGGCGACTGAGCATTTGTCAGCCACCTGGGTGGCTGAGGAGTCAGCGCTCTGGGTTCGGGAGCAGAGCTCGGGCTCCGCAGAACCCAGATCCACCCTGGGCCTGTCACCTCGTACAGTTCCCGGGCAAGGGTTGCCCTCTCCATCTCCAGGCCCCTTTGAGAACCGCGCTCATTCTGAGGCCCCAGCTTCCGGCACAGGCCACGTGGGTGCTCGCGGCATCCTGGGCGGTTGCTCTCCACCCTGCAGGCCTCCCCACTCACGTCGCCAGGCGCACACATGGGGACACAAAGAGGCTCAGGAAGCACTCAGCACCGGGCTCAGCCTCAGGGCCCCGTGACGGGGCCACTGTTGTTACTCCAGCGTTGGCTGAGGGCTTCCCGCTCCTGCCCTGCGGCGCCAAGCCCTGCCCGTGCGGGCAGACAGGCGCCCTGCCCTGGGCCACCCAGCACTGCGAAGGCGCCTGCCAGGTGCGCAGAGTGCTGTGCCTCCAGGGGCCGCCTGCTCTGCGCTGAGCGCTGGCCTCAGCGCTACCTGCTGACCTGCGAGGTCAGCCACTCTCAGCCACCCTGGAGGAGCAGCCCCACGGGGAGCCGGGCCTCTCCCGCTCGCAGTTTCTCCCTGGGTCTCTCTCCAGCTCATTGGGTCCTGGCTGAAATCTCTCTCCATGGGGCTCCGCTGTCACCACCAGGGGCTCCGTGTGTCTCTGGACCCCAGTCTCCCCTCATCCCAGGGCTACTCTTCCCCTCCCTCACGTGAAAAGTATGCACACCTGGGAGGTTCTTTCCGAAGGCCGGATAACCCCAGGCCACAGAACTGTCTTCCCAGACTTACACTGGATCTGTGTAGATCAGCCTTGCTTGAAAGTGACGACCTCTGCCTGTGGGTCTGCCGGGGAAGGGCCACCTGTCAGAGTCCCCGTCCCTCCCCCAACCCAGCCAGACTGAACCGTTGAACCAGTGGACAGGGGCATGGAGGTGCGAGTCTCAAGGAATCTCAGTCACCTGGCCTGACAGCCCTGCATCCTCTTAGTTTCTCCAAGTTTAGCACGCTTCAGGATCACCCGGAAGGAGAGTTTGATTCAGCTGGTCTGTGTGTACGTGTGTGTGTTTAGTGTCTTAGTCATGTCCGACTCTGCGACCCCATGGGCTGTAGCCTGCCAGGCTCCTCTGTCTGTGGGATTTCCCAGAATACTGGAGTGGGCGACCGTTCCCTTTGCCAGGGGATCTTCCTCACCCAGGGATTGAACCTGCGTCTGCTGCACCCACAGATGACTCTTCCCTGCCGAGCCGCCAGGGAAGCACACAGTCTACCGTCAGGCTCGAACGCACGACTTTTCTAACAACTTCGCAGGTGGTGTTCATTGCTGCCAATGCGGGGACTAATACTTTGAAAACTGCTACTCTAGAAAGTTCTCTACCAGGTTAGCAGCATGTTGGAATCATCCTCAGAGTCTGAATTACCATGTCTGGTTCCCATCCCGAGAAACTCTTGATTTAATCGGTCTAGAGCAAGGCCTGAGTATCTGAATTGTTTTAAGTCCCCAGGTGCAGCCAAGTTTGAGAACCATTGCCCTAGTGTGAACGGTGGGCCATCACCATCACCTGGGAACGTTAGAAAGCAGGGCCTGGGACCTCCTGAATCAGAATTTGCATCTGACAAATCCCCAAGGGATTTTTAAGCCTTCTTAAAGTCACTACTCCATCCAGGGACCACATGTTGAATAACAACGCTGTTATGGATCAATAACCTCAATTCTAGTGATCAGCCAGGAAGTTTGTAAAAATAGAGATCCCTAGGCTTCACTCCCCGGAGAAGGCAATGGCACCCCACTCCAGTACTCTTGCCTGGAAAATCCATGGACAGAGGAGCCTGGTAGGCTGCAGTCCATGGGGTCGCTAAGAGTCGGGCACGACTGAGCGACTTCACTTTCATGCATTGGAGAAGACAGTGGCAACCCACTTCAGTGTTCTTGCCTGGGGAATCCCAGGGGTGGGGAAGTCTGGTGGGCTGCCGTCTATGGGGTTGCACAGAGTCAGACACGATTGAAGTGACTTAGCAGCAGCAGCAGCAGCAGCAGCAGCAGCAGCAGCAGCAGCAGCAGCAGCAGCAGCAGCAGCAGCAGCAGCAGCAGCAGCAGCAGCAGCAGCAGCAGCAGCAGCAGGCTTCACTCCCCAGGCCTGGATGAACCTGAAAGCAGTGCCTGCCTTGTCGCAGGTGATTCCAATGTTCTCACCGACATCTCCCCTGGAGTTCCCTAACTTTCCTCCTCCACCTGACTTCCCATCTCCACTGTGTGGCCCAGGGCAAATGCCTCCTGGTTTGCAGAAGCACCGGTACCTAGCAAGTCTTAACCACAAGTCATTCCCCATATCCATCCATGTATTCATTCAGCAAATGGTTACTGAATGCTTTCTACTGAGAGAAGACTCAAACCATTAGGAAAAGGATGGCATACTCGCAAGAGTAGGTTCTAATGAACAGGGCTCGTGGGACCGCTCAGAACGGGAGGTCAGGAAGTTTTCCCTTCAAGAGAAGCCCACCGAGCTGAGATGTGAAGGACCAGTAGGCGACAATCATGGTGGGGGGACACGGAATCCCATCTGTACCTTGTGCGGCGTCCTCACGACAAGCGAACGGAGGTGCGGAGGAGACTTGCTGTCCCACAATCACGTCACCATTCAGAGGAAGGCCAAAAACTCCATGCTGCTTCCCAACCAGTGCGGCTATGCGTGATGTCAGTGACTTGGGGCATTGTCTCCTGCTTCCTTCCTTCTGAGTCTCAAAGATGGGCCGTGCAAGTGAGAGACCGGTCCGCCCGGCCAAGACAAGGCAGGCGGAGGGATGCGCGCTGGTCCCAAGCCTACCTGCTCTGCCTGGTTTCACACGCTGCCAGGAGCGGGTACCGCCCACTCGTCACATCATTGGACGGACAGAAATGAACGACAGCCGGGCGCTCTTGCCTGGCTCCGCCCAAGGGATGCCTTGATTGGCAGGTGCCTCTAGCCTGGCCCCGGCTTTGAAGGCACCTGTCTGTTTCCGATTAGGTACGCGGCCTTTAACGCCCACTCTCCATGCCTTCCTCCTCTTTCCCCACCCACTTCTGGACCAGCCAATGACTGCAGGGCAGAGTGTCCCCCCACGACCAATGGAAGACGGCTCCAAACTTGACGGACGACTTCCCGCCCCTGATCAGCCTAGCTCCTCCCTCCGACCAATTGGGTTACGAGAGGGGGGCGGGCGTACCCAATCAGGGCGACACAGGCATCTGGATTGACGCACAAGTCCTCGCGCTGGCGTGTTGTGCCCCGAGGCGGGAGGAGGAGGCGGGGCGGGGAAGAAAGAGTGAGCCAATCCCAGCAGCTCGCGCGGGAAGCCAATCGAACGCCGCGCCTTGCAACGATTGTCCAATCATCGAGAGGGGGCCGGCCGCATCCCAAACAAGAACCAATAGAGCGAGCTCGACGGGCAAGAGCGACGTGCGGCCGGAGCAATGATAGGCCTATATTCGGGGGACGGGGGCGGGTCGGCGCCAGAGACGAGAAGAGAGGAGGGGAGGCCTCCTCCGCCGCCGCCATCTTGGACCGGGCCCGGTCAGCTTCCGCGGAGCCTTCGGCAGACGCCGCGGCCTCCCTTGAGCCCCGACCCCGTCGTCAGAACAACCCCGGGCCCACTTCCCCCCACCCCACTTCCGCTTCGCGCCGCTATCGCGATAGCGCCCGGGCCCGGGGCGCGAGAATAAGGCGGCGGGCGCTCGCCTCCCCCGCCTGTCGCGATACGCTCCTCAGCGGCGGCGCCAGCTCCTGTGGTGAGAGCGTCAGGCTCGACTGGGCCGGACCCCTTCCCCTCCTCCCTCGGCGCCGTCGGCCGCCTTCCCCGCCGCCTCCCGCCCCTGCGACCCCGCCGCCTGTCGCGACATGGCCGGCGCGGCGCCCCCGCCCCGCGCGGCCCCGGCGCTCGCCGTCCGCCGGGCGGTGCGCGGCCCCCGCACGCCCGCCCCGCTCCTCCACGCCCCTCAGCGGCGCCCGGGGGTCCGACCCCGGCCCCGCGCGGCGTCCGCGTCGGGCCCCCGTGGGGTGTGAGGGTGCGAGGTGCCCGCCCCTCTCCGCGTCGGTATTGGCTCCTCGCTGGAAGGACGGAGGCGCCCCTGGCCGCAGGCGCCCGCCCTCTCGGGGCTCAGGTGCCTGCCCCCCACCCCTCGGCTGCAGCCCCTGTGCTGGGGGGGCGGTCTCCGGGCGAGGCTGCCCCCTTCGCGTGGGTGTGGGGCTGCGAGTCCCCCGGACGAGGAGAGGGGTCACCCTTCCCCCTCTTCTCCGCTCCCCTCCCACCGCGGGCGCCACTCTTCTCTTTGGGGAAGGGTCGGGGGGGGGTGTCAGTTCTGGAGGGAAGACACCAGCTCCAGAGCTTGGAGTTTCAGCCCAAGTTTCTGCCTCTGTAGTGACAAGTCCGCCAGGTCTAGGGCTTGACAAGTCTCCCAGCTCTGAGCTTGCACGGCCCTCGGCCCAGGCCTTCCTCCCGCGGGTGTCACGACTGTCCTCGCTGTCGCCCACTTGGGCCTCAGCTCTTAACTCTTGAGTATCTGTCCCTGGCTCTTTTGGACGCTCTGTCTCCTGGATCCAGACTCTGCCCGGCGCGCTCCGGGTGTGGACTTCCTCTTGATGTCACTCCTGCCTCAGGGTCTTCTTGGTGGGACTCTTGAGCTCCTGTGGGTCCCGGGCACCTGGTCCTCTCTTGGGGGCCCCTCCCAAGTTCCCGCTCTCCCTGCGGCATCAGCCGTCTCCTGGTGGCGGGCAGCGCCAGCGCCCTTCTTTCTAAGCAGGCCCTGCCTGTGAGCCCGGGGGCAAGCCCCTCCCCACGGTTGCTGCTCCTGTCCTTTGGTGCTGGTTTTTTTGGCTCCTTCCCCACCTCGCTGCCCTCACCGTGTCGGCTGTCACTTCCCTTGGTCTGAGGCTTCTGTCTCCATTCACATTAGTCCCTTCACTGGGGTGTGATCCTGCAAGAGAGCAAGGACCCCAGCCCCTGAGTGTTCATCCTGGGCGCCTCGCTGTGGCTGTGGAAGCTCCCCAGTCCTAAAGAACGCTCTTGGTGTAAGCAGTTATGGAACCTGGGCTCAAGCCTGCCCAGACCACCCTACTGGAGCCCCCTCGGAGTGTAAGGTTCTCCAGGCTGAGGTTCCTGTGCTGTGCAGCGTGGGGTTTGGGGGCCGGAGTGGGGCTGTTTTCCCCAGGATGAGGAACTTCTCGGTGTTGCCTCCTCCAGGGGTAGGTTCCTGTCTGTGTTGGTGTTGGCATTGGCCACTGTTGGACTTGAGGTGTCTGCGCCTTTCTGTGTGCCCCCCACCGTGGGACTAAGGACCCTTCCCGGTGCTGGTGCCCAGGGCCAATGTCTCTGCCCTGCACGTGATGTCCCACTAGGCAGGACTCGGCGTCTGCCCTCTCCTGAGGCCCAGCTTCCTTGATGTGGGGGTTAAGATGCCCGAGACTTGAGGGGAAGACCCCAGGGTGGGATTCCCAGTCCCCCAGCCTTGGTCCTGGGCCTTGCAGCGGGGAGATGACCCCCTCCACCCCAGGACCTGGTATGTCCGCCTCCTGCTGTCAGTGGCCTCCCAGGTTAAGGGAGGCCTTCCAGCACCACTCCCCAGCAGGCCAGGGCTCGTGACAGCCCCCAGGGTTAGGGACCGCTTGGTATTGGTTCTCCAGGACTAAGGCTTTGGCTCTTGTGGCGCGTGTGCGGCAGAGTGGTCTCCCGTGAAGTGACTCTTTGGGGGCTCTTCTGTGTGAGTTTTAGTCCTGCCCGAGTGGTCGTTGGCTCCTGTGGGTCTGGCACACTGCTCACCGCCCTACCCCCAGGATAGGCTCCTGACTCGTGGGGATGTGCCTTCCTCCTGGATGGAGTGTTTTGGTTAAGTCTCCTAGGCCAGGGTTCCAGAGTCCTGGGTGCCGTTAGAGACTCTGGGCGGTGAGAGCACCTGCACGTCTCCCCCGAGACCCCTGCCACGCCCGCCTGCCCCAGAGCTCCCCGGCGGCCCCTCTGAGGGTGGCAGGGCCCCCAGCCCTGTCAGCCTGGGGCTCTTCTGTGAGGAGGGCTTCTCTGCCTCAGGACTCGGGCTCCAGCCCCCTTTCTAGGCCTTTCCTGCAGATCTGAGGCACAGGCTCCCACTTGCTGGGGGGGCTTCTCGGGGCAGGGTGGGGGCATGGTGCCTCCGCAGCCAAGGCTCTCAGCTCCTGTGAGTACCGACCCATCGTGGGGTGTGAGCACCCGACCCGCTGTACGTGCCCTCCTCGGAGCTGCTGCCTTCCCCAACTCAGGTGGTGTCTTCTCACGGGCTCAGCCCTGCCCACTTGGAGGTGCTGTCTGAAGAGGTCCCTCCTGGGCTCGGGCTCTCCTTGGCCCCGGCACCTGCTTCCTTCAGGACTGCTGCTGCCGCAGTCTGTTGCCCCTCCAGAGGGCATCAGCCCCTCTCCTGGGCTGGGTGCCCAGGCCCATTTAGTGTGGGGACCCCCTTCCCTGAGGCCTGCAGTGCCTTGTTCGGGGTGTAAACCCTCTGGGCTGGAGTGCCCGTCCCTGCCCGCGCGTGGAGCTTCTGGGGCAGAGGCGGAGGGCGGAAGCTCCTGTCTGGCGCTCCTGGCCCCCCACCCCCGTGGGCAGCAGGAAGTGCCCCAGCGTCGGGGTGTTGGCTGAGACTCACTGCTGCATGCCTCATGGCCAGTCCAGGCCCTGGTGTGAGCTCCTGGGCCCAGGTGCTGCCTCACCTGCTTCGAGCTCCTGGGTGCTTTTTCTGGCTGCTCTGCCTTCCTGGAGCTGGAGTTGGCCCGTGTTCCCCACCTTGCCGTGTCAGCCAGCCCTGGCTGAGGGTGCAGCTGTCCCTCTTGCTTGGCCCTTTCTGCCCCGCGCCTCCCCCGCCCCATCAGAGGTTGGCGTCCCCAGAGTGGGGCCCTCTGGGGGGTGGGCCCGTCCCGGGCTGCTTCTGGTTCGAAGGTGTGCTCTCAGACGCTGGCCCTCCGGTGGCTGCTAGCACATTTTATTGGAATCTCAACTAGGTAGCAAAACCTGTAGCTGTGCTCTGTGTTGCCCTTGCCACGTTCACGGACAGCACAGATACAGGATGTTTCTCTCCCCATGGAAAGTTCTGGGGGACAGGACTCTTCCGGAGGCTCCCTGTTCCTTCTCCGTGGTGGAGGCGCTCTTGGCGTGACTTCTCTCTGGGTCGAGGCTCCTAGTCCTCCTCGGCCTGCTCTTTCCGCCTGGGCAGTTGGGGCTGCTCGGGGGCTCCCCACCTTGGCCCATGGGGTGCACTCCCCACCTCTGCAGGGACCTCCCTCCCCGAGGCTCGCCGTCTCTCCTGGGCTTGGGGTCAGGTCCTGAGGGGCACCTTCCCCCCAGGGAAAGCTTCTGGTGGCTCCCCTGTGACCTCAGTCCCCTCTGGGTTCGTGTCGCTTCCTGTAGGCTGGAGATGCCCATCTCTGTGTAGAGGAGGCTTGTCGGAAGACTTAGGTGCCCTGAGTCTGCACCGCCGCTCCTGCGGGGGTGCAGGCAGCCCCGCCTCCGCCGAGGTCCCCTGCCCTCTCTCATCTCTGTCGGAGTGCTCGCCTCTCCTGGTCCTCTCTGGTGGTGCTCTCTGCCCCACGCCTCTAACCCTTTGTGGTGTTGGCCCTAAGGGTTAGTAGTAATATCTTCTTTGGTTTCAGGATTGTCGTCTGGAGTAAACTTATCAGAGGTCTAAGGCCGTCTTCTGCTTGGGGTCCAGCCCTCTGTAAGGGTCGGTGGGTTTGGTTTTCCCAGGTGTAGGCACCTTCCGTCTGCTCCTACCACGCTTCCCCTCTGTCCCTTACAACTTCACCGTGTGTATACGGTACCAACTCCTCTCTGTGGGATGCAAAGTTCTCTGTCTCCTGACTTGTCTGGAGAGTGATCTCTCCCTGTGTTACGATTCTGGTCACCTTTGTGCTTGACTCCTTTGGGGGAATCGTGGTCTCTGGGTCTAAGGCCTCATCCCCAGCAGTCAGCCTGACTTGGCCATGTGCCATTTTCCTGCTCTAAGAAATCCTTTTGAGTGTCATCTGGGGGAGAAGGTGTTTCATGCCCTAGGAATTTTCCACTTCCCGGGTCAGAGGTGTGAAAAAAGTATATGTATTTCCTTGGTCAGAAACTTCTAGAGTCCTCTCATGGGCCAGACCTGTGCTGGGCAGTCAGGGCCGGAGGAGGAGAATGGGGCCTGGTCTCCGTCACCAGATAGCTACTGCCTCTTCCCCTTCGCCATCCACACACCCTATAGTCCCGGCCTCGTTTGTGGCCCTCATCAGCCGGGGAGTAAGCGTGTGTTCCTCCTCGCTCTCTCCCAGCAGCGTCTGTCTCCAGGAGAGTATGAAGAGAGCGCGTCCGTAGGGCAGGGAAGATGGCGGACAAGCGCAAACTCCAAGGTACCAGGCTTCCCGCCGGCACGCTGCGCGCTCGCGCCTCGGAACTCTTCTTCGGGTGCCTGCTGCCTCGCAGGACACTCAGTCTCCTTTCTTCCCTGCCAGGTGAGATTGACCGCTGCCTCAAGAAGGTGTCCGAGGGCGTGGAGCAATTTGAAGATATTTGGCAGAAGGTACCGGGGCTGGGCCTAAAAATCCAGGTGCACCTCCAGGGATGGGCGAACAGGACAAGGCTGGGGAGCTCCTGAGAGGGACCGGGAGGGGCCCTGCCTGTCCAGGTGCTAAGGACCTTAGAGAAGCCGCTCTGGGGTGGCTTGGTGGGCGTGGGGGGTGGGTCCCCCAGAGTCCCCAGCCCACAGAGAGACTGGAGTCTTCCGCTGCAGAGGGCCGTCGGGCAGCCAGAACCACACTGACGCCTGCATTCTCTCCGTCCCGCAGCTCCACAATGCAGCCAACGCGAACCAGAAAGAAAAGTATGAGGCTGATCTAAAGAAGGAGATTAAGAAGCTTCAAGTGAGGGGGCTGGGGGCCTGGACTCCTGTGTCCTGAGGGCGGTGGGAACAGGGAGCGTGGACTGCTGGGTCCCGGGAAGCTGAGGGCTGGAGAGCTGGGGGCCAGGCCGCCCTGAGGCCGCCTGACCGTCTTGCCGTTGCCTCCTCTAGCGGCTGAGGGACCAGATCAAGACATGGGTAGCATCCAACGAGATCAAGGACAAGAGGCAGCTCATAGACAACCGCAAGCTCATTGAGACGGTAGGAGCTTGGGGTTGGTGCCTGAGAGGCGGGGGTGGCAGGAGTCCTGGGGCCCCAGAGGCCTGAGAAGAAGGACCTGGGGAAGGCAGGCGGCGGCCCCTGGGGCTCCGGTGTGCGCTCCCCGGCCCTGAGCCAGCTGCTCTCCCGCCTTCGGGACCCCCTGCCAACGGCGCTCTCCACAGCAAATGGAACGGTTCAAAGTCGTGGAGCGAGAGACCAAGACCAAAGCCTACAGCAAGGAGGGCCTGGGCCTGGCACAGAAGGTGGACCCTGCCCAGAAGGAGAAGGAGGAGGTCGGCCAGTGGCTCACGGTGTGTCAGGGCAGGGGGTGTTGAGCAAGTTGGGGCCCTGGCTCCGTGGGGTGAGGACTCTGCTGACCGTCTCCTCCCCTCTGCGCGCAGAACACCATCGACACCCTGAACATGCAGGTGGACCAGTTTGAGAGCGAAGTGGAGTCCCTGTCGGTGCAGACGCGCAAGAAGAAGGGTGACAAGGATGTGAGTGGGGGGCCCAGAGCACGGGGGCCGGGGCAGGGGCAGGTCCAGGCAGGCGGGTGGGAGTCAGGGCCCGGGCTCCGGAGGCAGGTGGGGCGGAGCGGGAATGGTGAGAGTTGGGGCTGTGGGGAAGGGGAAAGCCGTCCCGCGGGGGCTGCCTGGCATCTGGGTGAACAGTGGACTGTCAGGAGGGGCGGTTTTGGGGAAGATGAGGGTAAGCATGAAGCCTGAGGCCCCCAGGGCAGCAGGCTGGGGAGCTACCGCTGTGGCCTCCCAGCCACCGAGGGCCGAGGACCTGAGGAGGGCGGGAGATGTGGGTACAGTGGGACGTGGAGGAACGGTTGGTTTGGCCTGAGGAGAGGAATGCTTTGAGACAAAGCCAGGGCCCAGGGCCCGAGTCCCAGAGAGCCAGGACTGCCGGGTCTGTGTTCCAGGGGTGCCTCTGTCTGTGTGCAGAGGAGGGTGGAGGACAGTACAGGGGCGGCCGGGTGTCAGAGGGAGGCAGGTCCTTGCAGGGCAGAGGGATTGGAGCTGGAGCTGAGACGTCAAATCGTGAAGGCGATGGGGCCTTTGTGGCAGGCTTCTGAATCCAGACTTAGGGGTACATGGATAAGGGTGTGGTGTCAGGGTGGTGACAGAGGTGGTCATAGTTTTGAGCAGTATGCACCCCCAAACAGGGTTGGTCGTTACTACTGTTAGGGCGAGGAGGGGCGAGGGGGTTACTGCTGTTAGGGCGAGGAGGGGCGAGGGGGTTACTGCTGTTAGGGCGAGGAGGGGCGAGGGGTTAGTGTGCTGCAGGCAATGGACGCAGTAGGCGGGTGGGCTCAGGTGGGGCTGCCACTGAGAGAGGCGGGTGGCTGGGTGGTGGATGGGGCCTGTCGCAGGGAGCCGCAGGGCTCCCTGGCTCTCCCTGCCAGTGGCAGCGATATCACGGTGGGAAGCGTGTGCTGCCCCTGTGGGCTCCGGAGGGCTGGAGGGGGCCGGCGGGCCCGGGCTTGCCAGCAGAAGCAGGACCGGATCGAGGGCCTGGGGGCCTGGGGACTGGGGCGGGCTTCGTGAGGGCAGGGGGGCGGGCGGGGGCAGGCTCTGTAGGGGGCCCGGGCTCTGTGGGTGGGGGCGGACAGGGGGCCGGCTCAGGAGGACTCAGGGGCCCGGGGACTGGGGTGGGCTCAGGAGGGCAGGGGGCGGGCTCAGGAAGACTTGGGGGGCCCGGGGACTGCAGTGGGCTCTGTGGGGGCGGGCTCTGTGGGTGGGGGCGGGCGGGGGCGGGCTCGGGGGGCGTCCGGGGCCCTGCCGCCCCTGAGCCGGCCCGGGCTCGCCAGCAGAAGCAGGACCGCATCGAGGGCCTGAAGCGGCACATCGAGAAGCACCGCTATCACGTGCGCATGCTGGAGACCATCCTGCGCATGCTGGACAACGACTCCATCCTGGTGGACGCCATCCGCAAGATCAAGGACGACGTCGAGTACTACGTGGACTCGTCCCAGGACCCCGACTTCGAGGAGAACGAGTTCCTCTACGACGACCTGGACCTCGAGGACATTCGTGAGCGCGGCGCGGGCCTGCGGGGGCGGCGGGGCCCAGCGAGGGGGCTGCCCGCTGACGCGCCCGCCCGCTCCCACAGCACAGGCGCTGGTCGCCACCTCCCCCCCCAGCCACAGCCACATGGAGGACGAGATCTTCAACCAGTCCAGCAGCACGCCCACCTCGACCACCTCCAGCTCGCCCATCCCGCCCAGCCCAGCCAACTGCACCACGGTGAGGCCTGGGGACCGCGTCGCCCAGAGGCTCGGGCTAGGGGCGTGGTGGCGGGGGAGCGTCCTGCTGGGAGCCCCTGTGTCCGGGCTCTGGGCCCTCAGCTGTAGAGCACCGGCAGGGAAGTCAGGGCCTCTGTGGGTCCGGCTGTGGAGGACGATGGGGGCTGGGGGTGTGCCTGGGCCACTGGACCCCTGGGAGGGGGAGGGGGGACTCCTGAAGGAGAGCTGCTTCCGGGGTCCCCGAGAGGCTGGCGAGGGTGCTGGCCCCCAAACACAGGAGCCCCGAGGAGCAGGGTTGGGTAGGTTCCCCTGGAGGCGAAGCTCATGGGGCCTGAACAGCTCTGGGGCCAGGAATGGCCCACGGGCCTCAGATCTGGGGGCTCAGAAGTAGGCGGCTCTGTCAGGCCCTAGAGACTCGCAGGTTCTGACCGCACCTCTCGAACATCAGGAAAACTCGGAAGATGACAAGAAGAGGGGGCGCTCAACGGACAGTGAAGTCAGCCAGGTAGGTGTGCTGGGGGTCGGCCCATCAAGGGCACTCAACCATTCGCGCCTCCCTGAGGGCTCACTGCAGCCCGAGCAGGGCCCTTGTGCGGGGCTCCGGGGACATGCTGGGCAGGTGGCGGTGCTCCCTGGGAGGCCTGCGCAGCTGCAGGGCGTGGTCGCCGGGTGCTTCCAGGGAGAGTGGTGGCCCTGGGAATTAAGAGGAGGCTCCCCTTGTGAGGCAGCGGTGGGCAACAAGCCCGTCGTGATGGGCTGGGAAGCATGGCGGGGAGCCGGCCAGGCGCTCTGGGCTTGCAGAGTATGGGACCTCAGGCGGGGGCCTGGGGCCCACACCAGTGGAGCAGCTCTGGAGGGGCCCAGCAAGCCAGAGCAGTGAGAGGTCGGGAGCCGCGCGGGTTGGGTGTCTCGGGGGCGCTCTGGGCCTTGACCGTGCTGGCCATGTGTGCCGCAGGTCTCCCCTCGCGAGCCCGGTGGGCTCTGCTCGCCTCTGCCTGGACAGGGGCACGCAGTGGGGACTCCTGCCACACCCGAAGGGGGCTTGGGCAGGCGAGTGTGGGCTCCTGGGAGGGCTGGTCCCCAGGGGCACGCTGAGGCCGGGGTGGTGGAGCTGGGGTGAAACGGGTGACCGAGTGTGGTTCCAGGAAGGAGACAGAGTCAGACTCAGGAGTCCTGCTTGGTGCGCAGTGGGCTCGAGGGCCTGGGAGGCAGCGGGGCCATTGGGGAGGTGGTGGGGCGAGGCGGGAGACAGCGGGGCGATCCAGGAGGGGGCAGGCAATCTGGGAGGCAGCGGGGCGATCCGGGAGGCGGTGGGCAATCCTGGAGACGGTGGGGCCGGCTGCCCGGGCCGTGAGCGTGGGCGGCAGCAGCTCGGCCTTGGGGCAGGGGTGGGCTTGGCACTGGGCTCCGGATTCCACTTTGTGGCGTGGGGGTCACCAGCAGCTTCCCAAGTTACATTAGTGACAGTTTAATTCAGAATTCCTGTCGTACTTTTAGGCAGGACAGGCTGGTTCCAGCCCCCTCATTCTGAGGACATTTGTGGTTCCCATTATCCGCCCCACCCCCCAGGTCATCAGATGGGATCTCAGGTCCCTGTGAGATGTTGTAGGGGTGTCCCCCCGGGTCATCAGATGGGGTCTCAGGTTCCTATGTGACATTGTGGGGGTGTCCCCCCCATCAGATGGGGTCTCGGGTCTCTGTGTGACGTTGTGGGGGTGTCCCCCCCTCATCAGATGGCATCTCAGGTTCCTGTGAGATGTTGTGGGGGTGTCCCCCCCATCGTCAGATGGGATCTCAGGTCCCTGTGTGACATTGTGGGGGTGTCCCCCCCTCATCAGATGGGATCTCAGGTCCCTGTGTGACGTTGTGGGGGTGTCCCCCCCATCAGATTGGGTCTCAGGTCCCTGTGTGACGTTGTGGGGGTGTCCCCCCCCTCATTAGATGGGGTCTCAGGTCCCTGTGTGACGTTGTGGGGGTGTCCCCCCATCAGATGGGTCTCAGGTCCCTGTGGGAAGTTGCGGGGGTGTCCCCCCGTCAGATGGGGTCTCAGGTCCCTGTGGGAAGTTGTGGGGGTGTCCCCCCCTCATTAGATGGGGTCTCAGGTCCCTGTGTGACGTTGTGGGGGTGTCCCCCCCATCAGATTGGGTCTCAGGTCCCTGTGTGACGTTGTGGGGGTGTCCCCCCCCTCATTAGATGGGGTCTCAGGTCCCTGTGTGACGTTGTGGGGGTGTCCCCCCTTCAGATGGGTCTCAGGTCCCTGTGGGAAGTTGCGGGGGTGTCCCCCCGTCAGATGGGGTCTCAGGTCCCTGTGGGAAGTTGTGGGGGTGTCCCCCCCTCATTAGATGGGGTCTCAGGTCCCTGTGTGACGTTGTGGGGGTGTGCCCCCATCAGATGGGTCTCAGGTCCCTGTGGGAAGTTGTGGGGGTGTCCCCCCCATCAGATGGGGTCTCAGGTCCCTGTGGGAAGTTGTGGGGGTGTCCCCCCCATCAGATGGGGTCTCAGGTCCCTGTAGGAAGTTGTGGGGGTGTCTCCCCATCATCAGATGGGGTCCCAGGTCCTTGTAGGATGTCGTTGGGGGTTGTCCAGGTAGGATGTGGCGGGCTGGGTGCCAGCTGGAAACGCGTGAGTGTTGTCAGCGTGGAGCTGGAGATGAAAGCCACAGGGTCCTCGCAAGGGCCGGGGCAGCAGGGCCAGCGCTGAGGATGGGCCTTGTCGCAGGGAGGGTGTGTGGGCAGCCCCCTGGGTCCTGACCCTCTGCTCCTTCCCATCTGCAGTCTCCAGCCAAAAATGGCTCCAAGCCTGTCCACAGCAGCCAGCACCCTCAGTCCCCGGCTGTGCCGCCCAGCTACCCGCCCGGCCCCCAGCCGGCCGCCTCCGCCCTGAGCGCCGCCCCTGGCAGCAACGGGGCCCCGGCTGTGGCTGCCCCCGCGAGCACCCTGGGCACCAAGGCCAGCCCGGCGCCCAGCCACAGTGCGGGCACCCCTGCCCCCTACGCACAGGCTGTGGCCCCGCCGGCCCCCAGCGGGCCCCCCAGCACCCAGCCCCGGCCCCCCAGCGCCCAGCCTGGGGCGGGAGGCGCCGGTGGGGGCAACAGTGGCGGAGGCGGGGGCGCCGGCAAGCAGAACGGTGCCACCAGTAAGTGGGGCGGTGGGGGTAGGGGGAAGGCCCCGGGGGGCTGTGGTGGAGGCCGCCGTTGACCCCTTTTGCCTGCCAGGTTACAGCTCGGTGGTGGCAGACAGCCCGGCGGAGGCAGCGCTCAGCAGCACGGGGGGCAGCAGCACGGGCAGCCAGGCCCTGGGCCCCCCGCCTGGCCCCCACAACCCACCCCCCAGCACCGCGTGAGTGTGCGGCCCCGCCGCGGCCCCAGCGCGCAGACGTGTGCCTGTCCGTGCCAGTGGCCCTCCCCAGAAGCCCCCGTCCGAGCGGGGCTGTCCCTGGGCCCCACACTGCTGGGCACTCTGCGTCTCCTTGGCCCGTGTCCTCCCAGGGCCTAGCTCCGTAGGCGGGTCCTCGTCCGTTTCTCCAAGTGCGAGTCTCTGTCCTCTTCTCTGCACTCCTCCCGGTCTCAGGGCAGCCCTCCTCCCCCGCAGAGTCCTCCTTCCAGAGGAACACCCCGAGAGCATGCTCCCCTCCCCTGGGGGATGCGGGCTGGCCCCAGGCGCCTCCGCAGGCTCCGGGTGGGCATTCCCCGCACACTGCTGCAGCGGCCACTGCAGAGGAGGCCTCCTGAGGATGCGCGTTCCCAGGCCGCGGCCCTGTCCTGGGCTGACTGCGCCCCACCGCTGGCCCCACTGTGCACGCTTCCTCTGTGACCTGGCCGAGCTCCGAGTCGCCCTGTCCGTCCCACCCGGGACCCTCCTCTGAGCCTGCGCCCATCTGTTCTCCACAGGAAGGAACCCAGTGCCACAGCCCCAGTGGGTGCCGGGGGCGTGGCTCCAGGCTCAGGGAACAACGCAGGGGGACCCAGCCTCCTGGTGCCACTCCCTGTGAACCCCCCCAGCTCCCCAACGCCCAGCTTCAGTGAGGCCAAGGCCGCTGGCAGCCTGCTGAACGGGCCTCCGCAGTTCAGCGCCACACCCGAGATCAAGGTGGGCCCGCGCCTCGCCCCGGGGCCCCTCCTCTGGCCTGCACGGCCCCCTGGCTCCTCGCCCACACCCCTGCGCTGTCACCTCGGCTCCAGCTGCTCTGCCGCTCCCTGCCAGGGCCTCTGTCCCCGGGACCCTTGCCTCACTCCTGTGTCCACTGTCACCTTCCATCCGTCAGTCTGCCCCAGCTCGCCTCATGAGGCTGTTGTTTCACACAGCTCACTGCGGGCCTCACTGCTTCCTTCCCTTTGAATACAAACAACTCTTAACTCCAGAAAACACTTGTCTGCTCTGAGCCACTTTGTGCTGGCCGAACTCACTTCCCACCTTCCTGCAGACACTGTGGGGCGGGTCTGGTTGGGCTAGGGCACGGGGTGCTGTGGACCATGCAGGTATACCTGCCTTAACGTGGGGAGACCCCCAGCAAGGGCTCAGGGTGAGGGGAGGGGCTCATATCCAGGCTGGGCCCAGGGCCGGGGCGGGCAGGTTCAGCAGACAGGGTGAGCGGGCCAGGCGCGGCCTCCTGAGCCGGCGTGTCTGCCCTCGGCTCCTCGGGAGACCCAGCCCTGCACTGCCCCCTGCCCCTTCCTTCCTTCAACTGGAAAACGGAAGGGCTCACGGTCCCGCCTCCAGTGTGAGGGCTGCTTTGGGATGGGCCTCACGACGCGCTCGGAACCGTGTCTGGCTCAGAGTAGGCACCCAGGCTTGAGAGGCACAGTGAACAGGAAACCCCGTGTGCGTTTACTTCCCTGGAGAAAAATGAGTCTTGAGGTTCCCGACACTGGTCCACACTCTGTTTCTTCCGGTTCCTGAGTGAGCCGTGGGGACGGGTCGGAAGGTTTTGAGGAGAGAGAGGACAGGAGAGACTCGGGTGGAAAGGCCCCCTCGGGTCCCGTGCGCACAGCACGCTGTGGGGTGAGGGAGCCCGGGCAGCAGGGCAGAGCCTCGTCACTGCCAGCATGGGGTGAGGGGTCAGAGCAGCTGCGGGGGCCGGCCAGGCCAGAGCGGGCAGTGAGCAGGCCCTTCTGGCGTGCGGGCGCTCGGTGGGGCTTCCCGCAGCGCTGAGCATCCGCAGCGCGGGGGCCTGGGGGCGTCCTGTGGTGCTGTGCAGCAGGGTGCACGCGTGTTGGGCGCCTGGGTCGGCGGGCACTCGGTTGTGCCCGGGTCTTCTCCCTGCCGCTCAGCGTGGCTGGAGTCTGTCCTATGCAGACAGCTTTGGCTCAGCTGAACCCCAGCGGAGAGGCGGGCGTGCCAACCTCGAGGACCAGGGCCTGCCCGCCGCCCTGGCCTCAGCCACCCTTCCTCCCCAGGCCCCCGAGCCTCTGAGCTCGCTGAAGTCGATGGCGGAGCGTGCGGCCATCAGCTCTGGCATCGAAGACCCCGTACCCACGCTACACCTGACTGAGCGAGGTGAGTGGCCGGGGCCGGGGTGGGCCCGCCAGGCAGGCTGCACGCTGTGGCCTCACGCTTGCCACCGCCCTGCAGACATCCTCCTGAGCAGCACATCAGCGCCCCCGGCCTCGGCCCAGCCCCCCCTGCAGCTGTCGGAGGTGAACATCCCGCTTTCACTGGGCGTGTGTCCGCTGGGCCCGGTGCCCCTCACCAAGGAGCAGCTCTACCAGCAGGCCATGGAGGAGGCCGCCTGGCACCACATGCCCCACCCCTCAGACTCGGAGCGCATCCGGTGAGGGCCTGTGGCAAGCGAGGGGGCCGCGGCCCGCTGCCCTTGGCCGGCCCTGACCCCCTGTCCCCCACAGGCAGTACCTGCCCCGGAACCCCTGTCCGACGCCCCCCTACCACCACCAGATGCCACCCCCACACTCGGACACCGTGGAGTTCTACCAGCGCCTGTCCACCGAGACGCTCTTCTTCATCTTCTACTATCTGGAGGTACCGCAGGGCCCCCTCGGGCTGCAGGAGTGAGGTGGGTGCCCCGCTGCAGCTACCAGGACCACAACCCCCTGCTGCCCCAGCCCACTCCTTCCCCCGCTCCAGCAGGAGGGTCAGGGCTGCCGAGGTCGGGGCTGGCCTGTCCAGGGCAGCAGCAGGAAGCCCGCCCGCCCCGGCAACCATGGGCACATTCAGGCCTCCCTGGGGACCACCACGGAGTCGTGACCTCCACTCTCAGCCCTCCCTGGGAAAGTCTAAACTGCCTGCTCTCGGCTCTCATCACGATCAGTCGCTTTTCCTCCTCAAAGCTTTTCTGAAAGCACTTTCCACCTCCTGCCTCCTTTCCCTTCAGAGCCGCGCTGCTGTGTTTCGGGCCCCAGCCCGGCTCAGTCTGTGGCGGGGCCTGGGGTCAGCCTGCCATCCTGCCCCAGCCCTGACCCCTGAGCGCCCTGCCTTCCCTCCCCAGGGCACGAAGGCGCAGTACCTGGCGGCCAAGGCCCTGAAGAAGCAGTCCTGGCGGTTCCACACCAAGTACATGATGTGGTTCCAGAGGCACGAGGAGCCCAAGACCATCACAGACGAGTTCGAGCAGGTGAGGGCCCCTCCCCACGCCCCGTCGGCCCCGTCCCCACGGGCCGAGTCCGCGTAGCGAGGCCCGCCTGGCCACCCTCTTCCCCGCCCTGGCCAGCTCCGGGTCAGCCGAGACAGGCACCAGCCTCCGAGGTGCCTTCCTCCGAGGAGCCTCCCAGCCCCGCGCAGCCTGGCCCCTGCCTCGCTTCCAGCTGGGGGTGGGGGATGCGGTGTCTCCCACCCAAGATCAGGGCGCATGCGACACTCCCCAAACCCAGCAGGGCAGGGGCTCGGCTACATGGAAGGAGATGTCTTCTCGTTCTAATAAGTAATGAGAACCTCCACTTCACTGAGCCAGACCACCTGGGTTTGAACCCAGCTCTAGCTGGTGACTGGACGGTTCACGTGAACAGCTGTCTCCGTCTCCTTATCTGTAAAAGCGGGGTGACGGGACCTCCCTTTACACAGTTGCTGTGAGGATTAAACGAGCTGATGGCTGGAAGTGCTGGTGCCTGCCATGTGGTGTCCTGGCTGTGCTGTACTTCACTTCACTTGTAGCTGGTGTCTTCCACAGTGCCTTTTCCACCTAGCCTTCCGCAGAGGCCAGGGGCCTGAACAAGGAACTCCCTTGCGTCCTTGCAGGTTCTCTGAAGCACGCCCACCAGTCACTCAGAACCCGCCCTCCCCACAGTGTCTCCTGGACACTGACTGCAGCCCTGTCCCTTGCCCATGTGGCTGTGACTCTCTTAAGGGAGTGTATTTCTAGGCATCAGCCCCTCAAATTCCTGCGCCACTGTGGTTGTAATAAAACGTCTGTCCAGGCAGCATGCCTGGACGGAGGCGCCCGCCTGTTCTGCGGCCTCGAGGGTTTGCCTCACACACAGCAGTGATCAGTGCTCCAAAGGCACAGCCATCACAAGGAGCAGCAGGAGTTGGGCACACACGCCTGGAGCCAGAGCCGGCTCCACTGCGGGGCGAGCACGTTCCCGCCCGAGAAGAGCCTCGTGAGGGTGCGGGGAGGCGGCCTATGCTCACAGCGGGCGGCGCCCGACTCTGCCAGGCCCTGAGCGCCGGCCCTCCGTCCTCCGGCCGGAGCCCAAGCCCCATGCCTTCACTGACCGCCTTCTCCCCCGGCCAGGGCACCTACATCTACTTTGACTACGAGAAGTGGGGCCAGCGGAAGAAGGAAGGCTTCACCTTTGAGTACCGCTACCTGGAGGACCGGGACCTCCAGTGACACCGGCCCCGCCTCCCCTCCCCGCATGCGACCCCGCCCAGGTGAGGGCCCCGCCCCCGGGGGACGGCGCCCGGCCTCGGCAGCCCCGCCCCTGGCAGCGGGGGGCCGGGAGGCTCCCCCAGCCCGCCCCAGGGCCCGGGCCAGGGCCGCCCCCTCCCCTCCCCAGTGAGGGACATTTTTTGGTAAACCTATTTTCATTTTGGAAAATATTTATGAATAAATAGTTTTATATGACGGCTGGCAGCAGCGGCCTCTCCTGTCCCCCCTTGAGAGTCAGGGAGCCGCGGGCGGGTCCTGGCGGCGGGGACGCCGGGCCAGCTGGGGGTTGAACTGCGAGTTGTACCGCCTCCGCCGCTCGTCCACCTCTTCCGGCTGCTCCTCCGGGGCCGCCGTGCCGCCCACCCGGGCCAGCAGGGCCTCTGCCCGCGCCCTCTCGGCCGCTTCCCGCCGCAGACGGTCCGCTCGCAGCTGCTCCAGGGACGGAGGCCTGCAGGGAGGGTACAGTCAGTGTGGGAAGCTGGAGGCCCAGCCCCTCGAAGGGCAGGGGTTGGACGCTGGGACCCGGCAGGTGGCCTCGACGGGCAGTGCTCCTCTGCCAATCCTCGGCTGGGCGGACTTGGGCACTGCCTAGCTCATCCCCTCCTCTGTGAGGAGACTGGCCAGGGTGCCAGCCTGCACTCGGCGGTCTGGCATTCTAGGAACACAAGAACGCCTGTTGACTCAAACCTCTGCTCCTCAAACTCTGGTCTCAGAAACCACCTCAGGGCTGTCCAGAATCTAATGTATACAACGTGAACGAGAGCAAGCAGATGGCCCACCAGCCACCAGAGCAGCGGCCTTGTAATAAATACCACATAGTCTCTGCAGACCCTGGAACAAGGCTGAAAACGTTCAACGGTGTTACGAAAACGGGCCTGACCTTGCAGACCCCAGAGCCCCTGCCTCAGCCAGAGCGCCCGTGGTGCCCACTTGGCCAAGGAGGCTCCTTACTCTTTGGGTCGCCGTTTCTCAGGTGCCTTCTTTTCCTTTGCGCTGTGACCACCACTGTCTCCACTGTGCTTTCTCTTCTTCCCCAAGTGCTCCCGCATCTCCCGCAGCGGGTCCAGGCGGCTCTTGATCCTCTCGTCGGGCCCAGGACCAGAGGCGGGGCCGCCCGGCCTAGGGGGCAGCTGGTACCACGGGGGCTGAGTCTGGGCTTCCGCTGCACTCTGGCCCAGGTATGTCAGGATGCCCAGGGCTTTCTCTTGCCTCTCCTGAGGGAGACACGATGTGAAAGTGAGAACAGGAAGCACGTTCCCTCTCAGGGAGCCAGGGTTCCCGCCGAGGCAGAACCAGACATTCAGCCAGCAGAGCCTGTCAGGAGCCGATTCTGCCAGCTGCTGGGACTTCAGAGACCAGTCCCCGGGGTGCCCCTGCTCTGGGGCACAAGGACAGCTTCAGCAACAACCAGCATAGGAAGGAGGGGACTGCTTATGTTAGGGTTCAAAGGCAGCATCTTTGAGGAGATAAAAAAGAAACCATGAAGCCAGCCAGGTAAAGCAGTGACTGAGGGGGGACGGGCGGGGAGGCAGTCTGATAGGAAACCCCTGAGGGCAAGTGAGGGACAGCGTCTGATTTACATTTTAAGAAGCTTAACACTTCCCAACATCTTCAAGGTTTGCACTTCAGGTTAGAGACCTGAGGGGGTCTACCTAGCACCCGGCAATAATCAACACCTCTTACATGCTATGTTCTAACACTATTCTGAGTTCGCTAGCTTGTTTAATCCCCACCACCTCCCTAAATACTCCCGTAGTCACACCTGAGGGCAAGGTACGCCCTCACCCCTAGCTCCACCCGTGTCACACCTGAGGGCAAGGTACGCCCCCACCCCTAGCTCCACCCATGACCCGAGGAAGAGGGTAAGGCCACCTTACTTTCTCCTGTCGCTTCTCTTCCTCATACTCTCTATTGCCTCTCGTCGCCCCCTTGCCTTCTTCCAGCAGCTCCCGAAACAGATCCACAGGGCCAGAACTGCCTGGGGCTCCCGTTTCTGCTTCCAGTGCAGGGAGTGAGTTCTGATGCCTGGCTTTCTTCCGTAGGAATTCTGTGCGGGCCTGGAGGGAAAGAAAGTCACAGGCAGAACATTCAGAGCCTAGCTGTAACCCAAGGGACTCTTGAGCCTGGTGCTGACCACCGCAGTGGCAAGGGCTCGAAGGAAGGGAGCAGGGGCGCTGGGAACCCAGAAGAGGCACCTGACTCTTCCTGGGGAGAGGGTGGAGCAGTGAGGCAAGGCGTGGTTTGTAAGCCACCTTCCAAACAGTAAACGAGGGGATTTCATTTCTGACACAATGAAAACAGCTATAAAGGCAGCCAAAACATCTATTAGGACAGATGATCTGAATTCCAGGAAGGGCGCTGAGTCAGTATGCCCATTTGATTTCCAATTTCTATTGATAACCGTGAACTTAAAAAATATTACTTTGGCTGCATCAGATCTTAGTTTTATAGCATGTGTGATCTAGTTCTCTGATCAAGGACTGAATCTGGGGCCCCTGCATTGGAAGCCACTGGGCCACTAGGGAAGTCCGATAAAGGTGAACTTTAAAAACCCTGACTACCTCCCAGCCAGTGCTGACGATCGGATTAGTCAAAGGACTGGAAGCTAGCTGTAAACCAAACAGGTGAGGAGTTAGAGAGACTCTCTAACGTTTGTGCGCAGCGGTGCAGGCAAAAGGCACGCCCGGCGCAGCGGGACTGGCTTGAGACACTCTTCGCTGTGGCTCCTCTGAAGCCATCTCACTTCTCCGCCGAAGGGAGATAACCGCCCCGAGAGACTGCAAATCAAGCGCTTTGCACGGGATGAACAACAGGGGAAAGCGAAACTGAAGTCGCTCAGTCGTTTCCGACTCCTTGCGACCCCATGGTATGTAGCCCACCAGGCTCCTTCACCCAGGGGATTCTCCAGGCAAGAATACTGGAGCGGACCGCCATTTCCTCCTCCAGGGGATCTTCCCGACCCTGGGGTTGAACCCGGGTCTCCCGCACTGTAGGCAGACTCTTTACTGTCTGAGCCACCAGGGGACAGCAGGAGCTCACTGCACAGGGTGTTTGTACAGCTAAAGTAACAAGCGGCCCGAGCTTCCGTGAACTGCCCAGGGCTCCGATTATTCACGACCCCCTACTCCGGCCCTCCAGGAGGACCAAGGAGAGGTCGAAGGGAACGTCGGCACGGCCCGCAGGCCCAGCCCGGGAGCCGGGCCCCAGGTCCGCCAGGGTGGCCCGCTCCCGGCGCCGCCCCGCTCCCGGCGCCGCCCCGCTCCCGGCGCCGCCCCGCTCCCGGCGCCGCCCCGCTCCCGGCGCCGCCCCGCTCCCGGCGCCTGCGCGCTGAGCCGCGGCACCGCGTCCGCCCGGGCCGGGGGCTCACCTCCTGCTGAGCGAGCAGCGCCCTCCGCTCACGCTCTTTCTCCTCCTCACGGGCTCGGGCCTCGTCACGCCGCACGCGGGCGACATTGTCCTTGTTCCGGACGTGCCAGCTCTTCTTGGGTAAAATATTCATGGCGCCTCAGCCGTCCGCGGACCGACGGGCCCACCTCCTGGCACTTCCAATTGGCGAGAGGCAGGCCCCGCCCCGTTGCTCCTTCCTCGGCCACGGATTGGCTCTGCGCCGCCTGACACGACCCCCCAGGGCTGTAGCGAGAGGTGACTGGCTGCGGGGCCCACGTCCCCCGTCTCCGAGAATCGCGCGTGGCGTCGCCTAGCGACCGCCGCTCCCCAAGACTCTGATTCAATCACGTGCCCCCGCCCCGAGGCTCCTGAACGCAGCCGCTGATTGGCTGGCGCGGTCTCTCTCGCGGAAGAGCCCGCCACGCTCTCAGAGCCCGCCACGCCCTCAGAGCCACACACTTGATTGGTTTATGTCCTGTGAAGGCTTGCCCCAGCTTCTGGACCGGAGATTAAAAAGCACTCAGCGGCCTCCGCTGTGTTTATTGACACAGTACTAGATTCATTGATACAGTACTAGAAAGAGGTTCACTGGAGGGTCGGGGCCTCAGCAGGGAATCCCGGGGCTGGAAAAGCGCGGGGTCTTCCCCAGTTCACTAATTTTCCAAATGATGTTGACAAAGCTCAAAAAGGATCTGGGAGCAGGTCTGGGGCTGGAAGTGGGACGTCACCCTAAGCCAGGCTGGAGAGGTCAAAGAGTTCTGTCGGCCGAGCTCAGCGCCACAGCGCGCTGTGCCAGGAAGACTTTATTCTGCGCCTCCTGAGGGAAAGGTAGAAGGGGAGGTGAGACACATCTCTCCCCTGTGTTCTTTTTCATACTCTCCAGGACCCCTTCCCAGGGGCCAGGCCTGGCTCACCGTCTGTATCTGGCGTTTGAGTTCAGAGATGAGGCGTCCATATGAGTTAGCCAGGGCCACTGTATACGCCATCAGGATGCTAGCGGAGATAAAGTGGAAGCCACTCCGCAAACGTTCTCAGAATATCTTCCACGTAGGGCTTTTTAGAAAGCAGGGGTCTGGACCTCCTCCTTCAGACTCAAGGAGTCGAAGCATCCCAGCCCCGTCCTTCCCGCAGACCCAAGAGTTTGGGCCCCAACCCCCTTCTCTCTCGGAAGCAGGCAGCGGGACCCCAGGTCAGACATTCAGAATCAGACCCAGGAGTCTAGCGCCCTCACCTGGAGATCAGCAGAAGGGGCACAGCAAAAGCCTGGGTACCCAGGAAGAAGAGAAAATTCTGGGCCGTCTGAGGCAGTTTGCAGATAGACTCGGGGATCGCCACCCAGATGGACGACTGACCCCGGAATGGACCACACAGCTTGGAAGGCGGGATCCTGGAGTCAGAGACAGGCAGAGGTCAAGGATGGCCCAAAGTCAGAACCCTGGACAGGAGGGTGGAGGGTGGGAGAGGCCGGTACCTCCCACACTTACAGGAAGATGCTGTAAAGCACAGGAACGGCGGAGATGGCCAGACCCAGGAGAAGGACCAAGGGGAAAAAGAAATTCACAGTGGAGGCTCGAAAGGTGCGGGAGGCCGGGGAGCAGGTGGAGAAGAGGGTGATCTGGCAGGAGGGGATGAGGGGAATATGAGACACAGGAATCTGAGCCCCAGACTCTCCTTCTCCACCATCCAGGAGCCCTATTCCCTGGCCCCCTCTCCTCAATCAGGAGCCAGGAACCCCAGTTCTTTTCCACCATCAGACAAGAGTCCAGGTCCGTCCCCCACTTCCCTCATACCTAACAATTGGGATGCCCTGGACCCTTCCTCTCACATCCAGGGATCTGTCCTCCAGACCTGTGCTCTATCAGAATCTTGTAGTCCGGGACCCCGGCATCCTCCCTCACCAGGATTCGGGAGTCACATCCTTAAGTACTCTCTTCTCCCAGAATCCAGAAACCCAAGCCCCAGTACCTCCCCGCCTCAGACCCAAGGCTGCTCCCCACCGCTCACCTTCTTCAAGTAGAAAAGCAACAGGAACTTCACCGTGTTGAGCAAAGGCAGTAAAGGGCAGAAAAAACTCCCCACCCAGACCACCGTCTGTGCGTAGATGAGCCCCAGCACTTCGTCAGGCACCTGGAACTCCTGGGTCCTCGCGAAACGGCCCAGCGCCCCGGGACAGAGGCCACAGAGCAGCCTGAGGGGCAGGGTGAGACCGGCCCAATCAGAGGCGGGCCGGCCACGGGTTTCCCCGCCTTCACCGTCCCACCCACCAATCGGAAGGGAGCCCATCTGGAGGCGGGGCGAAACTTCCCAGGCCCGGCGGGGGTGTGTGCCTAGGGGGCGGGGCTTGAGTGGAGTGAATAATCGTGGCTGTAGGGGGCGTGGTCTGCGGGCCTAGGGCAGGGGCGGGGCCACAGCAAGGGGAGGGATTCGCACTTCCGAGGAAACTGGATGAGCAGGATGACTGCCAGGCCGGTTAGCAGATCAAATAGCAGGAGTTTGTACATCTCCTGTCCCAGGCGGGTCTCCCAGCACTGAGGGAGGAAGAACAGGTCAGAAAGACCTCAGGACCCTGTAGACCCAAACAGCTGAATCTCCAAATTGCAAAAGTATGAGACTCTATCAATACTTTATCTGGGGGGGCGGGGTCTTTCTTCTTTTTAAATATCCATACCCCTGTCCTCATGGGGAAGGTATTCTAGCACCGCAAGCTCCTCTTTCCTCCCAAACCAAGAATCTGGAACCCACCGGGCTCTTCCTTTCCTTCAAGGACCCCAGGAGTCCCGCATCCTCACCGGAAGTTCTTGGTAATTATAGCCACAGGTTTTGCACTTATTATCCTCCGCATCGCCCCCGCAAGTGATCTTACTCCAGAGAGAGACGAGCAGGACCAGCAGAGAGACCAGGCGGAGAGACACTGTCCTGGCAAGTGGAAAAGAGAAAAAGGGCATCAACACTGATGGAGCGCCCACCGTGTGCCCGGATTCTCCTGTGTGGAGCGTGCTCACAGTTCTCCCCACTTCACAGATGAAGAAAACTGGGGCTCAGTGACAAGAGGAGTCGGGATCTGAATCCAGATCCCACCGGATCCCATATCTTGACGATGTCAGTCTCTTATTTGGTAGAACCAATGTCCCTTGGCCAGACCCAGCCCACGCCAGGAGTCCAGAACCTGAGTAGGATAAATACGATCTGGCGACTCCTGGTGTAGCCCTCCAGGGGGGCAATGAGCTTGAACACAGGGGGCAGCACGAAATTGGCCACGGAGATGAAGATGGACGGAAGGTAATCGACCACGAGCTTCAGTACTGGCGTCCGCTGGATAAGAGGCTTGTTCTAGAAGGGAGGGTGGACCAAGAGAAGAGACTCTGCGGTCCTGCAGGGGCCATGCTTACCATTATCCTCCCCCAGCCTCTTCTTCCTTCAGCACCCTGAAAGTCCACGGTCCAATCATAACCACCACCACCAACAACACACGGACCCCAATCCTTCCTCTCTGAGATTCCAAGAATCAGGCTTCAGTCTCCTCCACCCTTGGAAAGGTAGGTCCCAGGGCCTTTCCTCCCCCAGGGCCCTGCACACCTGCAGCCCCACAGTGGTCTCGGTAGCCCAGTAGACGCCGTAGAAGGCTGCCCCCAGGAGCGCCAGCACCACCAGGTTGACCAGCAGGCGCACCGACCACAGCCTGGCTTGTTGGCCCACGGTCCGCACCGCAGCCTTGCGCCGCACTCGCGCTTCCTCCAGCTCCACCTAAGGCCGGAAGAGACGTCCACTTGTGTTCCACTGCCCCAGGTCCAGCCTGGGGTCCACGCTCAACGGGAACTGATGTTGCATCGGCTCCCTAAGAACATCTATAGTCCTGACCAGCCCATCCAAGACCCTCCGGATTGACAATTTAAAACTGACTCCGCCCTTTCAAGGCCCCACCCAACACATCAAGCTCCTCCTAGGGCCCGCCCAGCACTTCACTCTACCAAGCCTTTTCTGGCCACGCCCTGCTCCTAACTGTGAACTGAGCTAGCTCTTTCCTGTACCCCTGACGTCAGGCATACCTGTAGCTGCCTTCAGCCCTTTTCCCTCAAGGCCTGCCTCCTAAGAAGAAAGCTCCGCCCAGCATCTTTCTGGAGGCCCCGTTCCTGGCCCAGGCCCCGCCCATTCTCTCAACCCCGCCCCTTCGGGTGCCCCGTGCTCGCAGGGCCCCACCGCTAAGCGGACCTGCAACTCATATAGGATCAGGCGCTGGCGGAGTCTCACGTGGACCTCCCCGCTGAGTCCAAAGTTCCAGGCGGAGAACACGCGGTGGCTGTAGCGGGTCAGGGCCTCTGATTCAGCCAACAACGTCTGCTTCAGCCCAGACACCGAGCTAAGAGAGGGGAGAACCGGGAGATGGAGTGTAGGCAAGACATCTGTGAGCAGGGGGACACCCCTCCCATCTTAGGGGGCAAATAGGGAAAATGAACGCTGAGACACAGGGCACTTGGAGAAATGCTACCTGATGGAGACACATCCAAACACTGATGCCAAAGACTAACGAGATTCAGAAACAGACCTGGAGGACCGACCCCGGAAAGGAGGGACAGACACCTAGGAGAGGCCAGCTCTCCTGAGGAGGGACAGAGGCCCTGGAGGACAGACCCCCAAAAGGAGAGACAGACACCTAAGAGAGAAGGCCAGCTCTTCTGAGAAGGAAACAGAGGCTCTGGAGAGAGATTCAGAGGGGAGACTGAGACCCCAAAGTGGCAGAGGTTGCAAGAACGGGGGACAAAGACTCAGTAAGAGAAAAGGAGATGGGGAAAGCTGGGTTCAGAGGAGAGGCCCAGAGGCAGGAGGAGCAGGTAGAGAGACGGGACAAAGACCTAGGGAGGGGCTGGAAAGCCTGAGAAAAGGACTAAAACAGAAAACTAAAGGGACAGAAAGACTCCACGTCCACCTTCACCACCCCCGGTGCCAGCCCCCATCACCCCCGTGCGCACCCACCTGCCCTCCTTGCTTCCACCTGTGCCCTCTCGCCCGGCCCCCGCTCGCGAGCCCCTCGAACCTTCCTTTTACGAGGATCCGTGGCATTCCCGCTTAGAACCTACTCCACAGCCTCTGCCTACCCTGTCTCAAGTGCCTGAGTCTTCTCTGTTCACCTGGCTGCCTCCCTGCCACCTTTCCAGCCCAGAGGTCACCTCCTCAGAGAGCCCTCTACTGGCCACTCCACGTAAAGACGGTCCCCACGAGTTATTTTGTATCAAAGAGGGCCGGCAAACCATGGCCCTGAGACCAAGTCTTGTTTTTTGTCAATGAAGTTTTACTGGCGCACAGCCACGCCCACTCGCTCGCCCGCTGCCACAGCCGCTTTGCCCAGCAGACTGTAGTTGAGACGGAGACCACGTGACCCGCACAGATGCCACTGCCTCCCACCTGGCATTCCCCCTTTTACCAGCAAAACAAAAAATTTGCTGATCCCTGGTCTGTCAAATCCTCTCATTTGTTTTTTATGTAGTACCAGCTCCCAAACGGCAAATGCTGACTGGCTTGTTTATTTAAGTCAGTCTCGAAATTTATCTCCCCTACTTGACTATAAGCTGTACCCCCTCTGGTGTCCCTGGACCCCAGCACACACTCACTCTCTCTCTCTCTCTAAGTCGTGTTTCTTTCTTGACCCTAGTCCCTTCCTTTGGGAGTCTTGCAGGCTTGCCTGAGTGCTGGTGAGTCTCAGATTTTTAACTTCAGTGCAGACTCCTCCTCCACCACCCCCGGTGCCAGCCCCCATCAACCCCCAAGTGCACCCACCTGCCCTCCTTGCTTCCACCTGTGGCCTTTTGCCCAGCCCCCACACATGCAAATGCCTACTCAATATTCCCTCATAATCTACTGATCCAAAACTGCACCCTGGATATTCCCTGCCCAAAGCCTGCTCTTTCTACAGCCCTCCCCATCTCAATGTCATTCTTTTCTTGTTTGTTTTGGAGCCATTGGTCATTATTTTGTTTAATTTTTGGCTGCACCCTGCGGCATACAGGACCTTAGCTCCCTGACGAGGGGTTGAACCTGCGGCCCTACAGTGGAAGGCAGAGCCTTAACCACTGGACGGCCAGGGAAGTCCCAACACCTAGAGTCGTTCCCAACTTCTATCATTCACCACATCCCTCTTCCAATTATTAGGGAGTCTCGTGGGCTTTAGTCTCAACATATATAGGGTCTCCCTTTATATAAAGAACAAAATGGGCCAAAAGCAAGCTATAGTGTTGATACAGGTGATGGTGGTCGGAGGCGGGGCAGTGGACCATCACCCTCTAACATGCCATACAGTCCACCCACTCGTTATGGTCTATTGCTCGTTACTTGTCTCTCCTGTTAAAATGTCAGCTCCACCTGGACCAACCAGACTCTGTTGGATTTTTTTTTTTTGCTCTATTTTGCCACATGCCTAGAACAATGCTTGACACATAGTATCTGCTCAGTTAATATCTATCCCTGAGTGAATGAATCACCCCTGTTTATTTCCTATTCAGCCACTCTCCCCTCCAGAAAAGATGCAATTAATTTCCTTGTTTGTTTCATATCTTTCCCTCCCGACTAGACTAAGTCACAGGAGGGAGACATCTGTCTTCATCCTCGGCCTGGAGCCAGTCATGAAGCATTTTAAAATCCGATTGCAATTCAAGGAGAGAGAAAGGGACCCCGCAGCGGAGCGAGACGCAGGCCTATGCAGGAGGGCACTCCCCCCACCGCTCCTCCCCGCCACGGTCCAGGGGCTCTGGGTGCAGGGGTGTCGCTGACCGGTGGAGGATGAGCAGCAGGTAGAGGAGGCCAATGGCGAAGGCAGCGCAGAGGTAGGTGATGGTCAGGCGTGGGCGGGGCGGGTAGAACCCGTAGAAGAGAGGAGACCATTCTAGAAAACCCTGCGGAAGGAAAGGCAGGACAAGGGGGCTCAGGGAGCGGGCCACCAGGGTCGGGGGGCCCTGAGGATCCCGGGACCCAGGCACGCACCTCTCCAGAGAGCAGGTTGAAAAGCTCAGTAGCGAAGGTGACCAGGCCGTGGGAGCCGGGGTTGTAGGAGCCGCAGGGCGAGGAGGCGTTCGGGGCAGGGGGACCCGGGGGAGTCCCCTCCAACCAGGTGGGCAGCAGAACCATGCAGGCCGTCAGCACCGAGGCCAGCACGTTGAGCAGCAGCAGGAAACGCAGCAGCGAGAAGTAGGACTCGGTGCCGGCGCCAAACTGTCCTGCAGGGGGCAGCAGAGAGGCCGCGGGCTCGGCTCCCATGCGGTCCTGGCCCGCCGGCCTCGGACCCCACACCTCCTCCCCAGACCCGGGGGCCCAGCCCCACACCTCCTCCCCAGACCCGGGGTCCCAGCCCCACACCTCCTCCCCAGACCTGGGGGCCCAGCCCCGCCTCCCTCAGACCCAGGGGTCCAGACCCCACACCTCCTCCCCAGACCCGGGGGCCCAGCCCCACACCTCCTCCCCAGACCCGGGGTCCCAGCCCCACACCTCCTCCCCAGACCCGGGGATCCAGCCCCGCCTCCCTCGGACCCGGGGGTCCAGACCCCACACCTCCTCCCCAGAGCCGGGGATCCAGCCCCCACACCTCTTCCCCAGACCCAGGGGTCCAGCCCCCACACCTCCTTCCCAGACCTGGGGTCCCGGCCCACCTCCCTCGGACTCGGAGGTCCAGACCCCACACCTCATCCTCAGATCCGAGGATCCAGACCCCACACCTCCCCAGACTCGGGGGTCCAGCCCCGCCTCCCTCGGACCCGGGGGTCCAGACCCCACACCTCCTCCCCAGACCCAGGGGCCCAGCCCCACCTCCCTCAAACCCAGGGGTCCAGACCCCACACCTCCTCCCCAGACCCGGGGGCCTAGCCTCACCTCCCTGGGACCCAGGTTTCCAGACCTCAGATCCTCCTCCCTCGGACCCAGAGGTCCAGGCCCCCAGCCCCTCCTCTCTCAGGCCAGGAGTCCAGTTCTGCCCCAAGTCGCCAGCCCAAACCCCATCCCCCGTACCCCCAATCCTCTTCAGCGTCCACGCCCAGGGCTGCAGGGAACGCAGGCCTTCCCGCACCTTCTCCTTGGACCTCCGAATCAGCCGAGTCCATTGGGCCCCTGTGGCCCCTGCGCCCTGGGCCACTCGGTCCCTGGCAAGCCTCTCTCTGGGGGGGAACAGAGTCAGAAACAGAACCGTAGCGACGCGGCCGCCCCGAATGGAGACCACCGACAGGTGGAGGCAACCCAGCCGCCGGGCGTCCCTAACTGGGCGTGCTCCGTAGCAATAAAAAGGAACACGCCTACGCTAAACCTAAGACGGGAAACAGACTGCAGGGGTCGATTCAGAGAGACCCAGAGCAAGCACAAAGTGTTCAGGGATGCACACAGAGATGGCGAAGCTGTGAAGAGAAGCAAGGAAGCGATCCTCTGCAGAAGTCTGGGAAGGAGATGGGGGGTGCCCCAGGTGGAAGTCATCTGGATCCTCGCTTTGGGAAAAGTCTGTAAGCCTCTGCATGATGCCTCATGCACTTTTCTGTCGGCAAATATCAGCATAAAATTAAAAAAAAAAGGTAGGTGTGATACTGTGACTTATAATAAGAAACATTTCATAGTGTATGATATCCCACGTGGAACCTAAAAGAACTGAACTGAAAGTTCCCTGGTAGTGCAGTGGTTAGGACTTTGTGCTCTCACTGCTGAGGGCGGAGGTTCAATCCCCGGTCGGGGAACTAAAAATCCCACAAGCTGCACGGAACAGTCAAAAAATGAAATGAAGTGAAATAAAAAACTGAACTCACAAGACAGGAGGATGGTGGTAATCAGGGGGTAGAGTAGGTAAATGCTGATGTTGGTCAAGGAGGACAAACTTCCAGTTAGAAGATGAATGAATTCTGGGACTCTAAAGTAGAGCTCGGTGATCACAGCTCACAGTTCGGCACTGTATACTTGAAGGTTGCCCACAGAGTAAGTGTTCTCACAACAGAAAAACAAACAGCAATTATGTGACATGGTGGAGATGTTAGCACGACTGTGGTGATCATTTTGCAACATATAAGGGCATGTGTGACGCTGTACACCTCACACTTATCAGATGCTATCTGTCAACTGTATTGAATAAAGCAGCGGGCGCGAGGACTTCCCTGGAGGTCCAGTGGTTAAGAGAAGATAAAATAAAAAGAACTATATTATTTGGTCTTCCTCTTGTTAGCACAGGGCTCCTAAAGCCTAGAATTTCCTAAGTGGTGAGAGTGATAACCGTGTCTTTTTTATGTGAATGAGGTTGTATCTCCAGGTAGAGAGTGTTACAGCTGAGCTGCGTTGTTGGACACCCAGCCGGAGTCAGAGCATTGCCTGGCATGAGGGAACCTCCCCACACCTCGGGACTAGTGTCCAGATTATATAAGGAGCAAGGGTCAGTGTCAAGGGTCACCTGAAGAGCGCCCAGGGCCCTGTTCTCGGAAGGGCCTCCGGCTTACTTTTACTGCTGAGCCATATGCATAGTAACTGTTGAACAAGAGACCCAGCTTTCACTGCGTCCTGCAAATTATGTAGCAGGACAGGGGAAAGAAAGACATAACAGTGGTGGGAGGCAGAGGCCGACATAAAGCTCAGAGAGAAAGAAAACAAGTGAAGGACAGATTTCAAACAGAGGCAGTCAGGCTTGGAGGGAGGAACAACAGACGACACGGAAGCTGGGAGAGAGAGAGCACCAGGACTCCTGCAGACGGGACTCCTTGGAGCCTGAGAAGCGCCAACACTGACGGGAGGCAAGGAAACCCAGAGGGGCGGCTGGGAGAGGGGCAGGGGCAGACGGGCGGCCAGAGACGGGGGCGGAGCGGCCAGCCGGCGGCGAGGAGGCCGGGCCTGGCGGGGGCCTCACCTGTGTGCCCGCCTGGCCGCCATGGGCCACGGCAGTTCCCGGGAGGCGCCGGGCCCCGGCTGCTCCTCATGTGCGGCATCTGCGGAGGTCTGCATGCTCCTCCATGCCTCGTCCTCAGCATCCTCAGCCCCCCAGGGCAGCACCCCAGGGCCTCGGTACCGAAGGGTGGCAGCGCTGGGCAGCTCATTCAGCACAGAGGACAGCGACGGGCCTGCGCAGGGACGGGGCGCTGGATGGGCTCGGGACCCAGGCACCCGCCCCGCTCCCCCCGGGGGTCCGGGCCCGGAAGTGCAGATCCCCGCCCCTCCTCCGTCAGACCGGAGGGGGGGGCGTGGTCCAGGCCTCCAGCCCCTCCCCCTTCAGACCCGGGGGTCCAGGCCCCCCGCCTACCCCCTCAGACCCGGGGGTCCAGGCCCCCAGCCCCTCCTCCCCCCTCAGACCCAGGGGTCCAGGCCCCCAGCCCCTCTCAGACCCGGGGGTCCAGGCCCCCCGCCTACCCCCTCAGACCCGGGGGTCCAGGCCCCCAGCCCCTCCTCATCCCTCAGACCCGGGGGTCCAGGCCCCCCGCCTCCCTCCTCAGATCCGGGGGTCCAGGCCCCCAGCCTCTCCTCCCCTCTCAGACCTGGGGGTCCAGACCCCCACCTCCCTCCTCAGACCTGGGGGTCCAGACCCCCGCTTTCCCCCCCAGACCCGGGAGTTTGGACCTCCAGCCCCAGACACCGCCCCTCCCCGCCCCCCCCCCCCTCCAAGCACCCAAGAGTGGCCGCTCCCACCTCGGGCTGAGGGCTGGGCTCCGGACTTCCTTCCCCTCTTATTCGGTTTGTGACTCTGGCCCCTGCCAGCCCTCAGACATCCCCGCCTCTAGCGCTTTCCGCCTCCCAGGCTCTGGGTCTGCGCACTCCTCCCGGGAGCTCGAAGTCCCGGCCCCTGGGTCCCCTCTGCCCGGGGCCCCCGTTCTCCGCCTCCCCCAGGCCGTCTCCCCGCCAGGCAGACAGGACCCGACCTTCTCCAGGCCCCCGACCTGTTCTGGCCGTCCGGGGTGCCGGCCGCCCCTCCACGGAGCCCCAGGCCTCCATGGCCCGGCCGCCGATCCGTTTCCGTCTCCAGGGCCCCCGAGCCGGGACCGCCCCGGGCGAGGGCGGGGCCTGAGGCGGGCGCGCACCTGGCAGCCAGGTGGCCGGAGGCAGCGCCCGCTCCTTCCCGTAAATTTCAGGGCCGCTGCTGCTGGAGCCTCCTGGGAGCTGAGGTCCACAGAGGCCCGGGCGGTGACACCTCGCGGCGGAATGCTGGAGGGATGCGGTCCCCCCACCCTGGCTGACCGTCCACAGACATCCCACAGTCTCCGTGTGACACTTTATTGGGAGAGATTTACACATTCTGAGCCTGTCTCAGGCCCGAGGATGACAGGAGGCTACAGGAGCGCGGGGACCCTTGGCTGGCTCAGATGGAACCCACGAAGGCCAGGACGTCTGCACCGCGGCTTCTCCCTTCCAACAGGGTCACCCTCCGAGCGGGTCTACCGAGAAGACGTGGAGCGAAAGCGGCCAGAAAGCGCCCACTTCCCCCCACCCAACTCCCGGACCCGCCCTGAGGCTCCAACCCCCACACCGAGCAGCCAAAGCAAGGCCATCCGCCCAAGAAGCCCTGTGGCCCACCAGCCCCAGTGCAGCGCGAGACACAGCCCTCTGAACAGCAGGCCCAGGCAGGGACAACGGAGATTCTCTCTGGGCACTTAGCTTGATTTTTACGGGAGGGAAAACTGAGCATCGGGACGAGGGTGGTGGCAGCCAGGGAGGCAGGCGCCCCCCGCCTTGGTCTGTCAGGCAGGGCGCAGAGCCGGGAATCCTCTCCAGGTCCCGGGCCAAATTCCGGCCTCTTCTTGGGAAGGGCGGCGGCAGCCTGGTTCACGGGATTCCCAGGCCAAAGCGAGGGGCCGATCGACCGGCAGACGGTGTGTGGCGAGCGCTCACTCCTCCCGGAGCTTTCCCGAGGCCGGGCTGGGGGCCGGGGCCCCCGACTTCCGCCGCCCGGGGCCGCCCCGGCCCAGCGCCAGCCCCAGCCCCAGGGCCGCCAGGGCCAGGACGTGGATGCAGAAGTAGACCGAGGCCCAGTAGCGGAGCGTGTCGCGCAGCGAGAGCAGCACGAAGCCCATGCACATGTAGTCGTAGGCCCGCATCTTCAGGAACCAGTGCGCCCAGTCCCAGGCCTTCTGGCCCCCGGGGCCCAGGCGCCAGCGCAGGGCCGACTCCAGCTGGCGCTCGGCTGCCAGGCACAGCGGGATGGTGAGGAAGCTCAGGTAGTAACCAGGGTGCAGGCCGTGCCAGTAGGCGCTCAGCAGCATGGTCCACGCACTCCTGCGGGGGGGGGGGGGCGCGGGGCGCGAATCAGGGCTTGGGGTGCAGACCCCGGCCTCCCCGCGCAGGCACCGGGCCAGGCCCCTCCCCCCTCAGACCCGGGGGTCCAGGCCCCACACCTCCTCCCCCCTCAGACCCGGGGGTCCAGGCCCCACACCTCCTCTCCTCTCAGACCCGGGGGTCCAGGCCCCCATCCTCTCCTCCCTCAGACCCAGGAGTCTCTACTGTCTTCTCAGCAACCCCCCCCAACACTCTCCCCTCGGGACCTAGGAATCAAATCCCTGCCACTTCCTAAGGATTTGAGGATCTAGGAGTATAATTCCTGACCCGCGAAGACTCAGACATCTCCAGCCATGGTCCCTTCTTACTGATTCCAAAAACGCTAGCCCGTGAAGACCCACAGATTCAGGCCCCAACCCCCACTTCCACCGGGTGCCCACAAATCACAGCAGGCTCTGCCAGGGTTGTGTCTGAGTTCCTGCCCATGGGCACCAAGGTTTGCCTCTGGCACGTCAGGGTGCTTAAAGTACAAATATGACCCTGATGCTGGGAATGATTGAAGGCAGGAGGAGAAGGGGCGGCAGAGGACGAGATGGCTGGATGCCATCACCGACTCGACGGATATGGGTTTGAGAAAACTTCAAGAGATTGTGAAGGACAGAGAAGCCTGGTGTGCCACAGTCCATGGGATGACAAAGAATCGGACACGACAGCAAAAAACCCAATGATGAGCACGACACTGACCGCTGTGTGGGGGTAGCTGGGGGAGGGCGCAATGTCCATAAAAAGGCTAAATCTCCCTGTTGTTTACGGTGCATCCTGACCTCACCTGGCAGCGAGGGGAAGAGGGAGGGATGCTCGGCAAGTGGCCTGACCTCGCTGAGCCTAGATCTCTTCATCTTTAAGATTTCCTACTTCCTAAATTTGTCAAGATCTAAATTTGTCAGTTTATCTTATCTTTACAGAAAGTCTCCACTCAGGAATTACCAGGTGAGTGAAGGACAATGAAAGCTGCTCAGGGCTCACATTAAGTGCATTTAACACTTTATCTCACTTATTCCTCAGGTCAACCTGTGACACAGGTTAATAGCATTACCCCCGCTGAAGAGTTGGGGACACTGGGTCATGGGGAGGGACAAACTGGGAGTTCTGGGTTAACATATATACACTATATAAAATAGATAACCAACCAGGACTTAATGTATTGGCTACTGTATAGGGAATTCTACTCAGTACTCTGTAATAACTTATAAGGGAAAATAATCTGAAAAAAAAAAAAAAAGGATCGGGAACTCCCTGGTAGTCCAGTGGTTAGGACTCTGCCCTTTCACTGCTGGGGTGGGTTCAGATCCTGCAGGTTGCAAAGCACAGTGGGAAAAAGCAAGAAAAAAAAAAAAAGAAAAAAAATATTATAACTAAATCACTTTGCTCTACATGTGAAACGAATACAACGTTGTAAATCAACTATACTTCAATTAAAAAAAAAACTAGAAAAAGCAAAGCATGTAGGGTAATTTTTTGAGAGAGGAAAAAAGAGTTGACGGAACAGAGGTCAACCAACTGCTTAATGTTTCTTAGGTACTGGCAGGGTCACGATTCCAGAAGGTCTAGCCATCGAGTCCATAGGACTCGGTGCACTGCGCCTGTGCCACGCGGCCGGCTTTACAGAAGCAGAAACGGAGGCCCGAAGAAAGAGGAACGAGCTTACCTCGGGAACGCAATCCGAGCCGCAGCCAGAGGCTCAAGAAACTACAGCTCCCATGACCCTCAGGGGCGGAGGCCCGCTTGGGGGAGCCGCAGGGCGCCGCCGGGGCAGCTGGGAGGTGTAGTTACACGCCGTCCTCCGCGACAGGCGGGCTCACCTGAGCACGTAGGAGCGGGCGGGCGCGCTCTTGTATATGTACTGCGCCAGCCACCACTGCACCGTCATGTTCCAGTACCGCATGCCCTCCCGCACTCTCACGCAGAAGTCTGTGTTGTAGCAGTCGATGTTGCGGATGGCCTCATAGTCGTACTCCAGGGAAGCTGCCATCTCCGGACTGGGGGGGTGGAGGACGAGGGTGGGGGACAGACATGCAGCTCAGCCAGGCCCCCTCCCGACGCTGGCTCCTGTCCCAGCCCCGGACGCTAAGGAGGGGAGTCTGGCCAGGCAACAGCTCCCTGGCTGTGGCATTTGCTAGGGCAACAGGGGAGGGGAGCCCAGAGGGTGCATTTTGGGGGGGGGATGTGCACAATTCCACAGCAATAGGATTCTCTTTCTCTTGGGAAGGAGGCCTGCAACAGCCAGGAAAAATCTGCAAGGGATACAGTTGCTAAGCTATGAGTCCTTAGCAACCTGACCTGCCAATGGTCTCAGATGTTGGGGTAAGGCCATCCCTTAGCACCCAAGCTCAGCATATCCAGAGAAGCCTCCAAGTAGTCCTTTCTAAATTCCTTAAACCCTTCCCTGGCTGGGCAAACAGCAGCCCTAACAGCGAGGTGGTCCGTGGTTGCTAGGGAGATGTTCTAGGCCTGCCTGCCACCTAGATGGTCTCTGTTGCTAGGGAAAGGGCATTTCCTAGCGACAAGCCTAGGATGCTTTAAAAAAGCGTCCTGAAAAGGCGTTTCCTGGCTATCAGTCCATATGACTGTTCTAGAAAGATCAGCTCCAGTAATACAGCGGTTCCTGGGTCACTGGTGCCAATGCTCCCAGCAGAAGGGGATTATCACTGACCTGCCTGAACCACTGGCTGCTTCTGATAACAGAAGCGGGGCTCCCATTAAGAGCAGGGCCCAGAAGGTTTAGAAAAGCTTTCAGCTCCTGCCTGACATATTCTGGGGGATACCCTCTAGCAACTGGAGGCTTGCCTTTGGTTACTCTGGCAGAAGGAAGAAATGTTGCGTGGGGGGCGCCACTTCCCCCACAATGGAATGGCTGCTGTGACTACGAGGGGACGGCCCAACCCTAGTAAGGAGTCATTCAAAGTTTACATCAAGGGGCTGCTTTTCCAGCCCCAGCCTGAAGGCCAGAGGACGGCTGCAGGGAACCGAGGGAGGGCCCACTCCTGACTGCCAGGGTGCCACCTCCCCAGGAACACAGGAGCATCGTATCCTTAGCAACAAGGGAGTCCCTGGTTACTAGCCGTGTGATCTGCCTCATGATGAAGGAGCTAGGGGTGTAGCTTCACCAGCAACAAGCTTAACCCACAGTTACTGGGGCTTCTGGCGGTTACTAAGAATGGTGTCCCCCCGGCCAGAGGCCAGCATGGTGGAGAATGCCATTTCTGGGACTTCCCAGGCGGGTAAGGATCCGCCTGCTAACACAGGGGGCTGACTCGGGTTCCATCGCTGGTCTGGGAAGACCCCAGACGCCCTGGAGCAGCTGAGGCTGTGGGCAACAGCTCCTGAGCCTGCGCTCCCCAACGAGAGAAGCCACCGTAAGGAGAAGCTTGCCCCCCCTAGACGAAGAGTAGCCCCGCCTCGCCCCAACCAGAGAAAGCCTGTGCTCAGCAGCCAAAAATAAATAAAGAGAATGTCATTTAAAACAGAGGCTGTTATGTGGTGACATCTCACAGGGAGGGCCTGCTTGCTCCCAGCAAAGGGGGCAGTTTAGGGGATGCTGTTTCCATAGCAACACAGGCAGGAAGGGGTAGTTCTGTTGCTAGGGAATGGTTTCCCTAGCAACAAGGGGCTGCTCCTCACTGCCCAGGGATGGCATCCTGAGCAACCAACAACAACCAGGTTACCGTGGTGACACTTCCATGGGAACAGAGGGGCAGCAGGGGGTTGCTAGAATACACCTTCCTTTTCCTAGCAACAGAGAGCAATTCATACCCCAGGGGGTGACAAGCACACAAGAGGGGGCGATCCGTAGGTTTCAGGAGTTTTCCTAGGACAGGGGAGGGCGGGCTGCGGTGGCCAAGAGCGACACTGCTGACAACAGGTGGGAGACCAGCCCCCCTCCTCCCCGCTCTCCTCCCTGCTAGGGGCAGGGCCAGCCCGCGGTGATGGGGCCAGCCGCGTCTTGGGACACCTCCCTCCCGCCGCCTGACCTGCTGGGGGGTGGGCATTGGAGGGTGGGGCCGCCCCCGGCCCGGGCTTTGGCGGCCACGGGGTAGGCCCCGAAGCCAGCGGCAATGCAGCCGCACTCGGCGGCAATCCAGGCCACGTAGAAGCGCATGCGGAAGGCGAAGAAGACGGGAACCATGTAGAAGAGGCGGGCGGGCAGCGGGCGGGCGTAGAAGGCGTCCTCGCGCACGGCCTCCAGCGGGAAGAGGTGTGACGAGAGCAGGAAGAGCAGGCCGAAGAGCGGGGCCGGCCAGGCGCGGCGCAACAGGGGCCGCAGGCTGGGCACGGCCCCCGGGAAGGGCTGCTCCAGCCAGTCCAGGTAGGTGCGGTAGCGGAAGAACGGGCCTGTGGCGGGAGGGCGGCCGCGGTCAGACGCTGGTGCGCGCGGGGGCGCCGGGCAGAGCGCCGGCCCCGGGGCGGGGGAGATGGGCCGGGAACCGGGGAACCAGGGGCACCAGGGGCACCAGGGAGAGAGGAGAACGGAGAGCAAGGGAAAGCGGACAAAGGGGGAGACAGGGGGCTTGGCGGGAAAGAGGAACAGACAGACACTCAGGGAGCGTCTCTGACAGAGCAGTCTGAGAACCAGGGGGTCCCGGCACACTTGATGGAGACACACAGGCCGCACTTGGAGGGAGGCGGGCAGGGGGGCCCGGGGGTCAGGAACGGGGAGCGCAGCAGCGCGTCCCTTGAGGAAGACAGGGGCGTGAGAAGAAATCAGAGGGTTGCAGGGGCAAGGCCCCGGGTGGGGTCTGACCAGGGCTTTGGGTTTGGCTTTATATATATATATATATATTTTTTTTTTTTGGATAACGTCTGGTTTATCCACTCAAAGGAATACTACACAGCCATGAAAACAAACCAGGTACAAGCCCGTGCAGCCAACGTCTCGCATCCCATTGAGCAAATAAGGCAGCACAGAGGAACACATACTGTATCTGAGTCTATTCCCATAAAGCCCCAAAACAGACAACACTAACCTATGCTCTTAGAAGTCCACAGAGTGGCTACCCTTGGGAGACAGCAACCAGAAGGGAGCAGGAGAGACTAGTGCTGTGTTGGGAAGATTATTTGATGGGGTGCTGACCATATGCATGTTTCCCATTGGTGTAAAACCACCCACTTGTTTGCATACGTTGTGCACGCATGCGTGCGCGCTCAGTCACGTCTAACTCTCTGCGAACCCATGGACTGTAGCCTGCAGGGCTCCTCTGTCCGTGGGATTTCCCAGGCAAGAATTCTGGAGTGGGTAGCCATTTCCTTCTCCAAAGACTCTGGTTTGTTTTCCTCCGTGCTAGGGTAACCACTGTAGGCTCCCCGACCAGGGAAGGGCTAGATTATTATTTTGCTTTTTCAGGAGACCCCTCAGCCACTGAGCAGGGAGGGGCTGCAGAGGGACAGTGACGGAAAAGAGGGGACTGCTGCACTTTTTAGATAAAATGATGGCTTGGCCTGGGGAGCGAGCAGAGGGCTTTAACAGAAATGCGGAAAGTCTCACATGTCACAGAGGACCACACGCTGTATGATTCCATTTATAGAAGTTCAGGGTAGGCAAACACACAGAGGAAGTCAGTGCTCTCAGGGAATGGAGGCAGCTGGAGGTTTGGGAGACCATGGTAAAGGCTGCAGGGGTTCTTTTTGAGGTGATGAAATTGCCTGGGAGTCAGGCTGCACAACTCTGTAGAGAGACTCAAACCCAGCAAACTGGAGGTGGTTGTGAGTGGGTGAATATGGTAATTATAGCTCAATACAGTTGTTACAGAAGTCAAAACCTTCTACGAGGTCAACGGTGATGAAAAATATGTCCTGAAACTAAAAGTCGGATCATACGCTGTGAATCCTTGTGGCCTGGGTGGCAGACACATTAGGGTGACATCGATCTTTCTCCTTAATCTCCCGTGTGCTCCCAGTAAGCTACAAAGAGTCACTGAGGCAGAGAACAATCTGTGTCTACTCTGGAGGGGCCCTGGGGCCAGCGGGAGAGGGAGACAGGGACTGGGGCTCAGAGGCTCACCCTCAGAGCAGCAGAGGCTGGAATGAGGGGTGGGGTGGGGCAGAAACACAGAACAGACAGCAGAGTCTGGGCAGAGGCAGGCCCGGGGTGGGCACGCTCACCTGTCATGATTCCCACGTAGCAGTAGCTGTAGCTGAGGGTCTCCATCAGAGAGGGCACGTCCGGCAGCAACCCCAAGGGGGGCTCCTTGCTAAAGCCCGAGGCCATTTCCTTCCTCTGGGCCACGTGCAGGTCCTGAACTTCACTGGCCAGACTCACCAGCTGGGAGGAAGGGGCGTGCGGGAGGACAGCTCAGACCCCGGCCTCCTCACACCCACCTCCGGTTCACGACCGCCCTGGGCGGCCAAGGGCCGGGAGGTCCTGTGGGGCTGGGTGCCAAGGCGCTGCTCCTTGGGCAGCTCTGAGCATCTGACCACGGGTAAGGGCTCCCTCCTAGGCCCCTTGGTCTTTTTCTCTCTAAGTTCCATCTTTCCGTGTTCCCCTGCCGTTCACAGCTTTAGGTACCACCCATGCTGTGCCCTGGTGGGACTTCTCCAAGCCCCAGGCTTGTCCATCAAGCTGCCTCTAGGGAATTCCCCGGTGGTCCAGAGGTTAGGACTTGGTGCTTTCCCTACCGGGGCCCGGGTTTGATGATGCTTGGTTGGCAAACTGAGATCCCACAAGCCGTGCGGCATGGACAAAATAAATTAAAAAAAAAAAAGAAAAAGCAGCTGCCTCTTCTCATTAATACATGGATGGATGACTTCCGGGCACCTCGAATTTAACACATCCCAAGTGGAAAACAGTTTTAGCCATTCCCCGAAGTGGGTGTTCATCTGGTCTCTCCCCTCATCAAATGCCAGTCTTTGGGATTCTCCAGGCCAGAATACTGGAGTGGGTAGCCTTTCCCTTCCCCAGGGGATCTTCCCAACCCAGGGATTGAACCCAGGTCTCCTGCATTGCAGGCGGATTCTTTACCAGCAGGGAAGTCCCATCAAATGCCATCAGCATCCAAATGAGCTGCTTAGACTGGAAACCTTCCTCGCTCCCCAGGTCACGTCCCTGAGGTCTCTGGGCCTGTCCCTTTCGCTTTGCCTCCACCACTGGGCTGAGTATGTTTACCCTAGGCCCCCAGCCTGCTCTCTACCCTTCTGCACACACACCCCAGGCTGGCCCGACACCCACAGGTCTGTGTCTTCCAGCTCCAGCCAGGGTTCAGTTGCCAGATGGTGGAGGCAGGCAGGAGTGAACCTTGCGTTTGTATTCCTGTATTTTTAATCCCTCTATTGATAAGACCGCCTGGGGCCTGGCCGTGACCCTTGACCAACCTCCTCAAATCTACCCAAGTCCTTTTCCTTCTGGGCTCCCCTCCTCTCGTCCCCTTGGGCCCAGAAGCCTTCCTCATCCCGCCTTGGTCGAGGTAAACATCAACAAAAACGCGCTCCAGGTTCTCCTACGTGCCAGGCCTCCTGGTGGGGCCCTGATAAGCAGCCCCAGCCCTGCCTCAAGCCTTCAGTTTGTCAGTTGGACTTAGATAAAGGAGTCCCCCGTCAGCTCCCCTTACCCTTCCTGCTGCAGTTCCCTCAGCACCTGGAGGAAGTATTTTTAAACCTGTAAACCTGGTCACAGGTTTTCAGAAAAACCTCTTGCAGTGGCTCTTGGGCCCCCACAGGAAGAAGTCCAAACTCCGCACTGGGGCGAGCCAGGCCCTGCACAGCTTGGCCTGCGCTGCGGTCTCCCTTTGAGGGACAGTCCATGTGGCTAGCACACAGCTGGCGGCATGCGGCCGGCCCCCCTCCAAGCCCGCTGCTCCCTGTGTCCCGAGAGGCTCTGGTTTCCTCCAACTCCTAACCCACTCCTGCCCACTCTTCAGCTCCCGCCCGGGAACACAGGATGCTGGGCAAGCCCTGCCCGCCACTGCCGCCTGACCCTTCCATTCCCTGAAAGGTAGCAATGCGAGACCTTTCCTTCTGCGGCAGGGCCTGCAGACCTGTTTTCTCCCATCTTCCCAGGTCGTGGGAAGCCAGACGGGGTGTCCTGCTTTTGTGCCCTCAGCTCAGTACTCTCTGCCCAGAGCTGGGTTTTTTTTTTTTTCTTTTGTAACGTGGCTTGCTACAAAGATGCACTTTAGCCCAGCCACCCACTGACACCCACAGTTATATAGCTTTGGGTACCTTTTTACCCCGGGGAAGAGCTGAGAGGTGAAATCCTGCCTTCGGCGGAGTGAGTGGGAGAGACCGACCCGCCTCCTCTGCCTCCCCAGGGAGGAGAAGGTAAAGCTGGGCTGGTTCACGGGCACCCGGGGAGGGCTGGGGGTGTGGGGGGAGCCTGACCTTCAGTGTCAGCAGCAGCTGGACGGCGTTGGTGAAGGGCGTGGGAGTGGGCAGGCCCAGCAGGCTGAGCGCTCGGAAGAAAAGCAGGTAGGAGAAGGTCCAGGCGAGGGCCAGGGCGTGGCAGGAGCTGAGACAAGACAGGAGGCCTGTCACGCTGGGTGCGGGAGGTCTTGCCTCCGTCGCCCCTGGATTCCAGCTGCAGATCCCATCCCCCACCGCTCACCTTCAGAGATGGGGAGGTGGGTGTACGGGATGAACACGACTGAAAGAGCTGCACAAAAACGCACAGCAACAGAGAACAAGGAGGAGATGAAGAGAGGGGCTGCAGGGTGAAGACCCTTCATGCCTCCATTTGCTTCTGGGAGGGAGGGGGAGAGGCGAGGGAGAAAGAGAGGCCAGCAGCCCAGTAACGCCCTCCTCTCTCCTGAATCCATGACATGGACGTCAAGGGCCAGGACAGACACACAGGGACGAGACCCAGGAAAAGGCAGGAGAGGAGGAGAGACAGACCAAACACGTGACACAGAGAATCTCGAGGCACACAAGAGACATCCAGAGGCTGACGCGGAAACAGAGAAAGACCCCAAGAGGAAAGAGGTTGCATCCTCCACCTGCTCCGTGCTCCCCCTCCTCCTCCCCCTCCTCCTCCCACCAAATCCTCACCAGGGCTGGGCCTGAATGAGCGCCCAGGTCCCAAGGATGGTGACCAGGGAATGCAAAGTGTGGGGGCCACAGGTGAACAAGGTGAGCCCCAGGCCCACGGCTGCTGCCCCCCATCTCTTCAGCCCAGGTCCTGCGGGGAGAAGGCACAGCATCAGCGTAGAACTTTCCAGGGGGTCCCCCGTTCTGCCCACCCCCCCTTACTTTCCGTTGAGGAGGGAACCTGACTCACCAGCTTTCTTAAAGAGGAAGCCGATGGGGATGGAGATAAGAAGAACCACTAGATATGTCCATTCTTCCGGCGACATGTTCTAGGGGACGCGCAAACGTTCACAGTGAGAACCCAGGAGTCCGGCTGCCAGCCCCTCCTCCTTAGAGGATTTAGGAATCTATCCCCGTCTAAATCCCCAGTTGTCAAAGATCCAGGAATCCTACCCTCAGCTCCTCTCCTCTGAGAACACAGGGATCCTGACCTCCAGGCCCTTCCTCCTTTGAGGATAGAGGAAGTCACCCCCAGGACCTCTCTTGAGAATCCAGGCCCCCAGATCGCTTCTCCTCTGAGAACCCAGGAACCCAAACCTGCCGACCCCTTCTCCGTAGACGATCAAGCAACACCCAGCCCCTCTCTTCTTATCCCCGAGCTCCCCACTGCCTCCAAAAACACTGCTCTCTAAACCCCTGCCGTTCTTCGAGGGGGCCTCAGAGGAGTCCAGGTCTCCAGCCTCCACCTCTCTCCGAGCTCGGGTTCCTTCTCCTGTCTGAAGCCGGAGAGCCGGCCCGCTCCCCAGTCCCAGCCCGAGTCCCGGGGCGCGCACCAAGCACGGCTCATATCCGCTTTGGGCAAAGCCACAGGCGGTTACGCCACCCGGGAGCTCGACCATGCCACCCCGGAGCTCGGCCGGGCTCCCGGCGCCGCCCCCGCACCCCATCAGTCCGCCGATCCGCAGCGACCCCACACTGTCCAGACCCCTCCCGGTTTCCTGGGCGCCTCCACACCCCGGCCCACCTGGACCGGCGGTTCTGCGCCGCCCGCAGGGCAGGAGGCGGCCGAGCAGTCCTGGCCCGCTGGGTACCGTGGGTCCGGCCACGCCTACCCCGCCCAGCACGCCCCCGCACCCCCCAGCCTCTTTCGGGGGGCCTGCAGAGCTGCGCGGCCCAGGGTCGTGCGCACAGCGCCCAGCGGCGTCCGGGGCTGCGCGGGGAAGGAGCGCGAACGAGACGCAGACAGCACGACCCGGCGGCGGGACCCGGACTCGGATCTACCAGGCTGCGAGCACGCAAAGGGCGGGGCTTCGGCTCGGAAAGGGGTGGGGCCAGAAGCTTCGGGCTCCGAGGCCGCCGCGGGACCCGGGAAAGAGGCGGGGCCTGGAGCTGAGCTTTCAGAGGGAGGCGGGGCCTCCGCTCCCGGTTCCTTCGGCCAGAATCCGGGGGTGGTTTGGAGGCGGGGCCACAGGCTTCGGATTTTTTCGGAGGTAGTCGAATAAGTTCGGTTGTGGGCGGGGCCAAGAGCTTCGGCCGGACGTGGGCGGGGCCACAGCCTCGGCTCCCTTCGGAGGTAGTCGGGTAGAAGCGACCTTGGGTTGCTCATAGGCGGAGTCTCAGGTTTAGGACGGAGGCGGAGCCACGGGCTTTGGACACACTTAGGAGGGACCCAGAAGCACCCCCCCCCAAGGGGGTGGGGCAAACAGCGTTCTACCTCAAGGGGCGGGGCCAGCGTGGCGAGCCGCCCGTTTCCTAGTCCCGGAACCGAGGAGGGAGGTGCGCTTCGAGGGGCGGGCTCGAGGGGTTTACACTTTAGGGGGAAGGCAGGGCTACGGCCCCGCGGGGCGGGCCCCGCACTTCCCGCTCCGCTGAGGTGGCGGCGTGACGACACCGACGCAGGGGGTCGGCATGGGGGGTGGAGGAAGCCCCGCGTGGCGCGCTACGTAGGGGGTGGCTCCGCTGGGACTGCGAGCTGGTTACGAGGTGAATAGCTGTTTCCGTCAGAGGACGGTGCCACATTCTGAAGGGAGCGCTCACGAGCGCGCTGACCCGGGCCGAGCAGAGAACGGACCGGGTTTCCGGCCGGGGGGGTTCGGTCTTAGGGCGGGAACTCCAACCGGGGGAGGGGGAGCCCGCGGCCGGAGGGGGCGGGGCCTCAGGCTGTGGGCGCGACGTGAGCCGAGGCCGTCCGAACGCCTGACGCCTAGTCTTCGGGAGGGGGCGGGGCCGCGATCGGCTGAGCCGAGGACTTCCGAAAGTACGAAGCGGCCACGCTCGGGCGGGGGCGGGGCTTCGCATTCTGCGAGCCGGGCTCAGAGCGGGGACCTGAGGCCGGACCTCTAGGGCTCAGAAAGGAGAGGCGTCCCCGAGGAACCCCAAGGGGGCGTGACCTCGGGGGGCTTTGGCCTCCGGAGGTCCCGACACCTGACGGGAACACCGGAGGGCGACGCCGAAACGGACCTTACGGAGGGGGCGTGGTCCGCCCTCCGGCAGGCTTTGCCGCAAGGCGCGGGGGCCCGCGCGGCCAGTCTCGCTCCTGGCCAGAATGCTGCCCGCAGGGTCCGAGGCGCGGGGCGGGGCCTCGTCTCGGTCAGCCCCGGGGCCTGGCGGGATCGCCCGGGGGCGGAGCCCGGCGCCCAGGGGGTGGGGCTAGCGCTCCCGCTCAGCAGGTGGCGAACGCGGCTCGGAGCGAGGCTCCGCCCCACGAGCCTCAGGGGTGGGGCTTCTCCGAGACCCCCGGCCAGGCGGTGGGCGCCCTCCCAGCGTCGCGAATCCCGCGGCGAGAGGCGTGCTGCCGGGTGGGTGACTGGTGTGCCCCTGGCCTCCCGCAGGAGGATGCTGGTGGTGGAGGTGGCGAACGGCCGTTCCCTGGTGTGGGGGGCCGAGGCGGTGCAGGCGCTGCGGGAGCGCCTGGGCGTGGGGGGCCGCACGGTGGGCGCCCTGCCCCGCGGGCCCCGCCAGAACTCGCGCCTGGGCCTCCCACTGCTGCTGATGCCTGAGGAGGCGCGACTGCTGGCCGAGATCGGCGCAGTCACCCTGGTCAGCGCCCCGCGCCCGGACCCTCGCCAACACAGCCTGGTAAGGCGGCGCGGGGCGGGGGGGCAGGCTAGGGGCTCCCCTCCAGGGGGACCTGCGGGAGGAGAGGCCGGGGACGACTAGTCCCTGAGGTGGGAGGGGTCTGAGAGTCCTGGATTCTGGAATTCCGTGAGAGTAGGATGGTAGGATCCCCAGGTTCATTCCCCGAGGTTTGGAGGGGGCCAGAGTCAGGATTCCTAGATTCCTAAGGCAGGGCATACCTGAATCCTGATATTACAGGAAAGTTTGCTTCTCAGGCACTGGCATCCTTCAAGCGGCAGCAAGAGCAGGGCTTCCAGGAACAAAGCGCTCTGGCAGCTGAGGCCCGAGAGACCCGTCGTCAGGCGCTACTAGAGAAGATTACAGAGGGCCAGGCTGCGAAGAAGCTAAAGCTGGAACAGGAATCAGGGACCAGTGGGAGCCAGGAGGCCGGTGGGAAGCAAGCTGCCGAAGAGGATGAGGCCAGTGCTGGCCAGGCTGCTGGAGAGCGTGAGGAAGCACATGAAGGTGGGGGTTGGAGCCCACTGACCAGGGGAGGGAGGGAAGAGATCCTTGGGAAATTTTCGGCTGGCACTCTAGGGTTGGTCCTCGCTGGGGGCTGGGGAAAAACCTTGCCCCTTGGATTCATCAAACTCTTGGATTCATCCCCACCAGGCTCCTCTCCCCAGCCAGGGCCTTCAAATGGAGTGGCCCCCTTACCGAAGTCTGCTCTGCTCATCCAGTTGGCCACTGCTCGGCCGCGGCCCATCAAGGCTAGGCCCCTGGACTGGCGTGTCCAGTCCAAAGACTGGCCCCACGCTGGCCGCCCTGCCCACGAGCTTCGCTACAGCATCTACAGAGACCTGTGGGAACGAGGCTTCTTCCTCAGTGCCGCTGGCAAGTTCGGGGGTGACTTCCTGGTCTATCCTGGTGAGTTTGTGTTGGGACCTGTTGTGACATTTTTCTTCACAATTCCACCCCGTTCTGCGTTTCCCGCCTTTTTTATCTCTTTTTCTCAGCTTCTAAGAAACAGGAAACACTTGGGAACCCAAGCTCTTTTGGAGAGTAGTTTAGTAAATGAACAAAGGAAAGAAGAACTCTCACAGAAAACATATAGAATAAAAAGTAAATCATTTTTTGTAGTGTTATGTACATTACTATATTTAATAATACATATACATTGCAGATTCTTCACCAGTGAGCCGTTTGGGAAGCCCTTCCATATCTTGGCTATTGTAAATAATGCTGCAATGAACATAGGGGCGTGTTTTTCTTCTTGAATTAGTGTTTTCATTTTTTTTTTCAGATAAATACCCAGGAGTAGAAATGCTGGAAGCCTTGCTCTTTTAGATTTATGTTACCTGTTAGTTTTCTGTATAGTTCCCTACTCAGGGTCCTACTTTACTTGGTCAGGTTCATCTACCCTGGGGGCAAAGTATAGCTCCCTCCCCTCAGCCTGTCAAATGAGGCCCACTGACAGGTTTTTTTTTTTTTTTTTTTATAAAGTTTTATTGGAACACAGCTCTGTTTGTTTTTAACTTCCCTGGTGGCTCAGACGGTAAAGCATCTGTCTACAATGCGGGAGACCCGGGTTCGATCCCTGGGTTGGGAAGATCCCGTGGAGAAGGAAATGGCAATCCACTCTAGGACTATTGCCTGGAAAATCCCATGGACAGAGGAGCCTGGCGGACTACAGCCCATGGGGTCGCAAAGAGTCGGACACGACTGAGCGACTTCACTTTCACTTTCTGTTTGTTTACATATGATCAGCGGATGCCATGGTGCTAGATTGGCAGAGTTGAGCATTTGCAGCATGGCCCACAAAACGGAAAATATTTACTATCTGGTCCTTTTCAGAAATATTTGGTTGACTCCTTAATTCTATTTTATTTCACCCTTCTGTTGTAGATCATTCTCTTCTTTTAGTCTGAGTCACTTCTCGTTGGATATTTATGATACGATATACGTGATGCCCTTTTGAGTTCCTCATGGCTTTGACTGACAGCGATATAGTCAGTTACTTGTTTTTGTGGCTCAGATGGTAAAGTGTCTGTCTACAATGCGGGAGACCTGGGTTTGAGCCCTGGGTTGGGAAGATCCCCTGGAGAAGGAAAATGGCAATCCACTCCAGTACTATTGCCTGGACAAAATCCCATGGACAGAGGAGCCTGGTAGGCTACAGTCTACGGGGTCGCAAAGAGTTGGACACGACTGAGCGACTTCCTTTTCACATAATGTGTCAACTTGCTCCACCCCCCAGGCCCAAGAGTGTCTTTTACAATATTGGTAGTGATGGCTGGATGCCTTGCGATCCTCTCCGTGTTGGAGGTCCCAGTGTCTTCCAGCTTTCCACCAGTGGAAACTGCTACCTGCCTCTCTCCTTCACCCAGGTGACCCGCTCCGTTTCCACGCTCACTACATCGCCCAGTGCTGGGCTCCCGGGGATCCCATACCACTCCAGGACCTGGTTTCGGCTGGCCGCCTGGGCACCAGTGTCAGAAAGACGCTGCTGCTTTGCTCTCCGCAGCCCGATGGTAAGGTGGTCTACACGTCCCTGCAGTGGGCCAGCCTGCAGTGAGCTCCAGAGACCTGTGGGCGCGTGGCCATGTCCGTGGCAAGACCCTTTCTAGATGGTTCCAAGCTCATCTCTGCGTGGGAGGCCCCGCCCCACCTCCTACCTCTCTTGGCGATTAGTGTTCGATTCCACATTTATAAACACTACATCCTCCTTATATCCCTCCCCAATCCAAAGCACTTAGTGGCTGTGTTGTTTTTATAGTTACCAGTTTCCAACCATGAGTTTCCTGAGTGTGAAAGCTGATTCATTTCTGTTTTCTACAGGGCTTAGGTCCCAAGAGGTCTCAATAAATTTGTTGAATCAGTGTGGAGTTTGTGATTTGAATCCTTAAGACAATCCTGGGAGGTGTGGGCAGTTGCTGCAGGTGTTTGGGCAGATGAGGAAAAGCCTGGGGGAGGGGAAATGAGTTGCCCAAGGTCCCACTTCTAGTAAGGAGCAGGTGTGTTAGTCGCTGAGTCGTGTCCAACTCTTTGTGACCCCATGGGCTTCCCTGGTGGATCAAACGGTAAAGAGTGTGCCTCCAATGTGGGAGACCTGGGTTCGATGCCTGGGTTGGGAAGATCCCCTGGAGGAGGGCATGGCAACCCACTCCATTATTCCTGCCTGGAGAATCTCCATGGACAGAAGAACCTGACGGGCTATAGTCCATGGGGTCACACGAGAGTTGGACACGACTAAGCAACTAAACGCAGGCTCCTTTGTCCATGGGATTCCCCAGGCAAGAATACTGGAGTGGGCAGCCATTTTCCTCTGCAGGGGATTTTCTGGACCCAGGAATCGAATCCAGGTCTCCTGCATTGCAGGCAGATTCTTTACCATCTGAGCTGGGGTTTAAAACCTGGTCTTTCTGACTCTGAAGTCCGAGCTCTTCCACTGCACTACACTTACTTTGGAAAAGCTTTCTTTAAGGCATTTCAGATGCATACAAAGGCATAAACAAAAAATAACTTGTGTAAAAAAGGAGGCAACTGTTGCAGTTTTGAGGAGTAGTGAGGGAATATCGGGGGTGGTCTTGCTCCTGGATTGGGTGCTGTTTATTCAGGTGTTGGGAGAATTACTTTTTATACCGTACATTTCTAGATCCTCCTTTATATGTATGCTCTATTCCACAATTTTTTACAAAAGTTAAAACACAGACGTAGGAAATAAGCACTTGTAAAACCATTTGCAGAGCTGCCTTTCTGCTTAAGAGATTACTAGAACATTACCAGTACCAACCTCCAATGTTTAAGAAACTGGTTAAAAAAATTGTTTTATCCATTTATTTGGCTGCACCAGGTCTTGGTTGTGGCATGTGGGATCTAGTTCCCGACCAGGGATAGAACTCAAGGCCCCGACAGGTAATAAATGCTGGAGAGGGTGTGGAGAAGAGGGAACCCTCTTACACTATTGGTGGCAGTGTAAATTGGTACATCCACTAGGGAGAACAGTATGGAGGGGTCCTTAAAAAACTAAAAATGGAACTACCATATGACCCAGCAGTCACACTCCTGGGCATGTATGCTGAGAAAACCATATTTTGAAAAGGTGCTTGCAGCACTATTTACAATAACCAAGACATGGAAGCAACCTAAGTGTCCATCAACAGATGAATGGATAAAGAAGATTCGGTACATATATGCAATGGGGTATTACTCAGCCATAGAAAAGAGTGAAATCTTGCCATCTGCAGCAAAATGGGTGGACCTAGAGATGATCATAGGTAATGACAACTAGTGAAGTAAGGCAATGACAAGTATGACATGGCAATCGCTTATGTGGAATCTAGAAAAAAATAGATAAACATTATTAAAACAAACAGACTCACAGACATGGAAAACAAGCTTATGGCGGGTTTGATCCCTGGGCTGGGAAGATCCCCTGGAGGAGGGCATGGCAACCTACTTCAGTATCTTGCTTGAATTATCCCATGGACAGAGGATCCTGGTGAGCTACAGTTCATGTATCCTGCTTGAGGAATCCCATGGACAGAGGATCCTGGTGGGCTACAGTTCATGGGGTTGCAGAGAATTGGACACGATTGAAGGACAGAGGAGCCTGGTTGGCTACAGTTCATGGAGTTGCAGAGAGTTGGACACAATTGAAGCAACTTAGTATGCACACACTGTAGCCTGACTGGCTTCTCTGTCCACTAGCGCCACTGGGAAGCCCAGGATTAAGTAAATTAACATGGGTACAATTCTTTGAATGGGGCCTGATGCATAGTAATTAAGTATTCTAGAATGCCACCTATTATTATTTTTAGTGATAGAAATAATGGGTCACATGAATTAAAACATCAACAACAAGAACAAAAAACACCCAAAACCGTAAGGTGTTTAACCCAAAGCCTAGGAGATTTAGAGTGCTTGTTAAATATTATCTAACCAAGAGAAAGTCGTTGGTGTGAATGGGATTATCCCAGAGAGAAAAGCACTAGAGGCAATAATCCTGGGGCTGTCTGAGAGGAGATAAATATATTTCAGGTTTATAGCAAGAGGTTTCAGAACATTTTCCCTGTTCTGGAAACCCAAAGAAAACCTCAGGATATAAACTGCTGTCTTTCACAAAGAGGCACAGAGTCTTTTAATCATTGGATCTCGTTTAAAGAAAAGTTAGTTACCTTTACGTGTATACACACACACACACACACACAGTTTTCATCAGTCACCTTCTTAAGGAGGCTTCCCTGACCATCCTTTCTGAAATACCATTTTCCCTCCGTCATTGAGAGATGTACTTGGTCGCTTAATCCTGTCCGACCCTTTGCGACCCCGTGGACTGTAGCCTGCCAGGCTTCCCTGTCCATGGGATTTTCCAGGCAATAGTCCTAGAGTGGATTGCCATTTCCTTCTCCAGGGGATCTTCCCAACCCAGGGATCGAACCTGGGTCTCCCGCACTGCAGGCGGATGCTTTACCACTGAGTCATCAGGGAAGCTCAGTCATTACCAGTAATTTATTTTCCTCACAGCAGCTATCTGAAAAGACCTTATTATTTTCCCTCTCCTCCCTTAGGCTCAAAGTTTCACGAACAGAGGGGCTGTTGAAGGGTTCAAAAGGGCAGACTGGCTTCTGGCTGTGCCTCGCGTAGACATTCCGATATGAAAAATTATTTTTAAAAAAGTATTCATGGATATAACAGAGCATCTTGGAAGGAGCTCTGAATTCGCATAGGTCCAGTCCTCTGGAGATCTCTTCAGAGAGACGCAGCATGCTGGAGCCTAGCGGCGGGGGCCGTGACTACTCCAACTTCATACCGCGACTCAGACGTTAGCTGAGTGGTGATTTAAGAGAGGAGCCCTCACGTCGCACCAGACGGAGCATTAATCCCTCAGGAGTCCTCCCGGTTCAGCACGCCACTCTAGCCCAAGCTCTCCTCTTGACTGCTTTGTCCGCCCGCCAAGGCCTTTTCTGATTGGTGCAAACTTGCGCTCTGCGTGCTGACGTCACAAGAGGGCGACGTTGCTATAAGAACGCGGCCTGCGAGCGTGTGCTCCTCTTTCTTGGTTTCCGGAGCGTTCGCTCAGGTGAGCCACGCGGCCGCGTTCGGTATTTTGGGTGTGGGTCGTAAAGTCTTGCGGGCTATTCGACCTTTAATGAGTACGCTAAAGCAGTTGGAGGTGAAATGGGCGTAACTGGAAAGTGGTAGAAATGAATAGTCGGCTATAAAACTCTTGAGGGACGGTTCTCGCGATATTTTCCCTAGGCGCCGGGAGGCTCTTGGCGTAGTTGTGGGACTGCGCAGGCGCCGCCGAGTCCTCTCAGGCCGCTCTCCTTCCCGCGCAGGCGCAGACGGGCAAACAGAGCCAGCATGCCGGTCGCCCGGAGCTGGGTTTGTCGCAAAACCTATGTGACCCCGCGGAGACCCTTCGAGAAGTCCCGCCTCGACCAAGAGCTGAAGCTGATCGGTGAGTGGCTAAAGCTAGGTTTCTGTTTCCCGGGCTGGGGAAGCTGACACGTGGGTGAGGCCGCCCACGTGCTCGTTAAAATTCTCCAGTGTGTTCGCCCTCCTCACCCAGTTGCGGGATTGTCTGTTGTTTTTCTGTATCCCGAAATCACTAATCCTTTTTCACTAGTCCATGGGACTGAGCTTTTTCACTCATTCTGCAGGCGAGTACGGGCTCCGGAACAAACGTGAGGTCTGGAGGGTCAAATTCACCCTGGCCAAGATCCGAAAGGCTGCCCGGGAGCTGCTGACGCTGGATGAGAAAGACCCGCGGCGTCTGTTCGAAGGTGTGTTTGTGAGCCCCCAGGAGAGCTGCTGGTGTTCTTCCTTCTAGGGTTGTGCAAGACATGAAGCAAGACATTGGATCCAGCCTTTAATAGTTGTGGAGTAGAGAAATAGGTCTGAGCCTCCGAGTACGTTTTTCTTATCTATGTCTGTTTTATCCAGACACTGAGAATCGGTTTCCAGTGGACTAGAACTAACAGTGCCAAGTATTGGGCACCTGGTTATATCTATACATAGTTCACAGAGCAGTATTGCGCCTTATGTTCTTGTTCCCTGCTAGAGGGACTGGACGGTGACATTTGAGAAGTCCCACCAGGGTGGAGCTTGAGTGTGTGTATTTGCCTTCTTTAGCACGATGGTGAAGGACGTTTACTCAGGGTCTGAACAGTAGAGGACCCGTGGGTTTCACAGGAAAGAACGGTTCCAGGTGATCTTAGAGGGAATACAGATCACACCGTATGATTTAAGGTGAAAAAAAATGATGGTGTGGTATATTTGACAAACTGCCATCTTTTAGACTCTTAAGGTCTATCTGCTTTAAGATGTGAGGTTGATGGGCTTTTGGAAGGGACGATATCATTCATATTTCAGTAGGACCTCTTAGGTTGTCAGATGGTGAAAATACTAAGAAAGCTGGTAGTTTATAAGGCTCACTGAATAACTTTTTCTATGCTCTTGGTGTGCATTTGCACAAGTAGACTGGCGGGGGTACTGATCACAGTCTTCAAATGAGCAAGTGATCTGAGACTTCCCGCAATAGGTGGGACTGGAGGGCATTCGAGCTCAGGGTTGGGAGTTGAAGGAGGCTTACAGATGATGGTTAGGTAACACGCCAAAAGTTGAAACAGTTCCTAAATGTAAGAGTAGTCAGTAGACTTGGTGCTACATTGTATCCCGAGTGTGGAAGAGCTTCATATACAGTTTGTGATTCTAACGACCCTGGCTGTAGGTGACTCTCTTTTTTTGTGTAGGTGTATCTGTTTTTTGTGACACCTTTTACTAGGATAAACTTTACACAACAGGAAGTTTGCTCACAGTATCTAAAATTTGTTTTTAGTTACCTCTAGAATTGGCCATTTTGTAGGTATTATCTTGATGCTGCTTTTGGTCTGACCCCGGGAAATCTTGATTCTAGTGAAAGTGAGGAGGGATTGGGCTAACTTGGGCAGCTGGCTTTTTATTTCCAATTACAGTGGCTAGTCTGATTTTTCTCCCAAACTGTGATTAAGGATGGAAGTGCTCTTATACTTGTGTTAAGCATTAGTGGTCATCCATAGTAGAGACTGAGAAAGGTTTGGAGAGGTGTTACACTAACAGATTCATCACTTTGATCTATCCCAGTTCCAAGGGTGTGAGAGGTTCTCATTTTTAACCTTTGTTAGTTCAGAAGCTCCTTTGACACTTGTGAGAATTCAGGAATCTCCCTGGTGGATGTTGGTATTGGGTGGAACTCTGTCCCAGAGTTTGGGGGACAGACCTCAGCTTGTTCTGGTCTCAGGGAAACTTGCTGGAGAGTTAATCACAGAGAAACTTAGGTGCTAACCAGTCATGTGACAAAGAGATGGCACAGGGCAGGGTTGAGCAGCGGGTGTCCAGGGATTACTTGGTTTTCCAGGGGGGATGTTGCGTGGGGAGGGCAACAGCAGGTAATCCACAGTGAGTGAAGCTAGATTGCTGGGATGGAGAGGAGGAGCCTGGGAGCTCTGAGGTGTTTGCTTACTGCTGCAGCTTGGCCTTGTTTGAGGTCCAGCCTTTCCTATTAAGGTGTGAGTCTTACCTGACAAGAAGAGTTACTGGTTCATTTCATTCAGTCATTCACAGGTATCAACTCTCACCTGACACCAGCACAGGGTAAAGACCAAACCTGGCTCTCCTGCACTGCAGGCAGATTCTCTACCCTCTTCTGGTATGAGGTGGGAGTTGACACCTGTGAGTGCCTGAGTGGAATGAACCAGTAAACTTTTTGTGATAAGACTCACACCTTAGTGGGAGTTTGATCCCTGGGTCAGGAAGATCCCCTGGAGTAGGAATGGCAACCCATTCCAGCTTATTCTTACCTGGAGAATGCTGTGGACAGGGGCCTGGCAGAGTTGGACACGACTGAGTGACTAACACATCATATTAGAAACTAAGGCCCTTAAATGCTTGCCTCATGCCATAGAGACAAGGGCCCCTTGGCCATTGAGGTGCCCACTGGCATACAGTTGTGTTTTTTTTTTTAAACAAACTTTGATTTGGCTGATTCTGATTGTTAATTCTTTTGGCCAGATGAAAACCGTTTATCAATTTTCAGTAGTTTGACACATTCCTGTTGCTGAAGGCTGCAAGTTTATCAGTTTTATTTTTGTCTTCATATCCAGTAAGGTTTTTCCTGTATTGATGGCCCTACTCACTATTAAAGGATGTAGGTGGGTTAATAATAGTAAGTAAAATATGTTTTCAAAGTAATACAGGTTGAGTTATTGTCAGATGTTTATTTTCTAATATAAGTGCAAGAAGACATGAAGTGTCCAAACTGGTAGATAATTCCAAACTCACTTTTGTTTACCTTTGGATATGTTTTATAATAATATTTGATTATTATGTTCAGTTTTTAAATTGTATAATTTATCATTTGACATTATGAGTATGGAACAGAATGATACATTTGTATATTGTGAAATGATCTCCACAGTAACATCAGATCATCTTCCCATTTTTTAATCAAAGTGTTTTTTTTTTTTTTTTTGCTGTTGTATTATTTCATTATATATTTTGGGTATTAACCCCTTATTAGATATGTGATTTATAAATATTTTCTCCCATTCCGTAGGTGGTTTTTCTTTTTGTTAGGCTCTGCAGAAGCTTTTTAGTTGGATGTGGTCCAACTTGTTGATTTTTCCTTTTGTTACCTTTAGGTTAGAATCAGATCCAAAAAATCATCTCCGAGACTGAGGTCAAGGAGGTTACTGCCTGTGCTTTCTAGGAGTTTCATGGTGTCAGGTCTCACATTCACGTGTTTAACCCGCTTTGAGTCTGTCTTTTCCCCCTGCTGGAGAGCTTAAGGGATCTCCATTCCCAGTTGTTGTTTAGTCGCTAAGTCGTGTCCAACTCCCAGTGGACCCCGTGGACCATAGCCCGCCAGGCTCCTCTGTCCATGGGATTTCCACGGCAGGAATGATAGAGTACGCTGCCGTTTCCTTCTCCCTGGGCTCTCCCCCGCCCCCCGGCCAGGGATTCCCTGTGTTGCAGGCATATTCTTTACCACTGAGCCGGGGCCACTGCAGTGAAATCACCAGTTTCCGAGTTCTCACTGCTGGACCTTCTGGGAATTCATGATTTTGAGTTAACTTTTGCACAGGATAAGATAGGGGTTCAGCCTTGTTCTTGCATGTGGCTGTCCAGTTTTCCAGACACCATTATTGAGAGACTTCCCCACTGTATATTCCCAGCTCCTTTGTTGTAAATTGATTGACTGTTTGTATATGTGGGTTTATTTCTGGTCACCATTCTGTTCCCTTGATCTGTTTTGATGCCAGTAGTGTCGTACTGTTTTGATTACTATAACTAATGTATACAACTTTGTGGGGTTTTTCTTCTCCTGTTTATTTTTTGTTTTTGTCTTTTTTACAACTTTGTTTTTCCTCAAGATTGGCTTTAGCTATTCAGGGTCTTTTCTGGTTCCATAAAGATTTTAGGATTGCTAGTTCTTTTCCTGTGAAAAATGGCATTGGGATTATTATAGGGATTGCCTCCAGTCTGTATGTTGCTATAGGTAGTGTGGGCGTTTTCTAGCTGCTGCCCCAGTCCATGAGCACTGAATTTCTTTGCGTCTGCGTCTTTAGTTTCTTTGATGGTGTTTTGCAGTTCTCATTGTGCAGGCTTTTGACGAAGATTTCTATGCACTTGGAAATGAGAGACTGTGCTTGACTTGCGTTCAGTGTGTGTTCAGGGCAGATTGGTGCCTGGGTGTTGGAAAAGGCGTGGTATGTTTCTCCACTCAGATTCTCCTTGGCTGCGAGTCTGCTAGGAAGGCTGTCACAGAGTCAGCCAGCTTTCCTTCAGGCTTTGTCTGGGGGCGGGGGGTGTGGGTGGTAATGGTGCTTTTAGGTGCTAATAAATGATAACCCTCTGTGATGATAACTGGCCCCGGGAGCGCAGCCGGCAGCGACCCCGGAGCTCTCTTGAGTGGCGCTTGGACGCCCACAGGCAAGGCCCCTTGAAGCTTGAGTTGCCGGGGGCCAGGGAGAAGCTGGCGCCCGCTAGCTCACGTTGCCAGGCACTGAGGGCACCCTCAGCGTTGTCTCAGTAGAGACTGGATGGCAAGCACTCCGCTGGGACGCGTGCCGCGTCTCTTCCGGCCCGGCAGATGGCGCTGACGCTGCTCCGGTGCGAGATGCGGGAGGTGGCTTGCGCGCGTTTGAGTGGTAGGGCGGCTTGGGCTCCAGCATGTTAGCGCGTGGCCCCTGTGCTGTGTTCCGGGAGGACTAGTGGAGGGGCCGCAGCGTGTAGACTGCGCTCTCCTAAGCGCCCTGGAGGGCGCTCCCTCGTTCAGGCGAGTTGTGGGGCGTCGTCTGCCCAGGGTGGTGAGGATCCCGGCAGTCACGGCGGCTTGTGCAGCAGCGCCTTGAGTCCTGTATCAGAACCTTCCTTCCTGCTGGGCCTCAGCGCCGTGGTGCGGAGGTGCCGGGTTTGAACCAGAAGGCTGAGGCAGGCTTCTGTGCCCCCTCACCAGGTAATGCCCTGTTGCGGCGGCTCGTCCGTATCGGGGTGCTGGACGAGGGCAAGATGAAGCTGGATTACATCCTGGGCCTGAAGATTGAGGATTTCTTGGAGAGACGTCTGCAGACCCAGGTCTTCAAGCTGGGCCTGGCCAAGTCCATCCACCATGCCCGCGTGCTCATCCGCCAGCGTCACATCAGGTACCCCCTTGGGGCTCCCCACCCTGCCCCCTGAAGGGACGCCCTCACTGAGCACCAAACCGCCCCCCCCCCCCCCGCCCCTGTCTTCTGTGCAGCCCTAGGAGGTGGTGAAGGTGTGAGCTCACCTCAAGGGGACAGGTTGGTCCCTACAGACAGCTCATGGGGCACTGGGGCAGCCTCACCCCCAGAGCCCTGCGCAAGGGTCACTGCGGCTGGGGCCGTACACCTTGCGAAGGCTCCAGCAGGCGTGCCGGGAGCTGGACAGGTAACAGCTCTTGGAGTCCCGTCAGAGCCATCCCTGGAGCTCAGCTGACTTGGGTGGGCTGGGCCCGTGTGGTCACACAGTGCGCGCTCCTGGCAGCTGCTGTGGTCAGGAGCAGGGGCCAGGTGGGTCTGGGTGCTCAGTTTAGCCTATGGAGACAGGGCCCCGGTCACGGGGCCTGTGGAGTGAGCGGGCTGCTAGCCTCCCAGCAGCCCCCGTGACACACGGGCAGGAGCCTCTCATGCTGCTTGTCTGAAACCGTGGGGTGCGGCTTCAGAGACAGCGAGAGGGGCCCTGATGGAGACTAGAGCTCGGGGAGGGGCACGCAGCTCGGTGCCAGCGCGCTGCCAGCCCCGCATTCATTCTGGGCCTGAGTTCCCCCGCCCTCCATGAGAGGTGAGCAAGCGTCCAGGACACGGGCGCGCTGCCGCGGCCCGGCCCTCACCCGCCGCCCCCCCCCCAGGGTCCGCAAGCAGGTGGTGAACATCCCGTCCTTCATCGTGCGCCTGGACTCCCAGAAGCACATCGACTTCTCCCTGCGCTCCCCGTACGGCGGGGGCCGCCCGGGCCGCGTGAAGAGGAAGAACGCCAAGAAGGGCCAGGGCGGGGCCGGGGCCGGCGACGACGAGGAGGAGGACTGAGCCCGGGCAGGGCCCAGGGCCGGCGCCGAGGCCCGTGCGCCTCAGATAATAAAGCAGGATACCCACACGGTGGAACTGGTCTTTACTGCTGTGTCTCCTTCCCCGCTCTGACACACACCCTTCTGTAGCGGCAGTGGGGGCTGCCGGGTGAGCTTTGTTCCCGTCCGTGGAGCTGCTGCTGGATGGTGGTCCTTGTTCCCCTTAGGCCTGGCTTTACTGTATCCTGACAGGCAGGTCTACACATCACTCCACCACCCTTCCAGGGGACCCACAGTACGGGCCAAGACAAAACTGGAGGGAGGTTCTCGGCCAGGACCTGCCTTGCACTGCTGTGCTGCGGCTTCACGCTCAATCCCTGGTGGAGGAACTAAGCCGGTGCTTCCCAGTGAACACCCAGCAGCCAAAGACAGTTCCCAGTGAGGGGTCATCTCCCAGGCGGGAAGGGGGAACTCTGCTGCCACCCCATCCCCCCCGTGGTTAGGGGTTCTGAAGACTTCATGGTCAGGAGGGAGGCAGGCTTCCGTTTTCTCTGTTGAGCTGCCTGGGGCAGGAAGGGGCTTGTTCTCAGGAAATGAGAAATAGGGGATTGAGCAACCCCAGCAGCTGCAGGCATGGGGCACCCAAGTCCTGCTCTGGGGGCTTGGGGCTCTGCTGCCAGTTCAGCGGCCATTCTCCGGCTTACAGCTCAGGATTTGCCAAGTGCAGGAGCGTGCTCGCAGCCTAGCCTACCTTCAGGAGGTCCCAGAGCTGCTGGTGTCAGGACTCCAGGCTGGCTGGGGTTGAACTGAGTGTCCGTGGGGGCAGCTCCTGGGGTCCCTGGAGGTGCGGTGTGGGTCGTCCTGGGCTAGTGCAAGGCGAGAGCAGCATACACGCTGGGCTCTGCTGGGCGCGCTCCTGACTGTGGGTTGGAGGGCGCAGTCCCCCCCTGTCTGACAGCTGAGTGGTCCAGTTCGGCATAGGTCACGTCCTGGGGGGCTTCAGGTGTGGCAGCCTTTGCGGGGTGTAGAGAGAGGTCAGGTGTGAGATGGGGAAAGCCTGGGGGCCTGGGAGGTAAGGATGCACTCCTTTAGAGAGGGGTGAAGGCTGGTCTCTGAACCCTGCCCTCCTTCAGTTCCTGTAGTTTCGCCCCTCAGGAAGGAGGGAAGTGAAGCAAGTTGAAGTCTGTGACGGATCACTTAAGTTTGATGCTGGGGGACGACGGGGCTGGAGATGGGAATTGGGTGTGGCTGTTCTCACTGAGGGACAGTCGGGCCCCACTGTGCCCTTCAGGAGAGCTAGGGGGTCACCAGGGCGGCCACGGGATCTGGTCCTCGCTGCAGCGAACAGATGAGGTTCACCCACCTGGGGACAGATGGCTGAGGGCTGAGCAAGGATCTCAGAATCCTCTGGATGTTAGAAGCTTGCCACCAGCCCCCCTCCCCGCCACCAACGTGGCCCTGTCCAGGCCCAGGGCTTGCATGTAGTAGACTGTAGTACAGACTCTGCCAGCTCAAACTGAGCATTCAGCAGCGTGCTGGGCGGAGGAGCCCGGGTGTGGGGCGCGGCAGCCCAGGAGCAGGTGCTCGTGGGGGGTGCCGCCTGGCCTTGGGGTCAGTGTCCTCTGCCCTCCGTGTGTGAGTGAGGAGACGGGGGTCTCACCTGACTGTCCCGCACTCTGCCATGCTCTGGCCGTGCGTCTTCCATGACGGCACCTGGTGGGGACAGGACAAGGGGGCCCAGCTCCTGCTCAGACCCCCTCACACCTCCCACAGCAAATGTCCAGAGCAGCTCGGTGACAGGAGCCTCCGCCACCCAGTGTCAGACTCAAGCTCCCTCCTCCCAAGCCCAGAACCACTGCCACCCGATCCCAGGCCCCCAGGACAGTGCCCCCCTTCCCCTTACAGTACAAGCTCTCCTCCGGGGCGTCAGCAGCTGGGCTGGAGCTGGGGAGGAGAGGGCAGTGTTGGGGTGGAGGGAGCCCTGGGCAGGCGGTGGGGTGCAAGTCTGGGGGAGAGGTCGGGCTGAGCAGTGTTGGGGCGGTGGGGGAGCCCTGGGCAGGCCGTGGGACGCGAGTCTGGGAGAGGTCTCACCTCTTCTGCTTGCCTCTGTCCTCAAGCACTGATGCTGCGGCCGCTGCAGGAAGACAGGAGTCAGCCTCCAGACCTCCCTGCCCCTCGCCACCCCCCATCCCCAGAGCCCTTCTCTAGGGTTATAGGGAGATCTGCAAGGGTCTCCAGGCTGGAAAAATGATCATGCCTTCCCTCCTCCACTAAGAATTCAAGAGAAGGGCTTCCCTGGTGGTTCAGTGGTAACGAATCCGCTAGCCAACGCAGGGGATGGGTTTGATCCCTGGTCTGAGGGGATTCCACATTCCATGGAGCAATTAGGCCAGAACTACTAGGCTTGTGCCCTGGAGCCTGGGAGTGCGGCTGCTGAAACCCGAGAGCCCCGGAGCCCAGGAGCCCAGGAGCTGGGAGCTGCAACCAGAGAAAGCCCATGCACAGCAACCAGGACCCAGAGCAGCCAATAAACAGAATGCGAAAATTATTTTAGAAAATGCGAGAGCTCTAAGCCATAAAATGCAAAACTTGCATGTATTCTCAAGCAGCGTGTGAGTCTGGAAACATCAAAGGATGCTCTAGAATGCTCACGGGTGCACTCACGTCTAGTCTCCAGATTTCTCTCACCCGGAGATGCCAGAGCAGCTTTAACCGGACCCCACCCCTTTCTTAGGTTTCCCTTGGGCTGGCGCCCTAAGCCCGCCGCCGCCAGGGGTCCGAGTCACCCCGTTCCCTACTCACCTGACTTCCTGCGTCTGTCCTGACCCCGGTGTCGGAGGAAGAGGAAGAGGAGGACGAGGAGCAGCAGGACGAAGGTCACCGAGACCCCGATGAGGACACTCAGGTACCACGTGAGGCCTGGGGCACCAGAGACACCCGAGTGAGCCAGGGGTGCCGCTTAACCGGGCACCTGCTGTGTGAGCACGTCTGTGCGTCCATCTCCAGCCCATCCCACCCGTTTACAGACAAGGAGCCTGAGGCCTGGAGGGGGAGATCACGGGCCCCCAAGTCGCCCAGCCTGGAGGGGGCGGAGCTGGGACTGGAACCCAGGACTGTGGGTTCCCTCATATTTTTTAGAATTAGGTTTTTTCATGCTTTCACTTCCAGGCAGAACACCAGTTGACAGACGGGTGCATCGAGCCCAGCTCTCTGCCAGCCCAGCTGGATCCGTCTCCCACCCTGCAGAGGCCTGGCTCCCCGTCCGCCCGCCCTCAGTGGGGCGGGCTCTGGCCTTCCTGAGGCCCAAGCAGGCCCTGTGCTGCGGGCTGTCCTGCTGAGGAAGGAGGTGGGAGGGCCCCTGCGCGGAGGGTGGGCCTCGGGACCTGGGAGGAGCACGGCTGGCCCAAGGTCCCAAGGTTGGAAGTAGCGGAGCCATGCGACTCCCACGCCTGGCTCTTTGCCTGGCACCAGGGCAGCTCCTTGCGGGGCTGGAGAGCTCAGACCCTGTCCCCTCCAGTGTTGCCACGTCCCCGTCCTTGCTGTCGAGGCTGATGCCAGTGAGAAGGGGCTGTCCTGAGGCCAGTAACTCGGGAAGTGACAGAGCTGACCCACCCCCACTGCCCCGCGGAGACCCTGACTCACCGGAGCCTGATTCCGAGGCAGGGAGGAGCTGATTCCCGGGGCTTCCTAAGGGTCAGGGTGGAGATGAGCGGCGGCCTGCTTCCCCTTGTCAGCCCTGCTGCCCTCCCCCAGCTGGGCCCCAGCATCCCTCTCTGCATGACCCCCACCCTTCATCCACGTCTCATTCCCGGGAGCCCCGCGGTCCCCCGGGACACCAGCTGAGCCAGGGCCTGTCTGCTCGCTCCCTTGGGGGCTGCGGGCTCTGCCAGCCCCTCTCCTGTGCTGCTCTCTGGGCGAGGGGCCACGAGGACTGGAGACCAGAGGAGGGTGGGGACCGGGGGCTCTGGCCTTGAGCCCTGTGGTCGGCCCCGGGGCCTGTGTGGCTCTGCTCCATCACCAGGAGCGGGTCTGGACGCCCGGGATGAGGGCGAGGACGGGCAGGGAACGGGGGCCTCTGGCTCTTTCTGGCCTGTTCAGAGTTGATCCCCGCCTTCTGTGACCCCCCACCCCACTCAGCCCAGAGCTCCCCTGGGGCAGGACCCTGGCCTGACCTGGAGGACGCGGAGGACCAGGGCTGGGCCTCACCTGAGACCAGGAGCTCCAGGGGGTGGCTGGGGAGCGACAGCAGGTAGGGGGCGGTGCTGTGTGAGCTGTAGCACCTGTAGGTCCCACTGTGGGCTGAGGTCACAGCACGCAGGGTGAAGTTGGCCTGAACGGGTGGAGCCGGGTCCTGCAGACGAAGGTGCTGGGGAGCAGTGAGCGACCCCTCCTTGGACAGATGGAAGGTGTCTGCCTGGACCTCAGAGCGACACTGCAGGGTCACGTTCTCTCCCTGGGGCACTGAGGCCCCTGGGTGGGCGGAGAGGGAGGGTTTCCTGTGCATTCCTGGGGGGAGCACAGGGGTGATGAGTAGAGAGCCCCTCCCCACACCCTGGACCCTGAGCAGGGGGCCTCCCTGTGAGCCCTCCCAGCTCCTCTCGGCCCGTCTGTGTGTGTCTCCTTAATCTCCATGCCTCTCACTCCTGTTTTCACGTTCCTCCCCCAGACCCCTGCCCCACCTGGGCCTCTGCTCCAGGACCCTCTCCCCGGACCCATCACCACCAGGGCCGACCCTGGTCCAGCGCCCTGAGCAGACAGTCAGGACCTGGGCCAGGACAGGGGCGCCTCACCCGCGATCAGGACGTCCAGGGGGGCGCTGGGGGCCGACCACACGTAGGAGAGGTTGTGTCCACTGTAGCATCTGTACCGGCCCCCGTGGGCACTGCTCACGCGGCCCAGGGGGAAGTCGGGGCTCTGCTGCCCTTCTAGACGGAGGGGAGGGCTGAGCCCCTCGTCCTTGGTCAGAGCGAAGCTGCCAGAGCCGGCCTCTGAGCGACACTGGAGGGTCAGGTTGTCTCCGGGGAGCACGAGCGAGCCGGGCTGGGCGGAGAGGGAGGGGGCCCTGGACAGGCCTGCACATGGGGCACAGAGGCACGCGGCTGCACGCCCGCCCTGCTCCCGGGGCTGCAGAGAGAGCTCGCCCTGCTCCCTCCCGAGGCTCCCACCTGCGTCCTGCCCCAGGAGCCCAGTGTCCCTGCCCCCGTCTCCCCCAGGGCTCCTGGTCACAGGCTTAGGTCAGGGGTCTGTCTAGGAAATAGAGGGGCTTGGGGCCTCACCTGTGACCTGGAGATGCAGAGGGTCACTGGGGAGCGACCACAGATAGGGCTGGGAGTTGGGAGCATCATAGCATCTGTAGGTCCCCCCGTGGGAGGCGGTCACGGGGCCCACAAAGAACACAGCCTGTTCCCGCCCCTGGTTCCCATAGTTCCTCAATGTTCTGTATCGGAGCAGCTCAGCGCCTCCCTCCTTCAGCAGGTGCAGCGTGCCCCCTGCATACTGTGAACTGCACGTGAGGGACACGCTGCCTCCTGCGGCCACCACAGGGCTGGGCTGGGCAGACAGGAAGGGCGCCTTGTACACTCCTGGGGGTGAGGGGCTGTGTTAAAGGGGGACCTCCAGCCCAGTGACCCCAGGTGTGAGCTGGGAGGGCAGGGCCTCCTGAGCCCACACCCTGCTCCTCTGCCCGTGAGGAGGCTCCCACGGTGGGAGGGACCCAGAGGGACCTGCCCCACCCTCTTACCTGTCACCACCAGGGGCAGGGGGTCACTCGTCACTGACCAGCCGTGCCTGGCGTGATAGGCACACTGATACTGCCCGGCTGCACTTGAGCTCAAGGATGCAAAGTGGAACCTGGCCTTGTTCCTGGAGCCCTGTGGGGCGTAAGCGTCCCAGTATACAGAGCTCCTCTCCTTATACAGACGGTAGACATCCGCCAGCGGAGACCCCTGACACCAGATGGTCACCGGGCTCCCCTGGGCGACCATGGTGCCTGGGTCAGCCCGGATGGAGGGTTTGGGGAGAACCTCTGGAAAGGAATCAGACCCGAAGAGTCAGGGCGCCTTCTCCCCCAGGTTCCCCAGCTGTCACCCAGGCCCCTCCCTGATAGGCCACCAGCAGCCCCGGCCCGCTGTGCTCCCCAGGGACCAGGGGTGGTGGGTGGAAGCAGGAGGTCTGGGGGCTCACCTGGTTGTCCCTGGTCCCACGGGCTCCAGCACAGCCCTGGAAGAGAGTTCCCTGTGAGCGCCCAGCCCCACCACACCTCCTGGACACTCCAGGTCTGCTCTGCGCCCTGAGGGCTGGGGTCAGATCCGGGCTGAGGACAGTCCCCTCTCCCCCAAGAAAGTGTGTCCCCACTGAGCCTCCCACGTCCTGGGGCCTCTCAGTGACCAGATGTGGGAGGAGAGGGGTTCCCACCCCTCCCTTCCCTGAAGCTCACCGAGGCAGAGAAGGGCGGTGAAGGTCAGGGTCGTGGCGCTGCCTCTCATGGTCCCCAGCAGAGCAGGTGACTTCAGAGACCTCAGAGCCCGCAGGACGGACAGACGCACTGGGCGTGGAGGTCCAGGCTCGGTGGGGCGCGTCTCGGGTTCCTCCTGAGCCTCGCTCCACTCTCCCTGAAGGGTGGGGCTGAGGCAACCGTGGTCTCTGGGGGCCTTTCTGACCAGATCAGACTGACCGACAGCCCCCCGCCTCCCCGCCGCGACTCTACCTGCCTGTTCCGGCTCCTCCTTGTGCCAAGTCTGATCCGGAGTGTGACCTCACGTCGCAGAGTCCAAGGCTGCAAGAAGCCGGGCAGGCCCCGGAGCCATCTGAGTGCCTGTCCCGGTTCCTACTCTGCCTGCCGCAGGGGCTGTGTGATCTTGGGCAAGTAGCTTCCCTTTCCTGAGCTTCTGCAAACGCTCTCCCTTTCTTCCGTCAGCTAGTCCAGTTCATCCGTATTTGTTGGGCAATGACCGTGTTCTGACATGGCGACAGAGCCTGGAGTTTCCTTGGTGACGCCATCAAATTCCTTCCTGGACTTGTGGGGCTCAGATGAATAAAAACAGGCAGGACAAACATCTACACGGCAGACAATTCAGCTGACTCTTGTGAGACTGTTAGAGTTGGAAGAAAACGGAACCATGAGTGTCTTTAACAGATAGAAGTCATGAAGCCTGGGTCCTGGCTGGGAGGAACACGCAGGAGCTGCTAGCTCAGGGGCGGCGGCGGTGGAGGTGGCGGCACCCCAGCCAGACAGACCTTGACCTACTCTCAGAATTGAGAGCAAGGAGGGCGAAGGCAGGGGCGTTGCCACACTGGGTCTTAAGCGCCATGTAAGCGTTTGGGGTTTTATCTTTAAAGCAGTGGGAAGGTTTTCAGCAGCAGACAGCATGAACTGATTCCTAGTTTAGCAAGATTACCGCCATGTGGAGAGTGTGACGCAGGAGGGCTCTATTGATAATGAACCCCATTCACAGTGAAACGCCAGCTTGATCTGGCTCCCGGATGGCGTGCTGTCCAGTGTTTTAAGTCATTCATGTGGATAAACCTTACGTGAACCTATAACTCGAAATATATTTACACTGGGCTTCCCTGGTAGCTCAGACGGTAAAGTCTGCCTGTAGTAAGGGAGACCCAGGTTCGACCCCTGGGTCATGAAGATCCCCTGGAGAAGGAAATGGCAACCCACTCCAGTATTCTTGCCTGGAAAATCCCTTGGACAGAGGAACCTGGCGGGCCACAGTCCATGGGGTTGCAGAGTCGGACACGACTGAGCGACTTCACATATTTTATGCTGGAATGGGAAAGGAAGGCTTCTTGGTCCGGCAGGTTGGAAGGGACTGGGCCCTGTTCAGACTGGCTGAGGGGACGGTCTGTGGAGGCACAGAGCTGCTAAGTAGGTCTGTGTACGTGGGTGCTGGGGGCTATGTGGTTAAGTGTGATGAGTCTGGTCTAGGAGGGAGAGCTGTTTAGTGGGGCTGACCCGCCACAGCCTGGAATACAGGGCGGTGCACCTGGACCACATTTTTGAAGGTGGAAACTGTTGAAAGGATTTTGAACGGGGCGGGCTCAGACCTGAAACGGTGGCGGGAAGAGTCCTTTGGGAGGTGGTGAGACGTGAACGGGAGTAAGGGGCGGGGCCTGGACTGGAGGACCAGGAAGGAGGCTGATGGCAACACAGACGGGATGTCTGGGGATGGGTCAGGGACCTCGTTCAGAAGGGCCCCAGGGGCACAGTGGTGTGGGCCTGGTGGTTGGGTGGGAAGTGCGGGAGGCCGGGGAACTGCAGGTGCTTCCACCGTCTGCCTTGGTTGCCTGGAGGAGCCAGTGGGGCCATCGCACGTAGGATGACCCCAGGAGAGAGGCGCATGGGAGCCGCTTGGGGTACTGACCCCCACTCTTCAGCATGAGGCACAGCCCTCCTTCCTGGCCTGGGATCGTGCGTTCGCTTTTCCTCTGCACTGAAGTCTTACTTGTTTCTACAATTTAGCACCATCTTTTCTCGTTGCCCGTCTTCTAAACCTCTGAGTCATCGCTGCCTCCTCAGTGCCCCTTCTCACCCTGAGCAGAACCTTTCATCTCATTCTGTGAATTCTTTCTCTAGGCAAACGGTAAGAACACAGGCCGGAGGCAAAAAAAAAGGTTTTTAAAAATGAACACAGGCCCAGGATCTCTGAGACAGTCATTGATCGCCCAGCAAAAGGAGGAGGATATCAATGAAGAAAAATAATTTTGAGGAAGTAAATATTGACCATTTTACAGATTTGATGAAAGCCATAAATTTACACGTCCAACATGCTCATCAGATAACCTTCAAAAATGATGCCCAAACATCACAATTACATTCAAATCAGTGGGGAAAAAATTTTAAAACCATGTCCACATACATCAGAGTCAAAACGGAATCAGTGGGAAAAAATGGAAAGCATCCAGATAAGAGGGCCAGGTTACATACAGAGGAAAAATGGTTTGAATGGTTTCAGATTTCATGTCAGAAGCCACTATGGTATAAGACTGATCGTCCTGAGAGACGGGCAGAGCCAGCGTGGAGTTCTGGGTATATTCTTCAGGAATGAAAGCAAAGCACTCATTCTGAGAGGAAGAACACTTGAGAGGATGTGTTGCCTGCAGACCTTTAAAGGGATGAGAAGGCGAGTTCCTCAGGCAGAAAGGAAATAATTCTCGAGGGAAACTTGGAAATTCAGCAGTAAAGGAAGAATAAAAAGTGGTGAGTATCTAGGTAAATGGAATAGCATATTTTTCTCATCTCCTGTATATGTGACTGTTGAAAGCAAAAACAATGTTTGGCGGGGTTTTTAATATATGTATAATAGATGAATACATATAACATCTATACCATGATGGAGGGTGAAAGGACCCGTGTGATGAGGTTTCCATGTTTCTCTGGAGGAGATAAAATACTCACTGTGTGGACTCTGTGGAATTAGGTGCATATATTATAACGCCCACAGTTGCCACTAAAAACACGTGAAGATTTACAGTGAGAATGCTAACAGATACAACAGAGTATTAAAAAACAAATTCCAAAAAGCCGAAAGAAGACAGGAGAGGGAAACCTGAAGAGCAAACACTAGAGGGGGCAAAAGGCAAATAAGAAAAGGTTAAACCTGAACAGTATGAAAAGGCAAAAAGATAGGACACAGAAAGATCAACTCCCCAGGCTGGTAGGTGCTCAACATGCTACTGGAGATCAGTGGAGAAATAACTCCAGAAAGAATGAATAGATGGAGCCAAAGCAAAAACAACACCCACTTGTGGATGAGACTGGTGATGGAAGCAAAGTCCGTCACTGTAAAAAGCAATATTGCATAGGAACCTGGAATGTTAGGTCCGTGAATCAAGGCAAATTGGAAGTGGTCAAACAGGAGATGGCAAGAGTGAACGTCGACATTTTAGGAATCAACGAACTAAAATGGATTATTGGACTGGGTGAGTTTAACTCAGATGACCATTATGTCTACTATTGTAGGCAAGAATCTCTTAGAAGAAATGGAGTAGCCATCATAGTCAACAAGAGTCCGAAATGCAGTACTTGGATGCAATCTCAAAAACGACAGAATGATCTCTGTTCGTTTCCAAGGCAAACCATTCAATATCACAGTAATCCAAGTCTATACCCCAACCAATAATGCTTAAGAAGCTGAACGGTTCTGTGAAGACCTACAAGAACTTCTAGAACTAACACCCCAAAAAAGATGTCCTTTTCATTATAGGGGACTGGAATGCAAAAGCAGGATGTCAAGAAACACCTGGAGTAACAGGCGAATTTGGCCTTGGAGTACAGAATGAAGCAGGGCAAAGGCTAATAGAGTTTTGCCAAGAGAACACACTGGTCATAGCAAACACCCTCTTCCACTAGCACAAGAGAAGACTACACGTGGACCTCACCAGATGGCCAACACCCAAATCAGATATCAGAATGATATCAATGATTTGCAGCCAAAGATGGAGAAGCTCTATACAGTCAGCAAAAACAAGACCGGGAGCTGACTGTGGCTCAGATCATGAACTCCTTATGGCCAAATTCAGACTCAAATTGGAGAAAGTGGGGAAAACCACTAGACCATTCAGGTATGACCTAAATAAAATCCCTTACAATTATACAGTGGAAGTGAGAAATAGATTTAAGGGACTAGATCTGATAGAGTGCCTGATGAACTATGGACTGAGGTTCATGACATTGTACAGGAGACAGGGATCAAGACCATCCTCAAGAAAAAGAAACACAATAAAGCAAAATGGCTGTCTGAGGAGGCCTTACAAATAGCTGTGAAAAGAAGAGAAGCAAAAAACAAAGGAGAAAAGGAAAGATATACCCATTTGAATGCAGAGTTCCAAAGAATAGCAAAGAGAGATAAGAAAGTCGTCCTCAGCAATCAGTGCAAAGAGAGGAAAACAACAGAATGGGAAAGACTAGAGATCTCTTCAAGAAAATTAGAGATACTAAGGGAACATTTCATGCAAAGATGGGCTTGATAAAGGACAGAAATAGTAGGGACCTAACAGAAGCAGAAGATATTGAGAAGAGGTGGCAAGAATACACGGAAGAACTGTACAAAAAAGATCTTCACGACCCAGATAATCACGATGGTGTGATCACTCACCTAGAGCCAGACATCCTGGAATGTGAAGTCAAGTGGGTCTTAGGAAGCATCACCTTGAATAAAGCTAGTGGAGGTGATGGAATTCCAGTTGAGCTATTTCAAATCCTGAAAGATGGTGCTGTGAAAGTGCTGCACTCAATATGCCAGCAAATTTGGAAAACTCAGCAGTGCTGAGCAGAGCTTCAAAATACTGAAAGCAGAAACCGACAGAGATGAAAGAGATAGATGAGTCAACAGGTGTAGTCAGGGACCTTAATTCTCCTCTCTTGCTGGTGTAAATAGATGGCCAATCGGCAAGGATATAGAAAACCTTAACCATTGTATCAGCTGACTTGACCTAACTGGCACACAGAACACATTCAACCATATTGCAAATGCACTTTTTTTTTCAAGAGTACATGGAATATTGGCCAAGGTAGTCTTTATTCTTGGTTGTTAAACAGCTTAGCAGATTTAAAAGAATTGCTGCCACTCATGACTTGTCTTCCAACCTAACTGGGATTTAAGTTAAAATCTATCACCAGAAAGCTGTCTGGAAAATCTTTAACTCTTTGGAAATTAAACAACACACTTCTAAATAATCCAGAGCACAAAGAGGAGCTCAAGGAAAATTGGAAAAATATTTTGAACTGGAGGAAAGTGAAAGTACAGTAGCCTTGTGGGATGCCGGTGAGGCAGTGTTCAGAAGGCAAATGAGACCAGCAAGTGTTCATATTTTAAAAAAGAATGGTTTCTAATCATGAACCTAACTTTGCATTTTAAGACACCAGAAAAAAGAGCAACTCGCCTCAAAGTAAGCATAATAAATAACAAAGGATTCCCTGGTGGTCCAGTGGTTAAGAACCCACCTGCTTAAGCAGGGGACACAGGTTCGATCCCTGGTCCAGGAAGACCCCACACGCCGCAGGGCAACTGAGCCTGTGCACCCTGGCGCCCCTGCTCCGCAACAAGAGGAGCCACCGTGAGGAGAAGCCGTTGCCCCAGAAGTGCAGGGCGGCCCTGCTCACGGTAGCTGGAGAAAGCCCGCAGGGCAGCGCAGACCCGGCACAGCCATGAAGAGAGAAATGATCCTGTAAACCAGGAAAGGGCAGAACTCCATGAATCTGAAAACAGAAGAGCCATAATAGGGATGAATGAAACCCAGGGCCAGTTCTTTAGAAAGGTCAGTGACACTGACAAGCCACTAGTCAGAGAAACCGTGGAAGAGAGAGGGAGGACACCATTTGCCAATATTTGTGGTGAACGACAGGTTATCAGTGGAGACCCCACTGACATACATAGGGTCATAAGAAGAAAGTAACAGACAGTTCTGTGCCCATGATCTCGGCAACTCTTGAGAGACACAGGCTGCCAAAACTCACTTGAGAAGAAATAGTCTCAATATTCCTTACAGAATATTAAAGAAATTGAATCTGTGGTGACTTTGCAACAAATAAGAAAGACTCCAGGGCAGAATGGGATCACTGCCATGCAGTACTAGATGTTCAGGGAAGAAACGACACAGTTTCATACACTCTCGTCCAGAAAACAGAAGGGAAAGAAAACGCTGGCAGCAAGTTTACGAGGTAAGCACTACTCCAGACTCAAGTCAGGAAAAGGAAAGAGAGTTGCAGACAGCACAGGTGAGGGAGACAGAGACAGAAATTCTCACCAAAATATTGATGAATGAAAGCCAAGCAAGTCTGAAAAGGATGGCACACCGCAACGAAGTGTGGTTCACCGTCAGACGCTAGGCTGGTTCAGTATTTGAAAACCAGTGAGGCTGGCATCACCGACTCGACGGACGTGAGTCTGAGTGAGCTCCGGGAGATGGTGATGGACAGGGAGGCCTGGCGTGCTGCGATTCATGGGGTCGCAAAGAGTCGGACACGACCGAGCGACTGAACTGAACTGAGCTGAAGGTTCATCCACCATGTTAATAGACTATCGAAGAGCACCCCTATCATTACATAAGTCTGGGCATCAGAACCATTTGATAAAATTAATAAAATGCTCAGCTACGTAGGAAGGGAAGGGGCCTCTCTAATCAGGTTGGGAGCGTCTGGGATCTGTGTTTGCTGGTGCTTAGTTGCTAAGTCGTGTCTGACTCTTTTGCGACTCCCTGGACTCTGGCCCACCAGGCTCCTCTGTCCATGGGATTCTCCAGGCAAGAACACGAGTGGGCTGCCACTTCCTGCTGCAGGGGATCTTCCCAACCCAGGGATGGAGCGTGTAGGTCTGGCATCTCCTGCATCGGCAGGCGTGTTCTTTACCACCGAGCCACCTGGGAAGCCGCAGGGGCCATTCTGTAAGTAGCCTCCGGCTCTCAGTTGCAGATGGTGGGTGTGATGGCGTGAGCCCATAGGGCTAAACCTCACCTCTGTCGCTGGGGCTCGCCAAGAGTCCATGCAGCCTCCACTACACGCGGATGTGGGGGTCCCGGGACTGAAGTTACTGCGGAGCCCCGCCTTGGGGCTCCACTCCGGTCCGCCAGCTTCTCAGTCACGTGAGAAGTCACTCGTTTTCCCAAGGATGACATATGCTGCTTCTGCAAGAAGAGGATGCCCACCCAGAAGCATGCCTCTCTCTCAGGGCTAGGTGTGGCACGGTGCAGTGGCCCGTGCTTACTACACGGAGTGTCTTGACAGCCTCTGAGAACAAGACCTCTGTTAACCTCCCTGCTTTGGGACGCTCTGGATTGCTGAATTTCTTTTTTCTTAAAAAGCAGAAAGAAAACGACAACTCCCACCTTTCGTAGTGTATACCAGGGTTACCAGAGTACTCGCCGCCCTCTGCCCAGCAGGTCCAGTTAACAAGACATCATCGACGCTGCGGACAGATGGGATCTTCTGCCCGACGTCAGGGAGCCGGGGGCCCCTTTGGACTGTGCTGCGAGGCGGGGAGGATTAATTTGCCTCCGGCAAAGCGTGGACGTGAACTGCAGTCCAGCCTAGGTGAACACGAACTGCTTCTTAGTTACCAGATCCACAGCTGCGTGAAAGTGAGCCAAGGCTGCCTAATTCTGTTTTGGGGGAAGTACCTATTGCACACAGCAGCTGCGACAGGAGCTGACGTGGGTGAAGTCTGAGACCTTCATGTGTCGGGTCTGCAGAGGCCAGGCTGGGTGCTGAGCAGGAGCGTGGTGCATCAGCCCCACTGCCCACCTAAGTCTTTGCGGGCGGCGCTGACTCCTGCCATTCCACCTGACTGCAGCGTTGCTTTTGATTGCCTGTGCGCTCTGGGATAGGACAGTTACATCGTTTCTCGTTCGAGCCAGTCAGCTTGCAGGATCTTTGTTCCCTGAGCAGGGAGTGAACTCACAACCTCGGGTGTGAAAGGACAGAGTCCTAACCTCTGGACTGCAGGGCAGTCCCCAAAGTTATGCTGTAGAGAGTACAGATTCTGCTCCCTGTCTTTAAAGTGAAACTATGTTTTGGAGACTGATAAAATGACTGGCTCAGCTTGCGCTCTCAAGGCTTAAAGACAACCTCTGTTTGGGAATATTCTGGAGCTCGTTTGGCTGTACTGTGAGGGTGTGGCTTCTCTGAGTGTGTCTGATTGTCCTGAGTGTTCCATGCGTCCTCTTTTCTTTTTAGTTCTTTGTTTATTTCTGGCTGTGGTGGGTCTTCCTTGCCACACGGGCTTTTCTGTAGCTGTGGTGCGCGGGGGCTCCCCTCTAGCTGCGGTGCCCAGGTTTCTCACCGCGGTGGCCTCTCTCGCTGAGAGCACAGGCTTTCGGGCACGCGCGCTTCAGTAGCTGTGGCCCCCCGGGCTCTCGGGCACGCGCGCTTCAGTAGCTGTGGCCCCCCAGGCTCTCAGGCGCAGGTTCCGTAGCTGTGTTCCCCTGGGCCCTGGGGCGCGGGCTCGGTAGCTGTGGCCCCCAGGGCTCTGGGGCGCGGGCTTGGTAGCTGTGGCCCCCCGGGCCCTGGGGCGCGGGCTCGGTAGCTGTGGCCCCCCGGGCCCTGGGGCGCGGGCTCGGTAGCTGTGTCCCCCCAGGCTCTCAGGCGCAGGCTTGGTAGCTGTCGCACAGGGCTTGGTTGTTCCGTGGCACGTGGGATCTTCCCAGACCAGGGACTGAACCTATGTCTCCTGTATCGGCAGGCGGATTCTTTACCAGTGAGCCACCAGGGAAACCCGCATGCGTTCTTTATACTGCATGGAATTCAAGCATCTCCCATCCCCGTACGGGCTCCAGGAGTTGGAACACAATGCTAATTCATCAACATTTCTTGAAGCATGAGTAGATAAACGCAAGAGGACACTATCACTGGGTGACGACGAGTGTGACTTGGTTTTGCCGCCGCAAAATGTGAGCCTAGTGCCCGTGGAGGAGAGGGAGCCGGGCGGGGCAGGCCCACTGTCCTCCCGCCCACGTTTCTGTTTCCCCATTATTCTTTCTGGTTTCCTGATGTCCCAAGATTCCTCCCTTTTCTGGAACCAGAACTTCCCGTGGCCAGTGATCTAGGCCAGGCGTGCTTGTGAGAGTCCTGTCGGTTTTCCTGTGCCTGAGACTGTCTTTTCCCCGCCTTCATTTCTGAAGGAATGGAGGAGGAAATGGTAACCCACCGCAGGATTCTTGCCTGGAAATCCCACGGACAGAGGAGCCTGTGGGGTCACCGAGAGGTGGACACGGCTGTCGAATCGGGATCGGCAGTTTTCTTTCCGCTCTTGACACCGTTGCACCAGTTCCTTCCTGCCCTTGAGGTTCTGCTAAGTGCACCGTCATGTGAGCGGGTGGCACTCCGGCCTCTCGGCGTCCAGGGAGCGCCTTCCTCTTTTGCTGGGTTGTGATGCTTCTTGGCGTGGGTTTTCTGGGGCTCATCCCGTTTGGGTTTTCCTGAGTTTCATAAGTCTGTAGCTTTGTGACTTCTGCCAAGTTTGGGGAAATTCCAGCCACTGTCTCTCAAACTGCTTTCCAGTCTCATCCCCTCTCTCTTCTCCCTCTAGGAATCAGAGACTGGCGATCCGCGGGGTCGGGGGCTGTTGAGACTCTGTTCCCGTGCCTTTCCAGAGCCTGTGCTCCTGGTGTTCAGACCGCTGTTGCCGTTGCTGCCTGTCCTGTCCCCCGTCCCCAGCCGCCTCCATTCCGCTATTGAGCCCGGTCATCCACGGGGGCTTCTGTTTGAACTGCTGCGTCTTTCAGATCTGAAACATCCGCTGCGTTCTTGGTACCTTCTGTCTCCTTGCTGAGACTGTCTAGCTTTTTTACATTTACTTTAAGCACATGTATAATTGCTCCTCAGAGCAGTTTTACCATGACTGTTTTGCAGCGCTTGTCCGATCATTTCCACAGATCTGTCATCTCACTGTGAGCAGCTGTTGTTCAGTTGCTCAGTCGTGTCCGACTGTTTGTGACCCCGTGTCCTGCAGCACCCCAGGCTTCCCTGTTCCTCACCATCTCCCGGAGTTTGCTCAAACTCACATCCATAGAGTCGGCGATGCCACCCAACCATCTCATCCTCTGCTGACCCCTTCTCCTCCTGCCCTCAATCTTTCCCAGCATCAGGGTCTTTTCCAGAGTCTTGGCTCTTCGCATCAGGTGGCCAAAGTACTCAAGATGAGATTTTCCTGGTTCTCATGTTGATGAATGAGTTTTCAAATTGAGACCTGGACATTTTGGATATTATGTTGTGAGGGTCTGGTCTTATGGAAATCTTTTGTTATAAAGGGCTTACCTGACGCATAGCTGGGGTTTGACTCATTCCTGCCTGGTGGGTGGGGCAGTCCAGGTGCCCTACCTGGTCCCCTTTGATACCCACCGGTTCACTCCTGGGGTCTTCCCCCTCCTCATCTGTCTGCTGCCTTCTCTGCACTCTTCAGAGTACAGGCAGACCCCGGAGATGCTGTGGGCTCAGTTGGAGACCACGGCAACCAAGCAGATATCACAGTAAAGTGAGTTATGGAGACTCTTTTGTTCTCCCAGTGTCTATCAAAGTTACCTTCACACTATACTGTGGTCTGTAAGTCTGAAGTAGCATTAAGCCTGATACAACAAAGTAGACACTTCAATGGATAAATAATGCTAGTGGGGAAATGGCACTGATAGGCTTGCCTGATGTGGGGCCACAAACCTTCAATTTGTAAAAACTCACATCATCTGGGAAGCACAGTAAAAGGAGGCATGCCTGTATTGTTGCGATTGTGTATGTAATGTCCAGGAGCTTAACTGTGCCTGGTGGGGGGTTAAGGAAACAAACCTCTATTTCCTCCTGGTCCAACACTGGAAGTCTGAAATGCACCTGATTTTTATGTATTCAGTATACCCAATGATATTAGATCCTTTTCAAATCAGAAAAGAGATTCTTATATTATTTGGATTTTTTATGCACACAGTTTTGTAATCTGTGAACAATACAGTTTTTTTTTTTCAGCAATACAGTTTTATTCCATCCCTCTGTGCCTAGCTTTCTTTCTTTCCTTTTTTTTTTTTACTACTTTATTTTATTGGTTGGTTCTCCCCCCAGGGCCCTGCTGAATAGAAATGTAATAGTAAGCATTCCTGGCTCAGTCTCAGTCGCAGGCAGAAAGGCTGTGCATTTTCACTGTTAACAGTGAGCTCTGGGCTTCCCTGGAGGCTCAGTGGTGAAGAGTCTGCCTGCCGATGCAGGAGACCCGGGTCCGGTCCCTGACCTGGGAAGATGCCACATGCACCGTCCGCCAGCACCGCTGAGCCTGTGCTGAGGGCCTGGGAGCCGCTTACCCACGAGCCACAGCTGCTGAAGCTGGGCACCCTGGAGCCCGAACTGTGCAGCGAGAGAGGCCCCCGCAGTGAGAAGCTGGGCACCGCGAGGAGAGCCCCCGCGCAGCAACAATGAGTAGGCAAGCAGACACAAAGAATAGATTTCTAGTGCAGGTTTTAAAAGATGCTTTGATAAATGATAGGAAATTCCCTTCTACCTACGACTTTTTCATTATAAATTGGTGGTGTATTTTATCAAAAACTTTTCATCTGTTATCACGATGTTTTGAAATTTCTTCTCCTAATATTTGAATTGTATTGATTGATTTTTGAGGATGAAACCAACCACACGTCCCTGAGAAAAGACAGGTGCACCTGCTTGATATGTTGCCCATTTTGTTTGCTGATGAACCTCCTTGTGAATGTTTGTTTAGGAAAAGAGAAACCAGGAGAAAAGAGCTTCCTGTGGTTTTCCCGTTTCGTCGTTTCCCTGTCACCGATTGGTCTCCGGCTTTGCTGGCGCACTGAAGTGCTTTGTGGAGAGTGTCCTTCCTTCCTTCTCCCCTCTCTGCGTAAGCTGGTGTAAGCGCGGTAGGTGTGTGTACGAGTGTGTGTGTTTCATGAGCGCCCACGTGTTCAGATGCATTCACCTGTGAAACGCTCCGGACTCAGAGTTCACTTTATAGGACACTTTGGATTTTCTGTTTATCCTTATGTCCATACTTCCGATAAATTTTATTTTTGAGGGTTTTGGTCTGTGTCATCTACATTTCCTACTATAATAGCAGAAACCGTCCTTCGATGAAGTTTGTACCTTTCTAAAGTCTGGAGGGCCTGCCGTCGTGTCCTGATGGCGGTACAGCCATGCCTTCTCTCTGTGTGGCTTGGTCCTTGTGCCTGGCATGTATGAGTGTGATGCACGCCCTCAGGGACGAAGCTTCCTGGCTTTTCTGGTTTTCCTCTCCTCCTTGTTTGTCTTCAGTAGTAGCTACCCTTGTCATTGTTGTTTCCCCCTTCCTACCTCCGTTTGGAGTAATCTGCTGATCTTATTCAAAATCACTGGTAATTGAGAAGTCCGTTGCCTTCTTTATAAAATATGAGGATATTAATTATCTTTTTTAAGGAAACTGAAACATGCTTTCAGTTTTTAGTAATCTGTTTATTTGTGGCTGTGCCGGGTCTTCCCTGCTGCGCGTGGGCTCTCTCTGGTTGCAGCGAGTGGAGGCTGGTGCCTGGCTGTGCACGGCCTGCTCACGCGCTGGCTCCTCCCGAGGAACACCGGCTCTGGGCACCAGGGCTTTGGCAGCTGCAGCGCCCCTGGGCTCAGCTGTCCGGCAGCAAGTGGACCAGACCCACGTCCGTGCATTGGCCGGCAGACTCTTAACCGCTGGGCCACCCGGGCTCCAGGGTGCTGCTTCTGAGAGTAGAGCCAGTTGACCCAGAAGGGTCCCAGGGGCTCCTGGTGGTCTGTTAGGAGCCCAGGGACTGGCTGCGGGTGGCTAGGTGGTGTCCACTGCTGGCAGCTCCCGTGCCTCCGGGGGTCTGCGATCTGCTCCCTGGAGCCTGGCGTCGGTTCTTCCCTGGGCTAGTGAATGGCAAGAGCAGCATACTCACTGGGCTCTGCTGGGGGCTCCCCCGACGGGGGGCCGGGGGGTGCGGCCGTCCCCCTTCTGAGGGTCGAGTGGTTCAGCTGGGCGTAGGTCACGTCCTGGGGGGCTTCAGATGTGGCAGCCTGCGTGGGGGATGGTGTGTGAGATGGGGCGCCTGGGGGCCCGGAGAGGAGGAACCCATCTGCTGTGCGTCTGTCCATCCTTCCCAGAATCCTCCCCACCGGGAGGACAGAGGGGCACCTCCCGCCTTCGTCTCAATCTCGGGGGCTCACAGGGCACCTGTCCCCTCCTGGGGGCCTGCCTCCCACCTGTTCTGCTGGAGGGAGACAGTGAGGCAGGACAGGCGCCTCCTGGGTCCGCCGCCCTCCTCCAGCTAACTCCCCGCTGTGCCCAGATGAGGCTTGAAACCTCGGGTCAGGTCAGCTCTCTCTCCTGATGGAAACTCCAGGGGCCTCCTGACGCCCGGGAGCCTCCGGGTGCTTTGTGCGGCCCTGATCTCTGTCTGAGCCCTGACCTCTTGCTCATCTGGCCTGGCACACGTCCGTCTTCCTGCTAAAGCACATCCCTCCTGCCTCAGGACCTTCCTACCGAGTGTGCCAGCCCCATGCGCCCAGTCCCGTCTCTTGATTTACTTTCCTCGTCAGCACCTTGCATTCTGGGACTCTGCCTGCTTGTTGGCGTGGGGCCCCTCTCACTGTGAGGTGAGCGCCTGCTGTCCCTGCAGGGCCTGGGGGGTGGCGCCCGCTCTCCCGCGCCCTTTGCTGGGGGGTGAAGGAGGGGTCTTGGGGCGTGTGGGCCATCCACTGATGCACGCGTCCTCATGAGACTTGGGGCTGCATCCCCACACCAGAAGGTCAGCCAGAGGCCACGGAGCTGGGAAAGGCGCCCTGAAGGAGGGGCCGTGAGGTCACAGGGCAAGGGGAGGGAGGGGTCACAGCAGGACCCAGGAGCCGGGAAGGCGTGGGGTGGGTGTGGCTGGAGCTGCGGGCGTGAGCACAGCGACGTGGGAGCTGGGCTGAGATTGGCCACAGGAGGTCTGTGGTGGCCAGACGGGAGCAGGGGTCTCACCCGATGGTCCAGCTGCAGCCCCACCTCAGAGTGGGCGTCGCTCACGGCAGCATCTGCGGCAGAGCAGGGGCACCGCTGGGCGGGGTTCCGAGAGCCTCGGGGCTGGAGCCCCCGCCCTGCACCCTGGGGGGTGCTGTGTGGTCCCCCAGCCTTCTGAGCATCCCCCCCCCCACTGCCTCCAGAAGTCTCTGTGCCTGCCTCCCCACCTCCCTACCCCCCACCGCGGGTCACCGCCTCTCCTGCTCACAGATGGCCTGGTCCTGGGCGTCTGCAGCTGGGCTGGAGCTGAGGAGGAGATGCTGTGTCAGGGGGAGAAGGTGGGGTGCTGTGGGTGGGGCTCTGGGGGTGTCGGGGTGGGAGTTACCTGCTCTGCGGGCCTCTGTCCTCAGGCCCTGGGTCTGCGGCCCCTGTGGGAGGTTGGAAATCAGCCTAGGCCTGGGCGGGGTCCCGGGACAGAGGCTCGGCCCGGGGATGTGGTGCCCTCCGCCCTACGCGTGGGATTCAGGAGGAGAGAAGGCAACCTGGGCTCGAGCGCGTGACATTGAGAAGGAGGGGAATGGCTTAAACTAGTGCACGTGAGCTGACACTGGGTGTTTTTTTCCACTAGATTTTCAGATTTGAGATTCTGGAAAAATTTTTAAGTGAAATATCGTTGATTTCTAATATATTAGTTTCAGGCATACAACATATGATTCAATGTTTTTATAGGTTATACTCCATTTAAAGTTATTACAAAACGCTTGCTACATCCCTGTGCGACCCGGTATATCCTTCCTGTTTCTCTCATATGTAGCAGTCTGTGTCTCTTAGTCCATACCCCTAATCTGCCCGTCTCCCCGGGAACCATTAGTTATTTTTCCACATCAAGGCGTCCGTTTCCGTTTCTCATACACATGCCTTTGCATTATTTTCCAGATTCACTATGTACAAATGACATCATAAATCATCTACCTTTCTCTGACTTAATTCAATGGGTGTAATACTCTCTAGGTCCATGTATGCTGTTGCAAATGGCAGAATTGTCTTCTTTCTTATGGCTGAGTAATATTCCATTGTATGTGTATGTGTGTGTACATATATATGCATACATACACATACATATATGTACACACACACCACATTTTCTCCATTCATCTGCTGCTGGACAGCTGACTTGCGCACATATAAGTTGCCTATATGAATATTGGAATGTTTGTATCTTTTCAAATTACTGTTTTCGTTTTATTGACACATATACCCAGCAGTGGATTTGCCGGATCATATGATAATTCTGCTTTTAGTTTTTAAGGAATCTCCATACTGTGGAAAAAAAATCTCTAAGCAGCCCGCTCCCATGTCCTCGGTTTCCCTCTGTCTGATGCCCTAAGGCCGCCAGGGGTCCGAGTCACCCCGTTCCCTACTCACCTGACTTCCTGCATCTGTCCTGACCCCGGTGTCGGAGGAAGAGGATGAGGAGGATGAGGAGCAGCAGGACGAAGGTCACCGAGACCCCGATGAGGACACTCAGGTACCACGTGAGGCCTGGGGCGCCAGAGACGCCCGAGTGAGCCAGGGGTGCCGCTTAACTGGGCACCTGCTGTGTAAGCACTGGTGCTGGGGTCTGTGCGTCCATCTCCAGCCCATCCCACCCGTTTACAGACGAGGAGCCTGAGGCCCAGAGGGGGAGATCACGGGCCCCCAAGTCGCCCAGCCTGGAGCGGGCAGAGCCGGGACTGGAACCAGGGCCATGGGCACCCCGAGCTCCTTCTGAGCTGGCCCCCAGGAGCACACCAGCTTCCTGCTCTGGGGGCCCCTCACCTGCAGGGGCTGTCCGAGGGTCTCAGCTGGAGCTGAGGGCCCTCCCTTGTCCCCTCCCCTCCCCCACCTCAGCTGGGGCGGGGGAGGGGCGGGCTGCGTGGAGGGGTCTCTAGGTCCCCACCCTCCCACCCCTGCCACATGCTGTCTCCATGCTGAAGTGGAGGGGACAGGCCCCACAGTCACCTCCTCAGGGGCTCCCTGTGCTCCTCACCTGATGGGGGTCACACCCAGCTCAGAACTGAGGAAACCCAAGATCTGGGCCACGGGTCTCTCCTTTTACACTGGGAGAAACTGAGGCCTGTGCGCGGGTGTGGTGAGGGTGAGGGAGTCCACATCAGAGTCTCCGGAGGCGCTTGAACTGGGGCATATTCAGCCTGCCCCCGGACCCGCCACCACCTCCTCAAGAGCCTGCTCCCCTCTCTGCAGTTCCTGACTCCACTGAGGGGTGGAGCTGATGGGTCTGATGCCTAGAGCCCCCTGGGGGTCAGCAAAGGGATGGGGGCGGGGCCACTTCCCCCTCCACAGCCCCATCTCTGCTCCACGCCCAGCGAATCCTTGATGACCTCAGCGGGTATTAGATCTTCCGGCTCCCACACCGCCCTGGGGCGGGCTGTCACCCCTGAGCACATAGCCCCATGACTCCCCAGTGGTTGGATTGGGGCCCGAGGGTGGAGTCTGGGCCCATGGGTCCTGGGAATGAGCCCAGGAAGGGGTGTGCCGGGCTGACCCAGGGTCCCCACCTCACTCCCTTCTGCGCTGCACGGCCCTGTGGCCTCCCTGAGACCCTTCCACTGCCCACCTGCTCCTCCACAACCTCAGTGACAAAGGAAGGGGTGAGGCATGGGCTCCGAAGCCCCTCCCTCAGGGGCCCCTCCCTCAGTGCCCCCTCCTCCACGACCTCCCTGCGCTCCCAGGGTACACAGCCCCGAGCTGCTGAGTCAGAAGGACAGATGGGGCCTCACCTGAGACCACGAGGGCCAGGGGCTCACTGGGCTGGGACAGCAGGTAGGGGTCTGTGCTGAGTGAGCGGTAGCACCTGTAGGTGCCCCCGTGGGCTGAGGTCACAGGGCTCAAGGAGAACTCGGCCTGGTACCGCCCGTCTTGGTCCTGGGAGTGCAGACGCAGGGGGCGCTGGGCTGCCCCCTCCTTGGACAGAAGGAAAGTGTCCGTCCTGTCTCCTGACTGACACAGCAGGGTCACACTCTCCCCCGGGGCCACCGCGGGGCCGGGCCGCACCGAGAGGGAGGGGCTGTCTCTGAGCCGTCCTGCAGAGGGGGAGGGGGTGCGGGCGCCGGGCGGGTTCTGAGCGAGACTCCTCGGGCCTCTCTGGCCCCTCAGCGCTGTCTCTGTCTCTCCGAGTCTCTCCCCTCCCCCACCCCGTCTCTCTGTCCCTCCCTGTGACCCCTCCCCCTGGTCCCAGCATCACCCCTGGGGCTCCCCGGTGGGGCCTGTGCAGAGTCTGGTCCCCGACTGACCCGCTGGCCCCTCACCTGCCACCAGCAGCTCCAGGGGCTCGCTGGGGGCCGACCACTCAGAGGAGAGGCCGTGTCCACCGTAGCATCTGTACCGGCCCCCGTGGACGGTGCCCACAGGGCCCAGGGGGAAGTCGGCCTGAGAGAGCCCTCCCTGGGGCCTCTGGGCAGGGCGCTGGGGGAGGTTCTGTCCCCCCTCCTTGGACAGAGCGAATCTGGCGTAGCCGACGTCAGAGCGACACTGGAGGGTCAGGTTCTGTCCAGAGGTGACGACGGGGCCCTGCGGGGTCAGGAGGGAGGGCTTCCCAGACAGCCCTGGGGAGAGACACGCGCTGGGTTGTAGGGACGCTTCCCCCGTGGACGCCCCTGTCCCGGCCCGGCCCCAGGCCTCCCTGTCTCTCCCTCTGTGTGTCTGTCCTGTGAGCCCCACGCTCCTCCCCCCACCCTCTCACAGCGGCTCCCCTGGGAGCAGAGACCCCAGTACGTTGTCTTGTCTGCTCAAATGTGTGGGGTCAGGACGGGACTTCCTCACCTGGGACCAGGAGCTCCAGGGGGTTGCTGGGGGCTGACCACACCCGGGGGGTGTCCCTGTTAAAGCCGTAGCATCTGAACGTCCACCCATTTCCGGGGGTCACGGGGCCCACGGGGAACAGGGCCTGCATCTGCCAGTCATGGCGTCGCTCTCCATCCAGGGTCCAAGAGGCCTTGTCTTCTCCTTCCTTGGTCAGAAGGAATCTGTTAAATCCATGATAGGAGGCACACTGGAGGGTCACGTTCCCTCCCGAGGTCACCACAGGGCTCGGCAGGGCTGAGAGGCTGGGTTTGCTGTAGGGTCCTAGGAGAGAAGGAGGCAGCTCGTTCCCTGGGGCTCCCACCCTCCCGTCCAGGGCTGGGCTGGGAGAGGGACACCCTCTGAGAGCAGACCCCCTCCCGAGGGCAAAGCCCGTGCCCCCCGAGTGTCCCTCACCTGTCACCACCAGCTCCAGGGGGTCACTGGGCTCTGACCAGCCAGCGGGGGTTCTGTAGTAGCACTGATAGCTCCCTGTGTGGTCCTGTCCCATGTAGTAGATGGAGAACTTGGCCTTGACCCCAGGCTCCAGGGGTTTCTGTCTGTCCCAGGGGACTGAGGTTCCCTCTTTATCCAGATGGAACTCCTGGGCCCCCGGGGTCCCCTGACACCAGATGGTAATGGGGCTCCCCCAGGGGACCACAGTGCCCGGCTCAGCCCAGATGGTGGGTTTGGGGAGGGTCCCTGGAAGGAAATCAGAGGCGGGCTCACCAGGCGTCTCCCCAGGCCCCAGCTCTCAGCCCAGACCTCCCAGACTCCCACTCCGTGCGCCTGGGGGTGGGAGTGCCCTCCCCCTCCCTGCGGCCTGGGGGTGACCCTTGTCGCCAGGAGAGGAAGGAGCTGGGCCCTGGGACAGACTTACCGGCCTGCACCTGGGTCCTCAGGCCCACACTCAGCCCTGGAAGAGAGCGCCCTGTGAGAGGCGTGCCCTCAGCCCTGAGCAGCGCCTCTCCTCCCTGGGAGCCTCGGGGCCCTGGGGTCCCCTGATGGAGCAGGCTGGCTGGTGGGGGGGGGGCGTCACTCCAGAGCAGGGCTCCCCCCGCCCCTCCCATCTCACCGAGGCAGAGCAGGGCGGGGAGCGTGGTGGCCATGTCGTCTCCTCCCTGCGGTCCAGGCTGTGAGGATGGAGGAGACCTGGGTGTCCTCCGGACAGACAGACCACAGGGCGTGTCCTCTCCGGGGCTGGTGCTTCCTGTCACGCAGCTTTCACATCAGTGTCCCCACAGGAAGGGGAACAGCCTCTTCTTGAGAGCCTGGCGTCATCCCCATGACAGTCCCAGTGTGTTCCTGAGATGCCCCTGCCAGTAGAGGGCATCCGGGACACGCCTTCCCTCTGCGAGCTCGCTTCAGTGTCTGCTTCCTCCTCTGCCCGCCCATCAGCAGGTCTCCGTGGGGTCCTCAGTGTGGACGGGGTCACCAGGCCCTGGAGATGCTCTCTCCCTGATGGAGAACGGATGCTCGAGTAAACGCGTGCCCGCTGCTCATGTCCCTGGGGTGGCGGTGCCCTTTCTCTGACCTGAGGTTCCTCCTTTGCATGTTGGGGCTGCGGGCTCCTGCTGCCATCATCACGGTGAATTTCCAGACAAGGTGACGGCGGGAGAGGGTGGCCTGAAGGGCTGCGGGCTGAGACTGCACCGAAGGGGGTGAGCGTGGTGCCCACCCAGGGCCTCCTCTGCTCGTAACGCTGAGACGTGCTTGGAGCGTGTTTCTGAAACACGTAGCCACAGACACGGGCAGAAAGACAGTTCCCCAAATGGAGAGGGAACCACAGCAAAGCCCGAGAGGTAGGCGGTGTGGCCCCCAGCGGCGGGGATCGTCTTGGGGTCAGAGGCAGAGGTTTCCCTGTGTGCACACAGACAGGCACCCGTCCTCACAGAAGAATAAAGGGAGGCTAGCATGTGGGTTATTTTGTAGAAGAACAGGCAGTTACTGGAAAGAGTTGGAAATTTTCGACTTGAAAAATCCAGTAAAGTCAACACGTTAAAAAAGGCGTGCAGTGGAGCGGACAGCTGAGCGGCCACATGTGAAGTCGGAGTTTAGCACTGAGGAGATGTTCCAGAATGCAGCAGAGAGAGCAGACAGGGAGAGGCAGCAGGGGCGGGGCTGTGCTGAGGGCCAGGGTGGCACCTGCCGTAAGTGTCAGAGGGGAAGACGCTCAGGACAGACAGCAACGGCTGAGCAATAAATAACAGAGGCTCCTTTACTGACGAGAACCGGCCTGCGAAGGGCTGGGACTCACGTATGTGCACGAGACACCCGAGGGCCGCCCTGCCGGGCCCTGGCTGGGACTCGGCGCTCCCTACTTAGAGCTAGGGTTCGATCACTGGCCAGGGATCTAGACAGGGCGCACTTCAGCTAAAGACACACAGCCTGCAACGGAGAGCCTGTGTGTGGCAGCTACGGCAACAAATAGGTTAGTTACCTGCACAGTAAAGAGAGTACCAGCCGTCCTGACGTTTCATAGTAGACTGAGAAACTGAAGGCTGAATTAAAAAAGTGTTTCGTACTGAAACTTCAACTGAAAAAAAAAATCAAGGCTGACTGGACTGAGGCCCTAAAAATGTCCTGAAACTACTTCCTGCAGAAAACGCAGATTACCATCAAGAGAATGACCAGCCCACTGGGAGCAGACTTGCCCCTACCAAAAGGGGGCGCTAAAGGCTATTGGAGCAATGTCGTCAGGGAATTTACCAGGAAGAGCTCCCCCTCAGTCGGAGTACTTGCAAGGGGCGGAAGTGAGAGCTTCATGCAGAACACTCACCAGCTTCCAGGAGGTTCGGCACCGCCTCCCACTGTGGGCTGTGCCTCAGCCTCAACCCGCCAGGTCCTGAGAGAGGAGGAGGGCCCAGGGGGCATGGATCCCTTAACCTTGACAAGCGTTTTCCTCTCCTAGTACTTGAGTCACAGGCTGGATTCAAAATAGGAAGTGTTCTCAGGTAACTTGATAAAAAGAGAATGAGCGTGAAAGAGGCATTTCCAGAGGTGCAAGTTCTTAGATGCTGTTTTCACGCGGAAAGGAATAGCAAGAGATGGCAGAGAGACAGTGAGATGCCACAGAGAGGAGCGCATGGCCGAAAACGAGCTTTGGAAAAGTACACAGACACACAGTTGCACGCACAGACACACCCACACGCGTGCATGGAGGGAGACGTGCGCATGCCCGCACACGTGTATATGAGTGCCCAGAGTTCAGGTGCAGCACCTAGAACACTGTCCTTTCGAAAGGAGGAGGAGAATGCATACGTGTTCAGAAATGAAAATGTAAATATATGTTTTAGGCACGGGAGCAAGTGCCTAAAATCAGGAATGGAATAACTCCCAACGTGCCTGGTGTAATGGAATGAAAGAAAACCTTTTCAGCTTTACTGAGGTATAATTGACAAAAATTGTCTCTGTTTCTCATGCACAGCTTGACGTTCTGACTTCCGTGTACGCTGTGAAAAGAGCACAAATTGGTTGCGGGTCTGGTGGGGACACTTCCGGGCTACCCTCTGAGGAGGTTTGAGTCTACAGTGGAGTACGGGCAGCTCTAGTCTCATCGCCGCACGTCAGGTCTCCAGAAGTCACTCGTCGGCGGCCCTGAAACTTTGTTCCCCGTGACCAGCACCTCCGCGTTATCCCCGCTCCCAGCCTCTGGGAACTGCGTTCTCCTGCTTCTCTGAGTCTGTTTTAGATTCCACAGGCCAGTGAGCTCCTGCTGCGTTTGCCTGTCTGTGTCTGGCTTGCTTCACTCGGCATAATGTCCTCCAGCTTCACCCATGTTGTCTCAAAAGGCGGGGTTCCCTTTTTTAAAGGCTGGATAGACTCCATTGTGTGTGTGAGTGTGTGAGTGTGTGTGAGTGGGAATGTGTGTGTGAGTGTGTGTGAATGTGTGTGTGAGTGTGCGTGTGAGTGTGTGCATGAGTGTGTGAGAGTGTGTGAATATGTGTGTGTGAGAATGTGAGTGTGTGTGTGTGAGTGTGCATGTGAATGTGTGTGTGAGTGTGTGAGTGTGAGTGTGTTTGAATGTATGTGAGTGAGTGTGAGTGTGTGAGTGTGTCTGGCATTTCCTCTGTGCATTTATCTGTTGGCAGACATCCAGGTTTTCGCCGTATCCTGCTACTGGGAACATCGCTGCAGAACTCAGGAGTGCAGACGCGTCTGTGAGCTCCTGGCCTCCTCTTTGGATACATACCAGGAGTGGAATTGCTGGGTCACGCGGTGGGTGGTTCTGTGTTTAGTTGTCTGAGGAAACTCCACGCTGTTTTCCGCAGTGGCTGCACCGGTTGCCTTCCCAACGGCCTTGCACGAGGCTCTCTTCCCTCCGCCTTTTGGCCGCTCGCGTTGTCTTTGTCCTGGCAGCCGAGTGTCTGTGACGCGTGCAGCGACACCTCACTGGCTCTGACGCGTGTTCCCCTGAGGACTGGCGGATGCTGAGCACCTTTCCACGTCTCTTTGGTCATTTGGACGTCGTCTTTTTTTAGAGATACCTGTTCAGGTCCTTTGCCCATTTATTTTATTTTATATTTTTAAATTTAATTTAATTTTTTATTTTTTAAATACAAATTTATTTATTTTAATTGGAGGTTAATTACTTTACAATATTGTATTGATTTTTCCATACATCAACATGAATCTGCCACAGGTATACACATGTTCCCCATCCTGAACCGCCCTCCCTCCTCCCTCCCTGTACCATCCCTCTGGGTGATCCCAGTGCACCAGCCCCAAGCATCCAGTATCATCATCGAACCTGGACTGGCGATTCGTTTCTTATATGATATTATACATGTTTCATGCCACTCTCCTAAATCATCCCACCCTCTCCCTCTCCCACAGACTCCAAAAGTCTGTTCTATACATCTGTGTCTCTTTTGCTGTCTCGCATACAGGGTTATCGTTACCATCTTTCTAAATTCCATATATATGCATTACTATACTGTATTGGTGTTTTTCTTTCTGGCTTACTTCACTCTGTATAATAGGGTCCAGTTTCATCCACCTCATTAGAACTGATTCAAATGTATTATTTTTAGTGGCTGAGTAATACTCCATTGTATATATGTACCACAGCTGTCTTATCCATTTGTCTGCTGATGGACATCTAGGTTGCTTCCATGTCCTGGCTATTATAAACAGTGCTGCGATGAACACTGGGGTACACGAGTCTCTTTGAATTCCGGTTTCCTCACCCTGTATGCCCAGCAGTGGGATTGCTGGGTCACAAGGCAGTTCTATTTCCAGTTTTTTAAGGAATGTCCACACTGTTCTCCAGAGTGGCTGTACTAGTTTGCATTCCCACCAACAGTGTAAGAGGGTTCCCGTTTCTCCACACCCTCTCCAGCATTTATTGCTTGCAGATTTTTGGATCACAGCCATTCTGACTGGCGTGAAACGGTACCTCATTATGGTTTGGATTTGCATTTCTCTGATAATGAGTGACGTTGAGCATCTTTTCATGTGTTTGTTAGCCATCCGTATGTCTTCTTTGGAGAAAAGTCTGTTTAGTTCTTTGGCCCATCTTTTGATCGGGTCGTTTATTTTTCTGGAATTGAGCCGCAGGAGTTGCTTGTATATTTTTGAGAATAGCTGTTTGTCAGTTGCTTCATTTGCTATTCTTTTCTCCCATTCAGAAGGCTGTCTTTTCACCTTGCTTACAGTTTCCTTTGTTGTGCAGAAGGTTTTAAGTTTAATTAGATCCCATTTGTTTATTTTTGCTTTTCTTTCCAATATTCTGGGAGGCGGTCATAGAGGATCCTGCTGTGATTTACGTCGGAGAGTGTTTTCCCTAATTCTCCTCTAGGAGTTTTATAGTTTCTGGTCTTCCGTTTAGATCTTTAATCCATTTTGAGTTTATCTTTGCCCATGTAAAAGCCGGGTTGGTGTTACTTTGCGTTGAGCTGTGTGAGCGCCTTGTATATTGGAGAAGCAGCCCCTTATCAGATGTGTGGTTTGCACGCATCTCCCGTTGCACCCACTGCCTCTCCTGTGACGGTTTCCCCTGTTGTGCAGGAGGTTTATTTACGGGACCCCCTGGTCTGGTTCCGTCTCTGCTGCCTGTGCTTTTGGCGTCATATCCAAAGAAACCTTGTCCTCACCCGTGTCACGACGCTCCCTCCCCCTGTGTCCTCTTGTTCCTTCGTGGTTTCAGGCCCTGTGTTTAAGTCTCTGCTGCGTTTTGAGATGATTTCACATATAGTGTGAGCTGCGGGTCCCGCTTCCCCCTCCTGCCTGCTGCCATCTGGCTCTTCCAGCACCGGTTATTGAAGGGACTGTCCTTTCCGATTCTGTGCTCTGGGCACCTTGTGGAAGGTCAGTTCACTGAGCTGCTTCAGGGCAGTTATTTTCCATAGTAAGGGAGCTCGTAGATCTCCCGTGTTCCTGCAGTTTCTCTGCCGCCCTGGGCGGAGCCACGTTTCCTGGTTCTTGGTGTTTCTTGTGGCCCTGCTTTGCTGTCTGTGTGCCAGGAGAAGCAGCCTCCTCCTCTCGGATTTATGGTGGGTTTCTGTCTCCAGCCCAGTTGGAGATTCTGGAGCCTTGGAGACGTGCTCTGTGACGTGAGGCTCCCCTGCCCTCCCGTCGGGGAGACGATGGTGTGCTCCCGCCCCGTCGTGCCCCTGTCCTGCGGGAGAAGTCTCAGGACCCCATGCTCCTCTAACCACCGAGAGACAGAGCCCCGTCCCTTCTCTTTCTGCTTTGCGGCCCCACATGTGTCTGCGGCCTGGTGCTCTCGTGAGCTGAGCAGCGAGGTGGTCTCTGAGGCAGTGGCCTGGAGCCTGGGGACATGGCGTGGCTGCACCCACTGTTCTCCCGGGGAGGAGAGGGCCTGGGCCCAAGGAGGGGGTCCTCTCAGCGCTGAGCTGTGCCAGCTTGCGGGAGGGGAGACAGGGAAACAGAACCTGCTCCGCTTATCCTTTCGAAGGTGGTTCTTCTCTGTTTTCTGCTCATGGAGGTGTTGCAGCTCACTAGCTGGCTTCTTCAGTTTGCATACAGGTCATTTGGCCCCAATAATCCCAGTTTATCAGGTCCGTCTAGTCAAGGCTATGGTTTTTCCTGTGGTCATGTATGGATGTGAGAGTTGGACTGTGAAGAAGGCTGAGCACCGAAGAAATGATGCTTTTGAACTGTGGTGTTGGAGAAGACTCTTGAGGGTCCCTTGGACTGCAAGGAGATCCAACCAGTCCATTCTGAAGGAGATCAGCCCTGGGATTTCTTTGGAAGGAATGATGCTAAAGCTGAAACTCCAGTACTCTGGCCACCTCATGCAAAGAGTTGACTCATTGGAAAAGACTCTGATGCTGGGAGGGATTGGGGGCAGGAGGAGAAGGGGACGACAGAGGATGAGATGGCTGGATGGCATCACCGACTTGATGGACGTGAGTCTGAGTGAACTCTGGGGGTTGGTGATGGACAGGGAGGCCTGGCGTGCTGCGATTCACAGGGTCACAAAGAGTCGGACACGACTAAGTGACTGAACTGAACTGAACTGATCAGTGCTTCTGTGCAAGATGAGGGCTGGGACTTCCCGATCTGCCATCTTGCCTAAAGCGCTGATTAAAGTTTCTGAAGTGTGTCATAGTGAGGCCAGGAATGGAGAAGAGAAACGATAGCTAACTAGTGTGCGGGCTCAGGTGCTGCAGCCGTGTCCGACGCTCTGCGCCCCACGGCCTGTAGCCCGCCGGGCTCCTCCCCCACGGGATTCTCCAGGCAGGAATTCTGGAGGGGTGGCCATGCCCTCCTCAGGGGATCTTCCCGGCCCAGGGATGGACCCAAGTCTCTTACGTTTCCTGCCCTGGCAGGCGGGTTCTTCACCACGGGTGCCACTGGGAAGCCCTGATAGTCCACACACACAGGGGAACCGAGAAGGGTGAGCAGGTACCTGGCGCCGTTCTCAAATGAGAGAAACAGAGTGATTGTAGGCTGCACTTGGGCTTCCCAGGTGGCTCAGGGGTGAAGAATCTGCCTGCCAGCGCAGGAGGTGTAGAGACTCGCGTTCGATCCCGGGGTGGGGAAGATCCCCTGGAGAAGGAAATGGAAACCCGCCTCAGTATTCTTGCCTGGAGAATCCATGGACAGAGGAGCCTGGCGGGCTACTGTCTGTGGAGTCACACAGAGTTGGACACAACTGAGCGTGAGCACACACACACACACACACACACACACACACGAAGAGGGTGCAGACCCAGACAACACGCCTCCCCACTCCACAGACCAGGGTGCCCCCTCCCCGGTTCCGACAGTCCGTGTGTGCCGTCTTCAGGGTTTTGAAAATGGAGTATCACGTCATCCGCGTACAGCGACAGTTTTCCCTCCTTCCTGCCGCCAAGTTGAATCCTTTTTCTTCTTGTCTGATTGCTGTGCCTAGGGCTTCCACTGGTGCGTTGAACACCTATGGTGAGGGTGGGCGTCCTTGTCTTGTCCCAGAGTTTGAGAGGCTTTCAGGTTTTTACCTTTGAGTGCTGTGCTGACTGTGTGCTTGTCATGAATCGGTTTTATTACGTTGGGCTGTCCTCCGCCTGTACTCAGTTAGGGGAGACTTTTTATGATGAATGCATGTTGAGTTTTATCAGCGCTTTCTCTGAGCCTGTGAAGACGAGCGTGGTGTTTTGTCTTTTCTCCTGTTGATGTGGTGAGTCACACTGATCGATTTGCATATGTTAAATTTTCCTTGTGACCCTGGATGAATGTGAGTTGATCATGGTGTGTGATTCTTTTTGTGTGTTGTTGACTTCGGCTAGCTAATATTTTGTTGCGTGTTTTGCACGTCTGTCCCCAAAGCGCTCTGCTCTGTGTCTTTTCTCTTCTGGGTGTGTCTGTGTCTGGTTTCGGTAGCGGGTGGCGGTGGCTCATAGAGAGACTGTGGGAGTGTTTCCTCCTCTTCAGCCTCCTGGAAGGGTTTGAGAGGGTCACATAAGTTGCTCTTTGTCAGTTTGGTAGCGGTCCTCCACGAAGCCGTCCAGTTCTGGCCTTTTGTCTGCGTGGAGATTTCACTGGTCTCGTTCCGGACTCTGTGTGGCTTCCAGCGGCCGGTCTGTTCGCGCTGTCTGCGTCCTCTGCCTCCGTCTGGCGGGCTGTGTCTAGAGACTCTGTGTGGCTTCCAGCGGCCGGTCGGCTCACACTGTCTGTGTCTCTGCCTCCGTCTGGCGGCCTGTGTCTAGAGACTCTGTGTGGCTTCCAGCGGCCGGTCTGTTCGCGCTGTCTGCGTCTCCCCCTCCATCTGGCGGGCTGTGTCTCGAGACTCGTGTGTCTCTTCCAGGGTTGCTGTCGGATGGGTCAACACACACTGGTTCTCGGTGCTCTCTCATCAACTTTTCTATCTCTGAGGTATCAGTTTTTAAAATTGATTATTAATTAGTTTTGGCTGTGCTGGACTTCCCTGTGGCTCAGATGGTAAAGAATCTGCCTGCAATGGGGGAAACCTGGGTTCGATCCCTGGGTGGGGAAGATCCCCTGGAGGAGGGCAGTGCAACCCACTCCAGTATTCTCGCTTGGAGAGCCTCAGGGACAGAGGAGTCTGATAGGCTACAGTCCATGCGGTCGCAAAGACTCGGGCACGCCTGAGCGACAGAGGATGGTGTGGGTCTTCCTCGCTGCCCAGGGGCTCTCCTCCCGGTGAGCTGAGCTCAGTGAAGCTCTTCTCTTCGCTGCAGTTCCCCTGGGCTCCTCACTTTGATGGCGCGTCTCGTCGCAGGGCAGGGCTCTGGGCCCGCGGGCTCAGCATTTGCTTCCCGTGCAGGATCTTCTCGCAGCAGGGATGGAACCCGTGGCCCCTGAGTTGGTGGCTGCATTCTTATCCGGGAAGCCACCAGGGAAACCTGGTAGCAGCTCTTGTTCCTCCCGTTTCATTTCCTGTTTTATTTATTTGGGTCCCAGGTTGTTGCCTTTTGAATTTGATGTGAGGGACTGGACTCCTACACCTTAATTTCAGTGTTTCTCCCTTGGGCTTGGAAACTGATCTCTGTTACTCTGGCAGTCCACCTCTGTGCCTTTTTTGTATAAATTCTGTCGCATATATAGACACCAAACCATTCATTTCGGGGAAAGTGATTTCCGTAACCTTTTCTACTGTGAACGACCCACGTGTCCATATTCTGCGTGCACACTTGTGGCCATGCACGCATCTTCCTCTGGTTATACAACTGTGGGCCAGCGCTGTGTCTCTTCCCGTTAACTGAGAGTTGCTGTCGCCTCTCCAGATTGACCGGGGTGATGAGCACACCTGCCCGTGATGTGCTGGGATTCTTCAGTCAGCCTTGTCTCCTCCATCGTTTTCTCTTTCCCTCTCTTGCAGATGAACTAGGAGGTGGGCATCTCATTTCAGGGAACGTGGCGCATAAAGCTGAGGTGGAGACGACCCTACCTGAGGTGTAATGAGGACACATCAGTGCGCGTGGGGCCATCGGTGGGGGCTGGCTGGACCAGACTCGCTCCTGTGGGCAAGTCCGCCTGCTCCTTCCTTCCCACCCCGGCCTTGAGCGCGTTCGCCCGGGCGCCTTGAGGCTGGCCACGGAGTGCGTTTGCCCCAAAGGAGACACACAGTTCACCCTGGGCTCTGTAATAAAATTGCCTGCTGATGTTGTCTGTGTTGCTGCGGGGGTGTGTCTGGTTGTGTGAGCGGGGCTGCTCCCTTGCTGCGGTGTCTGGGCATCTGCAGCACTGGCCTCTGGCGGTGCGTGGGCTCCAGGACGTGCCGGCCTCAGGCGCTGCAGTTCACAGACTCAGTGGCTCCTTGGCGCGTGGGGTCCCCCAGGATCACGGACTGAACCTGTGTCTCCTGCACTGGCTGGCAGATTCCTCACCACCAGGGAAACCCCACATCGGGGCTCTTTACCAAACGATATATTCCAGAGCTCATTTACCAGCGTAGCCCTGACTGTCCCTTCAAACGCCTGGGGTCCCTCACACTGACAGTGTTTCTGGAGAAACTGCACCGGGTGTCCTCTGACGAGGAGAGAGGGGTGTGAGGGGTCCAGACGGGGGCTCAGGGAAGAGTTTAGGATCCAACTGTTCCAAACGAGGCCCCACTTTCACCCATTTATTCAGTTACTTATACGACGTTCTGTTTCTGAGAAGGGATGGAGGTCATTGCTCACACCAGAGATGGAGGGCGTGAACAATGAGGCTCACGTCCTCCATGAGAGTGGGCAGAGCCTGCGGGCGTGCAGGGTGAGGACCCGCCCCTGCCATGTGGGATGTGCCTCAGGCCGTGGGTGAGCAGAGATGGGAGTCGGGCGTCCTCCCCGGCAGGGAGGGGGGCCCCGGAGAGCAGAGGCCAAGCCCCCAGCCCCCCTCCTCCCGCCCCGCTGTGCACATCTCTCCTGGGCTCAGAGGCTCTTCCCAAAGGTTGGGGATGTGCTCCAGGTGGTGCAGGGTCCCTGTGCTCAGCTCCTTTCCCGCCTCTCGGGCTCCTCCGTGGTCATGCCGAGCCTGGCAGAGCAGGATCCCGAGGAGCAGCAGGACGGAGGCTGCGAGGCCCATTCGGGTGAGATTCTGCACCGTGTAGTCTGGGGTGAGGGCACACAGGTCAGCCCGGCCCCGTCACCCGGAACTGGGGTTTGCGCCCAGGGCACCCGCCTCTCGGGAGAGGACATGGCCCCAAGTACAGCCCCTGACGGGGATGCTGTTCATCCCCACTCACGGCTCTGACCGTGGTGATGGGAGAGGGTGTCAGCGGGGCCTGACGGTCCTGAAGGGAGGCTGGGGGTGGGCCGTGTCTTCCTCGGGAGCCTCGCGGGGCCTCTCTTACTGCATCAGACGTTTCTGCTCAGGACCCTGAGCTGCAGCAGCTCAGACAGCACAGGGTGGGCCCGCCCCGAGTGGTGGTCTGAGGGGTCCTGGGGTGGGACCCACCATGGCTCCTACGGACCCACCACTGCCCCCCACTAGCGCTCGCTCAGCCCTCTGCGTCTGCCGGCTTAACTCTGCCTGGGGCAGGGGGCGATCCCTGCAGCCTCCAGGGGCAGAATGAGGGGGCAGGGCGTGTCCTCTCCGGGGCTGGTGCTTCCTGTCACGCAGCTTTCACATCAGCGTCCCCACAGGAAGGGGAACAGCCTCTTCTTGAGAGCCTGGCGTTGTCCCCATGACAGTCCCAGTGTGTTCCTGAGACGCCCCTGCCAGTAGAGGGCATCCGGGACACGGCCTTCCCTCTGCGAGCTCGCTTCAGTGTCTGCTTCCTCCTCCGCCCGCCCATCAGCAGGTCTCCGTGGGGTCCTCAGCGTGGACGGGGTCACCAGGCCCTGGAGATGCTCTCTCCCTGATGGAGAACGGATGCTCCAGTAAACGCGTGCCCGCTGCTCCTGTCCCTGGGGTGGCGGTGCCCTTTCTCTGACCTGAGGTTCCTCCTTTGCATGTTGGAGCTGCGGGCTCCTGCTGCTGTCATCACGGTGAATTTCCAGACAAGGTGACGGCGGGAGAGGGTGGCCTGAAGGGCTGCAGGCTGAGACTGCACCGAAGGGGGTGAGCGTGGTGCCCACCCAGGGCCTCCTCTGCTCGTAACGCTGAGACGTGCTTGGAGCGTGTTTCTGAAGCACGTAGCCACAGACACGGGCAGAAAGACAGTTCCGCAAATGGAGAGGGAACCACAGCAAAGCCCGAGAGGTAGGCGGTGTGGCCCCCGGCGGCGGGGATCGTCTCGGGGTCAGAGGCAGAGGTTTCCCTGTGTGCACACAGACAGGCACCCATCCTCACAGAAGAATAAAGGGAGGCTAGCATGTGGGTTATTTTGAAGAGGAACAGGCAGTTACTGGAAAGAGTTGGAAATTTCCGACTTGAACAATCCAGTAAAGTCAACACGTTAAAAAAGGCGTGCAGTGGAGCGGACAGCTGAGCGGCCACATGTGAAATCGGAGTTTAGCACTGAGGAGATGTTCCAGAATGCAGCAGAGAGAGCAGACAGGGAGAGGCAGCAGGGGCGGGGCTGTGCTGAGGGCCAGGGTGGCACCTGCCGTAAGTGTCAGAGGGGAAGACGCTCAGGACAGACAGCAACAGCTGAGCAATAAATAACAGAGGCTCCTTTACTGACGAGAACCGGCCTGCGAAGGGCTGGGACTCACGAATGTGCACGAGACACCCGAGGGCCGCCCTGCCGGGCCCCTGGCTGAGACTCGGCGCTCCCTACTTAGGGCTAGGGTTCGATCACTGGCCAGGGATCCAGACAGGGCGCACTTCAGCTAAAGACCCCACTGCAACGGAGAGCCTGTGTGTGGCAGCTACGGCAACAAATAGGTTAGTTAACTGCACAGTAAAGAGAGTACCATCCGTATCTTGACGTTTCATAGTAGACTGAGAAACTGAAGGTTCAATTAAAAAAGTGTTTCGTACTGAAGTGCACAATTTGAAACAGTTCATTGTATTTTAAGTAAATTTCAACTGAAAAAAAAAAAATCAAGGTGGACTGGACTGAGGCCCTAAAAATGTCCTGAAACTACTTCCTGTAGAAAACGCAGATTACCATCAAGAGAATGACCAGCCCACTGGGAGCAGACTTCCCCCTACCAAAAGGGGGCGCTAAAGGCTATTGGAGCAGTGTCGTCAGGGAATTTACCAGGAAGAGTTCCCCCTGAGTCGGAGCACTTGCAAGGGGCGGAAGTGAGAGCTTCATGCAGAACACTCACCAGCTTCCAGGAGGTTCGGCACCGCCTCGCGCTGTGGGCTGTGCCTCAGCCTCAACCCCCCAGGTCCTGAGAGAGGAGGTGGGCTCTGGGGGCATGGATCCCTTAACCTTGACAAGGGTTTTCCTCTCCTAGTACTTGAGTTACAGGCTGGATTCAAAATAGGAAGTGTTCTCAGGTAACTTGATAAAAAGAGAATGAGCGTGAAAGAGGCATTTCCAGAGGCGCAAGTTCTTAGATGCTGTTTTCGCGCGGAAAGGAATACTAAGAGATGGCAGAGAGACAGTGAGATGCCACAGAGAGGAGCGCATGGCCGAAAACGAGCTTTGGAAAAGTACACAGACACACAGTTGCACGCACAGACACACCCACACGCGTGCATGGAGGGAGACGTGCGCATGCCCGCACACGTGTATATGAGTGCCCAGAGTTCAGGTGCAGCAGCTAGAACACTGTCCTTTCGAAAGGAGGAGGAGAATGCATACGTGTTCAGAAATGAAAATGTAAATATGCGTTTTAAGCTCGGGAGCAAGTGCCTAAAATCAGGAATGGAATAACTCCCAACGTGCCTGGTGTAATGAAATGAAACAAAACCTTTTCAGCTTTACTGAGGTATAATTGACAAAAATTGTCTCTGTTTCTCATGCACAGCTTGACGTTCTGACTTCCGTGTACGCTGTGAAAAGAGCACAAATTGGTTGCGGGTCTGGTGGGGACACTTCCGGGCTACCCTCTGAGGAGGTTTGAGTCTACAGTGGAGTACGGGCAGCTCTAGTCTCATCGCCGCACGTCAGGTCTCCAGAAGTCACTCGTCGGCGGCCCTGAAACTTTGTTCCCCGTGACCAGCACCTCCGCGTTATCCCCGCTCCCAGCCTCTGGGGACTGCGTTCTCCTGCTTCTCTGAGTCTGTTTTAGATTCCACAGGCCAGTGAGCTCCTGCTGCGTTTGCCTGTCTGTGTCTGGCTTGCTTCACTCGGCATAATGTCCTCCAGCTTCACCCATGTTGTCTCAAAAGGCGGGGTTCCCTTTTTTAAAGGCTGGATAGACTCCATTGTGTGTGTGAGTGTGTGAGTGTGTGAATGTGTGTGTCAGTGTGTATGAGTGTGTGTGTGAATATGTGTGTGTGATTGTGAGTGTGTGTGAATGTGTGTGTGTGAATGTGTGTGTGTGAGTGTGTGTGAATGTGTGTGTATGGGTGTGTGAGTGTGAGTATGTGTGAGTGTGTGTGAGAGTGTGTGTATGAGTGTGTGTGAATGTGAGTGTGTGTGTATGGGTGTGTGTGTATGTGTGAGTGTGAGTGTGTGTGAGTGTGTGTGTATGTGTGTGAGTGTGAGTGTGTGAATGTGTGTCAGTGTGTGTGAGTGTGTGTGAATATGTGTGTGTGATTGTGAGTGTGTGTGAGTGTGTGTGTGAATGTGTGTGAGTGTGTGTGTATGTGTGTCTGTGTGTGTGTTTGTGTGTGTGTGGATGTGTGTGTGTGAATGTGTGTGTGTAAATGTGTGTGAGTGTGTGAATGTGTGTGTGAGTGTGTGTGAGTGTGAGTGTGTGTGTGTGACTGTGTGTGTGGGTGAGTGTGTCTGGCATTTCCTTTGTGCATTTATTTGTTGGCAGACATCCAGGTTTTCGCCGTATCCTGCTACTGGGAACATCGCTGCAGAACTCAGGAGTGCAGACACGTCTGTGAGCTCCTGGCCTCCTCTTTGGATACATACCAGGAGTGGAATTGCTGGGTCATGCGGTGGGTGGTTCTGTGTTTAGTTGTTTGAGGAAACTCCATGCGGTTTCCGCAGTGGCCGCACCGGTTGCCTTTCCAACGACCTTGCACAAGGCTCTCTTCCCTCCGCATTTCGGCAGCAGCTGTCTTTTTCCTGGCAGCCGAGTGTCTGTAACACGTGCAGTGACATCTCCTGGCTCTGGGGTGTGCTCCCCTCAGGTGGATGCTGAGCCCCTTTCCATGTCTGTTTGGTCATTTGGGTGTCGTCTTTTGAGAGATTCCTGTTCAGGTCCTGTGCCCATGGAAAAGCCGGGTTGGTGTTACTTTGCGTTGAGCTGTGTGAGCGCCTTGTATATTGGAGCAGTAGACCCTTATCAGATGTGTGGTTTGCAGGCATCTCCCGTTGCACCCACTGCCTCTCCTGTGACGGTTTCCTCTGTTGTGAAGGTTTTATTTACCGGACCCCGCTGGTCTGGTTCCGTCTCTGCTGCCTGTGCTTTTGGCGTCATATCCAAAGAAACCTTGTCCTCACCCGTGTCACGATGCCCCCGCTGTGTCCTCTTGTTCCTTCATGGTTTCAGGCCCTGTGTTTAAGTCTGTGCTGCGTTTTGAGATGATTTCACATATAGTGTGAGCTGCAGGTCACGCTTCCCCCTCCTGCCTGCTGCCATCCGGCTCTTCCAGCACCGGTTATGGAAGGGACTGTCCTTTCCGATTCTGTGCTCTGGGCACCTTGCGGAAGGTCAGTTCACTGAGCTGCTTCAGGGCAGTTATTTTCCATAGTAAGGGAGCTCGTAGATCTCCTGTGTTCCTGCAGTTTCTCTGCCGCCCTGGGCGGAGCCACGGTTCCCGGTTCTTGGTGTTTCTTGTGGCCCTGCTTTGCTGTCTGTGCGCCAGGAGAAGCAGCCTCCTCCTCTCGGATTTATGGTGGGTTTTTGCCTCCAGCCCAGTTGGAGATTCTGGAGCCTTGGAGACGTGCTCTGTGACGTGAGGCTCCCCTGCCCTCCCGTCGGGGAGACGATGATGTGCTCCCGCCCCGTTGTGCCCCTGCCCTGCGGGAGAAGTCTCAGGACCCCATCCTCCTCTAACCTCCGAGAGACAGAGCCCCGTCCCTTGTCTTCCTGCTTTGCGGCCCCAAGTGTGTCTGCGGCCTGGTGCTCTTGTGAGCTGAGCAGCGAGGTGGTCTCTGAGGCAGCGGCCCGGAGCCTGGGGACGTGGCGTGGCTGCACCCACTGTTCTCCTGGGGAGGAGAGGGCCTGGGCCCAAGGAGGCCTCTCAGCGCTGAGCTGTGCCAGCTTGCGGGAGGGGAGACAGGGAAACAGAACCTGCTCCACTTATCCTTTCGAAGTTGGTTCTTCTCCGTTTCCTGCTCATGGAGGTGTTGCAGCTCACTAGCTGGATTCTTCAGTTTGCATACAGGTCATTTGGCCCCAATAATCCCAGTTTATCAGTCAAGTAATAGTCTAGTCAAGGCTATGGTTTTTCCGTAGTCATGTATGGATGTGAGAGTTGGACTGTGAAGAAGGCTGAGCGCTGAAGAATGGATGCTTTTGAACTGTGGTGTTGGAGAAGACTCTTGAGAGTCCCTTGGACTGCAAGGAGATCCAACCAGTCCACTCTGAAGGAGATCAGCCCTGGGATTTCTTTGGAAGGAATGATGCTAAAGCTGAAACTCCAGTACCTTGGCCACCTCATGCAAAGAGCTGACACCTTGGAAAAGACTCTGATGCCGGGAGGGATTGGGGGCAGGAGGAGAAGGGGACGACCGAGGATGAGATGGCTGGATGGAATCACGGACTTGATGGACACGAGTCTGAGTGAACTCCGGGAGATGGTGATGGACAGGGAGGCCTGGCGTGCTGCGATTCATGGGGTCACAAAGAGTCGGACATGACTGAATGACTGAACTGAACTGAACCGATCAGTGCTTCTATGTAAGCTGAGGGCTGGGACTTCCCGATCTGCCATCTTGCCTAAAGCGCTGATTAAAGTTTCTGAAGTGTGTCATAGTGAGGCCAGGAATGGAGAAGAGAAACGATAGCTAACTAGTGTATGGGCTCAGGTGCTGCAGCCGTGTCCGACGCTCTGCGCCCCACGGCCTGTAGCCCGCCAGGCTCCTCCCCCACGGGATTCTCCAGGCAGGAATTCTGGAGGGGTGGCCATGCCCTCCTCAGGGGATCTTCCCGGCCCAGGGATGGACCCAAGTCTCTTACGTCTCCTGCCCTGGCAGGCGGGTTCTTCACCACGGGTGCTACTGGGAAGCCCTGATAGTCCACACACACAGGGGAACCGAGAAGGGTGAGCAGGTACCTGGCGCCGTTCTCAAATGAGAGAAACAGAGTGATTGTAGGCTGCACTTGGGCTTCCCAGGTGGCTCAGGGGTGAAGAATCTGCCTGCCAGCGCAGGAGGTGTAGAGACTCGCGTTCGATCCCGGGGTGGGGAAGATCCCCTGGAGAAGGAAATGGAAACCCGCCTCAGTATTCTTGCCTGGAGAATCCATGGACAGAGGAGCCTGGCGGGCTACTGTCTGTGGAGTCACACAGAGTTGGACACGACTGAGCGTGAGCGCACACACACACACACACACACACACACACGAAGAGGGTGCAGACCCAGACAACACGCCTCCCCACTCCACAGACCAGGGTGCCCCCTCCCCGGTTCCGACAGTCCGTGTGTGCCGTCTTCAGGGTTTTGAAAATGGAGTATCACGTCATCCGCGTACAGCGACAGTTTTCCCTCCTTCCTGCCGCCAAGTTGAATCCTTTTTCTTCTTGTCTGATTGCTGTGCCTAGGGCTTCCACTGGTATGTTGAACGCCTATGGTGAGGGTGGGCGTCCTTGTCTTGTCCCAGAGTTTGAGAGGCTTTCAGCTTTTTACCTTCGAGTGCTGTGCTGACTGTGTGCTTGTCATGAATCGGTTTTATTACGTTGGGCTGTCCTCCGCCTGTACTCAGTTAGGGGAGACTTTTTATGATGAACGCATGTTGAGTTTTATCAGCGCTTTCTCTGAGCCTGTGAAGACGAGCGTGGTGTTTTGTCTTTTCTCCTGTTGATGTGGTGAGTCACACTGATCGATTTGCATATGTTAAATTTTCCTTGTGACCCTGGATGAATGTGAGTTGATCATGGTGTGTGATTCTTTTTGTGTGTTGTTGACTTCGGCTAGCTAATATTTTGTTGCGTGTTTTGCACGTCAGTTCCTAAAGCGCTCTGCTCTGTGCCTTTTTTCTTCCGGCTGTGACTTTGTCTGGTTTAGGTAGCGGGTGGCGGTGGCTCATAGAGAGACTGTGGGAGTGTTTCCTGCACGTCTGTCCCCAAAGCGCTCTGCTCTGTGCCTTTTCTCTTCTGGGTGTGTCTGTGTCTGGTTTCGGTAGCGGGTGGCGGTGGCTCATAGAGAGACTGTGGGAGTGTTTCCTCCTCTTCAGCCTCCTGGAAGGGTTTGAAGAGGGTCACATAAGTTGCTCTTTGTCAGTTTGGTAGCGGTCCTCCACGAAGCCGTCCAGTTCTGGCCTTTTGTCTGCGTGGAGATTTCACTGGTCTCGTTCCGGACTCTGTGTGGCTTCCAGCGGCCGGTCTGTTCGCGCTGTCTGCGTCCTCTGCCTCCGTCTGGCGGGCTGTGTCTAGAGACTCTGTGGCTTCCAGCGGCCGGTCTGTTCACACAGTCTGCGTCTCTGCCTCCGTCTGGTGGTTTGCGTCTAGAGACTCTGTGTGGCTTCCAGCGGCCGGTCTGTTCGCGCTATCTGCGTCTCCCCCTCCATCTGGCGGGCTGTGTCTCGAGACTCGTGTGTCTCTTCCAGGGTTGCTGTCGGATGGGTCAACACACACTGGTTCTCGGTGCTCTCTCATCAACTTTTCTATCTCTGAGGTATCAGTTTTTAAAATTGATTATTAATTAGTTTTGGCTGTGCTGGACTTCCCTGTGGCTCAGATGGTAAAGAATCTGCCTGCAATGGGGGAAACCTGGGTTCGATCCCTGGGTGGGGAAGATCCCCTGGAGGAGGGCAGTGCAACCCACTCCAGTATTCTCGCTTGGAGAGCCTCAGGGACAGAGGAGTCTGATAGGCTACAGTCCATGCGGTCGCAAAGACTCGGGCACATCTGAGCTACAGAGGATGGTGTGGGTCTTCCTCGCTGCCCAGGGGCTCTCCTCCCGGTGAGCTGAGCTCAGTGAAGCTCTTCTCTTCGCTGCAGTTCCCCTGGGCTCCTCACTTTGATGGCGCGTCTCGTCGCAGGGCAGGGCTCTGGGCCCGCGGGCTCAGCATTTGCTTCCCGTGCAGGATCTTCTCGCAGCAGGGATGGAACCCGTGGCCCCTGAGTTGGTGGCTGCATTCTTATCCGGGAAGCCACCAGGGAAACCTGGTAGCAGCTCTTGTTCCCCCCGTTTCATTTCCTGTTTTATTTATTTGGGCCCCAGGTTGTTGCCTTTTGAATTTGATGTGAGGGACTGGACTCCTACAGCTTAATCTCAGTGTTTCTCCCTTGGGCTTGGAAACTGATCTCTGTTACTCTGGCAGTCCACCTCTGTGCCTTTTTTGTATAAATTCTGTCGCATATATAGACACCAAACCATTCATTTTGGGGAAAGTGATTTCCGTAACCTTTTCTACTGTGAACGACCCACGTGTCCATATTCTGCGTGCACACTTGTGGCCATGCACGCATCTTCCTCTGGTTATACAACTGTGGGCCAGTGCTGTGTCTCTTCCCGTTAACTGAGAGTTGCTGTCGCCTCTCCAGATTGACCGGGGTGATGAGCACACCTGCCCGTGATGTGCTGGGATTCTTCAGTCAGCCTTGTCTCCTCCATCGTTTTCTCTTTCCCTCTCTTGCAGATGAACTAGGAGGTGGGCATCTCATTTCAGGGAACGTGGCGCATAAAGCTGAGGTGGAGACGACCCTACCTGAGGTGTAATGAGGACACATCAGTGCGCGTGGGGCCATCGGTGGGGGCTGGCTGGACCAGACTCGCTCCTGTGGGCAAGTCTGCCTGCTCCTTCCTTCACACCCCAGCCTTGAGCGCGTTCACCCGGGCTCCTGAGGCTGGCCACAGAGCGCGTTTGCCCCAAAGGAGACACACAGTTCACCCTGGGCTCTGTAAGCATTTATTGCCAGCTGATGTTGTCTGTGTTGCTGCGGGGGTGTGTCTGGTTGTGTGAGCGGGGCTGCTCCCTCGCTGCGGTGTCTGGGCATCTGCAGCACTGGACTCTGGCGGTGCGCGGGCTCCAGGACGTGCCGGCCTCAGGCGCTGCAGTTCACGGACTCAGTGGCTCCTTGGCGCGTGGGGTCCCCCAGGATCACGGACTGAACCTGTGTCTCCTGCACTGGCTGGCAGCTTCTTCACCACCAGGGAAACCCCACATCGGGGCTCTTTACAAAACGATATATTCCAGAGCTCGTTTACCAGCATAGCCCTGACTGCAACTTCAAACGCCTGGGTTCCCTCACACTGACAGTGTTTCTGGAGAAACTGCACCGGGTGTCCTCTGACGAGGAGAGAGGGGTGTGAGGGGTACAGAGGAGGGCTCAGGGAAGAGTTTAGGATCCAACTGTTCCAAACGAGGCCCCACTTTCACCCATTCATTCAGTTACTTATACGACGTTCTGTTTCTGAGAAGGGATGGAGGTCATTGCTCACACCAGAGATGGAGGGCGTGAACAATGAGGCTCACGTCCTCCATGAGAGTGGACAGAGCCTGCGGGCGTGCAGGGTGAGGACCCTGCATGTGGGATGCGCCTCGGGCCGGGGGTGAGCGGAGACGGGAGTCAGGGCGTCCTCCTTGGGAGGGAGGGGGCCCCGGTGAGCAAAAGCCGAGCCCCCCGCCCCCCTCCTCTCACCCCGGGGCCGTCTCTCCTCCGGGGTCAGAGGCTCCTCCGAAGCTCCGGGGCTGGAAGCTCATGTCCCGGGCGGCGATGCTCCGGGCGTTGAGGGCCCCCGTGCTCAGCTCCGGGCGCGTCTCGGGCTCCTTCGCGGTCGTGCCGTGCCTGGCACAGCAGGATCCCGAGGAGCAGCAGGACCAAGGCCGCGAGGCCCATGCGGGTGAGATTCTGCACCGTGTAGTCTGGGGTGAGGGCACACAGGTCAGCCCGGCCCCGTCACCCGGAGCTTGGGAGTGAGCCCAGGGCACCCGCCTCCCGGGAGAGGACGTGGCCCCAAGCCCAGCCCCTGGCGGGGATGGTGTCCTCGTTCCCACTCATGGGTCTGACAGCGGTGATGGGGGAGGGTGTCAGCGGGGCCTGAGGGTCCTGAAGGGAGGCTGTGGGTGGGCCGTGTCCTCCTCGAGAGCCTCCTGGGGCCTCTGTATCTTCCTGTCTCAGAAGTTCCTGCTCAAGACCCTGAGCTGCTGGAGCTCAGACAGCACAGGTCTGCGGGGTGAGCGGTGGTCTGCGGGGTCCAGGGTTGGGCCAGGGCCCGCTCCTGAGCAGTGGTCTGTGGGGTCCAGGGGTTGGGCCAGGGCCTGGCCCTGAGTGGTGGTCTGTGGGGTCCGGGGTTGGGCCAGGGCCCGGCCCTGAGTGGTGGTCTGTGGGGTCCGGGGTTGGGCGAGGGCCCGCCCCTGAGTGGTGGTCTGTGGGGTCCAGGGGTTGGGCCAGGGCCCGGCCCTGAGTGGTGGTCTGTGGGGTCCGGGGTTGGGCGAGGGCCCGCCCCTGAGTGGTGGTCTGTGGGGTCCAGGGGTTGGGCCAGGGCCCGGCCCTGAGTGGTGGTCTGTGGGGTCCGGGGTTGGGCGAGGGCCCGCCCCTGAGTGGTGGTCTGTGGGGTCCAGGGGTTGGGCCAGGGCCCGGCCCTGAGTGGTGGTCTGTGGGGTCCGGGGTTGGGCGAGGGCCCGCCCCTGAGCGGTGGTCTGCGGGGTCCCAGTGTGAGACCCAACCGTGGCTCTCTCGGACCCACCACTGCCCCCTACAGGCGCTCACTCAGCCCTCTACGTCTGCAGCTTGGCTCTGCCTGGGGGAGGGGGCGATCCCTGCAGCCTCCGGGGGCAGAATGGGGTGGGGCGGGCCTGCTCCTCCACAGACTGACCTCCATCCAGCAGCCTCAGGCCCCTGCAGCCTGTGGCTCCCATGCTATCTCTGCCCGACTCCCCGCCAGCCCTTGACGATCTGAGGGGTATTGTCCCCACAGAGAATCTCAGCCCCCTGGGCTGGGCTGTCTCCCCTGAGCACAGAGCCCTGAGACTCCCCAGGTTTAGGTCTGGGTCTGTGGCTGAGCCCAGGAAGGGGTGCGCCGGGCTGACCGGGGTCCCCACCTCATTCCCTTCTGCCCTGTGGCCCTGTGGCCTCCCCGAGACCCTCACACGGCCCACCTGCCCCTCCAGGACCCCAGTGCAGGAGGAAGGGTGGGGCGCAGGCTCTGAGGCCCCTCCTTCAAGGAGCCCCTCCCTCAGCACCCCCTCCTCCATGACCGCCCTGCGCTCCCAGGGCACAGAGCCCCGAGCTGCTGAGTCAGAAGGACAGACTGGGCCTCACCTGAGACCACGAGGGCCAGGGGCTCACTGGGCTGGGACAGCAGGTAGGGGTCTGTGCTGAGTGAGCGGTAGCACCTGTAGGTGCCCCTGTGGGCTGAGGTCACAGGGCTCAAGGAGAACTCGGCCTGGTACCGCCCGTCTTGGTCCTGGGAGCGCAGACGCAGGGGGTGATGGGCTGCCCCCTCCTTGGACAGAAGGAAAGTGTCCGTCCTGTCTCCTGACTGACACAGCAGAGTCACGGTCTCTCCCGGAGCCACCGAGGGGCCCGGCTGCACCAAGAGGGAGGGGCTGTCTCTGAGCCATCCTGCAGAGGGGAAGGGGGTGCGGGCGCTGGGCCAGTTCTGAGCGAGACTCTGCAGGCCTCTCTGGCCCCTCAGCGCTGTCTCTGTTTCTCCGAGTCTGTCCCCTCCCTCACCCCATCTCTCTGTCCCTCCCTGGGACCCCTCCCCCTGGACCCAGCATCACCCCTGGGGCCCCAGGTGGGTCCGCGACTGACCTGCTGGCCCCTCACCTGCCACCAGCAGCTCCAGGGGCTCGCTGGGGGCCGACCACTCAGAGGAGAGGCTGTGTCCACCGTAGCATCTGTACCGGCCCCCGTGGATGGTGCCCACGGGTCCCAGGGGGAAGTCGGCCTGAGAGAGCCCTCCATGGGGCCTCCGGGCAGGGCGCTGGGGGAGATCCTGTCCCCCCTCCTTGGACAGAGCGAATCTGGTGTAGCCGACGTCAGAGCGACACTGGAGGGTCAGGTTCTGTCCAGAGGTGACGACGGGGCCCTGCGGGGTCAGGAGGGAGGGCTTCCCAGACAGCCCTGGGGAGAGACACGCCCTAGGTTGTTGGGATGGCTTCCCCTGTGGATCCCCCTCTCCCGGCCCGGCCCCAGGCCCCACCGTCTCACAGGGGCTCCCCTGGGAGCAGAACTCAGTACGTTGTCTTGTCTGCAGAAATGTATGCGGTCAGGACGGGACTTCCTCACCTGAGACCAGGAGCTCCAGGGGGTCGCTGGGGGCCGACCACAACCAGGGAGTTTCCCTGTAAAAGTTGTAGCATCTGAACGTCCACCCGTGTCCGGGGGTCACGGGGCCCACTGGGAACAGGGCCTGGGTCTGCCCGTCGGGGCGTCGCTCTCCATCCAGGGTCCAAGAGAACGCATCTTCTCCTTCCTTGGTCAGGTGGAATCTGTTAAATCCCCGACGAGAGCCACACTGGAGGGTCACGTTCCCTCCCAAGGTCACCACAGGGCTCGGCAGGGCTGAGAGGCTGGGTTTGTCATTGGATCCTAGGAGAGAAGGAGGCAGCTGGTTCTCTGGGGCTCCCCCCTCACCCCTCTAGGGCTGGGTGGGAGAGGAACACCCCCTGAGAGCAGACCCCCTCCCGAGGGCAGAGCCCGATGCCCCCGAGTGTCCCTCACCTGTCACCACCAGGTCCAGGCGGGCACTGGGCTCTGACCAGCCAGTGGGGGTTCTGTAGTAGCACCAATAGCTCCCTGCATGGGCCTGTCCCATGTGTTGGATGGAGAACCTGGCCTTGTCCCCGGGCCCCGGGGGTTTCTGTCTGTCCCAGAAGGCTTTGCTTCCCTCTTTATCCAGATGGAACTCCTGGGCCCCCAGAGTCCCCCGGCACCAGATGGTCACGGGGCTCCCCAAGGGGACCTGAGAGCCCGGCTCAGCCCAGATGGTGGGTTTGGGGAGGGTCCCTGGAAGGAAATCAGAGGCAGGCTCACCAGGTGTCCCCACCCACACAGGCCTCGGCTCTCAGCCCAGACCTACCAGACACTGCCTCCGTGAGCCCCGAGCTGCCCTCCCCTTGCCGGCGGCCTGGGGGAGACCCTTGTCGCCAGGGGAGGAGGGAGCTGGGCCCTGGGACAGACTCACCGGCCTGCACCTGGGTCCTCAGGCCCACACTCAGCCCTGGAAGAGAGCGCCCTGTGAGAGGTGTGCCTTCAGCCCTGAGCAGCGCCTCTCCTCCCCGGGAGCCTCGGGGCCCTGGGGTCCCCTGACGGAGCAGGCTGGCTGGGGGGTCCCTCCAGACCAGGGCTCCCCTGCCCCTCCCATCTCACCGAGGCAGAGCAGGGCGGGGAGCGTGGGGGCCATGGCGTCTCCTCCCTGCGGTCCAGGCTGTGAGGATGGAGGAGACCTGGGTGCCCTCCGGACAGACAGACCACAGGGTGTGTCCTCTCCGGGGCTGGAGCTTCACGTCATATCAGCAACCCACAGGAAGGGGAACCGCCTCTTCATGAGAACCTGTTCTCGTTCCTGTGACAGTCCCAGTGTGTTCCTGAGATGCCCGTTTCAGGCGTGGACAAGCAGGCCATGTCCTTCCCTCTGAGGGCCTCACCTCAGGGTCTGCTTCCTCCTATGCCTGTACATCAGAAGGTCTCCAGGGGTCCTCACCGTGGACGGGTCACCTGGCCCTGGAGATGCTTCGGGGAGGATGCCAGCCCCCGCTGCCCTGCAGGGGTCAGATCCCAGAGACAGAGGTCAACAGCTTCCTGGGGCTCAGTGGAGTCCGCGTGGCCGAGAGCCCAGAGGAGACGCTCAGGGAATATGGAAGGAAACTGACTCCTCCCCTGCCCTGGAGCGTGGGTTCCCCCATCACAGCCCCCTTCAGGAATGTCTCTCTCTATCGCGTCACCGCCCAGCCCGCCTTCCTGGGAACAAGCCCCTGGGTGCTTTCCTCCGCAGGGCACCAGGGTCCTTGGGCATAGTCTTCCGCCGATCTTGTCATCACCTGCAAGCTCTCGGTTCAGTCCAGTTCAGTCGCTGAGTCATGTCCGACTCTCTCTGACCCCATGAATTGCAGCACGCCAGGCCTCCCTGTCCATCACCAACTCCCAGAGTTCACTCAGACTCGCATCCATCGAGTCGGTGATGCCATCCAGCCATCTCATCCTCTGCCGTCCCCTTCTCCTCCTGCCCCCAATCCCTCCCAGCATCAGAGTCTTTTCCAAGGAGTCAACTCTTCACATGAGGTGGCCAAAGTACTGGAGTTTCAGCTTTAGCATCATTCCTTCCAAAGAACACCCAGGACCGATCTCTTTTAGAATGGAGTCGTTGGATCTCCTCTAGTCCAAGGGACTCTCAAGAGTCTTCTCCAACACCACAGTTCAAAAGCATCAATTCTTCAGCACTCAGCTTTCTTCACAGTCCAACTCTCACATCCATACATGACCACTGGAAAAACCATAGCCTTGACTAGACAGAGCTTTTTTGGCAAAGTAGTGTCTCTGCTTTTGAATATGCTATCGAGGCTGGTCATGACTTTCCTTCCAAGGAGTAAGTGTCTTTTAATTTCATGGCTGCAATCACCACCTGCAGGGATTTTGGAGTTCCCAAAAATAAAGTCTGACACTGTTTCCGCTGTTTCCCCATCTATTTGCCATGAAGTGATGGGACCGGATGCCATGATCTTAGTTTTCTGAATGTTGGGCTTAAGCCAAATTTTTCACTCTCCTTTTTCACTTTCATCAAGAGGCTTTTTAGTTCCTCTTCACTTTCTGCCATAAGGGTGGTGTCATCTGCGTATCTGAGGTTATTGATATTTCTCCCAGCAATCTTGATTCCAGCTTGTGCTTCTTCCAGCCCAGCGCTTCTCATGATGTCCTCTGCAAGCTTTAGGGGGTATTGACTGGGGTCAGAGCTCTCTCTGATGGGGAACAGATGCCCCTGTAACCGCCTGCCCGCTGCTCATGTCCCTGGGGCGGCGGTGCCCTTTCTCTGCACCTGAGGTTCCTCCTCTGCATGTTGTCCCGACCTCAGCCCTCAGAGGGGCTGCGGGCTCTTGCTGCCATCATCATGGTGAATTTCCTGACGAGGTGACAGCGTGAGAGGGTGGACTGAAGGGCTGTGGGCTGAGACTGCACCGAAGGGTGAGTGTGGTGCCCATCCAGAGCCTCCTCTGCTCCTAACGCTGAGACGTGCTTGGAGAGTATTTCTGAAACACGTAGCCACAGACATGGGCAGAAAGAAAGTTCCCCAAATGGAGGGGAACCACCGCGGAGCACGAGAGGTAGGCGGTGTGGCCCCCGGCAGCGGGGATCACCTTGGGGTCGGAGGAAGGTTTCCCCCTGTGTGCACACAGGGGCACCCATCCTCACAGGCAGGGCGGGTCAGGCCTCCGGATGGAGGCTGGTACCCGGAGCCCCCCTCCCGCAGTGTCTGGCAGGCACTCGGAGCCCTCCGCTCACAGCCTCAGGCCTGCGGTCAGCACCGCGCAGCCTCCCTCGTGTGGCAGGAAACACACTCGGGCCCACTCTACTAGCCATGGCGTCCACCTGCGGGAGGCTACGGGGCCCCTATGCCCCATCCTGCGGGCACAGCTCTGAGCCGGGGCACAGTCTGTGGCCGTGGACTCCGGGGTGGGGTGTAGCTGCAGGGGGCCCCCCGTCAGACTGCCTCCCAGGCCAGTCCCGGGAGAAACGTAGGAGAGGTGGTCAGTGTGAGAGGGGTAGGCCTCGGCCTGACCCCCGCATGGGGCCAGCGCTGTGCAGAGCAGCCTGCTGAGACGTGGGGTGTCCGAGGCAAGCAAGAGGCGACAGGAAGAGGTGACCCTGATTGTAAATACACTGATGTTCAGTCGCTAAGCTGTGGCTGAGACTTTGCGATCCCCAAGAACTGCAGGATGCCAGGCCCCCCGTCCATCACTGTCTCCCAGAGCTTGCTCAACTGATGTCCACTGAGATGGTCATGCCGTCCAACCTCTCACCCTCTTTCACCCCCTAATTCTTCTGTCCTCGACGTTTCCCAGCATCAGGGTCTTTCCCAGTGACTCACCTGTTCGCATTAGGTAACCAAAATGTTGGAGTTTCAGCTTCAGCATCAGTCCTTCCAATGAATATTCAGGGTTGATAACCTTTAAGAGTGACTGGTTTGATCTTGTTGCAGTCCAAGGGACCCTCAAGAGTCTTCTCCAGCACCACAGTTCAAAGGCATCAGTTCTTCGGCGCTCAGCTTTCTCCGTAGTCCAACTTTCACATCCATACATGACTACTGGAAAAACCAAAGCTTTGACTAGATGGACCTTTGTCAGCAAAGTAATGTCTCTGCTTTCCAATACGCTGTTTAGGTTTGTCATAGCTTTTCTCCCAAGGAGCAAGCATCTTAATTTCATGGCTGCAGTCACTGTCTGCAGTGTCTTTGGAGCCCACGAAAATGAAGTCTGTCACTGTTTCCACTGTTTGCTCATCTGTTTGCCATGAAGTGATGGGACCGGATGCCATGCTGTTCGTTTTCTGAAGTTTAGTTTTAAACCAGCTTTTCTAGTGTCCCCTTTCACCTTTATCAAGATGCTCTTTAGTTCCTCTTTGCTTTTTGCCATTAAGGTGATGTCATCTGGATATCTGAGGTTACTGATATTTCTCCCAGCAGTGTTGAGTCCAGGTTGTGCTTCATCCAGCCCAGCATTTAGCATGGTGTACTCTGCATACCAGTTAAGTAAGCGAGGTGACTACGTACAGCCTTGACGTACCCCTTTCCCAGTTTTGAACCAGTCTGTTGTTCCATGTCCGGCTCTAACTGTTGCTTCTTGTCCTGCACACAGGTTTCTCAGGAGGCAGGTCAGATGGTCTGGTATTCCCATCTCTTTAAGAATTTTCTCCAGTTTGTTGTGATCCACGCAGTCAAAGGCTTTCGTGTAGTCAATGAAGCAGAAGCCGATGTTTTTCTGGAATTCCTTTGCTTTTTCTATGATCGAACAGATGTTGGCAATTTGATGTCTGGTTTCTTTGCCTTTTTCTAAATCCACCCTGTACACCTGGAAGTTCTCGGTTCAGGTACAGCTGAAGCCTAGACTGGAGGATTCTGAGCGTTACCTTGCTAGCATGTGAAATGAGCCCACTTGTACAGTAGTTTGAACATTTTTTGCTATTGCCCTGAGTTGAGATTGGAATGAGAACTGACCTTTTTCAGTTATCAAGAGAGTGACAAGCTCATTGGGATCAGACTACTCCTACAAAAGGTGACGCCAGGAGATATTGGACAAACACCTTCCGGGAGTTCATTAGGAACAGTTTTATACTGAGTCAAAAAGTTATTTGTAAGGGAAAAACGCCAAAGGGTCATTAGAAGGGGAAATCTCTGAATCCTGAAATTCGGGCACCACTTCTGACCTGTGGGCGGAACCTCAGCCACTAAACCCACCATGTCAGGCTGTTTCTTCCTCAGACGGAAGGAGTGCTGCGGGAGGATGGGTCCCTTAACCGTCACCTGTATTTTCCTCTCCTCGTCACAGAGTCACACACTTCATTAAAAATATAAAGTGTTTTCAAGTAGCTTGATAGAGAATGAGGGTGAAAATGGCATCACCAGAGGTGCCAGGGCTTAGACATTGACTGTTTTCACCCTGAAAGGAATATTACCTGATGTCATGGAGCAAGTGAGATGCAAGTGAGGAACGCATGGCCAAAACGTGAGCTTTGGAAGATTACACTGGTGCACACAAACACGGCCACAGATGCACGAGCGTGTGGGTACCCAGGTGTGCATGCGCGCACACCTACGCATGAGTGCTCACGGTTCAGGTGGAGTATAACTGGGACCTTGTTTTCTTCAGTGGAGGAGGAGAATGCACATTTGTTCAGAAATAAAAGTGTCAGTTCATATATTAAACGTGGGAGTGACTGGCTTCAATTAGAAATGGACTCACTCACCACATGTTTGGTCTACTTAAATGAAAGAAAACTTGTCAGCCTTCTTGAGGTATAACTGACAAGACTTGTCTATTTCAGCTGTAGAGCCTGATGTTCTGATACACGCTTACACTGTGAAACAGCACGATCCTGCTAATTAGCGTGTCCATCAGCTCCCGTAGTTCACTTTGGTCTGCGGGTCTGGTTCCAGGCTACCCTCTGCGCGGAATTGAGTCTACAGTAGAATATCGTCAGCTCTAGTCTCATCGCTGCACATCAGGTCTCCAGAACTTACTCATCTGCACCCCTGAAACTTTGACCTCATGACCAGCCCCTCCCCATTTCCACCCCCACTTCCCCAGCCTCTGGCAACTACCAGTCTCTGTTTCAGAGTCTGCCTATTGGATTCCACAGGTCAGTGAGCTCCTGCTCAATGTCTGCTGTCTGTCTTGCTTTACTAGGCATAACGTCCTCCAGGTTCATCCATGATGTCTCAAAAGGAAGGATTTCCTACTTTTCAAAGGCTGAAAAATACTCCATTGTGTGTGTATATCTCATTTTTCTTTTATTCCTGTATCTACTGACAGACCCTGAGATTGATTCCGTATCTTGGCCATTGTGAGCAATGCTTCAGTGAACACAAAGGGCAGACATGTCTGTGAGGTCCTGGCCTCCTCTTTGGATGCATACCCCGGGTTGGAATTGCTGGGTCATGTGGTGGGTGGTTCTGTGTTTGGTTTTTTGAGGAAACTCCATACTGTTTTCCGCAGTGGCCTCACTGGTTGCCTTCCCAACGACCTTGCACAAGGCTCTCTTCCCTGCGCATTTTGGCAGCAGCTGTCTTTTTCCTAGTAGTCGAGTGTCTGTGACACGTGCAGTGGCATCTCCTGGCTCTGATGTGTGTATATGTGTGTCTGTGTCTGTGTGTGTATATATGTGTGTGTATATATGTGTATAGATATGTGTATATATATATGTTGTGTGTATATATATGTATGTGTGTATGGGTGTGTGATATATGTGTGTATATATGTATGTGTATGTGTATATGTGTGTCTCTCTGTGTGTATGTTTATACATATGTGTGTGTATATATGTGTATAGATATGTGTATGTGTTATATGTATGTGTATATGTGTATATATATATGTGTGTTATGTGTGTATAGATATGTGTATGTATATATGTGTGTGTATTTGTGTTATATGTATGTGTATGTGTGTTTATATGTATGTGTGTATGTATATATGTCTGTGTGTATGTGTGTATATGTGTGTCACATGTATGTGTGTGTTTATATATGTGTGTACATGTATATATATATGCGTGTGTGTATGTGTGTATGTATATATGTCTGTGTATATATGTGCGTTATATGTATGTGTATATATGTATGTGTATGTGTGTTTATATATGTGTGTACATGTATATATATGTGTGTGTACGTATATATATGTATCTGTGTGTATGTTGTGTGTATGTGTATATATGTGTGTTATATGTATGTGTATGTGTGTTTATATGTATGTGTACATGTATATATGTGTGTATGTATATACGCGCGTGTGTTGTGTGTATGTGTATATATGTGTTATATGTATGTGCATATATGTATGTGTATGTGTGTGTTTATATGTCTCTCTGTGTGTGTACATGTATATATACAGCACTAAAGCACTGGCTTCAATTAGAAATGGAATCACCACGTTTGGTCTACTTAAGTGAAAGAAAACTTTTCAGCTTTCTTGAGGTATAACTGACAAGACTTGTATATTTCAGCTGTAGAGCCTGATGTTCTGATACATGCTTACACTGTGAAACAGCACGATCCTGCTAATTAGCATGTCCGTCAGCTCCCGTAGTTCACCTTGGTCTGCGGGTCTGGTTCCAGGCTACCCTCTGCGCGGAATTGAGTCTACAGTAGAATATCGTCAGCTCTAGTCACGTCGCTGCACATCAGGTCTCCAGAATTTACTCGTCTGCATCCTTGAAACTTTGACCTCATGACCAGCCCCTCCCCATTTCCACCCCCACTTTCCCAGCCTCTGACAACTACCAGTCTCTGTTTCAGAGTGTGACTATTGGATTCCACTTTGCTGTCTTGCTTTACTAGGCATAATGTCCTCCAGGTTCATCCATGATGTCTCAAAAGGAAGGATTTCCTGCTTTTCAAAGGCTGAAAAATACTCCATTGTGTGTGTGTGTATCTCATTTTTCTTTTATTCCTGTATCTATTGACAGACCCTGAGATTGATTCCATATCTTGGCCATTGTGAGCAATGCTTCAGTGAACACAAAGGGCAGACATGTCTGTGAGGTCCTGGCCTCCTCTTTGGATACATACCCCGGGTTGGAATTGCTGGGTCATGTGGTGGGTGGTTCTGTGTTTAGTTGTTTGAGGAAACTCTATACTGGTTTCCGCAGTGGCTGCACCGGTTGCCTTCCCAACGACCTTGCACAAGGCTCTCTTCCCTCCACATTTTGGCAGCACCTGTCTTTTTCCTGGCAGCCGAGTGTCTGTGACACGTGCAGTGACATCTCACTGGCTCTGACGTGTGCTCCCCTCAGGTGGATGCTGAGCCCCTTTCCATGTCTGTTTGGTCATTTGGATGTCGTCTTTTGAGAAATACCTGTTCAGGTCCTGTGCCCATGGAAAAGCCGGGTTGGTGTTACTTTGCATTGAGTTGTGTGAGCGCCTTGTATATTGGAGAAGTAGCCACTTATCAGATGTGTGGTTTGCACGCATCTCCCGTTGCACCCACTGCCTCTCCTGTGACGGTTTCCTCTGTTGTGCAGGAGGTTTTATTTACGGGACCCCCTGGTCTGGTTCCGTCTCTGCTGCCTGTGCTTTTGGCGTCATATCCAAAGTAACCTTGGCTCACCCATGTCATGATGCTCCCTCCCCCTGTGTCCTCTTGTTCCTTCATGGTTTCAGGCCGTGTGTTTAAGTCTCTGCTGCGTTTTGAGATGATTTCACATATAGTGTGAGCTGAGGGCCCCGCTTCACCCTCCTGCCTGCTGCCATCTGGCTCTTCCAGCACCGGTTATTGAAGGGACTGTCCTTTCTGATGCTGTGCTCTGGGCACCTTGTGGAAGATCAGCTCACTGAATCTCTTTAAGACAATTGTTTTCACTAACTAGGAACTCCTAGTCTGCATTTCTCGACGACTGTCTCTTTCCCTGGGTGGAGTCACAGTGCCCCGGTTCTCGAGCCCCACAACTACTTTGTAGAATCATAGCTGCTTTTTTGTTAAACAGAAGCAGGACCTGCCGGGGAATGGAAATTCGATTTATCCACATTCAACATACCAACCCATGGTACTCTTTCTGAAACCTCGTGGTTCAAACTCCCAGTCCAGGGCTTTCTGCTGAATTCATCACCTTGAAGTCTATGGTGCTATGATGTGGCAGAGATGTGGAAATTAGCAGGTTAGGTGGGAGGTTCATTTAACCAGTGAAGTGTGAGGACTCTAACTGAGGGGTCCTTAAGACCCTCGCTGGACAGGCTGGGCGCGTCGTCTCTCCTGGACTCAGCTGGCTCTTTCTGAGGGCAGAGGCACTGGTTCAGCGGGAAGTCCGGGGCACCTCCGGAACAGGGTCTTACCTCGAGGACGGATCTCTCCTCGACTCAGCTGGCTCTTACTGAGGGCGGACTCTGGTTTGGGGGAAGGATGCACCGGTTCAGCGGGAAGTCTGGGCGCCTCCTGAACAGGGCCTCACCGTGAGGACAGACTCTGCCGTGCCCCTCATGTTCCCTCTAGTGGCCACAGGCAGGATGGCTCTAAGCCGGAAGAAGAGCACCTTTCAAGGTAGGAGAGGTGAAGCTAGTGGTAAAGAAGCCGCCTGCCCATGCAGGAAACCAGAGAGTCGCGCGTTCAGTACCTGGGTGGGGAAGATGCCCTGGATGAGGGCATGACAACCCACTCCAGTATTCTTGCCTGGAGAATCTCATGGACAGAGGAGCCTGGCGGGCTACAACTCCATGGATTCAGAAACAGTCAGATACGACTGAAGCACACACGTCCCAATGGTGTCGGAAGGTTCTCTTTTCTCCATACCCTCTCCAGCATTTATTACCTGTAGATTTTGTTGATATCCTTTCCAACTGGTGTGTGGTAGTAACTCATCGCAGGTTTGATCTGCATTTTTGTAAATATTGACAGTGTTGACATGTGCCCGTTGGCCATCTGTATGTCTTCGGGAAAATGTCTGTTCACTTAGTTTGTCTGCCCATTTTTGATGGGTTGTTTGTTTCTTTGATTTTGAGTCATATGAGCAGTTCATATATTTTGGTCGTATCATTTGCAAATGTTTCTACCATTCCATATGTAGTCTTTTCTAGTTGAAGGTTCCTTTGTTGTGGTAAAGTTTATAGGTTTGGTGAGGTCCCATTTGTTAATTTTTGCTTTTATTTATTTTGCCTCGGGAGACTGATCTGTGAAAATATTGATACAATGTATATCAGAGAGTGCTTGGCCCATGTTCTCTTCCGGCAGTTTTACGATGTTATCTCTAACATTTAGGTCTTCAAACCATTTTGAGTTTATTTTTATGTAGTGTGGGAGAATGTCCTAGTTTCGTTGATTTACAGTAACTGTCCAGTGAACCCTCCCACCTCTTTGACCTGGAAATGAGAGGCCGCCTTCACTCTGCCCTGCATACTGCGGGGCTGATTCTCTTGGTGTCCTCACACTCCCGGAAATCAGCACCACGGACAGAGACTAGGAGGCCGCCTTCACTCTGCCTTGCGCACTGTGGGGCTGGTTCCCTTGGCGCCCTTGATGCTGAGGTCCCGGGAATCAGCACCACGGACAGAGGCCAGGAGGCCACCTTCACTCTGCCCTGCGCACTGTGGCTGGTCCCCTTGGCGCCCTTGACTCTCAGGCTCCCGGGAATCAGAGCACGGACAGAGGCGAGGAGGCCACCCTCACTCTGCCCTGCGCACTGTGGGGCTGGTTCCCTTGGTGCCCTTGACTCTCTCAGGCTCCGGGAATCAGCACCACGGACAGAGGCGGGGAGGCTGCCTCCTCTTCTCTTCCTGACCAGCTGGGTGGCTTCCCCTTCACGCAATTCTCCTCACTCTGAGCAGCCAGTAGGGACCTGTGAGCTCAGTTATACTTGGGACCTGAAGCCCACTCCCTTCATCCCCACCCCACCCTAGACCCCGTGGGAAGCAACCTGTAAAGGTTTAGTGGGGAAGGCGAACAGCAGGTCGCCCAGGGCCAGGGAGACTTCATCTCCTCGAGGCTAGGAGGACTCGGTTACTCAGCGGACGTGGAGCTCCCACATGTGGGTGGGGTCCGCAGGCCCCAGCTGCTCCCTGAAACGAGGACAGAAGAGGGTGTTGGGGTGTGTCTGGGTCTTCATGCTGCTTTTAGCTCCATGTCTTTCCTCAAAGCCCAGAGCTTTCCACTCTCCAGTCCCCTCTCTGCACACCTAGCACCGCCTGGACCCTGGGGAGGGTACGTGGAGTAGACGGAGAGGGACCACCTCGTATTATCCATCCCCCCATGAGGTGGGGTCATCTGTGGCTGAAGTCCCCATGTCTCCCTTCTTTGCAAGCATCCCAGAGCTCCCCGGGGGCAGGGCTGAGCTGTGGGTCTGACTCCTCAGTGGGTATGGGCAAGGGTCTCCTCACCTAAGAACAGGAGCTCCAGGGGGTCGCTGGGGAGCGACAGCAGGTGGGGGGCAGTGCTCTGTGAGCTGTAGCACCTGTAGGTCCCACTGTGGGCTGAGGTCACAGCACGCAGGGTGAAGTTGGCCTGAACGGGTGGAGCCGGGTCCTGCAGACGAAGGTGCTGGGGAGCAGCGAGTGACCCCTCCTTGGATAGATGGAAGGTGTCTGACTGGACTTCTGAGCGACACTGCAGGGTCACGTTCTCTCCCTGGGGCACTGAGGCCCCCGGGTGGGCGGAGAGGGAGGGTTTCCTGTGCATTCCTGGGGGGAGAATGGGGGTGATGAGTAGAGAGCCCCTCCCCACATCCCGGACCCTAAGCAGGGGGCCTCCCTGTGAGCCCTCCCAGCTCCTCTCGGCCCGTCTGTGTGTGTCTCCTTAATCCCCGCGCCTCTCACTCCTGTTTTCACGTTCCCCACCTCGACCCCTGCCCCACCTGGGCCTCTGCTCCAGGACCCTCTCCCTGGACCCGTCACCACCAGGGCCGACCCTGGTCCAGCGCCCTGAGAAGACAGTCGGGACCTGGGCCAGGACAGGGGCACCTCAGCCGTGATCAGGATGTCCAGGGGGGCGCTGGGGTCCGACCACGCATAGGAGTTGTGTCCGCTGTAGCATCTGTACCGGCCCCTGTGGGTGCAGCTCATCCAGCCCAGGGTGAGGTCGGGGCTCTGCTGCCCTTCTAGACGGAGGGGAGGGCTGAGCCCCTCGTCCTTAATCAGAGCGAAGCTGCCAAAGCTGGCCTCTGAGCGACACCGGAGGGTCAGGTTGTCTCCAGGGAGCACGAGCGAGCCGGGCTGGGTCGAGAGCGAGGGTTTCCTGTACATTCGTAGGGGCGAGGGGCTGTGTTAAAGGGGGACCACTCTGCTCCTCTGCCTGTGATGTGGAGCCCACAGTGCGAGGGACCTGGCCCTCCCTCTTACCTGTCAGCACCAGGGGCAGGGGGTCACTCTGCACTGACCAGCCGTTCCTGCTCTGATATGCACACTGATACTGCCTGGCATCACTTGAGCTTGAGGATGCAAAGTAGAACTTGGCTTTGTTTCTGGAGTCCTGTGGGGTCTTAGCCTCCCAGTATATGGAGCCCTTCTCTTTATACAGACGGTAGACATCCACCATCAGAGACCCCTGACACCAGGTGGTCACTGGGCTCCCCTGGGCAACCATGGTGCCTGGGTCAGCCTGGATGGAGGGTTTGGGGAGAACCTCTGGGAAGGGATCAAACCTGAGGAGTCAGGGCACCTTCTCCCCCAGGTTTCCCAGCTGTCATCCAGGTCCCTCCCTGAAGGGCCACCCGTGGCCCCGACCCACTGTGCTCCCCAGGGACCAGTAGTGGTGGGTGGAAGCAGGAGGTCTGGGGGCTCACCTGGTTGTCCCTGGTCCCACGGGCCCCAACACAGCCCTGGAAGAGAGTTCCCTGTGAGCACCCAGCTCCACCACACGTCCTGGACACTCCAGGTCTGCTCTGCGCCCTGAGGGCTGGGGTCAGATCCGGGCCGAGGACATTCCCTTCTCCCCCAAGAAAGTCTGTCCCCACCGAGCCTCCTGTGTCCCAGGGCCTCTGTCTCTGTGCTTTGGACAAAATGCCACTTGAAAACAGTGAATGGTATCTTTGTTTACCCACTCATCAGCGACAGCCATCCGGATTGTTGGCTCCTGTGCCTACTTCGTGAACACACCCGCATAAATGTCTGAGTATCTGTTGGCGGCTTTTTGCTTTTTATTTTTATTTTTTTTTACTTTATTTTACTTTACAATACTGTATTGGTTTTGCCATACATTGACATGAATCCACCACGGGTGTACATGTGTTCCCAAACATGAACCCCCCTCCCACCTCCCTCCCCATAACATCTCTCTGGGTCATCACCGTGCACCAGCCCCAAGCATGCTGTATCCTGCGTCGGACATAGACTGGCGATTCAATTCTTACATGATAGTATACATGTTACAATGCCATTCTCCCAAATCATCCCACCCTCTCCCTCTCCCTCTGAGTCCAAAAGTCCGTTATACACATCTGTGTCTTTTTTGCTGTCTTGCATACAGGGTCGTCATTGCCATCTTTCTAAATTCCATATATATGTGTTAGTATACTGTATTGGTGTTTTTCTTTCTGGCTTACTTCACTCTGTATAATTGGCTCCAGTTTCATCCATCTCATCAGAACTGATTCAAATGTATTCTTTTTAACAGCTGAGTAATACTCCATTGTGTATATGTTCCACAGCTTTCTTATCCATTCATCTGCTGATGGACATCTAGGTTGTTTCCATGTCCTGGCTATTATAAACAGTGCTGCAATGAACATTGGGGTACATGTGTCTCTTTCAATTCTGGTTTCCTTGGCGTGTATGCCCAGCAGTGGGATTGCTGGGTCATAAGGTAGTCCTATTTGTAATTTTTTAAGGAATCTCCACACTGTTCTCCATAGTGGCTGTACTAGTTTGCATTCCCACCAACAGTGTAGGAGGGTTCCCTTTTCTCCACACCCTCTCCAGCATGTATTGCTTGCATATTTTTGGATCGCAGACATTCTGACTGGTGTGAAGTGGTACCTCATTGTGGTTTTGATTTGCATTTCTCTAATAATGAGTGATGTTGAGCATCTTTTCATGTGTTTGTTAGCCATCCGTATGTCTTCTTTGGAGAAATGTCTATTTAGTTCTTTGGCCCATTTTTTGATTGGGTCGTTTATTTTTCTGGACTTGAGCTGCATACGTTGCTTGTATATTTTTGAGATTAATTGTTTGTCAGTTGCTTCATTTGCTATTCTTTTCTCCCATTCAGAAGGCTGTCTTTTCACTTTGCTTATGTTTTCCTTTGTTGTGCAGAAGCTTTTAATTTTAATTAGATCCCATTTGTTTATTTTTGCTTTTATTTCCAGTATTCTGGAAGGTGGATCATAGAGGATCCTGCTGTGATTTATGTCGGAGAGTGTTTTGCCTATATTCTCCTCTAGGGGTTTTATAGTTTCTGGTCTTACATTTAGATCTTTAATCCATTTTGAGTTTATTTTTGTGTGCGGTGTTAGAAAGTGATCTAATTTCATCCTTTTACAAGTGGTTGACCAGTTTTCCCAGCACCACTTGTTAAAGAGATTGTCTTTACTCCATTGTATATTCTTGCCTCTTTTGTCAAAGATAAGCTGTCCATATGTGTGTGGATTTATCTCTGGGCTTTCTATTTTGTTCCATTCATCTATATTTCTGTCTTTATGCCAGTACCATACTGTCTTGATGACTGTGGCTTTGTAGTAGAGCCTGAAGTCAGGCAAGTTGATTCCTCCAGTTCCATTCTTCTTTCTCAAGATTGCTTTGGCTATTCGAGGTTTTTTGTATTTCCATACAAATCTTGAAATTATTTGTTCTAGTTCTGTGAAAAATATGGCTGGTAGCTTAATAGGGATTGCGTTGAATTTGTAAATTGCTTTGGGTAGTATACTCATTTTCACTATATTGATTCTTCCGATCCATGAACATGGTATATTTCTCCATCTATTAGTGTCCTCTTTGATTTCTTTCACCAGTGTTTTATAGTTTTCTATGTATAGGTCTTTAGTTTCTTTAGGTAGATATATTCTTAAGTATTTTATTCTTTTCGTTGCAATGGTGAATGGAATTGTTTCCTTAATTTTTCTACTTTCTCATTATTCGTATATAGGAATGCAAGGGATTTCTGAGTGTTGATTTTATATCCTGCAATCATTGATTAGCTCTAGTAATTTTCTGGTGGAGTCTTTAGGGTTTTCTATGTAGAGGATCATGTCATCTGCAAAGAGTGAGAGTTTTACTTCTTCTTTTCCAATTTGGATTCCTTTTATTTCTTTTTCTGCTCTGACTGCTGTGGCCAAAACTTCCAGAACTATGCTGAATAGTAGCGGTGAAAGTGGGCACCCTTGTCTTGTTCCTGACTTTAGGGGAAATGCTTTCAATTTTTCACCATTGAGGATAATGTTTGCTGTGGGTTTGTCATATATAGCTTTTATTATGTTGAGGTATGTTCCTTCTATTCCTGCTTTCTGGAGAGTTTTTATCAGAAATGGATGTTGAATTTTGTCAAAGGCCTTCTCTGCATCTATTGAGATAATCATATGGTTTTTATTTTTCAATTTGTTAATGTGGTGAATTACATTGATTGATTTGTGGATATTGAAGAATCCTTGCATCCCTGGGATAAAGCCCACTTGGTCATGGTGTATGATCTTTTTAATGTGTTGTTGGATTCTGATTGCTAGAATTTTGTTGAGGATTTTTGCATCTATGTTCATCAGTGATATTGGCCTGTAGTTTTCTTTTTTTGTAGTATCTTTGTCAGGTTTTGGTATTAGGGTGATGGTGGCCTCATAGAATGAGTTTGGAAGTTGACCTTCCTCTGCAATTTTCTGGAAGAGTTTGAGTAGGATAGGTGTTAGCTCGTCTCGAAATTTTTGGTAGAATTCAGCTGTGAAGCCGTCTGGACCTGGGCTTTTGTTTGCTGGAAGATTTCTGATTACAGTTTCAATTTCCGTGCTTGTGATGGGTCTGTTAAGATTTTCTATTTCTTCCTGGTTCAGTTTTGGAAAATTGTACTTTTCTAGGAATTTGTCCTATTCTTCCACGTTGTCCATTTTATTGGCATATAACTGCTGATAGTAGTCTCTTATGATCCTTTGTATTTCTGTGTTGTCTGTTGTGATCTCTCCATTTTCATTTCTAATTTTATTGATTTGATTTTTCTCTCTTTGCTTCTTGATGAGTCTGGCTAATGGTTTGTCAATTTTATTTACCCTTTCAAAGAACCAGCTTTTGGCTTTGTTGATTTTTGCTATGGTCTCTTTGGTTTCTTTTGCATTTATTTCTGCCCTAATTTTTAAGATTTCTTTCCTTCTACTAACTTTGGGGTTCTCCAATTCTTCCTTTTCTAGTTGCTTTAGGTGTAGAGTTAGGTTATTTATTTGACTTTTTTCTTGTTTCTTGAGGTATGCCTGTATTGCTATGAACTTTCCTCTTAGCACTGCTTTTATAGTGTCCCACAGGTTTTGGGTCGTTGTGTTTTCATTTTCATTAGTTTCTATGCATATTTTGATTTCTTTTTTGATTTCTTCTGTGATTTGTTGGTTATTCAGAAGTGTGTTGTTCAACCTCCATCTGTTGGAATTTTTAATAGTTTTTCTCCTGTAATTGAGATCTAATCTTAATGCATTATGGTCAGAAAAGATGCTTGGAATGATTTCGATTTTTTTGAATTTATCAAGTTTAGATTTATGGCCCAGGATGTGATCTATCCTGGAGAATGTTCGATGAGCACTTGGGAAAAAGGTGAAATTCATTGTTTTGGGGTGAAATGTCCTATAGATATCAATTAGGTCTAACTGGTCTAATGTATCATTTAAAGTTTGCATTTCTTTGTTGATTTTCTGTTTAGTTGATCTGTCCATAGGTGTGAGTGGGGTATTAAAGTCTCCCACTATTATTGTGTTATTGTTGATTTCCCCTTTCATACTTGTTAGCATTTGTCTTACATATTGCGGTGCTCCTATATTGGGTGCATATATATTTATAATTGTTATATCTTCTTCTTGGATTGATCCTTTGATCATTATGTAGTGGCCTTCTTTGTCTCTTTTCACAACCTTTGTTTTAAAGTCTATTTTTATCAGAAATGAGTATTGCCACTCCTGCTTTCTTTTGGTCTCTATTTGCATGGTGTATCTTTTTCCAGCCCTTCACTTTCAGTCTGTATGTGTCCCTTGTTTTGAGGTGGGTCTCTTGTAAGCAGCATATAGAGGGGTCTTGTTTTTGTATCCATTTGGCCAGTCTTTTCCTTTTGTTTGGGGCGTTCAACACATTTACCTTTAAGGTAATTATTGATAAGTATGATCCTGTTACCATTTACTTTATTGTTTTGGGTTCGGGTTTATACACCCTTTTTGTGTTTCCTGTCTAGAGAATATCCTTTAGAATTTGTTGGAGAGCTGGTTTGTTGGTGCTGAATTCTCTCAGTTTTTGCTTGTCTGTAAAGCTTTTGATTTCTCCTTCATATTTGAATGAGATCCTTGCTGGGTACAGTAATCTGGGCTGTAGGTTATTGTCTTTCATCACTTTAAGTATGTCTTGCCATTCCCTCCTGGCCTGAAGAGTTTCTATTGAAAGATCAGCTGTTATCCTTATGGGAATCCCCTTGTGTGTTATTTGTTGTTTTTCCCTTGCTGCTTTTAATATTTGTTCTTTGTGTTTGATCTTTGTTAATTTGATTAATATGTGTCTTGGGGTGTTTCGCCTTGGGTTTATCCTATTTGGAACTCTCTGTGTTTCTTGGACTTGGGTGATTATTTCCTTCCCCATTTTAGGGACGTTTTCAACTATTATCTCCTCAAGGATTTTCTCATGGTCTTTCTTTTTGTCTTCTTCTTCTGGGACTCCTATAATTCGAATGTTGGAGCATTTCATATCGTCCTGGAGGCCTCTGAGATTGTCCTCATTTCTTTTAATTTGTTTTTCTTGTTTCCTCTCTGATTCATTTATTTCTACCATTCTATCTTCTATTTCACTAATCCTATCTTCTGCCTCCGTTATTCTGCTATTTGTTGCTTCCAGAGTGTTTCTGATCTCATTTATTGCGTTATTCATTATATATTGACTCTTTTTTATTTCTTCTAGGTCCTTGTTAAACCTTTCTTGCATCTTCTCAATCCTTGTCTCTAGGCTATTTATCTGTGATTCCATTTTGATTTCAAGATTTTGGATCATTTTCACTATCAATATTCAGAATTCTTTCTCAGGTAGATTCCCTACCTCTTCCTCTTTTGTTTGGTTTGCTGGGCAACCCTCCTGTTCCTTTACCTGCTGAGTATTCCTCTGTCTCTTCATCTTGATTATATTGCTGCGTTTGGGGTGGCCTTTTTATATTCTGGTAATTTGTGGAGTTCTCTTTATTATGGAGCTTCCTCACTGTGGGTGGGGTTGTATCAGTGGCTTGTCTAGGTTTCCTGGTTAGGGAGGCTTGCGTTGGAGTTCTGGTGGGTGGAGCTGGGTTTCTTCTCTCTGGAGTGCAGTGGAGTGATCAGTAATGGGTTATGAGACGTCAAAGGTTTTGGAGTAACTTTGAGCTGCCTGTATATTGACTCTCAGGAGTGTGTTCCTGTGTTGCTGGAGAATTTGCGTGGTATGTCTTGTTCTGGAACTTGTTGGTCCTTGGGTGGAGCTTGGTTTCAGTGTAGGTATGGAGGCATTTGATGAGCTCCTATTGCTTAATGTTCCCTGAATTCAGGAGTACTCTGATGTTCTCAGGCTTTGGATTTAAGCCTCCTGCTTCTGGTTTTCAGTTTTATTTTTACAGTAGCCTCTAGACTTCTCCATCTATACAGCACCGATGATAAAATATCTAGGTTAAAGATGAAAAGTTTCTCCACATTGAGGGACACCCAGAGAGGTTCACTGAGTTACAAGGAGAAGAGAAGAGAGAGGGGGTAGTTAGAGGTGACTGGATTGAGATGCGGTGAGATCAAAAGAGGAGAGAACAAGCTAGCCAGTAGTCACTTCCTTATGTGTGCTCCATAGTCTGGGCCGCTCAGAGGTATTTACAGAGTTATACAGGGAAGAGGAGAGGAAGGAAGTAGACAGAGGTGGCCAGGAGGATAAGAGAGAGGAATGAGAAGGAGAGAGACAAATCCTGCCAGTAACCAGTTCCTTAGGTGTTCTCCACCGTCTGGAACACACAGAGATTCACAGAGTTGGATAGAGAAGAGATGGGGGAGAAAAGAGACAGAGGCCACCTGGTGGAGAAAAAGGAGAGTCCAAAGGAGGAGAGAGTGGTCAAGCCTGTAATCTCACTGTCAGGTAAAATTGGGTAGTGAAGTTTGGGTTTTTGAATGTACAAAAACTGAAGAGCAAAGATTAAAAATCTAGAGAAGAGGTTGGATTTTCAAAAATACAATATTAAAGAAAAGAAGCAGAAGGAAAAAGGAAAAAAGAAAAAAAAGCCACAAGAATTATTAAAAAACAAAACAAAACAAAAAAACACAAACAAACACCAATAATCACCGAAAGACTATATATGGTGTTTGCCTTAAAAAAAAAGAGTCGTTTTTTTTTTGAATAGTAATAATATGTTATAGAAATAAAAATTAGAGGAGAAATAGAAGACTTAACTATTAAAAAAAAAAGTCAGAAAAAAGAAAAAAAAAAGAAAAAAAAAAGGAATGATTGTAAAAATAGTAAAGATATATCTGGCCCTTCTCTGATGTGGGCCGTGTGGGGTCACTTCCAAGGCAGTTCCCTCTGTTTAACTTCTTCTTTATGCTGGTTTTTTAGGCTCACTAGTTCAGTCCCGCTGTGGGGAGGGGGGGATGCTGCAAACAAATAGTGCTGTCGTGTGCACACAGTGTCTCAGCCCTGCTGGACCTGTCCCTTCTCGAGGCGCACACACCGCTCCGGCTCTACGATGCTCAGCCGGGAACCGTCTGAGGCCGGCCCTAGGCTGCGTGCACTTCCCCGGTCTAAGCTGCTCAGGTCTGGCGCTCAGGCAGCCGTCAGAGGCACAGATTCGGTTGGGACTGCATTTTGTGCCCTTCCAATGTCTGAGTATCTCAGGAGTTTGGCGAGCGCGATCGCTGCAACTTATCGCCTTTTCTGCCTCTGCTGCTCAGCTTTCTGGGTGGACCGCTGGCGCCCCCTGTGAGGCAGATTGTGACTGTCCAGCACCCCCAGAAGTCTTAGCAAAGAAGCCTGCTTGCAGTTTGGTAAGTGAAGTCTCTCCGGGGCTGCAATTGCCCCTTTCCAGCCCTTACGGCTCTGGCTGCCTGTCCCCGGCAGGGGATGGTCTGCAGCGGCTATGTCCGTTCCGTCCTTTGTTCTGTGCTCGGTCCTGGCGGTGTCTTATGTTCGAGCTTTTCGCGTGGTAGCTATCCCACAGTCTGGTTTGCTAGCCCAAGTTAGATCGTTCTGGTTAGGCACGATGTCTGGGTGTTCCTGCCCAATTCTTACAAAGCACTGCAGCCCGCGCCTCCCGCGCTTCCCTGCCCTGCCCCCACTTCCCAGTGGCGGATGCAGGCGTCTGTGCTGCTTTCCCGCTGGGGGAGTTACTGTTGGGCTTGTAATCTCTTGGTTTTAATTATTTCTTTATTTTTCCCTTCCTGTTATGTTGCCCTCTGTGTTTCCAAGGCTCGCCACAGACTCGGCAGGGAGAGTGTTTCCTGGTGTTTGGAAACCTCTCTTCTTAAAATTCCTTTCCCGGACGGAGCTCCCTCCCCACCTCCTTTGTCTCCTTTTTCGTCTTTTATATTTTTTCCTACCTGTTTTTGAAGACAATGGTCTGCTTTTCTGGTTGCCTGATGTCCTCTGCCAGCCTACAGAAGTTGTTTTGTGGAGTTTTCTCAGTGTTGAAATGTTCTTTTGAGGAATTTGTGAGGGAGAAAATGGTCTTCACATCCTATTCCTCCGCCCTCTTGGGACCGCCCCCGGCTTTTTGTGTTTTAATTGTGGTAGGAGCGCTTAACAGGGGGTCTGCTCTCTGTGCCGCCTGGCGCACAGCACGGTGTGGCCAGCCACAGGCCAGCACTCGGTGCTGCAGCCGGTCTCCAGAGCCTCCTCATCTTGCAGAACTGAAACTGCACCATGAAGTGGGCCTTCTAGGTCAAACGCTAATTCCAGTTTGCTCTTCCAGGAACTGCCGACTTGCTTTGCAGAGTGGTGGAGCCATTTCCCATGCTCACCCACAATGTCACGGCTTTAGGTTTCTCCACTGCCTCATCACCAGCTGTTAATTTCTCAAATCATGGTCTATCTCATTGGGTTCAAATGGCATCTCATCGTGGTTTAACTTTCATTTCCCTAATGACAGATGTTCTAAACATCCTTTCATGTGCTAGCCATCCCCTTGTATATCTTCTCTGTAGAAATATCTATTTAAGCCTTTGACTGTTTTAAAAATATTGGGTCGTTTCTTGTTATTGAGTTAAAGATATTCCTCATGTATCAGGATATTATACTCTGACTAGACGATGTGCTAATATTTTTTTCAAATTTTGTTAGCTGTCTTTTATACTCTGGAGAGTGTTTTTGAGGTACCACCAGGTTAAACTTTGGTGGAATTAATCTTTTTTTTTCTTTTCTTTTCTTCTGGCCCTTTTCCTGTCGTAGCAAAGAATCTATTGTCAAGTCACCAGATGAAGATTTACTTTCTGTTTTCTCTTAGAGGATTCTAGCCGTCACATGGATCCATTCTGAGCTGATCTTTTTATGTGGCATGTATCACATCGATCTTCGTTCTGCGGGCGGATATCCCAATTTCCCAGCTCCGTTTGTCTCAGAGAACGTCCCCTCCCCCTCGAGTCGTCTTGACCCTGTCAGAAACCCCCAGGTCGTCTGTGTGTCAGCTTCCATTTTACCCCTGAGTACAGAAGCAGAGAGCAGCGGAGGGCTCCGGGCCCCTGCCCTGTCCGCACCATCTCCAGAGGCCCTTCCCGGTGCCCGAACTCGCTGCCCACCTGCAGGAACCGGGGCAGCTGTCCTGTCTGGGGGTCTCAGGGCGCCTGCTGCTGCCGGAGCTCAGAGCGTCCCTCCTTCCCCCGGCCCGAGCAGTGCTCGGCACACGAGGCCGCACACCCAGGATGCTGGCACAGAGAGATCCTCTGATCAAGAGGCCCCGGGCTTCCTCCTCTCCACACGCAAGTTCTCCCAGGGAGGGGAGCCTCGTGCCGGGCCAGTTATTTCAGGGCCTGTCAGCGGAGCTCTCTTTCTGCTGGGGCCTTTCCAGTCACCCGATGACAGCACCAAGACTTGGGGTCACTGGGCCTGGTTCTTCAGGCCCAGATCTCCAGAAGTTTCCATCTGGGAATGGAAGCCCGGCAAACCTGACCCCAGAGCCTGACTCCCCTGCTCGCGGCGGCCGGCCGAGAGCCAGGGGTTGAGATGGACGTCCGACCATGCCGGTGGGCGTGAGGGTCCTGCCAGCTCCTCAGCGCTGGGTTAGGTGCCTCCTCTCGGCACTGGGTAGGTCTGAGCTGGGAGCTGCGCGGCGGAGCAGGCAGGTTCCTGGAGTCAGACACGTCAGTGGTTTAGACCGTTGCCCGAATCCCCTGTGTTTTAGGTAAATTCCTGCATGAGCCTGGGAGCACCCTCACAAAAGAGACGCCCCAACCTAGTAGTTTCGGTGCTGGAGTGCGCGGTGTGCGTGGAGTGCGTGGAGTGCGTGGTGTGCGTGCGGCCCCCACGTGGGCGGGGCCCCAGGAGGCACCCCGGAAGTGCTGGCGGCACCGCGGTGTGCACCCGGCTGCCCACTGCTCCGTGCAGAGCCGCTCGTGGGCGGGGCGCTGTGCGATCAGACAGGCTTCCACCTGGCTTTAATGCTCTCCGGTTACCGTCTTGACATGCGAACGTGGGGCCCTGCATTCTCGATTTTCAGTTTCCCTAGATTATGTAGCTGATCCCGCCTCTACAGCTGCGCTTTTGTATTTGATCGGCTCATTCTAGTTCATCGCTGGGAAGACTTAGGCACAGGAACTCCAGAGGAGAGGGACGCCCTTCCCTCCAGGAGCGTTCTCCTCCTCCCACTCCCCTCACTGGGGACCAGATAAGAGTCCAGGCTTCCTGATGTAGTTCAGTCTGGAACCAAACATTCTGTGACCCCACCCTACTGCCCGGAGCGTTGAACCCTTCAGGTCCACAGTGGCGGCCTCCAGCCAGACTGAGATTCTTGATTTTTATGTTCAGAAACTGACTTGGACTGCATTTAAATTCTGCACCGCATGTCGTCCGGTGGTAGAGTGTGTGTCTGAGGCCCCGTCTCCCCCTGGTCAGCGGCTCATCGTCTGGCTGGACTCAGTGATGCCGATTGGGCAGCTGAGGTCATGGTGTGTGGAAACACGCTGAGAGTGTGTGGAGTGTTTGCCGTGACTGATGGACGGCCACTTTGCTGTGAATCAGCCCCTACGCAGGGCTTGGCTTTCCCCAGCCTGCTTCAGCCCCGCCTCACTCAGTGGTGAGAAGGTAGGGAGGGTGATGGAGCAAAGGGACGGCTCACCAGTAAAGAGCCGCAGACAGGAGTCAGTACCCAAGGGTCAGGAGGGACAGGACCACGTTCCAGCAGCCCCTGAGCTTCCCTCTGACAGCACCACCCCCCCCCCCCCCCCGCCCTCCACGGTGTATGAAGACCAGGAGGTCATGTGGGAGCTTTCCTTTCTCTAGCTGTCAGTTCAGTTCAGTCGCTCAGTCATGTCCAACTCTGTGACCCCATGGACTGCAGCATGCCAGGCCTCCCTGTCCATCACCAATGCCCCGAGTTTACTCAAACTCATGTCCATTGGGTCGGTGATGCCATCCAACCATTTCATCCTCTGTCGTCCCCTTCTCCTCCCGCCTTCAATCTTTCCCAGCATTAGGGTCTTTTCCAATGAGTCAGCTCTTTGCAGGTGGCCAAAGTATTGGAGTTTCAGCTTCAGCATCAGTCCTTCCAATGAATATTCAGGACTGATGTCCTTTAGGATGGAGTGGTTGGATCTCCTTGCGATTCCAGGGACTCTCAAGAGTCTTCTCCAACAGCACCATTTAAAAGCATCATTCTTTGGCACTCAGCTTTCTTTATAGTCCAACTCTCACACTGATACATGACTACTGGAAAAACCATAGCCTTGATTAGAAGGACCTTTGTTGGCAAAGTAATGTCTCTGCTTTCTAATATGCTGTCTAGGTTGGTCATAACTTTTCTTCCAAGGATCGTCTTTTAATTTCATGGCTGTAGTCACCATCTACAATGATTTTGGAGCCCCCAAAATAAAGTCTGTGACTGTTCCCACTGTTTCCCCATCTATTTGCCATGAAGTGATTGGACCGGATGCCACGATCTTAGTTTTCTGAATGTTGAGTTTTGAGCCAAGTTTTTCACTGTCCTGTTTCACTTTCAAGAGGCTCTTTAGTTCTTCACTCTCTGCCATCAGGATGGTGCCATCTGCATATCTGAGGTGAGAGATATTTCTCCCGGCTGTCCTGATTCCAGCTTGTTCTTCATCCAGCCCATCTTCCTCTAGTCCTAAGATTCCACAAAGTTCTTCCTCCCCAAGTAACACGTGCGTCTCCTTGTGACCTGGATGCAGTGGAATACATCACACACACACACTGTTTCTTCCCTGTTTCGCTATCATGCTTGAAAATTGGTCTGTGTTACTGTAGTAGTTGAACTTGGTGACTGTCTGTCATTTAAAACTCCACCGCAGGGCGGGTCGGAGCTCCTTGGTGGCTGTGCTGGTGAGCTGAGGGCGTTGCGGTCCGGGCGGGGCAGTGCTGGGCGCGAGGAGAGGGCTGGTGCGGGGCGGGGCGGGGGGCGAGGCTGCCGGGAGGGGCTGAGCCTCACGGAGCCGGTCTATGTCTCCGCGCCTCACGCAGCCTGAGCCTTCGGGCTCCGCAAGGGCGAGCGCGGGTGCCTGGTCAAGTGGCGCGACGGGCCCCCCAGACCCAACGGCTTGGGCGCCAAGGAAGACACCCCGACCCGAGCCTGCCTCGGCTTTCCAGAAGAGGACCCCGAGGGGCAGGTGAAGGCCGGAAGGGCGGCCAGCGCCCTGGGGCAGGCCGGGGACGCGCACGGGATATCCTCCTGTAGGCGGCGCTCCAGGCTCAGGAACCCGGCGCCCCCTCCAGTCCAAAGCCGCTCTTTCCTCCCCGTCCTCCTCTTTCCTCTCCGTCCTCCTCTTTCCTCTCCGTCCTCGCCGTCCTCCTAGTCCTCAGAAGGAGAGGATGAGCCGACTTAGACGCCCGAGGGCCCCGGGCTGGCGACTCGCCCGGTGCCTCAGAGGCCGCCCGGCTCCTGGCAGGCAAGCCGAAACTGAAGCATCCCATCCCGAAGAAGCGGGCCGCAAGCCCTTGGCCCCGGAGATGAAGTCGCCCGGAGGCTCACGAGCCGGCCAGGGTGCCGACGACGTCCAAAGGGACCTGGAGGCGCCGGGCGGCCAGCTGCCCCATCCCTGCAGGCAAGAGAGACCATGTCCACGGCCGCACACCCCCGGCAGGAGGGACGCCCGACCTCGGGAGAAGCTGGGGAGACAGCGGGGAGAAGAGCAGCTCTGCCTGGGGCCCTGCCCGGTGCCCGCAGGGCCTCTCTGAGTCTGTCCAGACCAGGGGGTCTGGGGGCCCACCTGCGGCCTCACGGAGCGGTCTTGGTCACTGGTGTCACTGCCAGCCTGCTCACGGTCCCCGTGAGGGAGTCTCCGGCCGCCCTGGGCTTCAACCTGAGGTGTTTCTGACAGCGCCTGGGTGCCGGGCTCCCCGGCCCTTCTTGGCCTGTGGCTCTGCTCTGATACGGGGGCTGGCATCCCAGACTCTCCAGGGGCTGGTGGCCTCCCTCACGGGTAGGCTTGGGGGGAACCCGCCCAGACCTGGCCCTGCCTGTGACTTCAGCAGGGCCCACGGTGACGCCCTGCTGCCTGGCCCAGCCCTGGTTCCTGCCCCTGACCATTCACGCTGCTGCGCATTCCCCTCAGGCAGTCTGGGTGGCCCGGGGCTCAGCGAAATGTTCCCCGAGAGCATCCTGTGTTTCTCAAGCCCCACCGTGTTCGCTATTTGAACCGCCTCCGGGGTCTATGATGACCGCGGTGGTCAGCTTGCCTCCCAGTGTCCCTTGGGCAGGGGTGTTAGAGCAGGGGGCTTCTCCAGGTCAGCTTGACTGCCCAGCAGCCAGAAGAGAAGGGGTACTTAAGGCTGGGGGGAGGCAAGGCCTGGGGGCCGCTCCAGGGAGGGCTCTGCTCGGTGTGTGGAAGCGGGCAGGGGAGCGGGAATGGGCCATGCTGGTGAGAGGTCCCCCTCAGAGCATCGCCTGAGCCCGCAAGGGTGGCACTGTTCCCCGTCCTGGCCCGGCCCCACCTCCTGACAGTTGAGGGCTTCACGCAGAGGACGGGGTGGCAGTCAGACTCAGGAGCCCTGGTGAGTGGGCGTGGGGGCCATCTCACCCTGATTCGGGTCAGCAGCTGCAGTCCGCAGGTGATGACCCTGAATGCACCCGGCGGGGGGCGGGGAGCGTCCCAGAACTGTTCCGCCTGAAGCTCCTGAGTCTGGGGGACAGGCCGGGGGGGGGGGGAGGGTGTCCTTCCACTGCCGTCCTTTCTGCCCGCCTCTGCAAGGACTGCCTTAGTCCTAATGGTGGCCTCGCAAACTGCCCCAGACACCCGGGCGGTGGGCGGTTGCTGGAAGGAGGTCTCCCCTCCGGAACTCCGCCCGGGGTGCAGTGCTTCTGCAGTCCTCCCGTCCGCCCCTGCAGTCCTCCCGTCCTCCCCTGCAGTCACCCCACCTCTGGGCGCCAGGTGCTCTCTCCCAGCCAAGAGGCTGTGTCCGTGTACCACCTGGGAAGTGGGCCAGGTTGGAGTGGTCCAGCTGGCGGAGCGCCCTCAGAAAGGCCAGTGCTGCCAGCCCGACACACGGCTGAGTCCCAGGGCTCTGCCGGCCGTTCAGACCAGCCACAGAGTCCCCGCTGCTGACTTGGGGCCGAGAGGAGCCTGGCTAGTGGGTCACTGGTCTTCGATGCCGAGAAGTGGGAGTACAGGATCACGGTGGGCTCCGGTTTCTGGGGGTGGGCCCACCGGAACTCCCGTCCCCTCCGTCTCTCAGCCTCCAGGCCAAACAGGAAGAGATGGTGTGCGTAGCCAAGGCGATTTCAGCAGCGTGCCTTTGGGGACAGATGCACCCCCAGGACCTGGCTGAGGGGCGTCCACCTGCAGCTTCTGGCTCTTCCAGGGGGTGGCTGTGCTGGCTGCAGCAGCAATGGGGCCCCCCACCCCGGCAGACCCGAGGGCCAGAAGGTGGGCAGGGGAGGGGAGAACGTGCCCTCCAGCGTCCCAGCAGGAGAGGCAGGGAGGCCAGCGCACCGCACTCCATCCTGTCCCGGCAGATCCGAGGGCCAGAAGGTGGGCAGGGGAGGGGAGAACGTGCCCTCCAGCATCCCAGCAGGAGAGGCAGGGAGGCCAGCGCACCGCGCCCCATCCTGTCCCCCGACAGCCCCGCTGTGACCAGGGGGCTCCCCTGCGCTGCCTCGCCCCCGCAGTGGTGAGCTCCAAGTCCTGCTGCCCGGCCAGTGCCGTCCCCTCCCGGCCCTCAGGGCGCCCCTGCCTCGGGCTCACGACGGCCCTGCTGCCAGGGCTCCAGACCCAGCTACGAGAGCCCCGGAGTCTGACTCTGTGCACACCTCACTCCAGCCACTGCCTTCTTGCGTTGTTGCGTGTTTTCCTTGGTGCTTCTGATGCCAAGTGGCTTGTGTGTAAAAGCGTGTGTGTGTGCGCGTGCATGCACGTGTGCAGGTGTGACCGCCTTCGGGAAGAGCTGGACGGATGCGCAGAGCTGGCCCTCATGTTTCCCGAGAGGTGGAAGTAGCACTTGCTCATTTGTTGCTGTGTGTGGTGGGCGCTGCTCATACATCTGGCCGGGGTCCCTGTCCGGCAGCGTTTCCTTCCTGAGCCGCATCACAGGGCATATTGAGTTGGGATTTCAACCCTGTTCTGTTTTTCGCTTTGCTTTTGTAATGGATGGGAAGAAGTGGCCAGTCTGTCTTTTTCTTCAGAAGATTATACATATAGATATACACATATATATATATCCCAGATGGCACAAGGGGAAAGAATCTGCCTGTCAGGACCCATAGGAGACACGGGTTCAGTCCCTGAGTCAGGAAGATCCCCTGGAGGAGGAAATGGCAACCCGCCCCAATATTCTTGCCTGGGAAATCCCATGAACAGAGGAGCCTGGTGGGCTGCAGTCCATGGGGTTGCAAGAGTGACACACAAGCTTACACGGACATATATACATATGTGTATATGTGTGTATATATGTGTGTGTATAATATATGTGTGTGTATAATATATATGTATGTGTATGTGTATATGTGTGTGTATAATATATATGTATATATATGTGTATAATATATATGTGTGTGTATGTGTGTATATGTGTATATATGTGTATGTGTGTGTATGTGTGTATGTGTATGTGTGGGTATGAATGTGTGTATTTCTGTGTGTGTATATATGTGTGCATGTCTGTATATGCATGTGTGTATATGTGTGTGTGTCTGTGTGTATAGATACGTGTGTATGTATATATATGTATGTATGTGTGTATACATGTGTGTATGTATGTGTGTGTATGTGTATATATGAATGTGTGTATTTGTGTGTGTGTGTATATATGTATGTGTGTATGTATATATGTGTATATGTGTGTGTATATATGTATGTGTGTATAGATATCTGTGTATGTATTTGTGTGTATGTGTGTGTTATGTGTGTGTGTATGTGTGTGTGTATATATATGTATGTGTGTATATGTATGTATATATATGTATGTGTATGTCATATGTGTCTGTGTGTGTTATATGTATGTGTATGTGTATATATTTGTGTGTATAGATATGTGTGTATGTATATATATTTATGTGTGTATGTGTGTGATATGTGTGTGTATATATGTATGTGTATATGTGTGTCTCTGTGTGTGTGTTTATACGTATGTGTGTGTATATATATGTGTGTTATGTGTGTGTATAGATATGTGTATGTATATATGTGTATGTGTGTATATGTGTGTTATGTGTGTGTATATATGTGTGTACAGATATGTGTGTACGTATATATGTGTGTATGTGTGTATATGTGTGTGATGTGTGTGTTATATGTATATGTGTATATGTATGTGTGTATGTGTGTGTTATGTGTATAGATATGTGTGTATTTGTGTGTTATATGTATGTATATATGTATCAATGTGTATGTGTATATGTGTGTTATATGTATGTGCATATATGTATGTGTGTGTTTATATATGTGTGTGTGTGCATGTATATATACGGCACTAAAGAGGGTCCTTGTTTCTGTTTGCACTCAAATTCTGATCTGAGTAAGAGGGCGCTGGGCTTCGAGGTTTCATTAGAGGAACCTTCGGGGGAGGACCAGAGCTTGGGGCCGTTGCCAAGCGCTGGCTTGGTTTGTGTTTACACAAAAAAAGAAAAGCCGGATCACTCGTGTGTGCCCCTTCAAGCTCCTCTCAACTACGGCTGTCTGTCTGCTCCGTTGAGAGAGGGAACAGAGGTGGACATGCTGTCGCCCTGGGAAGCCTGAGTTCCTTGCTGACCCAGCGCAGTGACCCGGCGCCCGTCAACGTTCAGACCAGCGGGTCGGGGAAGGACCCCCCACACCCCTGGGAAACCGTGGTGGTTTGGGGGAAGGTGAGGGAGGAAGGGAGGGGCATGCCTGGCAGACCAGAGGTTTCCAAGCGCAGCACCTGATTCGCAGTTTCCCAGCAGTTTTGGAAAGCTAACACTAGCAACAGGTTGCAGATCATTCTAGACTGGTGTTAATTTATATTGCAAGGGAGAATCACTAGCCAATGGTTTCCGAGGAGTTTTGTCTTAACTTTTTGTTAACTCTTAGCGTGTCACTACAGTCTTCTCTTAACTCAAAAAAAGCCCCATGGCATGTCTACGCCAAAGCGTTCCTGTTTGAGAGTTGTTTTCCGAGACCTGTCTGATACGAGCGGCCCTCTGTCCTTGCTCTCCTGCGTGTGTACCGGTGGTTCTGCACAATTTCCCGCTCGGTTACATAACTCTGGGTGGGGGCTGTGTGTCTCTCCCTGTTAGCTGACGGTTGTTATTTCCTCCCCAAATTACTGAGGCGATTTGCACTCCAAGCTGTGAGGTATTGGAGCCAAAGTGCTCCGAGTTTTCTCCCCCAATTGGTGCTTGCACTGTTTCCTCTTTCCCTCTCGTCTGAATGGACTAAGGTTTGGGCATCTGAATTCGTGGAAAGTGGGGCTTGAAACTGACATGGAAATGATCTAACCGTGCTGTGTAATGCAAAGGACACATCTGTGCATGTGGGGCCATCATGGGGGCTGGCTGGACCAGACTCCCTCCTGTGGGAAAGCCAGCCTGCTCCTTCCTTCCCACCCGGCCTTTGGCGCGTTCACCCAGGCTCCTTGAGGTTGGCCACGGAGAGCGTTTGCACCAAAGGAGACACACAGTTCACACACCTGGGCTCTTTATAAAATGTTGTATTCCTTAGCCGTTTACCAGCACGGCACCTGGCTGTCACTTCAAACGTCAGGGTGTCCCCTCGCAGCGATGGCATCTGCAGAAACGGCACCGGGTGTCATCTGATGAGGAGAGCAGGGCGTGAGGGGTCTGGGGGGCTCAGGGAAGAGTTCTGGATCCATGTTTTCCCAATGGGGCCCACTTTCACCCATTTATTCAGTTTCTTACGTGACAATCTGTTTTCTATAAACAAGTGTTTATTTGAGTATTTGTTTTTGGCTGTGCTGGGTCTTCACTGCTGCTGCTCTGGGCTTTTCTCTGGTTGTGAAGAGTGGCGGTTACTCTCCAGTGGCAGCCCAGGGCTTCCCCTCCTGCGGAGTCCGCCGGCACGCGGGCTCAGAGGTTGGGGGCACACAGGGTTAGCTGGGATCATCTGGAACGGGGGCTGAGACCCGAGCTCCTGCGCTGGCAGGCGGAGTTTTAACCTCTGGAGCCTGGGAGGAGTCTACCTCAGTCTGTTTCTGAGCGAAGGGATGGAGGTCTTTGTGCACACCAGAGGTGGCTGGCATTAACAATGAAGCTCAGTCTCCCTTGAGTGGACAGAGCCTGCAGGCGTGCAGGGCGAGGACCCGCCCCTGGCACTGGGATGCGCCTTGAGCCGGAGGGGTGGGGGGGGGGTGGTGGTGTGTGAGCGGAGACAGGAGTCGGCGCATCCTCCCTGGGGGGGAGGGAGGGGGCCCCCGTGAGCCGAGCCTCCAGCGCCCCCCCTACTCCCCCCACCAGGGATTCCCGGGCCTCCTCCCGCCCAGCGTACATCTCCCCCCAGGTCAAAGGCTCTTCCAGAAGCTTCCGGGCCGGAAGCTCTCGTCCTGGGCTCCACGCTGTGGGCGGTGCGGGGTCCCGGTGCTCAGCTCCGGGCCTTGTCTCGGGCTCCTCCGTGGTCATGCCGAGCCTGGCAGAGCAGGATCCCGAGGAGCAGCAGGACCGAGGCTGCGAGGCCCATCCGGATGAGATTCTGCACCGTGTAGTCTGGGGTGAGGGCACACAGGTCAGCCCGGCCCCGTCACCCGCACCAGGGTGTGCACCCCAGGGCACCCGCCTCCCGGGAGATGACTGGCCCCGAGCCCAGCCCCTGACAGGGACGCTGTCCTCGTTCCCACTCGCGGGTCTGACCGCGGTGATGGGGGAGGGTGTCAGCGGGGCCTGAGGGTCCTGAAGGGAGGCTGTGGGTGGGCCGTGTCCTCCTCAGGAGCTTCCCAGGGCCTCTCTATCTTACTGTCTCAGACGTTCCTGCTCAAGACCCTGAGCTGCCGGAGTTCAGACAACACAGGGTGGGCCCACCCCAGCCCCCACCCCCGCCCCCACCCCCGCCCCTGCCCCCACCCCTGAGCGTGGCCTGCGGGGTCCCACAGACCCACCACCGCCCCCCACAGGCACTTGCTCAGCCCTCTGCGTCTGCCGGCTTGACTCTGCCTGGGGCAGGGGGCGATCCCTGCAGCCTCTGGGGGCAGGATGGGGTGGGGCGGGCCTGCTCCTCCCAGACTGACCCCCATCCAGCAGCCTCAGGCCCCTGCAGCCTGTGGTTCCCGCGCCATCTCTGCCTGACTCCCCGCCGGCCCTTGACGATCTGAGGGGCCTTGTCCTCCCAGAGAATCTCAAAGTGCCCTGGGGTGGGCTGTCTCCCCTGAGCACAGAGCCTCGAGTCTCCCCAGGTTCGGATCTGGGTCTGTGGCTGGGAGAATGGGTCCTGGGAATGAGCCCAGGAGGGGGTGCTGGGCCGACCTGGGGTCCCCACCTCACTCCCCTCTGCCCTGCACGGCCCTGTGGCCTCCCCAAGACCCTCCCACTGCCCACCTGCCCCTCCAGGACCCCAGTGCAGGAGGAAGGGGCCCCTTCCTCAGTGCCCCCTCCTCCACAACCACTCGGTGCTCCTGGGGCTCAGAGCCCCGAGCTGCTGAGTCAGAAGGACAGGCTGGGCCTCACCTGAGACCAGGAGGGCCAAGGGCTCACTGGGCTGGGACAGCAGGTAGGGGTCTGTGCTGAGTGAGCGGTAGCACCTGTAGGTGCCCCCGTGGGCTGAGGTCACAGGGCTCAAGGAGAACTCGGCCTGGTACCGCCCGTCTTGGTCCTGGGAGCGCAGACGCAGGGGGCGCTGGGCTGCCCCCTCCTTGGACAGAAGGAAAGTGTCCGTCCTGTTTTCTGACTGACACAGCAGGGTCACATTCTCCCCTGAGGTCACCGAGGGGCCGGGCTGCACCGAGAGGGAGGGGCTGTCTCTGAGCCGTCCTGCAGAGGGGGAGGGGGTGCGGGCACCGGGCGGGTTCTGAGCGAGACTCCCGGGCCTCTCTGGCCCCTCAGCGCTGTCTCTGTCTCTCCGAGTCTCTCCCCTCCCCCACCCCGTCTCTCTGTCCCTCCCTGGGACCCCTCCCCCTGGTCCCAGCATCACCCCTGGGGCTCCCCGGTGGGGCCTGTGCAGAGTCTGGTCCCCGACTGACCCGCTGGCCCCTCACCTGCCACCAGCAGCTCCAGGGGCTCGCTGGGCTCTGACCAGTTAACTCCGATGAAGTGGGAGCAGTGGTACCTCCCTGCCTGCTGCTCTGTGACGCGCTTGATGAAGAAGTTGGCCCTGTCCCAGGGCTCCGCTGGGGGCTGTGCGTTCCAGGGGGCTGAGGTGCCCTCTTTGTTCAGACTGAAGCTGTCGGCATTCGGGGGCCCTTGACACCAGATGGTCACGGGGCTCCCCCGGGTGACCACAGAGCCCGGCTCAGCCCAGATGGTGGGTTTGCGGAGGGTTCCTGGAAGGAAATCAGAGGCGGGCTCACCAGGTGTCCTGCCCTCAGGCCCCAGCTCACAGCCCAGACCTCCCAGAGACCCCTCCATGAGCCCCAGCTGCCCTCCCTCCCCCATGGCCTGGGGGTGACCCTTGTCGCCAGGAGAGGAGGGAGCTGGGCCCTGGGACAGACTCACCGGCCTGCACCTGGGTCCTCAGGCCAACACTCAGCCCTGGAAGAGAGCGCCCTGTGAGAGGTGTGCCCTCAGCCCTGAGCAGCGCCTCTCCTCCCGGGAGCCTTGGGGCCCTGGGGTCCCCTGACGGAGCAGGCTGGCTGGGGGGTCCCTCCAGACCAGGGCTCCCCTGCCCCTCCCATCTCACCGAGGCAGAGCAGGGCGGGGAGGGTGGGGGCCATGGCGTCTCCTCCCTGCGGTCCAGGCTGTGGGGATGGAGGAGACCTGGGTGCCCTCCGGACAGACAGACCACAGGGTGTTGGCAGTCTGAGGCGGGTTTTTCTCATCAAGGGCGTCACATCAGTGTCCCCACAGAAAGGAGAACTGTCCCTCCCAGGAAGCCTGGCATTTGTCTCCATGGCAGAGCAGGAAGCCAGCCCCGTGACTTCCTGAGACGCCCCTTCCAGATGAGGAAGGCCAGGCTGCTTCCCTCTGCGAGCCTCGCCTCGCCTCGGGGTCTACTTCCTCCTCCGCCCGCCCATCAGCAGGTCCCCGTGGGGTCCTCACCGTGGCTGGGGTCATGAGGCCCTGGAGATGCTTCGGGGAGGGCTCAGATCCCCAGAGACAGGTGCTGTTTTTAAATTGGAGGATGGTTACTTTACAGTGTGGTGCTGGTTTCTGCCACACATCAGCATGGATCGGCCGTATGTGTCACAGGCCCTCCCGCCCCATCCCTCCCCTCTAGGTTGTGCAGAGCCCTGTGTGAGCTCCCCGAGTCACAGGGCACATTCCCCCGCGGTCTGTTTTACACGAGCTGCTGTGCGCGTTTCCATGATACTCTCTGTTCGTCCCACCCTCTCCTTCCCCTCTGTGTCCACAAAGCTGCTCTTTATGAGGGACACACGGTCAGCGTCTCCCTGGGCTCAGTGGTGTCCGCGTGGCCGAGAGCCCAGAGGAGATGCTCGGGGAATAAGGAGGGAAACTGACTCCTCCCCTGCCCTGGAGTGTGGGTTTCCCCCATCACACCCCCCTTCAGGGCCCTGTCTTCTTCTCGTATTGCTGTCCTCTGCCCTCCTGGGAAGTAGCCCCTGGGTCCTTCCTGTCTCCTCGGGGCTCCACGATCCTTGGGCAGGGCTTTCTTCTTCATTCTGTGGTTTTTGTCTAAAACTTCTATGGCAGTAAGCTGAGTTAGATCTCTGAGTTATCTGGAGAAATTGATATTTACTTGTTGAGTTGCTAAGTTGTGTCTGACTCTTTTCGACCCCATGGACTGCACCACTCCAGGCCTCCCTGTCCTTCACTATCTCCCAGAGTTTACTCAAACTCATGTTCATTGAGTCAGCGATGCCATCCAACCATCTCATCCTCTGCCATCCCCTTCTCCTCCCGCCTTCAATCTTTCCCAGCATCAGGGTGTTTTCCAGTGAGTCCTCTTCACATCAGGTGACCAAAATATTGGAGCTTCACCTTCAGCATCAGTGCTTCCAATGCATATTCAGGGTTGATTTCCTTTAGGATGGGCTGGTTGGATCTCCTTGCAGTCCAAGAGACTCTCAAGAGTCTTCTCCAACACCACAGTTCAAAACAGACCAGTTCTTTGATATTCAGCTTTCTTTATGGTCCAGCTTTCACATCCATACATGACTACTGGGAAAACCATAGCCTTGACTAGACGGACCTTTGTTGGCTGAGAGATGTCTCTGCTTTTTAATATGCTGTCTAGGTTTGTCATAGCTTTTCTTTCAGAGACCAACCATCATTTAATTTCGTGGCTGCAGTCACTGTCTGCAGTGATATTTATTTAGATATGTGTTAATCACCCACTGCTTGTGTGAACTGAGCAATCAGGTTACAATCGGACTCCACCCACCCCAAATTTTTAAAAGTTCTTTTCCATCTAGGTTGATGTGGGGGCCTGAGATTCGAGTTTTCCTCTCTTGAAACAGCCTTGTCAGATATCCATGGTATTCACGGTAGCCTATGGACGTGTGTGGCAATGTGTTTACTCTAGGATAGTGGCTGTAAGTCCAGAGTATGGCCAGTATTTTATAATAACTTTAGCTATAGTCCGTAACATTTTGAGTATAATCTTAAGCATTTTGGATCACTAGATTGTACACCTGAAACGACTGTAATATCGCATATCAGCGACACCTCAATAGGAATAAACAAGGACTTCCCTGGTGGTCCGATGGCTAAGGATCTGCTTTGCAAGGCAGGGGGCACGGGTTCGATCCCTGGCTGGGGAGCTAAGACCCCACGCGCCGTGGAGCACCCGGGCCCACGTGCTGCGACTGCTGAGGCCACAGACCGCAGCTGGAGCGGTGGTGCCTGCAGCGCAAGATCCGCGTGCTGCAGCGCGGGGCAGTGAGACACAGCCACACGTAAACACGTGCATGTGTGAGTCAGCCCACCGCCCCAGCCAATCAGTGTCTCCAGACGCTGCGATGACACGGGAAAGGGCTGAGAGCATCGTTCGGGTGTTTGGGAGTGATGAGCCCTGAAGCGTAGTAGGCCTTTGCGAGACGTCTGCGAGTTGTCCGTGTGCTGCTGAGCTGCCTGCTGGGCGGACCGGGCAGGCGGCTCATGGGCCGCTGATTACATACGGCTGGCTCTCAGTAGGGAGGCAGGGTAGGAAATACTTGTGAATGATGAGTGTACAGAGGGTGCAGCTGTACCCTGGGGTATGACAACCTAAAATACAGGCTGGTCTCACGTGTTGACGCAATGGCTGGGGTGCGCTTCCTGTGAGAGGAGGTGCCCAGTGCCTACAGGTACCCCCCAAGGCACACTGTTGGGTGGTTCCACCGCATCTGAGTCCACAGGGCCAGAGGGAAGAGGAAATGGAGTGAAGGGGAGACAGAGGATCCCAGGCGAGGGCCAGGCTAGCCTACAGCGGTTTCTGTGTGAATAAGAATGGGCAAGCATCTCAGACCCCGGGACTCCCTCGTGCAGCGCACACAGCATGCAGCCATCCCTGGCAGCAGTTCCATCTGAGACGTGGGCACACCACCAATTCAAAGGAACCACGGTAGGAGGACCAGGAAGGCGGGGCCCACTTGGCGTCAGGAGGGCCCCCCTGAGGAGCGGCATCCCAGCAGCCCGGGGGTGTCCTATGTCAAGAGGAGGGCTGAGGTCAGGTGCTGCTGGGAGTTGAGTGACAGGAGGGGAAGTTCCCCTCCCTTCCCCCTCCCTCCCCTGGTTTTAGTTGCTAAGACTCAGGGCTTCCGCTTCAGGGGGCAGCAGTGTTGACCCCTGGCCGGGGACCTCAGAGCCCACATGCCGAACCAAGCAAGGCCGTGTGGGGCCCCCATGGCGAGCCGGGACTCACTGGGCTGCCCAGCTGTTTGCCCTCCTTAGACAGTGAATCGCGCACGGCTGCGTCTGGGGAGTGATAAACTCCCTCTCGTGCCGAGATTCCTGAAACCACGCAGCCCTGCACACTCTTCTCGTCTTACCTGGGGAGACCGGGCCCAGCACGGGGCAGGGCTGTGTCTGGGATCACAGAGAAGCCCAGACCCTCCCCAGCCAGTCCTCCTGCCAGGACCCAGGACCTGCATCCTCTCCAGTTACACTTGTTCACCTCCTGGGCAGAGGCAGGGGAGCGGGTAAGGCTTGGGGAGAAATGGCCTTTCTCTGGGGGCTCTCATCTTAGCTTCAGAGTCCGAATAGAGCACCTGCATAATGTTAGAAATTGGCTTCCACAATATCCCAGACCCAGCGCTCAGGCTGCGCTAAGATCTCAGAGGATCTCAGCCCTGACAAGGTCATAGTCGCCCCCAGCTCTGCCCACGTGGGCTTCAAGGAAAACAGGAGCAACCTGCAGGACACGTAACCTGCACAGAGGTTTAAAAAAAATGCATTAATGCCCCCCACCCCCCAGAACATTTTCAAAACCTTACTCTCTTATTAAATCTCTTCATTCGAAGTGATCTTATTGTTTTACAGGGAAACTTACAAGAATTGCCTTTTTTCCCACATCATCTTGACCTACATTCCCAGTTGAGTAACATTTTACCCAATTGAGATAGAGATAGACACAAAAACAGATGTACAGAGAGAGAGCCGTCGGAAGAGAATGACGTGGGCAGGGAGGGACGCGGCGGGAGAGTGAGTCTGCTACACATGTGTAGACACGCAGAAACATGTAGACACGCAGATGCTTTCTGATATAAAACACGTATGTACTCAGTTGCTCAGCTGTGTCCAGCTCTTGTCGACCCCATGGACTGTAGCCCACCAGGCCCCTCAGTCCGTGGGAATTCTCCAGGCAAGAATACTGGAGAGGGTTGCCATTTCCTAGGGGATCTTCCCAACCCTAGGCTTCCCTCATAGCTCAGTCGGTAAGGAATCTGCCTGCAGGGCAGGAGACCCGGGTTTGATTCCTGGGTCAGGAAGATCCCCTGGAGAAGGAAATTGCAACCCACTCCAGTATTCTTGCTGGGAGAATCCCATGGACTGGCGGGCTACAATCCACGGGGTCGCAAGAGCCGGACACGAGGACACGACTTGGTGACTAAACCACCACCCCCGACTCAGGGATTGAACCCACATCTCCTCCATCTCCTGCACTGGCAGGCAGATTCTTTACCACTGCACCACCTGGGAAGCCCCGAGATAAAGCACCGTTACCGTAAATGCACCAGTGTGTGCCTCCCATAGACACGATCACTCGTCTCCGTGACCCTGAATCTGCCCATTTGGAGGTCTTTACTGATGTGGATTTCAGCAAGTCCTCAGTCCCAGTTCACGTTTACTCACCTGCCGGACAGCCTCAGTTTTCCCTTTGGGTCCAGGGTTTCACCCGGAAGCATATGTTGCCAGTGGTTGTCCTATTTTGTCGTCCCCCAGAATCTGCACGACCCCCCAGTCTTGGTGCCTTGGGCCCCAGACCGTCTTCAGGGGTACAGGATTTGTAGATGACCCTCAACCTGTGCCAGGAGTGTGGACGGATGAGCTGACCCAGGTCATGCACTGTTGGGCGGACACCCGGAAAAGAGGCTGTGGCCGTCTCCATGGTGTCAGGAGCCCAGGTGGGCCCCCTTCCCCACCCTGGCCACGCGTGCTCTTCGCCTGGTCACGTCAAGCAGGCATCTGCCCGGGCTCTCATGGCGAAGTCCCCAGTTCTCCCTTGGAATTCGGTCGGCGTCGGGATAGATGCTGGGTTCTCGTCCAGTACTGGGAGACGTACAACATACGTCTGGCAGACACACAATTGCCGTTGTTAGTAATTGTGGGTGAGTCTCCCCTGACATGAGGGGAACTAAATAATGGTGATCTCTTTCTACCCCTCCCTCTGTATTGATAAGTTGGCATTCTACACTTGTTTTCTCTTTCTCCCATGTAGTGATTTATTTATTCATTCATTTGCATATATTACTATGAACAGGCTACAGGCCACAGAGTTGCAAACAGTCGGACACAACTGAAGTGAGTTAGCAGGCACGCTTGTGGTCCGCCGGGCTCCTCTGTCCATGGGATTTCCCAGGCAAGAATACTGGAGTGGGTGGCCCTTCCCTTCTCCAGGAGATCTTCCCGACCCAGGGATTGAACCTGGGTCTCTCCCATGGCAGACAGATTCTTGACTGTCTGAGCCACCAGGCAAGCCTAACAAACACTTACGCCTGTAACAGTTTCCATGTCAATCAAGGTACGTGTAACATATGTCCATATTATAGACACATAATGTATATTAATTAAACATAGTTGATTTAATTAACATACAGTATTATATACAGTGTATATATTATACACAGTGATTCAATTTTTGCTATAGATTATACTCCAGAGTTATAAAATATTGGCTATATTCCCTATGCTATATGAGATATCCTTGTGACTTGTTAATTTATTTTTTATCTCCCAAGGATCCTTTGTTGACAGGGCAGGACCATGGCGTTTATATATATATATATATATATATATATATAAATAATATATGATGTTTGAAGATTTGGCAGGCAGTAACCCCATTGCCCGCCCACCATGCCCAGATTTTTCTGCCCCCCACCGCCTGCCCTGCACATGGAAGGCAGGTCACTGCCCCACCCAGGCCACAAGGCCATACTCCCCTGCAGACAGCGGGAAACTGGGGATTTTTCCATGGCCACCCCTTGAACATCAGAGATCAGCAAGTATTCTCTCAAAGAAAACAAAAATACAGAAATCCGTTAAAGCATTTAGATATGGAAAACCAAAGGGAACTGGGGGGAAAGAGGCTAGAGACCAAAGAAGTGGAGCTGCTCGGGAAGGGTCTCCCACGTTCCGCTGCCCACTAACGACAGGCCTGAGGCCTGGGCCCTGAGGCGGGCCCCGAGTCTGCGGACACAGCTCCTCCTAGATGGCTGCCGAAGCTCAGGCGCGTCCTGCTGAGCGGAGCTGAGCGGCCGAGACAGGGCCAGGTGTGGGCAGTCCTGCGGCACAGAGGCGCCGCAGTTGCTGGCGTTGTTCTGCCGGCCACATTCATGTTGAAGGAGCCTTTCAGCCCTGCTGGAAGTCCAGCCGGTGTGCCTTCCCGGCCTCTGCCTGCAGATTCCTGGCCATAGGCTGAGGGCAGCGGCGGTGCAGGGCGCGCTGCGAGTCAGAACAGGTGCGCCGCCTGACGTCAGCAGAGATGAGGGCCCACGGGGCTAGCAGTAGCTCCCTGCCGAAGCTGTCCCCGTTTTCGGCCCGCCCTTTCACCCCGTCATGAGCCGTGGCACGGAGTTCATCATAGAAGAAACCGCTGGAGAAGTGCACTTTTCAGGGACTGTGTCCATCGCCAAGTCTCCACCCACGTCCGCCACCGGGTTGCTGAGCCAGTTCTGTCCAGGGACAGAGTCCCCGAGTCACCTGTGGTGGGCACATGCCTTTATGGGTGACAGGAAGCCCCTCAGCCCAGCATTGCCTGGCATCCGCAGGTATGGCTGGCTCCACCGCCGCCCCAGGCCCTTCCTGGAAGGTGCAGACAATTCTGGCAGGAAAATGTCCTTCGGTTCCTCCTCGCCCTCACCGGTGCTGAGGGGGACAAGGCTGCCACCTGTCTGAAGGAATTCATCTGAGATGCTCTGCACACAGGAGACAGGGTCCTCCCGCGGGGCGCTGTCCTGCCCAGCTTCCCCCAGGCTGCTCGGCCTCTCCTGCAGCTCCCACGTCTGGGCCTGGAAGAGCTCCTGGGCCACGCGGTCCCCGGCCCTTCATGCGCTGCTGATGAGGATGCTGGCCTCAGGGCGTGCCAGACTTCACTCTCCTTGGGGCCCAGGTGATTCCTCCAAAGCCGCTGGGCAGAGTCCAGGAGACGAGACCCGGGTCAGGGCCCAGAGGAGACGTTGGAGTCCAGTTTAATCAACCTTTCTCCCCAGGGCCCCCAGAGGGCCCTGGTGGAGACCCTGTCACGCCCTCCTCAGCCACGAGAGTACCTAGCGGACCTGGCCAGGGAGGTGGTCCCCATGGGGAAGTCAAACGACAGCAGGGGGAGGGAGCCTGTGGCGTCGCAGCCCCTCCCCAGGGTGAAAGGTGGCTCTTGGGGTGCATGAGGTTCCCCGCTGGCCCTGGGGGCGCCCCAAAGCTTGCAGCGGGGTGTCAGCGAGGTGCTTCTCTGAGTACAGCAGCATCCAGAAGACTCTCACAGCTCTGCGAGGTGGGCGCTGTGAACAGGTTTTCCGATGAGTAGGGCGGGGAGGGCAAGGCTGCCGGGACACCCCGAGCTGAGCCCAGTGTTGGGGTGGCCTCCAACCTGCCGCTTCCCCGCCTCATCTTCACCTTCCTCGTCCCCTTCTTCATGAGCTGAGGCGTCAAAAGCGGCCCGAGGGACAGGGAGGCATCCGGGGGGCACTGTGGTCCCTGACCCAGTGTCCAGCCCAAACCCTCCACCTGATTTGAGTCCGGGTTTGGGAGATTCTCTTGTGGCTCTGAAGGCAAAGAGTTTGCCCACAATGCGGGAGACCTGAGTTCGACCCCTGGGTTGGGAAGAGCCCCTGGAGGAGGAAGTGGCAACCCACTCCAGTACTGTTGCCTGGAGAATCCCATGGTCGGAGGAGCCTGGCAGGCCACAGTCCACGGGGTCGCAAAGAGTCGGACACGACTGAGCGACTTCACTTTCTTTCTTTCCTTCTTTGGGGGGTTGGGGGCCGCCTGGGCCTGGACAAGCGGGGCTGTGCCGGGTCCAGGAGGCTCAGGCTAGGCTTGCGGAGTCTCTTTCATCTTCCCGTAGCCCGGCGTGGGGAAGCCGGGCAGACAGGCTCGAGGGCGGGCGCCTCCGCCCCAGGCTTCCCGGCCGACCTCTCCCTCGGGCGCCTCTCCTGCTGTCTCAGCTCAGGGCTCCCGCGCTTCACGCCTCTGAATCCCCCGCTCCCCTCTCCCCGCCGGTAACCGCTGTCTGTGGTCTACATCTGCCACTGATTCTCTGTGTTACAGTCATCCATTGAAGTCATCTGTTAAAAATGAGGTTGCACTGACATTTCGAAATCCGGTAGGCCCCCTCCGAGCCTTCTTTGCTAACTGCATTAGCAAGTCTGAGGATTTCCTCACAGCCGTTGCGAAACTCGGCTCCTTGGAAGCCGGCTACTCACGTTCTCGCTCAAAGCCACCGACCCCCTTATCCCGCCGCCGCTCCTCACCCCTGCGCCCGCTCCTGCTGCTCCGCTCCCGCTGAGCCCTGGCACCCTCCCGGGGCGCCCCTGCCGTCCCCGGGGCGGCCCCTCGGGTGCCATCCAGCCCCCTGCCATCTCCATGCGGGAGCGCCTTCCCCACTTTCCCTCTCCCGGGAATCCCGGATCTCTGTCCAGAGGATCAGGGAATGAGTGGGGGTGGAAGGAGCGTTCTAGGAACTTTAGACTGTTTAATGGGTAGGGCGCTCAGAACCGAACGCAGGCCCCTTTCCTTGGTGCGGGGCTCCGGAAGACCCCCTGCTGGGTCTCTGGCGCCAGGCCTCCCCATCCCCCGCTCCCCCGACTTGCTGCATTTGCTGTGGGGTTCGCGTCAGAGGAGGGGGGCGGGGGGGAGCAGGGGACGAAGGGCACCGAGCTACGGGTCAGAACGTTCTGGTGCTTTCCAAGGCCCTAACCTGCTGAATGCCCCCCCCCCCCTTGAAGCCATGCAGCGGTCCCAGGGTCCACCTCCACCAACTCTCCCAGCAGACAGACGATGGGAGCCTGCCGCCCGGCTCCACCCACTGTGCAGAGCAGCGCACTGAGGTTCAGAGAGGGACATCGTGGAAGTGGAGCCAGGACTGTGCCCCTGGTGGACACTGGCGTGGGGCTTGGGGGCTCCTTGTTGATGGGCGTGGCCTGTCCCCTTGGCGCTGTGTGCCCCAGCCTGTCCTGAGCAAGAGCTGAGTGCACCCCGTCACTGCCACTCCCCTTTACCAACCATCAGAGGCTTTGGGGACCTCAACTCGAATGACTGGGGGGCCTCTTCGTGGGGTGGAGTCTGTATCCTCCGCAGGCCAGCCGAGAGCTCTCTTCCCCTGGGAGACCAGCCTGTCCTCAGGTATCTGAGGGGCCCTGGCTCCCCTGAGAGACTCTGAAGCTGCCCCGGTGGCCTGGGATCTCCCTGAGCATAGAGGACCAGACTCCCCAGTTGTTGAATCGGATCCTTGGGGCTGGGGGCCGGGCCCTGAGAGTGTCCTGGGGATGAGCCCGGAGGGGCTGCACTGGGCTGACCCAGGGTCCCCACCTCACTCCTCCCGAGACCCTCCCATTGGCCGCCTGCCCCCTCAGGACCCCAGGCGAGAGGAAAGGCAATGGCGGGGGCGGGAGGCCTCTGAGGCCAGAGTGGACTGTGAGTTAGAGAGTGGCTTTCTGAGGAGGTGGAGACCTGGGGTGAGAGTGAGACCGTTCCAGAGAGGAAGGAACGTTCCAGAGAGCCCTAGAGACACAAGGGCTGTGTGGGCGGGGGTGGGGGGGTGGGGAGGCGGGGGCGGTTATGTGCTGCTGCCCCAGGCTCAGGGGCCCTGGATTAGGGCAGAGACACGCTGGACCCTGAGGCTCCGATTGCTTCATGAGCGTCATGCGTGCCACTGTATTGCAGATAGGCTAGAGAAAGCCAGTGTGTGAATTAGACACTCGGCAGCACCTGAACTCCAGCAGCGCATAAAACACCGGAAGAGAAACGCTCATGTGAATCACGGTGCGTCCCTGGCGTACCCCGTACCCCGCAGCAGTCACGAAGATTCAGAAAAGACGCAGCAGTAACCGCGGTTTTACTCTCGCCATGGAGTTTCAGCTGGAGGCATGGGAACGGGTCTGCCAGGTCTAGAGACCCTAAAAAAAGCAGATATGGGAAAGCACACGTGTGTTAAACGGCTCACCATTGTGTGAAGTCGTCTGAGTGTGTGTGTGTGTATGTGTGTTTGTGGTGTGACTGCAGCCTTCAGGTTTGGAGCAAAACAGAAGTGAGAGCTGAGGCTGGGGGGCCTCCTCTGCGGCATGACAAACAGCCTTGAGTCCACTTAGAAGAGTTTGGAGCTTGCCCTGAAACTGGTGAGCAGTTTGAGTGGGACACGGTTCTGAAGGGGCAGGTAGCAAGGTGCTGTGTGGAGGGTGGCCTCGGGTCGGGAGCCCAGACCCAGGAGTGTGGGTGAGGCAGCCGGTGACCTGGTGAGCCCCGGGGCGGGGGGAGCAGGCCCCAAGTCGGGGTGGTGCGCTGCTCTTCCGCTCACCCGGGAAGACAGCCCTTCCTCCTGGGCCTGGGAGCCAGGCTTTACTTCGCACAGTTCCTGCCCAGCGGGCTGGTCCCTCCATCTGCTTGGAGAAATCACTTGACGTATTTCTGTTTCTTTAGCGCCCCCTTGAAAGCTGGGTGTCACCCTTCACGCCAGACTGTGGAGACCTTTCAGGATTCAGGCCCAAATGTTGGAAGGCATTAAACCACACACACACACACACACACACACACACACACACACACACATGTGCACACACACACGCAGAGTCACACGCTGTAAGGCAAGGTGTGGGGCCACCGCTTCCGAGGTGACGAAGGCCGCTTCCTCCCTTTCCTCACTCCATTGCTCTGAAATGACAGCCCCACCCCCACACGTGTTGTAAGGGTTCACTTTGCCCGAATCAGGGAGGAACAAACGCAGTCGTTTGGGAGGAGGCATCTGGGGGTCTGAGAAATGAAAAGGAGGCGCTCACCGCGCCCCGGGAGACAGAAGGAAGAACCCCACACGGAGCGCCGCTGTGGCGTCACCACAGCGCAAGAGTCTTGCACTGCCGGGGAGGGTTATGGTCTTTCCAAACCCATCTGGATGAGTCTGTGGGCAGATGCTGACTTGGACAGCTGCTTCCCACGTGGGCCTCAAATGCAATCATCGATGACACTGGGGTGGACATCAGACAGTGTGCAGCAGAGGGACCCCCGCGTGGCGGGTGGACATGCGCCCTTTGCCTCTCCGCTTCCGTCTGTAACCGGGGAAGTACCCGCAGCTCAACCGAGGGGCGCACGCGGGGGTGCTGGGTGAGAAGGGAGGCGCACAGGACGCCTCGGGAGGGTCCCAGCTGGGCAGGCGCCCGTGATCCCCACCCTCTGGCCGCAGCCGCGGGTCCTGCAGCCCCAGAGGACCCAGCAGCAGCGGGGAGGCGGCGCACCAACCCTGGGCCTCCTGTCCTCATAGGCCCCCACGACCACGGGGAGCCAGCCACGTGCCTGGGGCCATGTCCCACCAGGCGCGGAGATTCCCGGGACTTCCCCATCCGCAGCTGGGGAGCCCGCAACCCCGACGGCTCTGGGCACTGCGCACGTCTCCCCGCCTCACTCCGGTGACAGACCCTGCGGCTCCGAGGCCCCAAGCCGGGGGAGGAGCCCGCCGTCCTGGGGACGCAGGCGCCGACGACCCTGGGGCCACCAGCTTAGTGTCAGAGGTGGGACCTCCGACAGAGGCACTGGAGTGTGGGAGGCACCCGTTCTCAAGCACTTTCGGGCGACTCGGGCGGAGAAACCCCAGACCTGCGCTGCGTCTCTGCCACCTACTGGAAAAGAGAGGCAAGTGCTCCGGTTTCCACGGTGTCGCGTCCTTGAATCAAGCAGAAAGGGGCCCCAGGACAGGAGCCGCTGGAGGCGGCCGCGGGAAGAGGAATTTCTGCCACAAACAGAATAATGACAGTCCCCAAGAAAGGAGCCGAAGGCCGCGGAGCGTTCCGATCTGGTGGGGACTTCCGAGGAGCTGCCGTGAGGAAGGTCAGGTGTACGGAAGCTCAGCAAGGCCGCTCAGCGAGCTCAGGGCAGTGAGGAATGCCCCGAAATAGCGCATCACCAAGGAGACTGGGATTCTGAACAAAAGGAAACGGGACGGTGGAGCTGAAGACCCCAAGGAGACTGATTCTAAAGAAAAGGAAACTTTCCGGTGGAGCTGAAGACCTCAGTGAGCAAGATGAAGAATGCTCGCAGAGCGCTGGCAGTTGGCAATCAGAGTGCCAGCAGTGGTTGGATGATAGAGAAAGCAAGGAGGCTCCAGGAAAACATCTGCTTCGTTGACTACGCTAGAGCCATTGACTGTGTGGATCACCACACACTGGAATATTCTTAAAGAGGTGGGAACACCAGACTGCCTTGTTTCCTGAAAAATGTGTATTCAGGTCAAGAAGCAACAGTTAGAACGGGATGTGGAACGAAGGACAGGTTCCAAGTTGGGAAAGGAGTACGTCAAGGTTGTATGTATATTGTCACCCTGCTTATTAACTTATATGCAGAGTACATGCAAAATGCTGGGCTGGATGAAGCTCAAGCTGGAATCAGAATTGCCAGGAGAAATATCAACAACCTGAGATACGCAGATGACACCACCCTAATGACAGAAAGCGAAGAGGAACTAAAGAGCCTCTTGATGAAGGTGAAAGAGGAGAGTGAAAAAGCTGGCTTAAAAATCAGCATCCCAAAAACGAAGATCATGGCATCTGGTCCCATCACTTCATGGCAAAATAGATGGGGAGACAATGAAAACAGTGACAGCCTTTATTTTCTCGGCTCTAAAATCACTGTGGACAGCGACTGCAGCCATACTCCTTGGAAGCAAAGCCAGGACAAACCTAGACAGCGTATTAAAAGGTCCACCTAGCAAAGCTATGGTTTTTCCAGTAGTGACATACAGATGCGAGAGCTGAACCATAAAGAAGGCTGAGCGCCAAAGAACTGATGCTCTTGAACTGTGGTGTTGGAGACAGCTCTCGAGAGTCCCTTGGACAGCAAGGAGATCCAACCAGTCAACCCTAAAGGAAATCAACCTTGAATATTCGTTGTAAGGACTGATGCTAGAGCTGAAACGCCAGTACTTGGGCCACCTGATGTGAAGAGCTGACTCACTGGAAAAACCCTGTAGCTGGGAAGGGTTGAAGGCAAGAAGAGAAGGGGACGGCAGATAATGAGGTGGTTGGATGGCATTGCCAATTCAGTGGACATGAGTCTGAGCAAGCTCCAGGAGATAGTGAAGGACAGGGAAGCCTGGCGTGCTGCAGTCCACGCGGCTGCAGAGTGAGACACACCTGAGCAGCTGAACAAACATCTGGGAACACAGAGGAGAGCTGACCAGAGGAGGGAACGGTGGATCCAGGAGGCCCCTCTTGCGTCTCTGTCTCCCTCCAGCAGACAGGCGGGCTGCAGACCCCCAGGAGGGGACGGACACTTTGGTGAACCCCCGAGATTGACACTAAGGTGGGGAGGTGCTCCCCTTCTTCCTTCCTCCCTGTCGGGGGGATTGCTGGACTTGAAGGACAGAGAGGGGAAGAGGGCAGACAGATGGTTGGTCACACCATCAGTAGATGGGTCCCTCCTCTCCGGGCCCCCAGGCGCTCCATCTCACACACCTTCCCTCCCCCCACAGGCTGCCACGTCCGAAGCCCCCCAGGATGTGACCTACGCCCAGCTGAACCACTCAACCCTCAGAAGGGGGACGGCCGCACCCGCCGGCCCCCCAGTGGGGAGCCCCCAGCAGACCCCAGTGAGCACGCGGCTCTCGCCATTCGCTAGCCCAGGAAGGACCCAGACCCTGGGCTCCAGGGACCAGATCTCAGACCCCAGGAGGCACGGGAGCTGCCAGCAGCGGACACCACCTAGCCACCAGCAGCCAGTCCTAACAGACCACCAGGAGCCCCTGGGACCCTTTGGGAATCACCTAATTCTACCCTGAAGGATACCTAATATCCTCATACTTGGAAAGTGATGAAACAGACATCTCAAAATCAATGTGTTATTTGAAAACCAAAACCAAAAATCCAAACAAAAGAGACGATAGAAAATATTTTTGATGAATGATAAAGTACAGAACACATACGGAACCTACGAATTGAGAAAATCGAGGACCGTGAATGAATATATCAGAGAAGCCTAAAAGAAGCCCGATGGCCCGGTTTATCACACCAAGAATTTAGGGGAAAGTGGAAAAAATTTCAAATGAAGGTGCAATTCGGGAATAACAGTGACAAAGGTAGCTAAAAACGAAGGCAACCACAGAGTAGAAAAAATCAGCTAATGCAAAAAGAAACTCCTTGACAACGTTCATAAACCCTGGCCACCAGGCCCAAGGTAAAAAAGAGAGAAGCCACACATTTCCCATATTATGGAAGAAATTGCCAGGACTACCACAGATTCTATAGACCTTATAAAGATAGTGGCAGAACATTATGAAACATTTCGAGACATGCCGACAGAGAAGATACAGATGAGATGGTCACCTTCACGTGTGCAATGTCAGATGGTAAGCTGCGAACGTAAGGCTGACCGGATCTCCTGTCCCCTCACGCATTGCCTCTAGTCAAACGCCCGCGACTGCGGTACGTAGAGTCTACAGAAGTCAGACTGAGGCGAACGGGGTAGAATGCTGGTTCCCGGGGCTGGAGTGCGCGAGAAAGAGGGGGACGTTCTGGTCAAGGTCACAGTCTCCCAGTTACAAGGTGAGTAAGTTCTGGGCATCAGATATACAGCGGCAGGCAGTTAGAGCTGGTAACACTGTATTGCATTTTGAGTCTTGTGAAGAGAGTGGATTTTTAAACGTTCTCATCACGAAGAAATGGCAACCAAGTGACGAGCCAGAGGCCTTAAGTAAAGCTATGTGGTAACCGTTTTCTGATGCGTGGGTCAGTTCAGGAAGCTTCCCTGGGGAGTTCTTCCAATCACTTAAGTACTAATTAAAGAAAAACTGAAATTTTTCCCTGTGTGCTTTAGCTGGCTGCGCTGGGTCCTCACGGCGGAGAGCGAAGAGTCTGGGGTCTTCAGCTGCGGTTTGCGGATCCTTCGTGTGACAAGCGGCATCTCGCTCCCTGACCAGGGATGGAACCTGGGCCCCCGCACTGGGGGCGACGAGCCTTAGTCACTGGCCCACCAGGGAAGTCCCAAACAGTTATGTGCTTATTAAGCACACACACTCTGTAACTGCATAAACTTTTCTTTCAAACAGAAAAAGAAGGCATATACCTCAACACGTCAACACGTTTATCAGGCCAGAAGGATGTATTCACCAAAATCTGAGAAGGGAATTTTAAACATTAAAGGGAAAGGATGACCTCTCCATGGGCTTGGATGTGAATCCATGAACAGGGTACGCAAGTCAGATTCAGTGACATGTTCAAGGGACGTTACTCATGCCTGTACTGTGGGTTGGTTGGTTTGTTTTTGGATGGACAGAGTAACTTAAATTTTTAAGGATCTATCACATCATGCAATATATCGATACCACAAGAGAAAGAATAATCACCTCAACACACGCAGGCAAAGCCTTTGGTACAATATGCTAACGGTTTCTGGTGGAAATAAAAACACATCAGAAGTAAAAGGGGATTTCCTTCCATCGGTGAAGGCGTGTTTAACCAGCCCTAGACGCCACTTGTAAAGGTGAGGACGGGGGTCCTCTCCTCTGTGCCTGGCAAGGATCCACGTACGTGCCCATGACCACGGCCCTCACCCGCGCACGGGCGGCACGAACCAAGGAAGTGAGGCCAGCCAGAGCGGGCGGCTCTGGAGGGCGAGAACCAGACTGTGTTACGAAGAGACTGCGCCCCTGTGTGCATGTAAAACAAAGTAGCCCAAAGATGCTCTGCTCTAGTTGGGAAGGAGTTCTCTGGGAGTTCCCTGCTGGTGCAGCGGCTGAGACTCCACACTCCCAGGGCAAGGAGGCCCAGGTTTGATCCCTGGTCGGGGGACTGGATCCCACAGGCCGCACCAAAGACCTGGCACAGTGAAAGAAAGAAAGAAAAAAGGTTTCAAAGTGGTTTTCCAACATTGCTGGACACATGATCAATATTTAGAATTCAGCTGCCTTCCGGAATTCCGGTCCTGGGCTGAGATGAACTAAATGAAACTTCTTGTTTCTTGACTTCACGCCAGTGAGCCCGATTCCATGCTCCTGACCTCTGGAGCTGTAGGGCCATGTAAGTCTTTCAATTCGCCAAGTCTGTGGCCATTTGTGGTAAACGGCAACCAATACAACCGCTTAAGTTTTCTTCTGGTTAGAGTGTGCATAGTACATTTTTAACCCTTCTCCTTTTTTTTAACGGTATAAAACCTACACACTGATATTTTCCACTGTTGAAACATGATTAAAGCGTGTAGTTCAGCAGCCTTAAGCACATTTACCGTGCCGGCATTCATGGCCACCGTCCATCTTCCAGAACATTTTGGTAATCCCAAACAGAAGCTCTGTACCCGCGAAGCGAGAATCCCTTAGGTCCTCTTAGAACCAGGCCCTGGTCGGCTCTGTTCCAGTTCCTGCCTGTAGGGATCTGCCTGTTCCCAGCGGTTCACATCAGGGAATCATCCAACAGGAGCTACCTCGTGTCAGGCTGACGTCACATGGAGTGGTGTTTCCCAGGTCCCTTCATATCTTTCATATGTTGTGTTTGGAGTGAGCTTTTTCTAAACTTCCTAGTGTAGGCTCTTGGTGGCGGTGGTCCTTTCTCAAACCAGTCTGACAATCTCTGTCCTTGAGTTGCTGTCTTTGGGCCATCCTCATATAATGTTATTACTGGTAAGATTGTCGTTTGGGTTTACCATCTCATCTTTTACAATGTTCTTCCTCTCCTTTCTTGTTCTTCTATTTACCCTTTCCTGCTTTTCCTCGGATTTAAAAATGTTTTCAGCATTCCGTTTTAATTTTTCCATTGGTGCCGTAACTGTACGTCTTTGCTGTTTAAGCGGCGGCCCTAGAGATTATCAGGCGCATACCCAGCTTTACACGGAAAGAGAATTTCACCTCCTCGCAGGAAATGTAGAGACCTTATACATCTATAGGGAGCACTGTTCTCACCCCCTTTATTTTGGGGTGGTTATGTCTATTATCCCCACACTTCCAGGGCCCTGTCGGGGCCTATGGGACCAGATCAAGGTGGGTGAGTTCTCCCCTGAGCCCCTGCTTCAGCCCCACGACAGGCCCCAGCCCTGCCATCGGCGGGGAGTGCAGTGCGTGTGGACAGATGGTGACTGGTCTGGGGACAGCCTTGCAGTGACATCTGGAGGAACCGAGGGCAGAAGGGCACCCGACCCTTCAGCTCTGCGTCCTTCCCAGGAATCCCCCGACACCCTCCATCTGGGCTGACCCAGGGCCACGGTCACCAAGGGGAGCCCTGTGACCCTCTGTGTCAGGGGTGTCTCCGGACCCTTGGAAATGGGCCCCACAGGACTCCAGTAACGGAGCCAATTTCTCCTTGAAATCCAGGAGCTCACACTGCAAGGCTGTGTCAGTGTGCACACCACAGTGGTCAGAGAAGAGGGACCCCCTGCCCCTGGTGGGGACGGGGGAGAGGGAGGAGCCGGTCCTCAGGGAGGGGGCTCCTCCTCAGAGGCAGGGGGGAAGAGTAGGGGCTCCCGGGACCCCTCCATGCCCAACTGCATGTCCCGCTTGCTGGATCCCGCGGGCCCCACCTCAGACCCAGCACAGTTGGATAAAGACTGTCAGTTATTTGTTAAATTAAGAAAAGGAATACATAATCTCCAGCAAGGCAACCCGAACTGATACACATGCGGAATTAGTTACCACCACAGCTTCACTTAACCGCCCCATATCCTCACAGCTACTGTTTCCTTTTTTGTGGTTAATATCTACTCTCTTCACAAAACTCGAAATGTGATACAGTGTTACTAGCTATCATCACCCTGCTGTACGTGGAATGCCCAGACCTTACTCAGCTTATAACCACAAGTTTGTGCCCTTTGACCAAAGTATCTCCCCTCCCCCTCACACCAAGCCTAGCGACCACCATTCTGCCTTCCTTGTCTCTCCTTTTGACTGTTTTAGAGTCTACATAGTTCAACCGTGGGCATTTGATTACCGAGTCAGTGAATAAAGTGGTCAATATTCCATTCAATCCTAAGTCCATTTAGTAAATTGTGCACTTGAATATTTCCATTTTCTCTTCATTTTCTGGATGCTGGTATCAAATGTTTCATGTTCTGTCACCAAATAAATTCTGTAGGATTTGTGCTGCAGCCTGCGAGTCTGTTCATGATGTTAAAAAATATGGTTTCTCTCTTTTTACCTGGGTTGTGGTGGTTAGGATTTATGACTATTGCCAAGAATGAGTGCGGTTTTTTCGCCTTAATTGATTTTCTCTACTTCTCAACTGTCTTCATCATTAGCTACCCTTGTCCTTATTATTCCCACCTTCTACCTTCAAGTGAAATAATTTACTATCTCTTCCTAAATTCTTGGTGTGAGTGGTGAGATCGTTGATTTTTTTAGGCTTTTGTAATATATTCATTCATGGTTCTAAATTTTCTAAATTCATCATCTTTTTCCTGCACATATTGGTGTTTTAAATTCGTACATTTGATGCATATTATTTACATTATCATTTATTGAATACAGTTTCCAACGTCTGTGTTGTCTTGTTGTTCGTTACGGTTTGCTTCTGGTTTCGGTTCTCAATACACACATTTATCTTTGTATACGCACAGACATAGGAGGAACATTTTTTGCAAGCTTATTCATCATAGTCAACAACTGGATGCAATTCGAATGTTTATTAATTGGTAAATGAATAAACAAAACGCAGTACATACAATCCATGGAATATAGTCAACAGTAAAAGAGGAAACTATAGGTCAATGCTAAACACGGAAAAAAATAAAAAAGAAATTATGCTAAATTTAGGAAAACAGCCTGAATGAAAGACTAAATATTTTAAATCTTTTTATATGAAATATCCTAAAAAGCAAGTTTATAAACACAAAAAGCATTCAGTGGCCACCTAGGGCAGAGATCAGAGCGCCCCTGCAGTCAGGCAAGCAGAGTTTGAGGGATGGTGAGATGTGTTCTATGACTGGTTTGTGTGATGGCTGCACAACTGTATACGGTTACTAGTCGCCATTGAATGGTGCACACACGTACAACGTGTGATGGGCAGAATAAAGACCCCCCAGAAAGATGCCTACTTTCCTACCCCCCAAGCCTGTGGCATTTACCTGACATGGCAAGAAGGATCACGCGGCTGCGGCTGAGAGGAGAACGGGGCATGGTCCTAAATGAGGTGGGGGGGTCTGCAGAGTTACCCGCGTCCTCAGCAGCCGGAGAGGAAAGCCGCAGACGTGGTCAGAGAGAGGCAGCAAGTCTCGTCTTCCGTTTGGGCTTCAAAGGCGAAGCGTGGACCCACAAGGCAGGGACTGGGACAGCTGCTGGAAGCTGGGCAGGACCCTCGCCGACAGGGAGCCTGATTCCCACCAGCATGATAAGTTCTATTATTCCAAGAAACTCAGTGAGACTGCCCCCTTCAGCCTCCAGGAGGGAGTAGAGCTTGGAGCCAGTTTACTTTTCATCCACACACTGATTTTAGACAAGTATGTGGCATTACCTCACGAATGTCAGGGTACTGGTTATCTTTGAGTGCACAACCAGTTGACCTGAAAGGGTCCCAGGGGCTCCTGGTGGTCTATTAGGAGCCCAGGGACTGGCTGCTGGTGGCTAGGTGGTGTCCACTGCTGGCAGCTCCCGTGCCTCCTGGGGTCCTTGAGATCTGGTCCCTGGAGCCCGGGGTCTGGGTCCTTCCTGGGCTAGCGAATGGCGAGAGCCACGTGCTTACTGGGCTCTGCTGGGGGCTCCCCAACGGGTGGCCGGGGGGTGTGACCGTCCCCCTTCTGAGGGTCGAGTGGTTCAGCTGGGCATAGGTCACATCCTGGGGGGCTTCGGACGTGGCAGCCTGCGAGGGGGAGGTGTGTGAGATGGGGCGCCTGGGGGCCCAGAGAAGAGGGACCCATCTGCTACGCGTCTGTACATCCTTCCCAGAATCCCCCCCACCGGGAGGACAGGGGGGCACCTCCCGCCTTCCTCTCGATCTCGGGGGCTCACAGGGTGTCTTTCCCCTCCTGGGGGTCTGCCTCCCGCCTTCGTCTCAATCTCAGGGGCTCACAGGGTGTCTTTCCCCTCCTGGGGGTCTGCCTCCCGCCTTCGTCTCAATCTCAGGGGCTCACAGGCGCCTGTCCCTTCCTGGGAGTCTGCGTCTCGCCTGTTCTGCTGGAGGGAGACCGTGAAGCAGGACAGGCGCCTCCTGGGTCTGCTGCCCTTGTCCAGCCAGCTCCCTGCTGTGCCCAGATGAGGCTTGGGACCTCGGGTCAGTTCAGCTCTCTCTTCTGATGGAAACTCCAGGGGCCTCCTGATGCCCGGGAGCCTCCGGGTGCTTTGTGCGGCCCTGATTTCTGTCTGAGCCCTGACCTCTTGCTCATCTGGCCTGGCACACGTCCGTCTTCCTGCTAAAGCACATCCCTCCTGCCTCAGGACCTTCCTACCGAGTGTGCCAGCCCCGTGTGCCCAGTCCCGTCTCTTGATTTACTTTCCTCGTCAGCACCTTGCATTCTGGGACTCTGCCTGCTTGTTGGCGTGGGGCCCCTCTCACTGCGAGGTGAGCGCCTGCTGTCCCTGCAGGGCCTGGGGGGTGGCGCCCGCTCTCCCGCGCCCTTTGCTGGGGGGTGAAGGAGGGGTCTTGGAGCGTGTGGGCCATCCACTGATGCACGCGTCCTCATGAGACCTGGGGCTGCACCCCCACACCAGAAGGTCAGCCAGAGGCCACAGAGCTGGGAAAGGCGCCCTGAAGGAGGGGCCGTGAGGTCACAGGGCAAGGGGAGGGAGGGGTCACAGCAGGACCCAGGAGCCGGGAAGGAGTGGGGTGGGTGTGGCTGGAGCTGCGGGCGTGAGCACAGCGACGTGGGAGCTGGGCTGAGATCGGCAACAGGAGGTCTGTGGTGGCCAGACGGGAGCAGGGGTCTCACCCGATGGTCCAGCTGCAGCCCCACCTCAGAGTGGGCGTCGCTCACGGCAGCATCTGCGGCAGAGCAGGGGCACCGCTGGGCGGGGTTCCGAGAGCCTCAGAGGGACAGAGGCTCGGCCCCGGGGATGTGGTGACCCCCGCCCTCCACGTGGGATTCAGGAGGAGAGAAGGCAGCCTGGGCTCGTGGTGCGTGTTTTGTGTTCGAGACACTGAGGAGGGAAATGGCTTAAATGAGTGCACGTGAGCTGACAGTGGGTGTTTCCTTTCTGAGTTTTCGAGTATCAGTCTCTGGACAATGTTTTCTAAGCTGACCTTCCCATCTGTTAGGTTTCGTTTGAGTGGAGCCTGAAGACCCCGGCCTCCAGGGACCCAGTCACCCCGTTCCCTACTCACCTGACTTCCTGCGTCTGTCCTGACCCCGGTGTCGGAGGAAGAGGAAGAGGAGGACGAGGAGCAGCAGGACGAAGGTCACCGAGACCCCGATGAGGACACTCAGGTACCACGTGAGGCCTGGGGCACCAGAGACGCCCAAGTGAGCCAGGGGTGCCGCTTAACCGGGCACCTGCTGTGTGAGCACTCGTGCTGGGGTCTGTGCGTCCATCTCCAGCCCATCCCACCCGTTTACAGACGAGGAGCCTGAGGCCCAGAGGGGGAGATCACGGGCCCCCAAGTCGCCCAGCCTGGAGCGGGTGGAGCCAGGACTGGAACCAGGGCCATGGGCGCCCCGAGCTCCTCCTGAGCTGGCCCCCAGGAGGACAGCAGCTTCCTGCTCCTGAGGCCCCTCACCTGCAGGGGGCTGTCCGAGGGTCTCAGCTGGAGCTGAGGGTCCTCCCTTGTCCCCTCCCCTCCCCCACCTCAGCGGGGGTGGGGGGAGGGGCGGGCTGGTGGAGAGGCCTCTGGGTCCTCCCCCCCGGCCCCCTCCATGCTGCAGCGGAGGCGACAGGCCCCACAGTCACTTGGGCTCCCTGTGCTCCTCACCCGATGGGGGTCACACCCATGTCAGAACTGAAGAAACCTAAGATCTGGGCCACGGGTCTCTCCTTTTACACTGGGAGAAACTGAGGCCTGCACAGGGGTGTGGTGAGGGTGAGGGAGTCCACATCAGAGTCTCCAGAGGTGCCTGAACCAGGGGCATATCCATCCCTGCTCCGCCCCGGACCCGCCACCACCTCCTCAAGAGCCTCACTCTTACCTTGCAGTTTTGACTCCACTGAGGTGCGGGCTGATCCTCTGAACCTACTGCGGAATCAGGAAGGGGGTGAGGGTGGGGCTGCTTCTCCCCTCCTCAACCCTGCTGCTCCCCACACCAGGCTGAGCCCCAGCATCTCGCACCCCATGACCCCTGACCCTTCATCCATTAGCCTCAGAGCCCCTGGAGGCTGCAATTGCCCCGCTTCTCTGCCCAACTTCCAGACTGGCTCCAGGACACCAGGTGAGCTGGTACTAGAAGCAGAGTCCATCAGATCAGCCAAGGACCCAGGGGCAGGCCTGGGGCCAGGTGTCCACTCACTTTACAGAGACCCCCTTGTTTCAGGAGCTGTTACGTTTAGCCCCTGTCAGGGGGCTGGCGTCCCCAGAGGATTCTGGATGACCCCTGTGCCTGGGGAGGGGCTGCAGCTGCCTGGAACCCACTCTGCTCAGCGTGTCTCCGAAACGGCCCCGCGGCTGCCCCTGGCTCTCTGCCTTCTCCCCCCACCCCCCAAGAAGTCCGGTGACAGGATGTGGGAAAGGGTGTGGGGGAGTGTTTCCCTCCGTCCCTCTGAAGCCTGGGTCCCCATCTGTGTGACCCTCCTTGACTCTCTGTGGAGCCCCCAACTCCCACCCTAGAAAGGGGGGCTCCTTCAGAGCGGACCACTGGGCCTCACCTGAGACCACGACCACCTGGGGTTCCCAGGGCACAGAGCCCCGAGCTGCTGAGTCAGAAGGACAGACTGGGCCTCACCTGAGACCAGGAGGGCCAGGGGCTCACTGGGCTGGGACAGCAGGTAGGGATCTGTGCTGAGTGAGCGGTAGCACCTGTAGGTGCCCCCGTGGGCTGAGGTCACAGGGCTCAAGGAGAACTCGGCCTGGTACTGCCCGTCTTGGTCCTGGGAGCGCAGACGCAGGGGGCGATGGGCTGCCCCCTCCTTGGACAGAAGGAAAGTGTCCGTCCTATCTCCTGACTGACACAGCAGGGTCACGCTCTCCCCCGGGGCCACCTTGGGGCCGGGCTGCACCGAGAGGGAGGGACTGTCTCTGAGCGGTCCTGCAGAGGGCAAGGGGGTGCGGGCACCGGGCGGGTTCTGAGCGAGACTCCGCGGGCCTCTCTGGCCCCTCAGCACTGTCTCTGTCTCTCCAAGTCTCTCCCCTCCCCCACCCTGTCTCTCTGTCCCTCCCTGTGACCCCTCCCCCTGGTCCCAGCATCACCCCTGGGGCTCCCCAGTGGGGCCTGTGTAGAGTCTGGTCCCCGACTGACCCGCTGGCCCCTCACCTGCCACCAGCAGCTCCAGGGGCTCGCTGGGGGCCGACCACTCGGAGGAGAGGCCATGTCCACCGTAGCATCTGTACCGGCCCCCGTGGATGGTGCCCACAGGGCCCAGGGGGAAGTCAGCCTGAGAGAGCCCTGCCTGGGGCCTCCGGGCAGGGCGCTGGGGGAGGTCCTGTCCCCCCTTCTTGGACAGAGCGAATCTGGCATAGCTGATGTCAGAGCAACACTGGAGGGTCAGGTTCTGTCCAGAGGTGACAACAGGGCCCTGCGGGGTCAGGAGGGAGGGCTTCCCAGACAGCCCTGGGGAGAGACATCCCCTGGGTTGTAGGGAGCGCTTCCCACGTGGACCCCCCTCTCCCGGCCCACCCTCAGGCCTTGCTGTCTCTCACTCTGTGTGTCTGTCCTGTGAGCCCCACGCTCCTCCCCCCACCCTCTCACAGCAGCTCCCCTGGGAGCAGAGACCCCAGTACGTTGTCTTGTCTGCTCAAATGCATGCGGTCAGGACGGGACTTCCTCACCTGGGACCAGGAGCTCCAGGGGGTTGCTGGGGGCCAACCACATCCAGGGGCTGTCCCTGTAAAAGCTGTAGCATCTGAACGTCCACCCATGTCCGGGGTTCACGGGGCCCACGGGGAACAGGGCCTGGGTCTGCCCGTCGGGGCGTCGCTCTCCATCCAGGGTCCAAGAGACCTCGTCTTCTCCTTCCTTGGTCAGGAGGAATCTGTTAAATCCCTGACGAGAGCCACACTGGAGGGTCACGTTCCCTCCCGAGGTCACCACAGGGCTCGGCAGGGCTGAGAGGCTGGGTTTGCCAGAGGGTCCTAGGAGAGAAGGAGGCAGCTGGGTCCGTGGGGCTCCCCCCTCCCCCCCAGGGCTGGGCTGGGAGAGGGACACCCCCTGAGAGCAGACCCCCTCCCGAGGGCAGAGCCCGATGCCCCCGAGTGTCCCTCACCTGTCACCACCAGCTCCAGGGGGTCACTGCACTCTGACCAGTTAGTGGGGGTTCCGTAGTAGCACCGATAGCTCCCTTCGTGGTCCTGTCCCATGTGTTGGATGGAGAACCTGGCCTTGTCCCCGGGCCCCGGGGGTTTCTGTCTGTCCCAGGGGACTGAGGTTCCCTCTTTATCCAGATGGAACTCCTGGGCCTCCAGGGTCCCCCGGCACCAGATGGTCACGGGGCTCCCCCAGGGGACCACAGAGGCTGGCTCAGCCCAGATGGTGCGTTTGGGGAGGGTCCCTGGAAGGAAATGGGCCAGGCGTCCCCCCCCCAGGTCCCGGCTCTCATCTTAGCGGAGAATCACGACACAACACAATTCTCACATTTTGGAGAATCCGGAGAAGGCAACGGCACCCCGCTCCGGTACTCTTGCCTGGAGAATCCCAGGGACGGGGGCGCCTGGTGGGCTGCCGTCTGTGAGGTCGCACAGAGTCGGACACGACTGAAGCGACTTAGCAGCCGCAGCAGCAGTGGAGAATCACCACACAGCGCCACTCTCTCGCTTCTTTTTCTTTTTGGAAACTTGCAATGTTGTGCAGCCCTGGCCCCATCCAGTTTGGGACGCCCCCATCGCCCCCACAGTGGACATCCCCAAGCCCCACCCGTCCCAGGGGCAGCTGAATCCCCGCCCCTGCAGTTAGCCTCCCCACTGACGTAAGGACCCTGAGGCTCGGTCACAGCTTGCTCAGGATGACACCGAGGTGACAGAGAAGCTGGGGGCGGCTCCCTCCCTGCCCACGGCCACTCCAGAGAGAGGGGCAGGCGGACACAGTGGGGGATGCCCGGGTCGTTCCTGGGACAAGGAAAGCAGGGCTCTGAGTGGGGGGAGTGACCTGCGCTGGGTCTGGAGGGAAGGTCCGCTGCCTGTGCTGGGAGAGGTTGTGTGTGGGGGGTAGGTGTATGTGCAGGTGTGTGTGTGGGGGTGTGTACATGTGTGTGCGTATGTGGGGGTGTGTGCATACGTGTGTGTGTGCAGGTATATACATGTGTGGGTGTGTGTGTATGTGGGCAGGTATGTGTGTGTATGTGTGTGCGTGTCTGTGCATGAGTGTGTGTGTGTGTGCAGGGGTGTGTGTGTGGGTGTGCACGCACATGTGTGCACATGTGTGTGCATGTATGTAGGCAGGTGTGTATGTGTATGTGTGTGTGTGTGTATTTGGGTGGGTGTGTGTGTGCAGGTGTGTGTGTGCAGGTGTATATGTGGGTGTGTCTATATATGTGTGTGCACATGTGTATTGTGTATGTGTATATGTGGGTGCATGTGTGTGTGTATGTGGGCAGGTGTGTGTGTGTGCAGGTGTGTGTGTGCAGGTGTGTGTGTGCAGGTGTATATGTGGGTGTGTCTGTATATGTGTGTGCACATGTGTATGTGTGTATATGCATGGGTGCATGTGTGTGCAGGGGTGTGTGTGTGGGTGCGCGCGCACATGTGTGCACATGTGTCTGCGTGTATGTAGGCAGGTGTGTATGTGTATATGTGTGTGTGTATTTGGGTGGGTGTGTATGTAGGTGTGTGTGTGGTGTGCATGTGTAAATGTGGGTGCATGTGTGTGTATGAGTGTGTGTGTGTGTGCAGGGGTGTGTGTGTGCAGGTGTGTGTGTGCAGGTGTGTCTGTATATTTGTGTGCACATGTGTATGTGCATGGGTGCATGTGTGTGCAGGGGTGTGTGGGTATGTGTGTATGTGCATGTGTATATGTGGGTGTGTGTGCACGTGTGCACATGTGTGTGTGCGTATGTATGTGTATGAGTGTGTGTGTGTGCAGGGGTGTGTGTGTATGTGCATGTGTATATGTGGGTGTGTGTGCACATGTGCACGTGTGTGTGCGTATGTATGTGTATGAGTGTGTGTGTGTGCAGGGGTGTGTGTGTATGTGCATGTGTATATGTGTGGGTGTGTGTGTATGTGGGCAGGTATGTGTGTGTATGTGTGTGCGTGTCTGTGCATGAGTGTGTGTGTGTGTGTGTGTGCAGGGGTGTGTGGGTATGTGTGTATGTGCATGTGTATATGTGGGTGTGTGTGTGCACGTGTGCACGTGTGTGTGCGTATGTATGTGTATGAGTGTGTGTGTGTGTTTGTGGAGGAGCGGGAGCACAGGTCTGGTCCCGCATTCCCTGGCGGGTGAGGGTCGCTGTGTCCAGGGTGAGTCTGCAGAGACCATCCCTGGGTTTTCTCAGTATTCTCTTCCTCCATCCCAGTGTATTTCCGTGTCCTTGTCACTGAGGCTTCTGGAAACCCCACGTGTCTCAACTAGGCAGGGGCGCTCTGGGGGGTTTGGGGGGTCAGGAGGGATTGCAGCCCTGAAGCAGGAAGTTGGCCTCAGTTAGCGAAGTCCCCACAGAGGCAGGGGCAGGCAGAGCTCACTCCTCACTCACCCCCTCACCCCCTCACCCCCTCCCTCTTTCTTTCCACCACATCTAGGTCCCGTCCATCCATTTACTGAGGCCTCCATGTGCCTCTGGCTCCACAAATACGGGAAACACCCCGGCGCCTGCCCCTTGGGGCTGACAGTCCAGAGGGACGACACACATTCACAGACAGTTGTGCGAATGCCCGGGTATGGGCGGTGACGCGCGCCCTCGGGGTGAGCGTGGGAATCTCGGGGAGGGGGACAGCGGGAGGCCGAGCTGCCCTCTGGGGGTCAGAGGGAGGGGGTTCCTGAGCTGAGAGCAGACAAGGAGGATGCTCCCCAGGCTGAGGGGCAGGGCTCAGGAGTCACGGTGGGGAGGGCCGGGCTAGGTGTCGAGATTCAGAAAGTGAAAGAAAACCCAGGGAGCGGCCGGCCGCTTCACAGGGGAGTGTGCAGGGGAGGCTGGAGGAGACAGCCGGCCTGGTCCTCAGCAAGCGCTGTTCTCTGCACGGCTGCGGGGGGCGGTCTGGGCTCATGGGGGTGCGAGCTGGTGGGCTCAGCCCGGTCCTGAGGGTCAGGTTGTCCCCGCGGGGTCATCGAGGGCAGAGGGGGGACAGGGGAGACCCGGGCCTGGGTCCCGCACTGGGGCTGTTAGCAGCTCGGGGTATAGGCCCTGGCTTATAGGCCCGAGGTATAAGGCCCCCGGGTCCGCTCTGCTCTCATCGAGGTCCGTCTTGGGGAGATGGGGGTTTGGGGGAGACTCACCCTGCTGGGTGCAGGCCCTCTGGGCCAGACAGAGTGCTGGAAGAGAAGCTCTAGTAAGAAGACACCCGCCTGACGGTATCCTCACGGGCTGCAGTCCCGGGGCCCTCGAGGAGCCGTGGGGTGGGCAGGTGTCTTCCCATGATTTCCCAAACTCCTCCTCAAGTCCCCCAGTATTACATCTGAGTGCAAGCTCTCTCCTCGCTCTGAAGTAATCTCAGACAACCCTACCCTCTCCTCCAGGCCGGCCCAACTCAGTCTGCACGCACCCCACACCCAGCCCTCGTCCAGGACCGAACCTTCCCCATCACTTGGGTCTGGGCCAAAGCTGAGGGCGCAGCCCCGGGGATGGAGAGGGAACCACGTTGCACCCCCAGGACTCCGGGGTCTCCTGGGCTGGAGTCAGGGCTGAGCAGAGCCCCTCTGCCCCTGGAATCCGGCCCGGCACCCCCAGACTCACCCAGGCTCAGGAGAGTGGAGGGTCCGGGCGTCATGGCCCAGCCCTGTCCCAGCACGCCCTGGAGTCGGTACTGAGGGATGGAGCCTGCAGCCCGCGCGGGAGAAGGGATGTGCCCCGGGCCTTTATGGGGCAGTTTCCAACCAACAGCCTCACACAAAGGGGAAGAGTGCCCTCCCGCCCGCAGGGCCGGCTCCCAGCTGTTCCTCCCCCTGGGCTCCCACTGCTCTCTGGGTGCACCCCGAGGGGGGAGCCCCATTCTCCGCCCAGAACACCGACTTGACCGTCAGTCCCAACTCTGTTCTTCAGCAAGGAGTTACATCGCTTTATGCCAACGGTTCCTCGTATTGAAAATGGAAAACCCTGAAATCCTCCTCTGAGTGTTTAATATTGCGATGTATGTTACATTCCCTGGAGGTGTCAAGTGCATTAAAAATACCTTATCCCATGGGTTCTCTGCCCCTTTCCCCGGGGGCGCTGGAACCGGGGGAGGCGGGGCTGGCCGGGGAGCACACACAAAATCCCAGAGCTGAGTGATGGGGAGACAGACCTTGGGACCTGGGCCTGGGCTTGGGACCCGGTGGGGCCCCCAGCTGGGAGCTGAAATGAGAGCAGGGCTGGGGGGTGGGAGGGCGTGTGTGCACATGGAGCCTGCAGGACAGGAGCCCTGTCGTGGAACCCCTTGTCCTCTGTCCCCGAGGCCAGGGAACAGCTGCTTCTCCCGGGAGGAGCTCTGCCAGACTGTGATGGCGGGCTACACAGCAGCCGGTGCTCAGTCTTCCTATTAACAGAAGCCTCATTCTATCCAAGGGGCTGTGTTCCAACCCTGGATGGGGAAGGGGAGTGGAGAGGATGTGGTTTGGGGCTGAGAAAGCCTGGCCGTCTGTTGGCGATGGATAGTTTCTCACTGCCCACCGAAATGTCTTCATTTCAGTTCCAGTTTTGAAGGATGGATGTTTCCTGTGTCCTGGAGTTCTAGGTTGGCAGTTAGCTTTTTCAGCACATTAAATACGGCATAATTGCTTCTGTTCAGATAAACTGAGCCTCCTCTTGCTGCTCCTCTGAAAATTACATGTCTTTCCCTGCTCTTAAGATTCTGTCTTTGGGCTTTTCAGCAGTTTTTCGCTGATGTGTTTCTCTGTGTGTGTTGACTTTTATTGCACATGTTGAATGCACAGTTTGGTGAATTTTCACAAATTGAGCACTCACGTTTTCCAGAAACTTCTGTCCAATGGTAATGACTTTGCTGACTTCAACAGCATGGGTTAAATTTGCGTGTTTTGGTTCTTTATCTCTTTATCTCTGCGCCCCCGGGGAAAGGGGCAGAGAACCCATGGGATAAGGTATTTTTAATGCACTTGACACCTCCAGGGAATGTAACATACATCGCAATATTAAACACTCAGAGGAGGATTTCAGGGTTTTCCATTTTCAATACGAGGAACCGTTGGCATAAAGCGAATAGTCTCTGCAGCCTGTTTGTGTGTGTGTGTGTGTGTGTGTGTGTGTGTGTGTGTGTGTGTCTTCCTCTGCTCAACCGAATATTTTAAGATTTGTCTGACACTCTGGGTGCTGTGGAGTATTTTATTGTGTGAATCACTACCATGTGCACATCCCCCCTAGTGTAAAGAGGCATTTGCTTAGCTTCCAGTTTACGTTAGGATGGAAAGTGTTGCTTTGACTGTCTTAATTCATGTCCAGTGATGAGCGTATATGTGCCTTTCTGTTGGAATAAACCTCGGGGTGTAATTGCTGTGTGTTGTGCCGTGCATTTATTCAGTCCTAGTAGGTACTTCTGAATATGTTTCGAAGTGATGGCGTCAGTTCACACTCTGAGCATTCTAGTTACCCCACATCCTCACCCGCCCCTCTGCTTTCCCACCTTCTTATTTTTGCCTCGCTGTGAGGGGTGGTGGTACCTTTGTGGTTTTACTTTGCATGTCTCTGGTAACTAATGAACTTGTGAAAATTTCCATCCGTCCTTGGCCATTTGTCTATTAATTTTATTTTTGTGAAATGTCTATTTGAATCATTTTCTCATTTAAAAACTGGGGCTAACTAACTTTATTATTATCATTATTTTTTTTTTTTACTAAGTAACTGGACGCTTTCTCTTTTTCTTATTAGGCATGTGACTTTTTTGTCAGATGTGTTTGTTGTGAATATTCATGTTCTAGTGGAGGTTCACTCTTTTTCGGCCACATGGCGTGTGGGGATCTTAGTTCCCCAACCAGAGAGCCAAAGCTCCGCCCCCCCCGGAAGTGGAAGCGCAGAGCTGTAACCACTGGACCTCCAGGAAGTCTCCTCGTTTCTCTTATCTTATTGAAATATATCTGGTGCGCAAGTTATGCTAGTTTCAGGTCCAGCTTGCAAGGATTCTGCACTTGCATGTGGTCTGAAATGGTGAGCGCCGTGAGTCTGGTGACCATCCGCCCCACACAGACTTATTACATTGCCGGCCCGTTCCTCATGCTGTGGTCATGGGCTTGTGACTTATTGATAACCGGACGTTTGTCCCCTCAGTGTTTCGCCCCTCCAGTCCCCTTCCTTCCCGCAGCCGCCCACTCGCTCTCTGTTTCTATGAGTCTCTCTCAGACTGTTTTCTTTGTTTTGTGTTTTAGACTCCATATATGAGATCATACAGTAATTTGTTTTTCTGTCTGACTTATTTCCCTTAGCGTAATGCCCTCTAGGTCCACGAATGTTACAAATGCCAAGATTTACACACGCACACACACACATGTATAAAAGATTGTTACTTGGTCATAGAAACAGTGGAAGAACCTGTCTGAGCTCCTCCTGATGGAATAACATGAAGCTGATACCAGAGTTTGTGCGTAGTTGCTCAGCCGTGTGCGACTCTCTGCGACCCCATGGACTGTAGTCCATGGAATTCTCCAGGCCAGAATACTGAAGTGGATAGCTGTTCCCTTCTCCAGGGGATCTTCCCAATCCTGGGATCAAAGCAGGTCTCCCACATTCCAGGCTGATTCTTTACCAGCTGAGCCACCAGAGAAACGCCAGTTATAGAAAACAAGGACTATATGGGGATAAAGGGTCATTTCTCACAGGAAACGAGCGCAAGAGCCTCAGACACGCACCGCATCTCCTGCGTCCATTCGTCTGCTGAATGCTCAGTTAGCTGTTTTCATATCCTGACTATTGAAATAATGACGCATTGAGCTTCGCCATGCATATATCCTTGTGAATTAGTGTTTTTGTTTTCTTTGGGTAAATGCCAGAATGGGCCTTGACTGGGTCACGTGGCAGCTCTATGTTAATACTTCGAGGAGCCTCCGTGCTGCTTTCCACAGTGGCTGTCCCAGGTTACATCCCCCCGACGGGGCACATTTTCATGCACCGCAGTGACTTGTGGCTGTGGTATGTTTTTGTGCCACTACCATACTGATCCAGTCACCGCAGCTTTGTAGTATAGTTTAAATCAGAGTGTACAGTCCCCCCAGTGCTAGTCTTCTTTCTCAGTTATTGTGTTGTTTTTTTTTTTTCACCATTAGGGGTCTTGTGTGTTTCCATAGACATGTTAGAATTGTTCATCTCATTTGTGAAAAATCCCATTGGTATTTCAATAGGGATTGCACTGAATCTGCAGATTGCCTTGGGTAATATAGGCATTTCAACAATATTAATTTCCCAGCCCATGAGCATAGACTGTTCAGGAACGCCTCCAGGAATGCCAGCCCTCCACGCTTCCCTCTGCTAAGTGCCCACCTGTCCGCCTGTCCGCCTGGGGTCAGGGTCAGGCCAGGTTTTGGGGGAAATGCACCATTCTAACTGTGATCGTTAATTTATGTGTCAACCTGCCTGGGCTGAGAGCTGGTAAAACAGTGTTTCTGGGCGTGTCTGCGAAGGACACTCTGGAAGAGATGAGCTGGGTTTAGTGGCTGAGAGAAGGGGTCCACCCTCACAATGTGGGCATCCTCAGCCCTCAGACTCAGAGCCCCTGGTTCCCGCCTCCCAAGCCCCAGGCTGGGACTGACACCGCCGCCCTCCCAGTCTCGGCCTTCACACCCACACTGATGCTGTCACACACCCACGCTGATGCTGTAATGCACGCACACTGACGCTGTCACACACCCACGCTGATGCTATCACACGCACGCTGACGCTGTCACACACACACACACACTGAGGCTGTCACACACGCACGCTGACGCTGTCACACACACACACACACTGAGGCTGTCACACACGCATGCTGATGCTGTCACACACACACACACACAGCTGCTGTCACACACCCACGCTGATGCTATCACACTCACGCTGACGCTGTCACACACGCACGCTAACGCTGTCACACACACACACACACACTGAGGCTGTCACACACGCACGCTGACGCTGTCACACACACACACACAGCTGCTGTCACACACCCACGCTGATGCTATCACACTCACGCTGACGCTGTCACACACCCACGCTGATGCTGTCACACACGGTGATGCTGTCACACACGCACGCTGATGCTGTAATGCACGCACACTGACGCTGTCACACACCCACGCTGATGCTATCACACGCACGCTGACGCTGTCACACACACACACACTGAGGCTGTCACACATGCATGCTGATGCTGTCACACACGCACACTGACACAGTCACACACTCACACTGATGCTGTCACACTCCCACGCTGATGCTGTCAGCCACTCTCCTGGGTTTGCAGCAGGTCCTGGGGCAGACTCTCCACCTCCTGAACCCAGACAGTCTGTTGCCGTGATGGCCTCCTCTCAGAAATCCCCATACAACCGTGTGATGACCTGAACATCCCAGAGAGTCCTGAATAATACGGTAATACTGGGAAAATAACAGACAGAGACAGAGAGGAACACAGAGAGAGGCAGACGGAGAATAAAACAGAGAAACCGAGCGGAAGAATGGAACCGGAGGAAACGAAGATGAAGACGACCGAGTTAGGACGCAGGTCTCGGCAGGAACTAACCTCGAGTGTAAATAAGAAATGAAAGATCAGGACTAATAATGATTTGGGGGCTGGGCACCCTCCTCGAGCCAGGACAGTAACCTCCTGGCTGGTGAGACACAGCCCGCCCTGAGGTCAGGGCAGGGCGTCAGGTGTCCTTGTGGGTCTGTGGCCCCGACACTCAGAGCTGGCCGACCTTGGGCAAGTCATCTAACGCTTCAGTCCCTGGTTCTTGCAGAAAAGGGGAGAAGAGGGTAGGACATTCTGTGGAGGGTTCCTGCCAGGGTTAAATGTGCCAATGTTTGTGCAGAACTAACATAGCCATCGTAGGAGCTTGCTGAATCTAGGATGAATTATTAAAATATGCTTCAGACGTATAAGGACATTTAAAAATACCAGATCTGCAACAGGCACGCTGGTTTCTCGTGTGTGTTCATTCATGTCCGACTCTGCGACCCCATGGACAGTATCCCCCAAGCTCCTCTTTCTGTGGATTTTTCCAGGCAAGAATACCGGAGTGGGTTGCTATGCCCTCCTCCAGGGGATCTTTCCCTCCCAGGGATCCAATGGGAGTCTCCTGAGCCTCCTGCATTGGTAGGCTGGATTATTTATGTATCTATTAAAAATAATAAAAGACACAAAAATTGCGAACTGAACTCTGCTGGGCCCTAGGGGGCTTTGGGGGTGATGTTCCCATTGGCACTGAGTGGGAACCGCAGGTCTGACTGCACAATAAGCAGGACAGTGACCACGCGTGGGATCGGAGGTCTCCGGGCGAGGGGCTGCCAGTGACCCTGCATCCTTGGCGGCACCGCTGGTCCCACTCCAGGGCCGTGGTCGTGTGGACCCCAAGTGTTTCTTTGTTGAGACAGCATGGAGCCGCCTCGTCTAGAAGCCCTGTTACTTCAGCAGTGATGCGAAGTGATCAAGTGGGCAATTGTGGCCGGACCTGAATCTGTGGGAAGTGATGTTAGGAAAGAGCACGGAGACCCAGGAGAGGAAGGAGGGGGTCTGTTCCTGGAACACGGACGCGAGGTCCGTCCATGTGTCTGTGATGGCAGTGTGGGTGGGAGTAGGGTTCAGGGAGAAAGGTATGAAGTTCCCAGGTGGGGGATTCAGAGAGCGCTGGGCGGGCTGACATCGTGCACGGGGAACGGAAGATGAAGCTCTGACTCGGGCAGAGACGGGGGTCTGCTTTCTGCACACCCAAGGCCAGGTCACCCCTTACCCGTTCTCACGGTCGGAATGTGTGTTTCAGCTGTGTAATTATTACAGCCAATAGACCCCCAAAGTCTAAGGCCTCTTGATAGGAATTAGTTCCTCTCCCAGTAAACAGGTGAAGCTGATTCCAGCTCAGCACGGTGATGATTTAAAATGCTGTGTATTTTTTAAACGTGAGGGATAGTGAGGGAGCCATCAGGAGATGCCTGGCTGTTGAAAAGGTATTTTGTAACTCACAGTTCCCAAGAAGAGGGGGCATGGATGCCACCCACCAGGGTCAAGTGAGGATGCTCCAGGGACAGAAAGGAGATGGAGTGAGAGGGGAATGTGGGCAAGAGACTTTATTGTGGTTGCCACAAGAAGGAATGGACAAAAAAAGGTAAGCAGCTTGGGATTGGCTGGTTTAATGATTTCAGCGGGTTGTAGGGTGGAGGAGGTGTCCCTCGTTGGCCTGTACCTGGCCCCCAAGTGTCAAGGGCAGGTGGATAGTGGCCCAGACTGTGGAGGCCCATAAAAGAGGTGATGGGGGTGTGGACTCTGGATTGTCTGTTTTGTGTTGGATAATTGCTTGGCTCGGTGGTAAAGAATCTCTCTGCCAATGCAGGAGACTCGGGTTCAATTCTTGGGCTGGCAAGGTCCCCTGGAGAAGGCAATGTCAAGTCACTCCAGTATTCCTGCCAGGGAAATCCCATGGACAGAGGGACCTGGCGGGCTACATCCCATGGAGCTGCGAAAGAGTCTAACACGACTTTGCAACTAAACGACAACAGTCTGATAAGAGCACCAGGAAGCGGATTCCTGCTAAGAAGCGGGTGGGGGGTAGCGGGCGGGGGAGGAAGAGGGAGGCAGGAGGCCAGAGCAAGTGACTCGGACATATTATTGGCTCATCCAGAAAAAGGTGTGTCCAGTTTGAACCCTAAAATTAAAGGTCCAGTTATTTGCGGGCAAAATGAGTTTAGGAGCGGCCGAGGAATTGCAATTCAGGACATTCAACCTGTGGCAAACCAGCGTCAAGTCCAGAGAGCAATGGAGAGGAATGTTGCTTTATACAGAAAAAATGAAGATCCTTGAAGGGATGTGCTTTAAATGCAAATCTGTTAGAGAAAAGCAAGCTTTGCAGGTGGGATGATTTCTCATTGGCTGGACTGTGGCTGTTGCTGATTGGCTAAAATTTCAGTGTTTCTGATTGGCTCATCTGTAGCTGTTTCTCATTGGCTACAATTTTGCTGCTTCTGATTGGCTCAGCTGTGGCTGTTTCTGACTGGCTGGTCTGTGGCTGTATCTCATTGGCTGAACTGTGGATGTTACTCACTGACTAAAATTTTGCTGTTTCTGATTGGCTCATCTGTGGCTGTGTCTCATTGGCTGTACTGTGGCTGATTCTCATTGGCTGCAATTTTGCTGCTTCTGACTGGCTCATCTGTGACTATTTCTGATTGGCTGGCCTGTGCCTGTTTCTCATTGGCTAAAATTTTGCTGTTTCTGATTGGCTCGTCTGTGACTTTCTCATTGGCTAAAATTTGGCTGCTTCTGATTGGCTCGTCTGTGACTGTTTCTCATTGGCTGGACTGTGGCCATTGCTGATTGGCTAAAATTTCAGTATTTCTGATTGGCTCATCTGTAGCTGTTTCTCACTGGCTACAATTTTGCTGCTTCTGATTGGCTCAGCTGCGGCTGTTTCTGACTGGCTGGTCTGTGGCTGTATCTCATTGGCTGAACTGTGGATGTTACTCACTGGCTAAAATTTTGCTGTTTCTGACTGGCTCATCTGTGACTGTTTCTGATTGGCTGGCCTGTGGCTGTTTCTCATTGGCTAAAATTTTGCTGTTTCTGATTGGCTCATCTGTGACTGTTTCTGATTGGCTGGCCTGTGGCTGTTTCTCATTGGCTAAAATTTTGCTATTTCTGATTGGCTCATCTGTGGCTTTCTCACTGTCTGGTCTGTGCCTGTATCTCATTGGCTGGATTGTGCTGTTTCTCATTGGCTAAACTTTTGCTGCTTCTGATTGGCTCATCTGTGGCTATTTCTTATTAGCTGAATTTTCACTGTTTCTTATTGCCTGGGCTGTGGCTGTTTCCAAATTGGGAAAGGAGTACTTCAAGTCTGTATATTGCCACCCTGCTTATTTAACTTATATGCAGAGTACATCACGCAAAATGCTTGGCTGGAAGAAGCACAAGCTGGAATCAAGATTGCTGGGAGAAATATCAATAACCTCAGATATGCAGATGACACCACCCTTATGGTAGAAAGCGAAGAAGAACTAAAGAGCCTCCTGGTGAAAGTGGAGAGTGAAAAAAAATTGGCTTAAAACTCAACATTCAAAAAACTTAGATCATGGCATCTGGTCCCATCACTTCATGGCAAATAGATGTGGAAACAATGGAAACAGTGAGAGACTTTATTTGGGGGGGGCTCCAAAATCACTGTAGATGGTGATTGCAGCCATGAAATTAAGACGCTTGCTCCTTGGAAGAAAAGTTTTGACTAATCTAGACAGCATATTAAAAAGCAGAGACATTACTTTGCTATCAAAGGTCTGTCTAGTCAAAGTTATGGCTTTTCCAGTAGTCATATATGGATGTGAGAGTTGGACTATAAAGAAAGCTGAGTGCTGAAGAATTTATGCTTTTGAACTGCGGTGTCTTGAGAGTCCCCTGGACTGCAAAGAGATCCAACCAGTCCATCCTAAAGGAAATCAGTCCTGAATGTTCATTGGAATGACTGATGCTGAAGCTGAAACTCCAATACTTTGGCCAACTGCTGCGAAGAACTGACTCATTTGAAAAGACCCTGTTGCTGATTGAAGATTGAAAGATTGAAGGCAGGAGAAGGTGACAACAGAGGATGAGATGGTTGGATGGCATCACCGACTGGACGGACATGAGTTTTGAGCAAGCTCTGAGAGTTGGTGATGGACAGGGGGGCCTGGCATGCTGTAGTCCATAGGGTCGCAAAGAGTCGGCTAGACTGAGCAACTGAACTGAACGGTGGATGTTTCTCATTGGTGGGACATTCACCATGTCTCATTGGCTGAAATTTCCCTCTTTTTCATTGGCTGGGCTGGGACGGCTGTTTCTTATTAGCTCATCTGTGGCTGTTTCTCATTGGCTGGACAGTCACTGTGTCTCATAGGCTGAAATTCCCTGTTTCTCATTGGCTGGGCTGTGGCTGTTTCCCATTGGCTGAACTGCTTCTCGTTGGCCAGGCCGGCCTATTTTTCATTGGCTGTGCTGTGACTCGTTCTCATTGGTGGCTGTTGCTGGACAAGAAGGAAAAAAAATCTTCGTTTTTCTGCTGGATTGTAAAGTAACCATCCTTCTACCCAGCAATGTAAGGTAAGCTGCAGCAGAGAGCCATGGTGAAAGAGCGCCACCTCGGGGCTTCCCAACTCCATTTTCAATTCATTTTTACTGTACAGGTATCACACATGTTAAAGCATCAACTTTACAGAAACCTGAAACGGGACTAATACAAGAGGCACCGGGAGCTCTACTCCTCTGTCATCCCAGCAGCCAGGCGCCACGCTCAGTGTGTGCCACCAAGGTCGCCCAGGGCATCCGCACCCATCGGCAGAATGACCAACAGAGGGGATCTTGTGAGGGAGGGTTTGGGCCCAGGCCTGGAAGCAGCTCCATGCATCCTGCTCACTGTGAACGCCATCCCAGGACACGCATAACTGCAAGGAGGCTGGGAGATCATCTCACTGGGAGCCCAGGAAGGGAGGACACGGTGCTGTGGGCAGCCACAGTCCTGTCGCACAGGGGCCACCTGTCCCTGTGGGCACCTGGGGGTCACACGGTGGGGGTGTTTCTAGTCTCCACTGCTTCCTACCCGACCTCCTCTGACACAGAGGTTCTAGGACACAGGAAATAGACTCTGAAGAATTCGTTATTTCGCCAGCTAGTGGAGACAGAAGGAAACAGCCCTGCAAGGAGGTGCGTAGGATTCAGAGTGAGGCATTCAAGCCCAGAGGAGCCCACGAACGGAGGTGGTGCTGCAGATGGACACCCACTCAGGTAGACAGGAACCAGCTGCTGTGTTACCTTAGGTGCAAAAGGGGTCTTTGCAGGTGTGGCTGTTAAGGCTCTTGCAAAGGGGAGATGAGCTTGGATATCTAGGTGGACCCAGTGTAATCACCAGAGTTCTTATAAGAGAAGCAGGTGGGTCAGAGAGTGAGGAGGTGAGACGTGACCGCAGAAGCAGGAGTCCTAGTCAGAGGGAGGATCCGAAGCTGGAGGAAGGGGCCACGAGCTAAGGAGTGAGGATGGCCCCCAGACGCTGCACAAGGTAGAGGCAGGATCCGAAGGTGGAGGAAGGGGCCGCGAGCCAAGGAGTGCAAATGGGCCCAGACGCTGCACAAGGTAAAGGAACGGAGCCTCCCGTGGAGCCTCCAGAAGGAACACAGCCCTGCCCACCCCGGGTTTCAGCCCCGGGTAACTGATCTGACGTCTGGCTTCCTGAACTGTAGGGAAATAAGCTGTGCTGTTTGGTGCTGCTATGTGAGTGGTAATTTGTTACAGCAGCAGCTGTACGCTTGTTGGGATGAATGGCCTCCAATCCCAAATCTGACGGGCATTAGCCCAGTGAGGGGTGACGGTCAGGTCAAGGACAGTGTCCTACAGCTGCTGGGCCCTCTCGTGCCTGGGGAATGCATGGCGTCCAGTGGGGATGAACTGGGGTGGGATGGGAGACGGGGGCCTGCCGGTTCCTCGGGGTGGACCTAAAGCCCGAGGGGCCCTCCCTGTGCAGTCATGGCCTCACCAACTCCCTCGGCCAGGCCACCGTGCCCACGCGTGTGGGTGTCTGCATGCGTGTATGCGTGTGCACAGTGTGTGCACGTGTGTAAGTCTGTGTGTGTGTGCGTGCCTTCATGGCCTGTGCGTGTGGGGGATGGGAGCTGTGTGCAGGCCGGGCAGCTCTGCGCCTTCACCCAGACACAAGTCCCCTCAGACACTCTGGGGTCAGAAAACACTGACTGTCTTGTTTTTGTCTTGTTTCCCTCACTGAGTTTTGGGGGACGGTGGAGCAGAGACTGGGACCTAGAGCCTGTGTACCCAGCGCCACATGCGGGGCTGACGCTCTTGGACCTGTGAGAACACTGACTGATGAACAAGGTGGAGTGTGATCCAGAAAACTGGGTGTCAGCTATGAGCTGCATGCATGCAGCCCAGATTCAAGATCACCACCCGCACTCTAGGAAGGTTTGCAGAGTCAGCTCAGAAGACAATGAAAACGCATCTCTGCGGGCAGTGGAGGATTCACAGAACACGCCTGAAATCAGCTGAGCAACTGTAACAACATAACTGGGTCTCGGGAAACAGCCAAGCACCAAAGCTGCGTCTCTGGAAACAGGTGCTACGCCTTCTCTCCAAGGAGCTAGTTGACTGTGGGAGGGACCACATGGATACTGAATCTCCTAGAAGTTGATGGCGGGTCTCAGGACTCTAGTTCTTGCCTGTGGCAGAATTGACTAAATGACTTTCCAGAAAGGAATGATTCCACAGGGAAACCCTCTCAAAATCCACTTTAGGCTTCTGCAAGAGTGGCTTCCCTTCTAGGCTGCTCAGGCATAACCATCAGCGGTCCCTTCCCTCTCCTGTGCCAGCTCCCCGTCCCTCTCTCAGCGCGGAGCCGGGCCCGCCGTGACCCTGACCACAAGGGGGCGGTGCGGAGCTGCGGCCAAACCCCTGAGTCTGGGGTCCAGTCTGGCTGCCCTAGGCTGGTTCCTCCCTTCCAATCCCTGTCCTTTTGGACGAGAACCTGTAAGCTCCTTTCTGCATAGGAAAAGGGGCGGAGGCTCTGAGAAGGTCCGGGAAGGGCCGCCCACAATGGGCCGTCCTGGCATTACTGCCATCAGGCGCCCGGTGCAGGGTCATCTAGCCAGGTGGGTGCTGTTCCCGGGATCCTTATGAGTGTCAGAGACACCCCGCTGCCCTGAGGCTCCCAGCCCCGTGCTGCGCTCTCACAGTCCCTGAGCCAAGACCGGGAGAGGGCTGCGCCCTGATCCCAGCACAGACCGCCCCCCAGACACCCCTCCAGGCGGGGGTCAGCTACTCACCAGCAGAGGAGCAGCACTGAGTGGTGGGGGAGCTGACGCCTCCAGGGGGTCCTGTGATGGGGCGGGGGGGGGGGACAGGAGAAGGACTGGTGCTGTGTAGGGGCTGACCAGGGTCTGTCCCACTCAGCCTGGCGCCTCTCCATCCTGAGCATCCGACCGCAGGCCACTCATGGCCTTCACTCAACCCGGGACAACACCGAGATTCCTGAGAAAAGGGGCTGGGGCCAGACAAGGCGGAGCCCCCTGCTCCATCGTGTGGGGGTCACACCCTCTGCACCTCCCAGAGCTGTGCCCCACATCACTGCCCAGACTCTTCATGGTGACCTCCTCTGGGGGTGGGGGGTCAGAGTGTGCTTGAATGGACCCCAACTCCATGACACCCTGGGGGCTGACCACACACAGGACTGGGATGGCCTCCCCCCAAAGGTGCCCTGAGGCACCATCCAGCCTTGGTCAGGGGTCCCCTGGACTTTGTGACTCGCCCAGTGAAGGGTGGACCTCACCACGGGGGGCACTCGGCCTGGAGGAGCCGGACATTCTGACCCTTGTCTGGGGGACAAGACACAGGTTCCCCTGAAGGGGTTTGTCTCCCCCGTCTCCAGAAACCCATTCCCAGCAGCCCAGCAAGGTCGGATCTGTGCGCCCCCCACCACTGATGCTGGGGCTCAGCGTCCAGGCCCCCGTGATGTCCAGGTGAGACCAGGCTCAGGGAGCTGAGCCAGGCGTGGAGGTGGGGGCTGCTGTTCATTGCCTTGTGTGGACTTCTCACTGCAGCGGCTTCTCTTGTTGTGGAGCACAAGCTCTAGGGCGCGTGGCCTCAGTAGTTGTGGCGTACAGGCTTTATTTGCTCCGGGGCAGGTAGAATCTCCCCCGGGGCAGGTAGAATCTCCCCCGGGGCCAGGGACCGAGCCCACGTCCCCCGCACTGGCAGGCGGATTCTTATCCACGGGACCAGCAGGAAGTCCAAGGAGTTGCCTTCTGATGGCAGTACTATGTGGTCAGTCTGCTCCTCATGTTCTGCGTTATTGAGCTTCCCTCCCTCCTGAACAGTTCTGGCGCCTCCTCTGGGTGGCCCGCATACCCCCCTACCTGTATCTGGACACCCTCCCTCTTTGACCAGCCAGGACCCAGCCCCAGGGAAGGCAGGCTCTGCGGCTGCTGTCCGCGGTGCTGACCGGGATTCGACGGTTGAGTCCTGTTTCAGCACCACGGTCAGAGTCAATGAAGGCAAGGCAGCCTCCACCATTTCCTGCTGTCTCGGTCGGCCAGTTTTCATCAGCTGAGCCCCATCCGTGGTCCTCTTGTGTGGTCTCCACGCAGGAGTTAAACAGAGCACCCAACCAGAGCATGCGGGTAAACTGGACAAACACCAGGAGGGTATTAGTAGTCGACAGTGACTCAAATTCCTTTCATGATCGTGCACCCCGAAGAGGAGTACAGTGCAGAAGCTCATGGCGCTGGCGCCGCGCTCAGCGTCACCACCGCTGAGCAGCCAGAGGGTCGTGTGATGTTCGTTTTCCTCTACCCCCTCAGAACTGTCTTCTACCAGACCAGGGTCAGCATACCAGATATCTAGGGGTGGCCCAAAGATAACAGACTGGGCTCACACCAAAGTAGGTTTCAAAACCTAGCTCTGCCTCTTGCTAGCTCTAGTCCTTGGGAATGTCTTTGTGCTTCCCTGAGGCTCACTTTGCTTTCCTGTGAAATGGCAGTAACAACGGTGTCTGCTTAATGGGAAGCAGATGGTCAGAGACTATTATATTCTCTCATAGGAGGCAGGCAGTTTAGCTAAGAGGCAGGATCTGGAGGAAGGCGTCCTGGGATCGTATCAGAATTCTGACTGATGCTGAAGCTCCAATACTTTGACCGCCTGATGCAAAGAGCTGACTCACTGGAAAAGACCCTGATGCTGGGAAAGATTGAAGGCAGGAGGAGAAGGGGGTGACAGAGGATGAAATAGTTGGATGGCGTCACCGACTCGATGGACATGAGTTTGAGTAAACCCCGGGAGTTAGTGATGGACAGGGAGGCCTGGCGTGCTGCAGTCCATGGGGGTCACAAAGAGTCAGAAACGACTTAGCAACTGAACAACAACTGCCTTTTATTAACTTTGTGACTTAGACACAGTCATGCCACTAGTTTGTCACCTGTCAAGTGAAGATAATGCCAGGACCTGCTCTGTAGGGCTTCCGTGAGAAACTAAATGCTTTACATGTGATGCGTGGAGTGAAATGACTGGCACGTACTTAACATGCATTCAAGAAAGTGGGCTGTTATCACTGCTATTACCATCACCGTCATCACCAAGCACCTAGACACAGTCTGAAAAACTACTTCTGCTTGGTAATGAGTGCTGCTTTTACGAATTATTCTTAGGGTTTCTGTGAGTGTCCTTAGACCTCTGAAACTGATGAAGAAACTAAAGCTACAAGCTGAAAAGTGACTTGCCTAGGAAACTGGGGCTCCGATCAAGGCCGTCTGACACCAATGTGTGGTCCCACCTGCCCACATTTAGCAGCAAGGCAGGAAGAACCTTAGGAATCCCCCACCCCCACCCCAGATGGAAGACCAGGGCTCATGGCAGTTTGACCAGAGGTTTGCACAAATTACCTCTCAGCCCTTCTCTATTTTCTCACCTTTGCCAATTGTGCCCAGATACTCCTTTCCTTCATGGACCCTGCAGTGGATCCTAGGAGCTTTTCCTGCTGGCATTGCAGCCAGGAGGCGGGAACTGCAGACAGTCATTTGGAAATATTGTCTTATCCAAACCACGGGGAGGAGGAGCTCTGGCATCCAGTGGGCGGAGCCCTAGGGCTGAGCTGAGCGTCCCACAGTGCACAGGACCCTACACCCCACGAAGAATGACCCGGCCCCAAATGCCAATAGCTCCGGGTGTGGAAAGGCTGGTCTGTGTGTTTGTAAGAGACCAACACAAACCTGGAAGGTGTATACCCCACACCAGTTTCATGAGAATTGGATTGGATGAGGTCATCAAAACCTTATTGCTTAGGGTTATTTTTCCTTTCTACCTTTACAGGGACAGGGGATTCCCAAGCGGTCCACTAGTTAGGGCTCTGCGCTGTCACTGCCGAGGGTCTAGGTTCAGTCCCTGCTGGGGGAACTAAGGTCTCACAATCTGTGTGGTGCGGATTCTCCACCACCACCCCAGAATCCTTCCTTTCTGTCTTTATAAGGAGGGAGTATCATTTATGTAACTGAAAAGTACATTTACAAAAAGGAAACAAAAATAGCAGCGGGTGTATCCAAACCAAAGAAACAAAACAGCTTCTAAACTGTAGGGAGGGGGGAGGGGTGTTGGGGGATTGCAGGCGGCCCTGAGGGCACGCAGCTGGAAGGAGTGGGGAGCTCCGGAGGCTGGCCTCAGCCCTAGGGCTCCACCTGCGGACAGTGGACGCGATCCTGTCTCCCTCTTCCGCCTCTGTCCGGATTTCTCTTTCTGTCTCTCCCTCCCTCCCTTGCTCAGTCTCACCTACCCTCCCTGGCTCCCTCCATTCCCGCTCTGCTTCTAGAAGGAGGCTCTTTCAAAGTCGTTTTGGTTCTTGGAAATACTTCCTGATGGCAAAACGCGAAACCTGGGTCACTCCCCAGATCATCAGCATCCTCTGCTCGCATCCTTGAGCACCAGGGGAAATTCCGCACTTCCGGGGTAGGTCACCGCACTTCCGGTGTAGGTCACCGCGCTGCCGGCCTTGGTAGGGGCGCTGCCAGGCTGACTCAGTTTCCTCGTCTGTTCAGTGGACCTAATGCACAGCACCTGCCTTGTAGGTTGGTTCAAGGCCTAAATGAGAGAGCATGGGAGCAGGCTTGGGACAGAGCCTGCGCACAGCAAAGTGTTCTGTAGATGTCCTGCAGATCGACCCCTGGGTCGGGAAGATCCCCTGGAGAAGGGAATGACTACCCCCTCCAGTGTTCCTGCCTGGAGAATCCCACGGACAGAGGAGCCTGGCGTGCTACAGTCCACGGGGGTGGAAAAGAGTTGGACACGACTGGGCGACTGACACTTTCAGATCTGAACCAGCTTACCTTCCCTTCCCAGCACAGCTGAACCTCGGCACCCAGGCTGGGACCAGCAGGGCAGAGCCCCACGAGCACCCCCCGCCTACTAGTCCAGGCTGCAGCCGCCCCTCCACCCTCCCTCCTGCTTTCCAAGCAGAGCCCCCGCTGGGGAGCTAAACCCTCCTCAGGTGCCTAGACGGGACTACCTGACACCTGGACCACTGGCCCAGTGGCGATTTCCTTGTAGAATCAATATGAAATACCATTAAAATTTTAGTTCTGGCCCCACTAGCTACAGTTCAAGTGCTGACAGCCACATGTGGTTACTGTACCGGACATGCCCATCGTTCCAGAAGGTTCAGTTCAGTTCAGCCACTCAGCTGTGTCCGACTCTTTGTGACCCCTGAACTGCAGCATGCCAGGCCTCCTTGTCCATCACCAACTCCCAGAGTCCACCCAAACTCATGTCCATTGAGTCGGTGATGCCATCCAACCATCTCATCCTCTGTCATCCCCTTCTCCTCCTGCCTTCAATCTTTCCAACATCAGGGTCTTTTCAAATGAGTCAGCTCTTCGCATCAGGTGGCCAAAGTATTGGAGTTTCAGCTTCAGCATCAGTCCTTCCAATGAACACCTAGGACTGATTTCCTTTAGGATGGACTGGTTGGATCTCCTTGCAGTCCAATGGACTCTCAAGAGTCTTCTCCAACGCCACAGTTCAAAAGCATCAATGCTTCGGTGCTCAGCTTTCTTCACAGTCCAACTCTCACATCCATACATGACCACTGGCAAAACCATAGACTTGACTAGACGGACGTTTGTTGGCAAAGTAATGTCTCTGCTTTTTAATATGCTGTTTAGGTTGGTCATAGCTTTTCTTCCAAGAAGCAAGCGTCTTCTAATTTCATGGCCGAAATCACCATCTGCAGTGATTTTAGAGCCCCCCAAAATAAAGTCAGCCACTGTTTCCACCATTTCCCCATCTATTTGCCATGATGTGATGGGACCAGATGCCATCTTAGTTTTCTGAATGATGAGTTTTAAGCCAAGTTTTTCACTCTCCTCTTTCACTTTCATCAAGAGGCTCTTTAGTTCCTCTTCACTTTCTGCCATAAGGGTGGTGTCATCTGCATCTCTGAGGTTATTGGTATTTCTCCTGGCCACCTGGAGTCCAGCTTGTGCTGAAGGTTCTGTGGGACAGATCTTTGCCCACCCTGCCCCCGCCCCCCGCCCCAGCTCCGAGGTCCTGTCCATCATAGAACCTTCCTCTCCTGTATTTTCCGTCTCTCCTCAGGGTCAGCCTGCCTGAGTTCAAATCCCACCCACACAGCTTTACAGCTGCATGAGCTAAGTTTCCTAAGGCAAAACAAAGCGGAAAACCCAATGGGAATAGTAATACCACCCTCCTCTCACCCATAGAGTTATTCCGAAGATTAAGATTATGTAAGGAGAGAGCTTAGAACTGCTCCTAAACGATTCCAACCCTTCCATGAGCATTAGCTGCTATTCTTGTTGTTGTTACGTACTTCAAGATGCTGAAACAAGTTCCACCCCTTTATAAAATCTGCATGAATGAGTTCCAAAAGAAACTGCCAAGTGGGGGAAGAAGTGGTGGCCCAGAGCCACCTGGTGAGAGTCCCTTTGCGTGTGTTTACAGCTGTGTCTCTGGCTGCACAGGGTCTTGGTTGTAGCATGTGCGATCTAGTTCCCTGACCAGGAATTGAACCTGGGGCCCCCTGCATTGGGAGCACGGAGTCTTAGCCCCTGGACCACCAGGGAAGCCCCTCCTTTGTGTATTTAAAATGTGTTTACTTAGACCACCACGTTGATTGGCTGTTCTCAAGCAGAGCCTTTATCCTCCTCCCAGGGGCCATTTGGAAACAGTGACGAGTCTAAATCACAGGGAGGGAGAGCTGCTAGCATCGGCGGTGGAGCCCTGGGACCCTGCCGAGCATCCCCCAGTGCACAGGCCGCCCCCACCACAAGCAATGGCCCAGGCCCACACGCCAGTAGCTCCCACTGCGAACCATGGGTCTATGCGCAGGAGCTCAACCCAGCTGAATGGCGCGTTGTTGTTGTTTACTCGCTCAGTCGTGGGCGACTCTTTGCCACCCCATGGACTGTGGCCCGCCAGGCTCGTCTGACCCTTCGATTTCCCAGGCAAGACTACTGGAGTGGGTTGCAGTTTCCTTCTCCAGGGGAGCTTCCAGACCCAGGGATCGAACCTGCATCTCCTGAATTGGCAGGTGGGTTCTTTACCACTAAGCCAACAGGGAAGCCCCTTGAAAGGTGTATAAAGTGAAGTCACTCAGCCGTGTCTGACTCGTTGCCACCCCATGGATTGTAGCCTGCCAGGCTCCTCCATCCATGGGATTTTCTAGGCAAGAAGACTGGAATGGATTGCCATTTCCTCCTCCAGGGGGATCTTCCTGACCCAGGGATCAAACCCAGGGGTCTCTCTCACTGCATGCAGACTCTGCCATCTGAGCCACCGCGGAAGCCCCTGGAAGGTATATACTTCAAACTAATTTCATGGCCTTGGACTGGACAAGATCATGCAGGCAAGAAGAGTGGAGTGGGTTGCCATTTCTTTCTCAAAACCTTACTGCTGCCGCTGCTGCCGCTAAGTCACTTCAGTCGTGTCCGACTCTGTGTGACCCCATAGACAGCAGCCCACCAGGCCCCCCCACCCCCACCCCGTCCCTGGGATTCTCCAGACAAGAACACTGGAGTGGGTTGCCATTTCCTTCTCCAATGCATGGAAGGGAAAAGTGAAAGTGAAGTTGCTCAGTCATGTCCGACTCTTAGCGACCCCATGGACTGCAGCCTACCAGGCTCCTCCATCCATGGGATTTTCCAGGCAAGAGTACTGGAGTGGGGTGCCATTGCCTTCTCTCAAAACCTTACTGCTGCTGCTGCTAAGTCGCTTCAGTCGTGTCTGACTCTGTGCATCCCCATAGACGGCAGCTCACTAGGCTCCTCTGTCCCTGGGATTCTCCAGGCAAGAAGAGTGGAGTGGGTTGCCATTTCCTTCTCAAAACCTTACTAGCTAGCGTTCTTCTCTCTTTTTCAAGGAGGATGTGTTCAGGTACCCTTTATGTGACCAAAAATTACTTTTTTGAAAAAAGAAACGAAATAGCAGCAAATGCATCCAAGCAAAGAAAAAAAATTCCTTCTCTGACCCCCCACCTCTTCCTCTGGATACCCTGTTTCCTTCCCTTTCCTTCCTCGGATTCCCGAATCCTCCTCCCCGTCTCCCTCCCCTCCCCCACAGCAAGCTGGCTCCCACCCACTCAGCCCCCACAGGCGGTTCTCACTCAGGCCACCATCGATGGCCTCTGGCTTGTTACCAAATCCAGTGGAATTTTTTTTTTTTTTTTAAATCAGCCTTGGTCTGCTTCTGAGCCTGCAGTGAGGGGACATATGTGTCCTCCTCTGTGTGGACACAGACTCCTCATGTTTCATTCTCTGTTGCTGCTGGGCTCTGGTCCAAGTTCCTCCCCTTTTCTCTCTCAGTGTCACCCTTTGCAGCCGATTCATCTCGGGCCTCTGTTCTTCCCACTTCAATCAGAACCAGCTACATAGTTTTCAGGGTGCATGGCAAAGGAAGATGCGGGGTCGCTTGTTCAAAAGGACTAATAGTTCAAGATAGAGCAAACCATTAAACGAGTACAGGGCCCTGCTGGGCATGGCCCCCAGGGACCCTGCAGGCGCCCCCTGTGCTCTGGTGGGGCTCACTGCCCTTCCCTCTGCTCTGGGTCAGGGTCTCCGGGGTCTCTTGTCCTCCTGCCCCTCCTCCCAGGCTCTCCAGCTTGGCAGTCCCCCAGGATCCCCCAGGACTGCCCTCCGAAGGTCCTTGGGGTAGACAGAACGCACGTCTAAAGATGTCCAGGCACGAACCCCTGGAACCTATGACTAGGTTGTGTGTGTGCTAAGTCGCTCAGTTGTGTCCGACTCTTTGCAACCCCATGGACTGCAGCCCGCCCGGCTCCTCTGTCCATTAGATTTCCCAGGTAAGAATACTGGAGTGGGTTGCAATGTCCTCCTCCAGGGGATCTTCCCAACCCAGGGATGAACCAGGGTCTCCTGTGTCTCCTGCACTGCAGCTGGGTTCTTGGTTCTTTTTTAGCTATGTGAGGCCTTTGTGGCAGCATGTGGACTTTCCCTGGTTTCTGTGAGTGGGGCTACTGTCTGACTCAGGTGGCAGGCCTCCCGCTGCGGTGGGTGCTTTTGCAGAGCCTAGGCTTCGGCTCGTGGTCTCCAGTGGTTGCCGTGTGAGGGCGCAGTGCCTGTGGCTTGAACCACAGGCGCGGCTCCAGGCTTAGTCGCTCTGCGGCACACGGGATCTTCTGGGATCAGGGACTGAACCCAGGTCCCCTGCATTGGCAGGCGGGTTCCTAACCACTGAGCCACTGGGAAGGCACAGCCACCTCAGCAGCATGTGACTTGTGCTGATTACGGAGTAACGCATTAGATCTAGCCATCGCCATGGCTGCCACCCAGGTGGGCCTCACATAACCAGGACCTTCTCTGGCCAGAGGCAGGACAGTGGAGCAGGCCTGCAAACCAGGGAGTGTGAAGCCTAAGGGGGACTCAGGTGGAGAGACGGAGTGAATGCCGCAGAGGGACCCAGGCAGCCTGTCGCAGCAGACCAGGTGCAGACCCGACCAGGTGGGGGAGTTTGTCTTTTGTTTGTCTGCTTGAGGTGATGAGTGTTTTGGAATCAGAGAGAGGTGGCGGTTGTACGACATTGAGAATATACTAAATCCCTTTAAAATGATGCACTGTAATGTGAATCCAAACATCAACAGAAAATGACTAACTACAATGCTGTTGTTATTGAAACGTTTATCTTGGGTGACCGTTCTGCCACCCCCACCTTAAACTTTGCCTTGAATGTGAAAGAAAAAAGTGTTAGCCGTTCAGTCGTGTCCGCCTCTTTGCGACTCCGTGGACCCTAGCCGGCCAAGCTCCTTTCTCCGTAGGATTCTCCAGGCAAGAATACTGGAGTGGGCTGCCGTGCCCTCCTCCAGGGGATCTTCCCCGCTCGGGGATGGAATCCGGGTCCCCTGCATCGCAGGCGGATTCTTTACCATCTGAGCCACTGTTCCAGCCCATCCCCCTTCTGGACTGTGACGTGGACTCTCTGCCCCTTCAAGTTCTGACCCTGTTTTTCCCGCTTAATGCCCGAGTCAGGACAAATCAGAAGCTCCCCGTGGCTTTCTCTCCAGGCAAACCAGGCTCCACCCGGGGCCTCAGGGCCCTGGGCTCCACCTGGCGGCCTGGCCCGCTCCCTCCGGTCCTCGGCCCTGTAAACATGTACTCCTCCCGCTTCGGAAGATTCAGGTCAAGCCACACCTCCTCCTTATCCAGGACCCTCCCTGCTCTTGGCCGCAAAGGTGGCTCAGACGGTGAAGTGTCTGCCTGCAATGTCGGTGACCTGAGTTCGAGTCCTGGGTGGGGAAGATCCCTCTCCAGTATGCTTGCCTGGAGAATCCCCAAGGACAGAGGAGCCGGGTGGGCCCCACTCCATGGGAGTCGGATACGACTGAGCGCCTTCTCTTTCTTTCCCTCCTCTCCAGCCCCTCCATCCCAGCTCACAACCGAGCCGGCCTCCTCTCCGAGGTGGGGCTCTTCCCGCCCTCATCCCCTTGGGGATCGTCCTCCCCTCCACCCTGAGTCTTCTCGTACCGCTCGGCGCGGGCCCCTAGCGAGCTGACGCCCAGGCCCGGACCTTCAACTCTCCACCGCAGGCAGAGGACTGCCCTCCGCGGCCACCTCCACCCGCTCGTACCGCCGGTCTCACTGCCTGATCTTGTCGGCTTCTCTCTCTCTTCCAGGCCCCACACTCGCTCCCCCAACCGCTGCAATCTGGAAGAAATTACTCTTTCCAAACAGCCAGACTTCCCCAGTTGCAGGAAATTCCAGGCTGGCAGGGGAGGGGCCGGGCTGGGGGGCCGCCCCGTCCATCCAATCCCCCACCCCCTCCGCGGTCCTTCCACCCGCACATCCAGTCCCGGCCACTTCCCGCCCCCACACTCAGCCTGGAGGGGCCTCCGCTTTTCCGCCGCGGCTTCTTAGTCCTTAAATCCTAGAGGCCAACTTTTGGAGGGGGGGCGGGGGGGGGATAAGGGAGGCCTGGGAGGGGCCTACTGCCTTAACCCTCTCGGCCCCAGACGGGCCGAGCTGGACTGGGCGGGAACTCTGCGCCCCTCTGGGCTCCCATCATGGCCCCCGAGAGGGGCTGACGCTTCCGTTCCCGGTGCAGGTAAAGAGGGGACCGGGTGACAGGCTCTGGGGGCGGGGGTGAGGCTCAGACTCCCGGAGCTGGTGGAGGGGAGGCCGGGGGGTGGTCTGGGACCCCCCTCGCGTCCTGAGGCCGAGGAGGAACTGAGTCAGGGCTCCCGGGACCCAGGAGAGAAGGAGGGGGCTCTGCGGGCCGGCCACCCGGGTCGTGAGTGCCCCTCCAGGTTCCGCTTGATGGGCCCTTCGCAGGTGAGATCCCGCCCGGAGGAAGGCGGAGGGAGGCGCGGGCCTGGGACCAGGAGGCGGAGGCGGGCCCCGAACCGAGAGGAGTGGGTCCCGGGCGGAGCCGGAGCCTGAGAGCGCGCCCGCCCGGTTCGGCAAGGACCGCGAGGTAAGGGGGCACTGGCGGGCCCGGGGTCCCCAGGCAAGTCCAGAGGGGAGAGGGGCAGACAGACGGCCGAAGGGACAGCGGCCGCTGAAGCCGGGGCCGCAGCCACGTGGCCTCAGGAAGCGCGCTCTGGAGCCCCAAGGGGGTCGGGGTGGGGTCCCGGTCCCCGGTCCCCCTGCGCCGTCCGCGTGCCGCCCGCCTGGTCGCCTCTCCCACGGGGCTGAGAACCAGCCAGGCTGGATGTGGGGCGGGCTGGGGCCCGGAGAGGACGGAGCAGAGCCAGCTGTGCGTCCCCCCCCCACCCCGCAGCTGGAGCCTCGGCAGGAAAGGTGGGGCGCGCGGAGGCGGGAGGAGGGGCGCGCGGGCCCAGGGTCGCGGCTCCTGCTCTCTGCCCGGCCCGAGGTCGTCACACACAACAGCTCCTCTGTGCAGAGTTGGCCCCGCCACTGGCTCTTTCCGAGCATGACCTCATTGCATCAGGCACACTAGGAGACTCGAGCCTTCTATTTCAGGGGACACCGAGGCTCTGAGAAGTGGACGGACTGCACCCCGCACCCCCTCCACCCCACCCCTCCCCTCCCCCGGTCACCCCGAGTTCTCAGAACTACCCAGGAGAAGCGGTGGCTTTCAAAAACAATTTCTAACTCGTTGTTCTTACCTGGAATGGAAAAAAAAAAAAAAAAAGGCAAACAAACAGGGTCAAGGGTGTAGGTCCCTGGCCTTGATATGAAAGCATTATTTATTTTCCCACGGGTCTGCACGCCCTACCCTTTTGGGACCATGAGCGATATAACAGCCTTCCAACTCCGGAGTTCGTCTGCCTGCGCTCCAGGTTCAGGCAGTATTTGCTGCTGTGTGACCCAGGGCCAGTTACCTCACCTCTCTGTGCCTCAAGCTGTCACCCACATCTCTAAAACGAACATAGTAGCAGGGTTCTCCCCTCACAGGGGACTGTTAGGAGGGCCGCGGGAGTTCCTTCATGTGCCTGAGGTGCTTAGACCCCTGCCTGGCCCAGGGTGAGTGCTTGGGAAACAATGTCAGCACCATGAGTACACTCTAGGACAGCCCCTTGCAAATAGGCATTTCAACTTCCCAGTTTTCAGAGGAGCAAACTGAGGTGCGAGGTTGAGAGAGTGAGTTCTGGCTGTTTGGTTTTTTTTTCCCTCCTTCTGTCTGCATGGCTTGTGAGAGACCAAGATCTTAAGGAGCTGCTAAGTGTTGGGAAATGGCAGGACTATCACCCTGTAGGGTGGTGGGAGGATGGGATGAGGGCAAGGTGGAGGGTGGGCAGGAGAGGAAGCAGTGGCGGAGAGCCGTCCAGCGGGGGCCAACGCATGGGGCAGCTGGCAGCTGAAGGCATGACTCTGGGTTCTGGAAGCCTGCAGAGCTGCTTTGTGACCTCGGGCAAGTCACGTGCCCTCTCTCAGCATCTGTTTCCTTCTCTGGGACCGGCGAGGATGATCCAAGGTTTGGCCACGGAGCACACAGCATTTTCTGTGTGCTGGCTACCATGCCAAGACTCTCCGTGGGGCAATATCTCACCAATTCTGGTTTTTTTTTGTTTGGTAGCACTGGTTGGCTAACAGGGTAGGGTCTTAGTTCCCTAAACAGGGATTGAACCAGTGCCCTTTGCAGTGAAAGCTATAGTCCTCACCACGCGGACTGCCAGGGAATTCCCGCTCACTATTTCTTGCAAAGAGACTAAGAATTATCCTATGAGTAACATTCCATTTCTGAGATGAGGAAGTGAGGTCAGAAAGGGTAAGTAATTTGCCCAAAGCAACCCAGCAATGTGCATAGTCAAATCCAAGTCTGGGCAGCTGCCTTCCTGAGTTCTGCTTTTTTTCACCTATAATCCACGGCTCAGTGAGACGGGGCACTGCTAGCTCTGAGACTTTTTTTTTTTTTTTTAAACTGTAGATTGAGATTTGTTAATGAGAAGAGGTCAGCGTTAAAAAAGACTAACAGGGAATCCCAGGTGGTCCAGTGGTTAGGACTCTGGGCTTCCACCGCAGGGGCTGTGGGTTCGATGCCTGGTTGGGGAACTAAGGTCCTGCATAGCACGGCCAAAATAATAATGTAGATTAGAATTGAAACTATCCAAGTGCCTAGCATGTGCTGAGCAGTCTCATTTCATAAATGTTGTTTCCCTTATACACTGGGTGGGGTGGGGAAGGAATGGTGATTGTGTTCCAGATTGCAGTAAAATGTATTTATTCACCTGGGTGGAGGTTAGGGAATTTTGAGAAGCGCTATAGAGGTGGTCAAGCAAGACTGGTTTTTCAAGAGAAATAAATGTGATGTGTGTATGTGTGTTTGAGTAGGGGAGTGGACAGCCCTCAGACCACAGCCATCTATACTTATTTCAAATCCTCTGGCTTTAATTTTTCTCCACATAAAAGATGGTATTTCCCAGGGTGGTGGTTACTAAAAGGACAATGCTTTGCCTGCTTCAGAGGATTTTATGAAATCTAAATTTTGTTCCACAGTTTTGTTTGGGGACACATCTCCCCCCCCATCCCCAATGCTATCACTATCAATTGACTGGTGGTGTTACAAATATAGTTTTCTTTGAGTGTTTCTGTGTGTCCTACAAGGAAGGTAGTGTTATTTTACCTATTTTCAGATAGAAAACAAGCCAAGCGATCACATCAATTATCTCAGTTCATACAGGTGGCAAAGCGGGGGCTTCAATTCAAATAGAAAGAATGTTTATTATTATTATTACAACAGTGACTGTTAAAACAAAAGTACAAGGTCGTCAAAGTCCCTCCCAGAAGTTCCATAAAAACAGCCAAGTTCCAGGATATGGGCAAAGGTTGGTGGACGTATCTATTTACCATCAAGTCATGAAGTCATGTGGCCATAGGGCACCTGGTTTATAGTTCATGAGCTGCCAGATTGGAATTTAGGCCATTCTTGCCATGTTTTAACATAGGAAAATTTGCATTCTTACTACTGTTACCCTTAGCAAGAAGTAAGATATTATGTTGCTTGTTTCAAAACCAGATAATTTGAAATTGTAAAACACTGTGTTAAACGCTGTTGATGGTGGGGAGGGGATGGTTTCAGTGGTAGAGTCCACCTACAAATACAGGAGATGCATGTTGGATCCCTGGGTGGGGAGGATCCCCTGGAGGAGGAAATGGCAGCCCACTCCAGTGTTCTGGCCTGGAGAACCCCATGGACAGAGGAGCCTGGCTGACTGCAGTCCATGGGGTTGTAAAGAGTCGGACACGGCTGAGTGTGCATGCGGACTCACACGCACGCACACATACATGTGCAAGTATATAGATTCCCAGGCCCACCCTAAACCTCCCAAATTAGAATCCTCAGGCCAGCCTACATTGTGACTTTTGTGTGTCCCAGGCAAAGCTTTCATGGACATAATTACATATGTTATAATTATATTTTACGACCACGTTGGTATAAAGACAAACATAATCCAGACATTTTGAAATAAATCAAAACACAGCATCCCTCGGCTCAGAAAGGGCTTCTGTACCTTGTGTATTGACAGGGTGGGGGGCTCCCCTCGTCTGAGAGGGTCTCCTCTGCCCTCCTCTGGGCTGCGTGAGCTCTGTGGGCCTGGAAGGTGGTGCCGGAGAGGAAGACCTGTGCCTGTCCCCGCCCTGCGTGAGCTGGCGGCCAGCGGCCTCAGTTAAGGACCGAGGCTCAGAAAGGTAATAATAATAAATTAAAACGTTTAAAACTGTGCAGGCCTCTAGAAGTGTGGCAGGCTCTGGGCACCGCATCTTCCCCTAAAGGACAGGGGCAGCTCTGCCTTAAGAGTGGAATGAGTGATAGTCGTTCAGTCGTGTCCAACTCTTTGTGACCCCATGGACCTTAGCCTGCCAGGCTCGTCTGTCCAGGGAATCCTCTAGGCAAGAGTACTGGAGTGGGTTGCCAGTCCCTTCTCCAGGGGACTTCCAGGCCCAGGGATCGAGCGCGGGTCTGCTGCATTGCAGGCAGATTCTTTACCGTCTGAGCCACTAGGGGAGCCCGTCTTCAGGGTGGAGTTTCTGCCAAGTTTGGGAAGAAACTTGTCCGCAGGCTTGGTGAAGCGTGTTTTGCTGGTTCTCTGCGGTATGAAATCCTCAAACGTTAGTTGTGAGTGCAGTTAACATACAGGCAGACCTAAATTTGAGTCTGAGTTTTTAATCAAGCAGCTGTGATCTCGGGCCTCAGTTTCCCCAGCTGTAAAATGGAAGTAACCCCCGTACCCCCACCACGGTCGTGCTGTGCGTGTCCGGAGCATTCTTTGCACCGCGGGCTAGGCCAGGGCTGGGAACTCGGCAGGCAGGCCTCGGCAGCGCCCCTGGGGGAGGCCGTGCTAACCCGCCCCTACCCCGCAGATGCCGGTGCTGAAGCAATTGGGCCCCGCGCAGCCCAAGAAGCGGCCGGAGCGCGGCGCCTTGTCCATCTCCGCGCCGCTCGGCGACTTCCGGCACACGCTGCACGTGGGGCGCGGCGGCGACGCCTTCGGGGACACCTCGTTCCTGAGCCGCCACGGCGGCGGGCCACCCCCTGAGCCCAGGGCGCCGCCCGCGGGGGCCCCGCGCACTGCTCCGCCGCCCGCCGTGCCGCAGGCTTCGCCGCCCGCCCTCCGTGCGCCCGCGCCCGCCGACCCGCTGCTGTCCTTCCACCTGGATTTGGGCCCCTCCATGCTGGACGCGGTGCTGGGCGTGATGGACGCGGAGCGCCCGGGCGCCGCTGCCGCCAAGCCGGACGTGGACCCCGGCCCCGAGGCGCAGCACCCCCGGGCCCGCTGCCTTGCCAACGCGGACCTCGAGCCGGACGACGTCATCGGCCTGTAGGCACCCCCATTCCCTGCGCTCTTACCGCCCAGCGCCCCACTTCTTTCTACATAAACCGACAAGGTCTGTGTCCCGGGTTTCGTCTGTTCACTTTTCACGTGGAGAGCGGTAACGAGACGGGGTGACAGGGTCCCGGCACCCCTAAGAGCCACGTGTGTTGCAGGGGGTTCTGGTTCCCGCCGGTTGGATGGTGGTAGAAATTCGATGGTCCTGGTGTAATGGGATGCGGCCCCTTTAAGAGGGACAGGGGCGTGGCCCCCGACATGGTCGCTCCCACTGCACAGTTCTTTCAGCAAAGCGGGCCGCGCGCCGCTGCCGGCCGGACGCCTCCCGGCGATCGGCGAAGGGCTGTGACCCAGGGAGCTCCGCGCCGCCGGTGGATCCCGCCCAGGAAGGATGCCCTTTATCCCGGGAGCGGACGCGCAGGGAAAGTGGCCGGGAGGAGGCGTGGTCCCCTAGGAAAGGAACGCCCCGAGGCCGACAGGGGTGCCCGAAATCCGGGCTGCGAAGTTCATGCTGAGCCCGCAGGCGTCCGGTTCTCCCGCGGAGGGCGAGGCCCGAGGGGGGCCCGGAGGGGCGTGGCAGCAGTGCAGATCCTTAGGGGGGCGGGGGCATCCAGGTTCTCCGGGGCGCACGAGTGGCGAGCCGCGCTAGCGAACCCTAGGGGAGCCGACCCGCGCCCTAGGGGAGCGGAGCGGGGCGGGCTACGCGCCCGGGAGGGGCGGGGCCACACGCGATGGGGGCGTGGGCAGGGGCGGGGCCACAACAGAACGAGATCGCCCGTAGGTGTCCGGCTTCCCCGGGCTCGGCGCGGGGCGGTGGCGCTTTCCAGGCTGGGCAGGGGCGGGAGCCGCGCCCGTGATGTCACGGCGGGCCGGGCAGGGCTGACCCCGCGAGGAGCGGCCTGTGCCGGGCGAGCGCGCCCTCCGTACGCTCCGCCTATGGCGGCGGCCGGAGGGCCGGAGCCGCCCGCGGGGGTCTCGGTCGCGGAACCCGCGGCCCCGCCGGCCTGCCGCTTCTTCCTGGAGGGCCGCTGCCGCTTCGGCGCCCGCTGCCGCCAGCCCCACCCCGGGGCGCCGGCGCCGCCGCAGCCTAGAGGCGAGGCCGAAGACCAGGCCAAAGCCAAGAAGCCGCCGCTGCGTACGGCTGACGCCGTCATCCAGCGCATCCGCTGGGACCCGCGCCTCGACCCGGCCGACTTCTCTGTGGGCTATGTCGACCGCTTCTTGGGCGTGCGCGAGGAGCCCTTCCTTTCCTTTGCTGGGACGAGCCGCTAGCGGCGCTTGCGCCGGGCGTTTTGGCCGTGCCGCAGCACCGGGTGCGCTACTTCCGCTTCCGCGGCCGCCTGGTATGGGACCGCGCCTCGCGCACCGACCTCGTCTTTGGCTCCGGCTTGGCGGCCGGCCGTGGGCCCACCATCCTGGACGCGCTCGACGGCGAGGACGCGCACGGAGCCGGAGCTGAGAGCGGCGGCGTGAACGCGCACCGGCCCGGGGACGTGCACGACGGTGGAGACCGGAGCGGGGACGCGCACGGGAACGGCGATACGAGTGACGGGGAGGATGCCAGCTCAGTCGGAGATGCGCTCGGCGGTGAGGATACGGACGGGACCGGAGGCGCACTGGACAGCGTAGCTGCCACCCGCCTTGGCACGGATGCGGGGGACCCCGTACAGCCAGCCCAGCCCCGACTCCGGGCAGCCTTGGCCTCGGACGGGGGAAGCCCCGAAGCTGGGTGCCTGACGCTGGCAGGCGCATTAACGAGGACCCAGGAGTGGGAGTCGGCCGACCCTGGAGGCCAAGCTTCCCCGTGGATGGCGCCAGGAAAGGCGCTGCAGCCAACTGCCCCCACCGCCGCCAGGGCCATGAAGACCCGTGGCAGGAAGCCCTCGGACAGCCTCTGTGAGACGGGAATGGAGTGGGGTCCCGGGATCTGGCCTGTAGACCCAGGAGCGGCCGGGGCCGTGGGCTCTCGCCAGCCCCGCCCCACGCACTTCGTGGCGCTCATGGTGACGGAGCCTGAGCTGCGGGCCAAGGTGGCCAAGGTCCAGGAAGACTTGGTAGGAGATGCAGCAGCTTGCGCGGCCTTCATGGTGCCGGCTGAAGCCCTCCACCTGACCCTAGCCCTGCTGAGGCTGGCGGGCCCCGGGGAGGCGGCGGCGGCTGTCACCGCGCTCAGACACGCGCTCTCGGACCCCGGGCTTGAGGTCCCTCTGAGGCTGAGGTTCGGTCGCCTGGTACGCCTGGGCTCCCACGTGCTCTGTGCTCCCCCGTCCCCACCCTTGGAGAGCCTGGCCCAGAGGCTGAGCCAGAGGCTGGAGGCCAAGGGGCTGAGAGTGCTGCAGCCTCTCGGGGGGATACGCCCCCACCTCACCCTGGCCAAGGTGCCCCAGGGCGCCCAAGTCTGCCTCCCCGAGGTCAGCCCGCGGCAGGAGCTGGGGAGCCAGCCCCTGGGGACACTCTGGCTGTGCCGCGTGGGCAGGGCCGGGGCCACCTACCAGGCGGTGGCCGAACTCCCCCTGGGAGGTCAACCTCCAAAATAAGGGCCGGGCCCCAGACAAGGACAAAGCGCGCACGCGGCTTCTCTCTCTCTCTTTAATTTTGGTTTCTCTCAAGCTTCCAAGTGGTGCTCAGTGCTCCAAGGAAAGAATGAAGGAAGGAAAGGGGAGGGGAGAAGGGGGAGAGGGGAGGCAGAGGAGGACATCTGAAGAGAAGCAGCCTGACAGTCCAGCTGTTTGCAACTCATCGCACCCTCCAGTTACATGGCAGAAGAGGGAGGGAGACGGAAAAGAAAAGGGGAGGAAGAAAAATAACTTAAATAAACACACACAAAAAGAAAAGAGAAGGAAACATGACGTGAGCTGGTGATCCATGAGGCGGGGAGGGAGGGTAACCGCTTTACCTGTGCTGAACCGAGGGAAGAGTGCGAGGAGGGGGAGGACGGGGCAGGGGAGACACGGGGGAGGGGGGACACGGAGACAACTCAATACAACTGCAGACGAGGCGGCCCGGCCGGCGAGGTCCCGCGGCGGCCTCCGGAATCCTCAGTGTGGCGGTGGCGTGGCGGGTGGCGGCGGCGGCGGCTTCTGGGCTCGGGGGCCGAGGGCAGGGCACAGTCTCTAGGCGGCTCCCCTCGCCCCAAACACTGAGGCCCCGGAGGGCTGGCAACAAGAGTCTGTGGAGCAGCAGGCGGGAGGCGGGCGGTGGGCGTGCCCCCGCCGTGGGCGGGCGCGGGCGGAGCGGCCTGTCTTCTTGCCCTGCCCCCCGGCATGGGACGGGCCAGGGTGCTGGGTCGGTACCGGAGTACGAGCTCGAGAGAGAGAGAGAAAAAACACTGAGACAGCATTAGTGGAGGGCCAGACAGACAGACCAGCCTATAGACCTCGCCCCCGGCCCTACGCTGCCCGTCCCCCCCCTTCCCCAGCCCGACCCTCTCAGGCCAAAAATAAAAACGTAGAAAAATCTCTGTACAGACTCCCCGGTGGGAAAACGGGGGCAGGGACGAGGGCTCTTCCAGGAGCCCTCTCCCCACGAATTAATTTACACCCCAAGTCCATGGCTCAAAGACAAGATCTGCAGCCCAGCCCCCCGCCCCCGCGGCGCTGGTGCTCAGAAGGCCGGCAGCTGCGCCAGGCTGAGGCGGCAGTCGATGCTGGAGTTGTCCGGGCCCGTGTAGGCCAGGCCCAGGGGCTCCAAGAAGGCCCGGCAGGCGGCCTCGCCCTCGAAGGCCAGCTCGGCCTGCAGGTAGGAGACGGGCAGCGCTGGGCGGAAGCTACGGAGACAAGAGGAGAAGGTGATGAGGCGGCGGTAGACGCGGGAAGGCCCCACGGGCAGGGAGGGGGCGCCCCCGTTCGGGTGCCCGAGAGGCTTCCTCAGCCCATTAGTTGCCAGCCCTGCTCCCACCCGCAGCCTCCCCACCTCAGCGGCTCAGGGGGGCCCGGGGTGGGGTCGGACCCCGGCCCCGGCTGCGCCCCCCTTCGCCCTCACTTACCTGAGCAGGGGACAGGAGGAGGGGATGGGAGGGAAGGGCCAGCTGGCTCCTCTGCTGGCTGGGTGCCTGCGCAGACCCTCACAAGAGGGCCCACCGAGGCCGGGGGGGCGGGGATCGATGCGAGGGGCGGGGGCTGGAGGGGGCTGATCCTATCTGGGGACCACCCCTCCTGCTTGCCTCGCCCTGGTCAGAGGAGGCTGAGCACCCAGCTAAGAGGAGGTGGGCCGGTGCCGGCCAGCAGCTCTGTGCGTGCGCCCTCCCAGCAGCGGGCCCACCCAGCTGTACGCACCCAGGAGCAGGGCTCCAGGGGCACAGCCACTGAGCTCACACTAGTGGGGGACATGGGACCCCTCTTGCCTCGAACCCTGGCCGTCTGTGGGACTGGCCCTGGGACAGGGGGCAGTTTCTGCTGAAGATGCGGGCCCCTTCAGACACAGGCCCCTCGGCACTCTGGGCAGGAAACAGCCCGCGCCCTGCCCTGTCTGCTGAGCCCGCCTCACTGCCTGTCTTTCCCTGGCCCTGCCCTCTACCTCACCCTTAAACGTTCTCATCCCACACTGGAGCCCACAAGGAGCCTCCTAACCTTCAGTGGGTGTTCACCCCCACCCAGACCGAGCCCCGTGGCTCCCAAGGCCCCTGGGACCTCTGAGCAGTGCTTGGCAGCCTGTCACCTCAGGAGCTGGCCCTGGTGGGGGCGACCTGGGCACCATGGGACGCTCAGCGCATCCCCGGCCTCTAGCCCTAGAAGCCGGGACGACTCCGGCCGTGACAAAAGGGGTGTCCTTAGCCCACCTGGCGCGCCTCCCTCCTAACAGATGCGAACACAATGTTGCCCAGGGCAGAGGGCACCCTCTTTGGAGGCTGTCGGCCTCGCTTGCCTGCACTCGGCCCTAAACTCATCTGAGCCCTCACGAGGGCGCAAGGCCCGGTCGCTGAGCTCACAGCTGCCGAGGGCGGGGCCGGCTCTGCGGGCTGCCCCACGGGGGCGCTCAGCCTCGGGGCGCGGTTCGGCCTCGAGAGTCGGGGAAGCGGGAGATTTTGGATGAAGGGGGCCTGGACATAGGGGATGATGTCGGGGGGTTCCAGGCTGCCCTGAGCAGAGAGCAGCAGGAGAGAGGGGAGGGGCGGGGGGCTGTGCAGAGAAGGGCGGGTCCAGATGAGGAGGAGCGCACAGGTAGGGGGAGGAGACAGGGCGGCCCGCGGCCTGGGCGGGGTGGAGCTCAGCTTTACATACGTTTTGATCATTGCCTTGAGCGCAGCCTTGCGCTCCCGGTCTGCAAACTTGTCCACGAGGTAGCCAGACATGCAGGGAGCGTGAGAGTAGAGCCGGAAGAAGCGGTGGTAGTTGCCCAGAGCCCAGGCGGCCCTGAGCGCCAGGGCGTGGGCCACGCAAGGGTCCGCCTTCAGCTCCCGAGTCAGGTACGCCAGCTCCGTGGTGATGTCTGTGGCCAGAGACTCGGGGTCAGGGGGCTCGGGGGGCCGAGTCAGGGGCCCAGGGCCACGGTCCTGCGCCTCACCTCCCGAGTTCTTGGTGAAGATGTAATAGAGGATTCGGTAGGCGGTGAACTCGCCCACGTTGCCCGGCAGGTTCTCGGCGTACAGCGACTTGAGCTGCGTCTGGCACTGGTTGAACTCTTCATGGTCCCCCTGGAGGGCAGAGCGTGAGGGGGCAGAGTGAGGCCCACACGGCTGGGTGGGGGGACGGCTGAAAGCCTGGGGTGGGGTGGGGTGGGGTGGGGTGGGGCGGGGCGGGGCCCTGCCCGCCCTCACCTTCTCCAAGGCGATGCGCGCGTGCGTCTCGTACACCTCCACCGTGAACTCGGTGCGCACACCCTGCACCTGGTGGGAGGACAGCGGCTGTCACAGCAGAGCCGGCCTCCCCCGTCGGCCCTGCCCCGGCCCCTCGCCGGCACCCGCCTCACCGTGAGGTCCTGCCGGATGGACTTCATCTGCTCACAGGCGAAGGCGTAGTCCTGCTTCTCCTTCCAGTGGGACTTGACCATGCCCAGCGACTTCTTCAGAACCTGGGGCAGGTGAAGTAAGGCTCAGTGTGGCCCGGGCAGCACCTGCCCAAAGGGCTAAAATCCGCCAGGGGCCCACGGACTAGAGTCCCAAAGTGGGGGCTCCAGCATCAGACCCTCAGTGACTGCGTGTCAGCATTAGAAACGAGCACCGCAAACAGTAAGAGCGCACTCCCAGCCTCAGCCTCCTGCACCCGTGCGCCCAGCTCGGGCCTTGGGGATGCACCAGGTCTCGCAGGCACCGGCCTCCTCAGTAGGGATGGAGGTCCGAGGCCGGCCCCACCTCCTGGACTCGTCTCCCGAGTGCAAGCTCTAGGTCAGTACCCCTGGGTGCACCAACCCCCAGCCCATCACCGCCCCGCCCTGGCCTGGCCTCCCAGGCACGGAGGCGCTGCCCTCACGCTGGGCACTCACCGGCACAGGGCGCACTGTGGATGGGTCAGGAGCACAGGTGAGGCGTAGGTAGTGCTTGGTGATGTCCAGGCAAGTGCCCACGATCTGCAGCTCCTGCCAGTCAGGGTCGGCCGTGCTGCCCTCCAGGCTGCCCACCTGCAGCACCAGGGGCTCCAGGCGCAGGCGGCGCGAGTGTCCATGCTGGAAGCGCGCTGCCCGCTTCTGCTTCTTCAGCTCGCGCTCTGGCTCCTCACACTCCAGGGCTGCCATCTTCTTTCGGCTGCGCTTGGTGGGTGCCAGGTCGTGCCTGGGGGAGGGGGTGGGGGGCGTGAAGGGGTGCGGGGGGCGTGGCACTGCCCTCTCCAACGCTCCCGAGACACCTCCCTCTTCCTCCCAGGACCCCCAAACCAACCCCTCCTGCCGTCAGCCCAAGGCTCACCTCTTGCCCCGCTGTGCCCGGCCCCGGCCCCGGTCCATATGGGCCCCCCGGCCTCCCCGGCCCTTGGGGGGTGGGTTCCTGCGGCCCACAGGGTGACACTCGTTGCCTGAGCAGGAACTCTCGGAGTCCGAGTGCGAGTCACTGCCGGAGGGAGGGGCGGGAAGGTGAGGCTGGGCCTGGCCCCTCTGGGGGCCCCTGCCACCCGCCCGGGGGGGCCCAGCACCTGCGGCGGAAGTGGCGGGTGGGGGAGCGGGAGGAGGAGCGAGAGCGGGAGTCGGTGCTGGAGGAGGAGCTGTGGTCCTTCATGAAGACGTTGCGGTTGCCGAACTTGGCGAAGCTGCTGCCCCGGGCTCGGCCGGCGCCCCCAGCCCCCGGTGTCCCTCGCTGGGACTGGGCACCCCCGCCCCTGGTCGTGGAGGCTGCCCCCCTGGGAGGATGGAGGGTGCTGGGTGCCTCCCACCGCTTCTTCTTGGGGCTCTCGGCCACAGGCTCCCGAGTCAGCCTGAGGATACGGCAGAGCAGAGCATCACCGTCTGGTGCCTCCTGTTCCCCGCCCTGAGGATGCGCTCAAGAGGAAGGGCACCCCCCAGGCTTCACATGCAGCTAACACGGTGCAGAAAGGAGAGGTGCTCCGAGCCGATGAGTAACACGCCCCCCAGCTCGCATGCCCCAGAATTCCAGCCCAGCCAACTCCCGCTCCAGGACCCAACCCTCCTGCCCGCCTCTCGGTGGGGCTCCCCGTGTGTTCCCCTCGACTCACCCGGGCAGGGGCTCGCGGCTCCAGTCGATGGTGTAGGCCGAGCCGTCCTGCAGCCGCGCCTGCAGCACCTCCTTGAGCAGCTTCTCCGTGCGGTCCTTGTCCTCCTCCGACTCGCAGGCCGTGAAGCAGCGCTCCACGTACTCCTTCATGTCCTGCGGCCAGTCGTCCGGCTTCCCAGACAGGTTCCCCCTGGGGGAGGGCGGGCGTGTACAGCCGGTTGGGGAGCAGCCCCCACACCTGGGCCAGGACCCTCGTCAGCCCCCTTGTAACACCCAGGGAGCCCACAGGAGGGAGAGAGCACCGTCTGCTTTCTCAGGGATGGCACGGGCAGTCACCTGTGGTTCTGGACTTTCTCGGGGTTGGGCTGTGGGCCGAAGCCGCTGTGCTGGCCCTCCGTGGTGGAGCTGAAGTTCTGGTTTGTGACGGGAAAGGGCCGTTTCTGGATGTTGAACTTGAGTCCCCCAGTCCCAGGGGCTGCTGTGAGGGCATGAAAAGCTGGGGTCAGCTGGCCCCACCCCTCAGAATCGGACACCTGAGCTGGGAATCCCGTCCCCTTCCCGAGCAGCAACACCCACAGCCTGGTTGGTCCCAACACTGGAAGCGAGGTCAGAGCTCCCAAATGCCTCCCACCAGTGAGGACCCCGCCCCGCGCCCCCACTCCCCACCCCGAGGCGCTCACGCTTCATGCGATTCCACAGCTGCTGGCCCTTCTTGGGCTTGACCGGCTCAGGGTAGGTGTGCTGCCCGTAGGCCTGGCCTGACGCGGGTCCTGCCTGGCTGTGCTGGGTGGCAGGGGCTGTCCCAGGCTGGGGGCCGCTGCTCAGAGGATGGGCCCCATGCGGGGGGTTGGCGGCCTGGGGGGGCTGGGCCGCGGGCAGCTGCTGAGGGGGCGCCTGGTAGGGCATGCCTTCATCCATGCCCGGGACGGGGGGCTGTGGGGGAAATGGGTGCTGAGGGCGGATCGGGCGTTCCGGGCTGGTCCTTGCTCCAGTTTTCACCGTCACATCCCTCAGCGTGCAGCTCTCCCCACCCCGACCTCAGAGCGACCCTTGGGTGCAGACTCAGCTACCACAGCCACCCTGCTGACCTCCAGGGGGCCCAGGCTCCTCCTCGCCTCCCACCATACCCCTGCCTGGACGGGCCACAGGGCTGGGCATGGGCGTTACCTGGTTCAGAGGCCCTTGGTGCTGGGGCGCGGCTGAGCCGTAGGAGCTGGCCATGCCGTACTGGGAGGGGGAGCCGTAGCTCTGGTACACGCTCTGCTGGGGGCAAGGAAGGAAGGGGTCAGCCGCAGGCCCACTTCTTCCGGGGCGGGGGGGCTGGCCCTGCCCTTTCCCAGACCTCAGCAGCAATCTGCCACTGATCTCTCACCCCTCCCTTCACCACATAAACGCACCAAACTGGCTCATGCTATAGGTTACAAGATAAGATGAAAACCTCTCTCTGTCCCACGTTTCACCGTGTTCAACAGCCATCTACTGAGCACTACCCCGTCTAAACACTACAACAGAATAACTGTGCACACAGAACCCAGTGCCGATGAAGCCAGCTGCAGACACCTAACACTTCCCCCAGTGAGTGAAGAAGGAAGGCCAGGCAGAGAAGCCAAGTGGCCGGCAGGGTGGGCGGCGGGCCTGCCGCTCCAAGGAAGCCTGTTCCAGGCAGCCCTCTGCAAGGAGCGTAGGGACAAGGAGGGCAGGGAGTGGGGAGCAGGAGTGGGCCTGGGGTGCACCGCGGAAGGCCCCAAGCCGGGGAGGGCCTTCCTGCAGCCGCCCCTGCTGTGGTCCATCCGTCAGCTGCCCTGGAGCCCGCCCCCGCTGGGCACTCACCACCGGGTAGTAGTAGCTGTAGGGGTAGGTGTAGTTGTACTGCTGGTACCACTGGTAGTACTGCTGCTGCTGCAGAGCTGAGGCCTCTGCCTGCGACACGTACTGTGGACAGAGGGTGGCGGGCCTGAGGGCTACAGGCGGGAGCCCCATTTCCTAGGAGTTAACTGCTCCGGGACGGAGCCGGGTCTGCCACCTCTCCATGGAGAGCCACCCCCTCTGCCATCCCACCCAGGCACCTCTCCCTCCTCAGGCTGGACTCCCCGAGGTGAGGATCACCTGGCCTTAGACTCCTCAAGGAGACAGACCAGGCATCCCCACTCAAGGGCTCTGGGAGCATCTTCAGAGCGCCCTGCCCTGGAGATCCCAGAGGACACCACTGTGCTCCCCGCCCCGCTCAGGGTTCCCAGTCCCTCGGGGACTTCTCTCACTTGTGCACTGGCCACAGGCCCGTTGCTGCTGGCCTTGGCGGAGCTGCCGGCGGCCCCTGCTTTGCTGATGCTGGCCAGGGCCTGGCGGGCCTTCTCCCACTCCGGATTCTCGTGCATGGGAGTCTCCATCCCGTTCTCTCTGCCTGTCCCGGCCACCATACTGTACTGAGAGGGCCTGCGGGAGGAGCACGTGGAGTCAGCCCCCGCTCCCACCACAGGCGGCGGGCAGGGTGCAGGCCGGCAAACGCCAGGACTGGAGCCCCACAGCCTCCGCATCTGACCTGAGGCGTGCTGACAGCTCCTGCTCACAGCTCTCCGTGAGCCGTGAACGCCACTGCCTACCTAAGGTGCTTCACCAGATGCCTGCTACGTACAGCTGTTAAAAGTCAAACAAAAAGATGCCCAGTAACCACAGAACTTAAGACCTGGGGCCGAGCAGGCCTAACTGTTTTAAGAATCCACAAATTCTGTCTGATGCCACCTCAGTCAGACAGTTAATCACCACACTGTTTTGGAAAAAATAAGGAACTAAAAAAAAAAACATTGAGTATGAAGTGTTAGAGGTTGCCCCTTTAATCACAGTTGATGAACCGAGTCATCAGAGTTTTGTGACTCAAGCACTGTACTGTGAATGATGAAAGCTCACACAAGCGCCTCACCCCCAGCCCAAGCACAGGGACGACAGCATCATGACCCCCATGCTGCGTGAGGGCCCACCCAGAGCCCAACACTGGGCCTTGCTTCCTCTCACCGCCCCCCACCCCCATGCCATCCCTCCAGCCCCACTAACCAATCTGTGCTGCGCTGATCACCCACGTTGGCCGCCATCTGCACCCTGGGGTGTAAGGGGTGGACCTCGGGAGCCAGAATGCTTTTTCACTGTCTGTAAGGCAAAAAACGAATTAAGGAGAATCAAGAAGGAGCAAGAAACATGTCACAAACCAGCGAAGGGAAGCAGATGACTCACAAGAAGCCAGAGGAGGAAGGCGTCAATAGGGTAAACAGCCTGAAGAGAATAAATAAATGGGCTACAGCCCCAGGGAAAGACCCTGGCCGCCCCCTGCAGCGCTCTAGATGGAAAATGAAGGATTTGAAAGCAAAAAAGTTGAAAGGAATTTCCCAAAGAGAAAAAGAATGATCTGAAACCCAAATGAAGAAAGGGAAACGTTCAAGGGAAACCCTGAGACCGATTGCAGGAGGGGCAGAGGGCAGGTGGGGGGACCTCAGGCAAGGGGTAGGGAGGAAGCGCTAATGAACAAGGTCTGCGTGAAGTTTAAGGCTGGGAGGCTGGGAAAGACTTCTGAAGGAAAGCCTGTAAAGAAGGACATGTTTGAAGGAGTCTTGAAAGGAGAGGAGAAAACACTGGAGAACAGAGAAACCTGGGAAGAAATGAGAATTTCCAGAAGTTACTCCTGGAGCCGGAAGAAGGCAAAGAGAAGAGCCCTGAAGTAAGGAAAGGAGTTCTTAGAAAACTCTTAAACAGCCTAATTTCCGGAAGATCCCCTAAGGACAGAGAAAACTCTTACACGGAGGTTCCTAGAAACAACAGTAGGTCCAGGAGAAGAGGCATCAAATCCTCTTGGCTGGGGGTCTGGACAGAAAGTTTTGCGGGTGCCTGAAAAGACCCCTAATATCGTTAGGGACTTAGGAGCGGGAGGGAGAGGACTGCAAGAAAGTGAAGGAGCGCCCTGGGGGCGAAGACTGGGTGGGAGGGACCAGGACTCGAAGGGGTAACTGAGAAGGATGGGTATGTCCAAAAGCCTGTCCCGCTGGGGAACCCGGAAGTCCTACAAGTGGGGCGACAGGAACAGGAGTCTGAAAGAAGAAAGGGCCTCAGGGAAGAGACGGAATGGGGGTGAGCGAAAGAGTAGGGGCGCAGAGGTCTGCGGTCCCGAGAGATTGGGGGCATTGAGGGGGAGCCCAGGACAGGAAGACTTAGGGTAAGGTCTGGCGCAACTCGGAAGGGAGGTTTCCGGGCAGGTCTGAGGGGGAGGAAGGAGACGCGGATGCGAGCGGAGCACCTGGCCGTCCCGCGAGCCCAAGGAAAGCAAACAAGGACGCCGGGGGGAGGAACAGCCTGCCCGGATCCCGATCCTAGCCATCGGCGCCGGAGCCACCGCCCCGGCCGCGGCGCGCCAGGCCTGCACACCACGTCCCGGGGAGCCGGGCGAGGCGGCGAAGAAAGAGCAAGGGGGCCCGTCGCCCGGGGCAACGCGGTCCTCCGGTGGAACCGCCGGGTCAATGGGAGCTGAAGAAAGGGGTGCTCGGGGCCCAGGAATTCCGAGCGCGGGGGCGGGGAGCGGCGCCCGACAGCGCAGGCGCGACGGTGCGCGGCCGCCCGTCCCGCTCCCCGCGCGCAGGCGCACTGGTCCGCGTCCCCGCCACACCCTGTCGTCGCTCGCGCGCGGTGTCCGTTGGTGCGACGGCCGCCAAGGCCTCGGGGGCCGCGGGCGGAAGGCCAGAAGGAAACGCCGTCTCCGCCCGCCCGCCCGGCCACCCCCGCTCGCCACACCCACCTCGGCCGTACGACCCCGGGACTCGTCAGCGGCGGCTCCAAGCGACGGCAACAGGGCTCCGCGAGTGCTCTTGACCCGGCTGGCTCCTGTCTTTAAGTTTCGACGTCCGGACCGCGGCGTCTTGACGTCACGCCGATGCTTCGCCCCGCCTCCCGTCACCGCGGGCAGCCAATAGACGCCGCAAACTTGGTTAGAACCCGTCCTCCTGTGACGCAACCACGGGGTGGACGTTTTAAGACAAGGCGGAAACTGGACTGCGGACGGTGGCCCTGAGGGGACACGCCCGGTAGAGCGCTCGGGCCCTGCGCCCTCCCAGGCATCCTTGTTTTGGTCCAGCTGGTGGCAGCCATTACTATTTCTAGGTATAAATCGGTGTAGGGCTGAGTAGTTCTGAGAGTCCCCACCGTGCAGTGATGTGGGACGATGGACCCAAAGAAGGCCTGAGAACAGCCTCCGGCCGGAAAGGGGAACTTCCCTAGGAAATGAAACTGGAAGTGTGCAAACACACAGGGGCGGGAAGCGGGCGTAGCTTGGGGATTGCGGGGGTGGCTCTGGTGGAACAGAAGTGAGGGGTCCTGGCGTCAAGAGATAGGTCTGTGGATGCTTGCAGGTAGCAGGTCCTGAAAAGCCATCCTTGTCCGCCTGAAGAATTGGGACCCTCCCGTTTAAAAAAGGGCTTCCCCGGGGGCGCTAGTGGTAAAGAACCTGCCTGCCAATGCAGGAGACCCAGGAGACACAGGTTTGATTCCTGGGTCAGGGAAGATCCGCTGGAGGAAGGCATGGCAACCCACTCCAGTGTTCTTGCCTGGAGAATCCCATGGACAGAGGACGCTAGACAGCTGCGCAGTCCATAGTAGACTGTTTCAAAGAGTCGGATACGACTGACACGACTTGACACACACACGCACCATTTAAAAAGGCCTGTCTGTAGATTCCTTGCAAGTAATCTTTTCAGTAATCCTCTTCCCACCCACAATTCTGAATGATAGAATTATCCACTGCAGTTCACGGGTGGGCCACTGGAGTTGCAGTAGGTGGTGGTTAAGAAGCAGCGATTTCTTTCCGATTCCCTATTATTAAAAACTTTTCTGTGGATAATGCATGTCATTTTGTTAGTATTAGCACAGTTTATCGTTTTTTTTTTCATCCCTTCACTTTTAAAATTAACTTTTCGTTTTAGAGCAATTTTAGGCTTACAATAAATGTTGCAAAGATAATTCAGAGTCCTGCCTATCCTACACCTAGTTTCCCTGCAACGCTGTAGTATGTTTGTTAAAACTAAGATTAAAACTAAGACATCAACGTTGACACAATATTGTTAACTGCAGACTTTGTTTGAATTTCACCACTTTGCCCAGGAAATGAAAATAGATTTCACTTTTGTTAAAGTTAGACCAAAATGGGTTTTTTTCCTTGATTAGGACTGTAGCCTGCCAGGCTTCTCTGTCCATGGAATTCTCCAGGCACAAATACCGGAGTGAGTAGCCGTTCTCTTCTCCAGGGGGGATGGAACCTGGGTCTCCTGCATTACAGGGAATCTCTTAGGCATCAGAGGCACCAGGCTTCCCAGTTAATGATGACTCCCGGAAAATCTGGCAGCGTGACTCCCAGAGTACTCTGTGAGGGTCCAACACATCCAGCGGCATCGGCTTCTGAACACAGACTCAGAGGCACTAGAGGGCAGCATTTGAGAGCAAAGCGGCTAGAAGAGCCTCCAGGCCATCCCCTCAACAGGGCACCAAACAGCTCACAGTCACGAGCGACCTGCGGGTTGCCGCAGTGTCCCTCTTTGGAAACCATGGTCCATTTCTCTTTCCCAGCTTCAGGCCCACACATCAGGGGCTTTCTTGAACATTCCTTGCAGTGCTCAAGATGGAAATGATTAGCAAGCATGGAGCAGTCCCCCCATGGCAGGCCCCACATCGGGCATCTGGGGCTCTGGGCCAACAGGCCTTGACTTGAAACCCTTGGGGCTTTTTTCAAGAGGGAACATTTGGTTTATTTTCCACAGAGGACATGACCCTTAGTACTCTACTCAGCATTGGGAGTAACCCCATCAGTGTTCCCAGAGACACAGATGGACATTCACACCAGACCAGCAACTTGTTTAGTTGCTCAGCTGTGTTCAACTCTCTTGTGACCCCATGGACTGTATAGTCCACCAGGCTTCTCTGTCCATGAGAGTCTCCAGGCAAGAATACTGGAGCAGGTTGCCATTCCCTTCTCCAGGGGATCTTCCTGACACAGGGATCGAACCCAGGTCTCCTGCACTGCAGGCAGATTCTTTACCACTGAGCCACCGGAGACGCCCAAAGTTTTAAAGTGCACTTCCTAATCATCAGGGTTTGAATGCCTTTTAGTCTGTCCCCTGGTGTTGGGATTTCCATTTTGTTAAATGGTCTTCTCCCTTGCTTATTTTTATGTTGGGTGGTCTTTTTCTTGATTTGAGGATATAACTTTGCAGCTTATATGTATGAAGAATTATCTATTTCACTGTTTCTTAAAAAATTTTCCCCAGACTGTCAATCTGCCTCTGGACTTTATGGTATTTTTCTCATTCCACAATTTGTCAAATAAGTTACTTTTTTGTTTCTGTCTTCAGGATATCTCACTGAACACCCTCCCTCTACAACTAAGATACAAGAGTCTCCTCCTTTCTCTTGAAATACTTCTGTCCCCTTGTGCTGTGCTATGCTTAGTCACTCAGTCGTGCCTGACTCTGCAACCCCATGGACTGTAGCCCGCCAGGCTCCTCCCCCGTCCATGGGATTCTCCCAGGCAGGAACACTGGAGCGGGCTGCCATGCCCTCCTCCAGGGGATCTTCCAGATCCAAGGATGGAACTCAGGTCTCCCACACTGCAGGCAGATTCTTCACCATCTGAGCCACCAGGGAAGCCCCTTACTCGTCTGCATTTGGTTTTTTTTGCCTGTATTGTATGCAGACTGTTTCCTTCCAGATGGAAAGCTAATCATATCAGCATTCCTTTGAAACCAGTCCCTTTTGCCCTGACTTGAGATCTGTCTTCTGTCACACACACACACACACACTCAGATCTATTTCTAGACTGTCTTCTGTTCCAGGGATCTGCGTCTCTTTCTGTATCAGGACACTTGTGCTGCTTTAGATAGGGGGCCGGGGAGGGGGGATTGTTGTTGTTGTTGTTGTTGTTTTTGGTGCAGCATCGAGACGGGAGCAAAAGCACCTGGGAGCCAGGAAGCCAGGTGGGAGCAGAGGTGATGGGCTCTCTGCCCACCCCCACCCCCAACTGTGAGGCCAGATCAGGGAGAAATAAGGACCCAGCTGCTTGTAAAATAAAGTCTTCCCTTTTATTTCAAATCAGCCCATTCCCAGGTTGGGTGCTGCAAGTGGAGAGCAGGGGCCCTAAGTCCTCTGGGGTGTGGCACAGGCCGGAGGGCACTCTCATCCCTCCAGGGATGAGGGGTGGCGGGGCTGGCTTTCTCCCCTCTCCCCACCAGGCCCCCAGACCCTGGCCTGCTCCCCAGGCTTACTTCCAGGGCTAAGGACACGGAGAAGGGCAGGGCAGGGAGGCAGTCCTGTTTAAGGTGTCCGTGGCCAGGGCGTTGTTAGTGGTGGGAGCCCAGTAAGGCTGGGTTAGTGGGGTCTTCTCCGGCAGCCGGGGAAGGAACTGCAGAGAGAGGCAAAAACGGACCAGATGGAGGTGGGAGGGAGGTGTGGTCAGGGGCTGGAGGCCGGCTTGGGAGCTGGGGTGTCAGTCTAGACACTCACCAGAGACGGAGACCAGGCTCCAGTCTGGACTGGAGAAAGGGCTCAGATTGATGACTGCCACTGCACGAAGCGCTTGGATTCCTGCCAGGGAGACGTGGGCAGGGGAGGGCATGATTAGGGAGCTGGGCTTGGCGATGTGTGCCCTCAGACCAGGACTCCAGGCCCCCAGCCCCTCCTCCCGTCAGACCAGGGGGTCGAGGCCCCCAGCCCCTCCTCCCTCAGACCCAGGGGTCCGGTACCTGAGGGTTGAAAGGGTCATCATCGTCTGTGTCCTCGTAGTCGTCACTGGGGTGCAACAAGGGGAGTAGCAGAGAAGCAGGAAGGGGGACCCGTGAGGGCGCGGTCCCCAGCAGTGGCTCAATGGTGCTCCCCATCCCCTCCCCCAGGACTTCAGCCCCTCCCCTCCTGACCTGGGTGGGAAGAGGGCCCAAGCTCGGGGCAGGCTGCAGAGGACGGTGGCCAGGGCCCCAGCAGACAGAAGGGAGAAGAGAAGCAGAAAGAGCAGTCCTTCCAGGGTGTCTTCACACAGGCCGCGCAGGGCTGAGCCATAATCCTGGGGCGGGAGAGACGGGAGGGGTTAGTGGGCAGGGCCCACGGCCCAGACCATCCACCCGGCTGTGCCTCACTGAGAAAATCCCGCAGCGCCTCTGTGCCACAGCTTCCTCCCCTGTCACGGAAAGCGCTCAGTGCACAGTAGGTGCTGAGGTCACTGTCATTTATCACACCCGCAGGCACAACCCCAAGTCACGACTTCCTGTCCATCACTGAGAACCCACCACCCCATGCACGCCCGGCACTGCTACAGCTAAGGGCTGCTGCTGCTTGGCCCTTATTGGGTGCCAGACTGCTCGTCCCGGAGTTTCCACAGTGTGTGTGTGTGTTGGGGGGTGGGGGTGCACCCCTGGCCTCTGCCCACAGCACTCTCTCCCGGGCCTGAGACCCCCAAGGATGCCTCCACACACTGCTAACTGTCCCCCGGGGCAAAAATCCCTGGCTTAGAACAACACTGAAAAGAAGGCTTTAGCAAAACAACTGGCGTAGACCTGCCCCCCCTGCACGGTAATGCCTGGTCAGGAAACACTGGTTGGCACAGCTGTCATCGCTAGAAACCAGCGATTCCTGATTGCCGGACTCTCAGTCATTCAGCAGGAACTGGCCTGAATGACAGACGGCCTGCTCAGTGCCAGGCGCTGCTCCAAGCGCCGGGGCAACTTCGGTAACCAAGCCCCAGGAGGTCACTTCAGACCACGAGGAGATGAGGAGATGAGAGCGGTGGTTTGAAAAGCAGTACTGGGCGCCCCTCCCCTCCCCGCTACAGCAGAGATGGTACAGGAAGGAAGGAACGCTGCGATGGGAGGTCCATGACCGCTCCCTGAAGGGGAGGGGGACGGGGAGGATGGGGGTGCAAAGGGCTGAGGCCGGAAACCAGCCAGGGGTAACCACAGGCACCCCTGGAGGTCAGGCGAGAAGCCAGGACTTTAATCCGCAGGCTGGGGGAACTGCTGGAGGTTTCTAAGCGGAGGAAGAAGATCAGATTGCGTTTAAAAGGCTCGCTAGGCTGCGGGCTGCTGTGGGGAGCGGGAAGAGGCTCTGCCGCCGTCGGGAGCAGAGGTGCTAGCGTGAGCTGTGCTTGGAGTCCAGAAGGACTTGCTGGAGGAAGGGTTGTGGAGGGTAGGGACAGGAAGCCACATGGAGAGGCCTAGGTTTCCAGGTCCAGGCAGAGGCTCCCCTGGGAGCAGAACTTAGGGAAGGGGACAGGGGTCACCTTGTGCAGGCCACGACAATGTAGCAGTGCCACCAACTGGTGGAAGCTCCCTTCTGTTACATTCAGCGTCTCCTCCAAGGACAGCACAGGCTTCTGCGGTGGGAATGGGGTTGTTATCCCAGAACTCTCCGGGCTCCGCCCACCGCACCAGGCCTCGCCCCTCTGCCCGCCCCACGCCCTGGGCCCCGCCCGCATCGCCGACCCGCCCCTTCCTAAGACTCCACCCATACATCCAGGCCCCGCCCCCACGCCCCGGGGCCCCACCCACAGCCCTCGGCCTTCCCCTTAGGCAGGCCCCGCCCACAACCGGTGACCCGCCTCTTTCTAAGACCCCGCCCACCGCTCCAGGCCCCCGCCCCCTTCCCCGCCTGGGAGTTGGGGTGCAGGGGGAGCCCCCGGCCCGCCGACCTGCGCAGAAGGGAACTGGGGCACAGCTTCCCGCTCCAGGCCCTGCAGCTGGGAGTGGATGTTGGCCAGAGCTCGCTGGGACAGAGTCAGCCTCTGCGAGAAGGAGGGAGGGAGGAGGGCCCAGCGGTTGACCGCCCCCCCCTCTCCTCCCACCCCGGGGTCCCTAGATCCAGGCCCCGGGCGCACCCTCCTCCCCCGGCTCCCTCGCCCGCATCCCTCACCTGTTGAAAGGGGTTGGAGACGGCCTGGTTGCAGAGGAAATAGTAGTTCAGGATGTCTGAAGCGGGAGGGAAGACCGGGGAGGCCGTGAGCCCCGGGATCCTTCCCGCGGACAGGCGACGGGGCAGGGCCACACTTTCCATCCTCCCCGCTCAGGGCCCGCCTGTGGTCCCGCTGGCCTCGCCCTCCGAGCCCTCCAGCCCTCCGAGGCCCCACTCCCTCTGCTCCAGCGGACTCCCTTCTGCTGCAGCCACAGCCGGAACGCGCTGCTCTGAACACCCCACAGCGCTGCTTCTGCACCTGCCCTGACCCAACTGGGCTCCCCACTTTCTCCAAGTGGCCCAGCCCGCCCCTCTCCCTGACCCCTTGTCTCAGCGTCTTTATCCCTTCCCTCTTTTCCAGTTCGCCAGGGCAGGTGCTGAGAGCTTCTGCTGGGCAGAACTGGGCAGGGCTGGCACCCCCACCCCACCCCAGGCGTAGATGCCTGAGGATGCAGGGCGTGCGCCCAGAGGTGTGATCACCTGAGCCAAGGCCGGTCTCCTCCTGGGTCAGGTTCAGGATGTAGCTGTCTGGACTGGAGCAGAAGTCACTGAGGCCCTGAGAGCAGCACAGAGGGGGCTCGGACCGACACGCCCCCGCCTCACGTGCCTCAGGGTCCAGGCCCCGCCCCCTTCCTCAGACCGGCGGGTCCAGGCCCCGGCCCCTCCTCCCCCCTCAGACCCGGGGGTCCAGGCTCCCAGCCCCTCCTCCCCCCTCAGACCCGGGGGTCCAGGCTCCCAGCCCCTCTTCCCCGCTCAGACCCGGGGGTCCAGGCCCCCAGCCCCTCCTCCTCAGACGCGGGGGTCCAGGCCCCCGCCCCTCCTCCCCCCTCAGACCCGGGGGTCCAGGCCCTCGCCCCTCCTCCCCCCTCAGACCCGGGGGTCCAGGCCCCCAGCCCCTCCTCCTCAGACCCCGGGGTCCAGGCCCCCGCCCCCTTCCTCAGACCCGGGGGTCCAGGCCCCCGCCCCTCCTCCCCCTCAGACCCGGGGGTCCAGGCCCTCGCCCCTCCTCCCCCCTCAGACCCGGGGGTCCAGGCCCCCAGCCCCTCCTCCTCAGACCCGGGGGTCCAGGCCCCCGCCCCTTCCTCAGACCCGGGGGTCCAGGCCCTCGCCTCTCCTCCCCCTTCAGACCCGGGGGTCCAGGCCCCCAGCCCCTCCTCCTCAGACCTGGGGGTCCAGGCCCCCAGCCCCTCCTCCTCAGACCTGGGGGTCCAGGCCCCCAGCCCCTCCTCCTCAGACCCGGGGGTCCAGGCCCCCGCCCCCTTCCTCAGACCCGGGGGTCCAGGCTCCTAGCCCCTCCTCCCCCCTCAGACCCGGGGGTCCAGGCCCCCGCCCCTTCCTCAGACCCAGGGGTCCAGGCTCCCAGCCCCTCCTCCCCCCTCAGACCTGGGGGTCCAGGCCCCCAGACCTCCCTCCTCAGACCCCGGGGTCCAGGCCCCCCGCCCCTCAGCACCTAGGACACTGGCTTCAAACCGCAGAACCTGTGAGCCTGTCTCCCAAGTCTTGTCTCTCAGGATCTGAGGTCTCTGTTCCCCTCTTCCCCAGGTCTGGAAGTCAGGGGCCTTCAGCCCCTGGAGTCTTGGAGCCCAGGTGCCTGTCCCCACCCCACCCCACCCCTGGTGCTCACCACGGCTGTGGCTGCCTCCAGGCCCATGGAGCCCCAGCTCAGGACCAGAACCAGGAGACTCATCACCGTCATCCTGTAGTGGGGGAGGAGGGGTGGGATTGGAGTTCTGGGGTTCCTAATCTCCCACCTCACCGCTTCCCATCCCAGATCATTTCACAGCCCCACCCCTCCCCCGCCAACCTCTGGAGCCAAAAGGATAACAGTTAGGGGCAGAGCAGTGGGCAGGGAGAGGGTGGGCCTGTAGGTGGTGACGTCAAACTGAACATCTGGCCCTGCTGGGGGGTGGGGGGCAGGGGGTTGGCAGTGAGAGGGCCCTGTGCGGGCAGCTCCTGCCCAGGTCTGCCCCCGCCTTGCTCCGAACTGTGGGACCGTGGGAAGGTGACTGCCCGGCCTGGGGCCCCAATTCCCAGCTCTGAATTCCGCAGGAGCTCGCTCTCAGCTTCACCCATTGGTCAGCCTCCAGCTCAGCCCAGGAGTGGACTCAGCTCCAGGGCTGAAATCGCCTCCTGTTTTTTCTCTTTGCGGGGGGATGGATCATCATTGGAGGGTGGTCCGCGAGCGAGAAGGGTGCCTGCAGGGGGTCACATTGAAGGCCCGGCCCCAAGTCCCAGACTGCCCGCCATGTTTACCATCTCCAAACTTCAGAGGAGAGCCTGGATGGAATAGCAGGCCTGCTCACCCCAGAGGGGAGCGTGGGGATGGTGGTGGGCGCCAGCGAGGCCCCCCTCAGGGCCAGAGAGGATACAAGGGCTCCTCTGAGTGGGATAGGCTGGCCTGGGTGGAATCTCAGCTCCAGCACTTTCTGGCTGTGCAACCCTGGGCAAGTGACCTAACAACCTCTCTGATCACCAGTCTCCCTTTCTGTTAAATGGGGAGACAGGAAGGACCTCTTCGTAAGGTCAACGCGAGTGTTCCAGAAGAGTATCAGGCATACAGAATGAACCTTTCAGTAAGAGTGTGGTCCTTAATTCCACGCACCACGTAAGGGCCTTCTGCCCTCATCTGCCTGCCAGACAGACCTCTGACAGCACCTCGGGTCTCGGTGTTGTCATGGCAACCAAAGGGGGCAGTGATCACCCCCGTCCTCAGCACAAGCATGATTACTGTTATTTCTTTTCTGGGACTTTCTTGCACTCCCTGCGACAAGGACAGTCTGCTGCCCCAGCCCCTCCTGGGCCGCTCTGTGTCCCTACGTGCCCGCCCACCCCAGGAACTCTCTGGAGGTTTGTGGGACAAGGGAATGAAACCTGCGTGAGCCTTGGAAAGACGGCGGCCCTTCTCACAAGAGCGCCGTGGGATCTCGCCCTGGGATGTTCCCCACCGCCAGGAAGGCCACCCGGACTTACACGATCACCAGCCACTTGCTCTGCCTCGCCAGGCCCAGGAGGGTGAAGAGACAGACCAGCAGCTCCAGGAGCAGCAGGAGGACGTAGGCCAGCCACCTGGGGAGGGGGCAACAGGGGTGAGGCGGAAGCAGTCAACCCAGCCTTTCGGGTGTCCAGGCTCCCGGACTGGGACACAGCAGAAGGTGACAGCACCCCCACGAGGGCCGCCTCTGCCTGGATCTCTGCGCTCTCCCTGATGCCCAGTCTCCAGGCCTCAGCCAAGCTCATCTCTGAAACGGGTGCATAGGGGGCCGGTCACTATCACTGTTTAGAGCACAGGGCCTCAGGCAGATCGCCGTAACCACACCCGCACCATGCCACGCACGAGCCCTGTGACTGGCACTCTCAGAGATTTGGCCTCTTGGAGCCCCAGCCTCTCCACCCCAGGCTGCAGCGTCTTAGCGGGACTTGTTCCCAGGCCTGCATCCAGCATCACAGGGCACAACCCAAGGGCTCAGTGTCTGCAGGCAGATGGGCTGGGTCGCAACGCCAGCCCCTCCGCTTCCTGCCCGCCCACAGCTTCTGGGCCTCGGTTTCCCCACTGGTAACTCTCGGGGAGAAGAGCAGCACCTACTTCCTAAGGCTGTCATAAGGCTGAGAGAACCCATAAAGCACCGAGGAGCATGCCGAGCACGTGGGCGCACCTAAACAAATTCAGTGTTAGTTAATGATGGACACTGCAGAGGATAAAGCCGGTGAAGCTACAGCGCAGTGCTGGCCCAGGGGAGACGCTCAATAAATAGCAGCGTTCTCAGAGGTCCCCACGTGGGCAGAGTGGCAAGGGAACCGCCACCTTCTCCGCGGCAGCCTCTGCTCGGACCTCCGTGGGGACTGACTGTGCACTCCTTTCCCGGACCGTGGGAGGGTCAGGCTGTCTCCAGGAAGGGGAAGCTGGGCCCAGTGGCTCCAGCTGACCTCCAGGTTCCCTATGTGGCCACTGACAGCTCACGTGCTCCAGCCTCACTCTGGTTTTGGTACAGGACAGGCGGCACTTCTGTCCTTACCCTCCATGAACAGCCAACTTTTCCCTCTGGGAGAACCAGCCAAGTCCCCTGGAGGACTCCCGAGTGCCAGACAGTCTTATATGCATGCATGACCACACGTGCACGCATGCGCAGTTGCTCAGTCGTGTCCGACTCTTTGTGACCCCATGGACTGTAGCCCCCAGGTTCCTCTGTGCAAAGGATCCTCCAGGCACAAATACTGGAGTGGGTTGCCATGCCCTCCTCCAGGAAATCTTCCCTACTCAGGGATCAAACCCACGTCTCCTTCTCCTCCAGCGTTGCAGGTAGATTCTTGGGGGTATCCAACAGCTATTTCTTGTAGATGGTGGGTCTGTCTCACCCTGGCAAAGTCTACACTCCTACCCCCAGCCCCCTGAAATGGAGCTGTGGCCCCTGGACTTGGTCACAACCCAGAACTTGAATTCACTGGGACCTAGGCTTGTCTGATGCCCACAGTGGGCATCCAAATTATGGGCTGCTTCAACCCAGGTCTGCCTCCCTCTGGAGCACAGAATCCAGGACAAATTCTTCCCTGTCTCTCTGCCCCGACGTCTGGTCGGGGCCCCAGGTGTTGGATGAACCAAAGAAATCATTCCTAGTGGACGAAGCGATGAGGACTCCACCGTGCTGGCCGCTGGGATGAGTGGCTGCCTGATACCCTAATAACTGGTTCTCTCTCCTCCTTCAAATGTTACCTTCTCCATGTGGCCTTCCTGGAATGACCGTCCCCCACCCCAAAAACTGCCAGCCTCTGTCCCCAGCCCCTGCTGTTCTCATCTCCTGCCTAATTTTCTCCACCCAGGACAGGAAAGAGGCCACCCACCTGTACTCCTCTACGAAGGACACATTCTCGGCCACCTGCAGGGGGCTCAGGGGCACCCCCCGCCAGAAGGCCAGCCCCTGGAGCTGCTGGGCCACGGTTTCCGCCTGCCGCCGGGCGCCCCGGGCGGCGGCCACCAGCTCTGTGCGCTGCGTCAGCACCTCCTCCAGCGTGGTCAGCTCCGTCCTCACGGCCTCGTCCAGCCTCTCCACCATCTCTAGCACCTGGGCACAGGGGCAGAAGGGAGGCATCTGGAGTCAGGGGAGGGTGTCCTCTGGGAGGGAGGGCAGGGGCCAGGGTGGCGGGGGTGAAGCAGGAGTGAGCAGGGCTGGCTGTCCGGGATTGGGCGCTAGGGCATCTGAGGATGCGGGAAGTGAAGGAGGAGCCTGTGGTCTGGCGTGCGTGCTTCTGTGGCTTCTTTCAGGAGGCAGAGAGGTGAGCGGGTGAGCCCCAGGGCTGCGATGAAGCTGGCATCCTAGGACTGAGCCTGGGGTCACAAGTCTGGGTTCTGCGGCCCAGGGCTGCAACTGGACATGAAGTCTAAGGTATGAGGTCGGGCTGGGTCTCGGGCTCGCGCCTGGAGTTGTGGGGGTCAGGGCGAGGCTTCCTGGCTGAGTCCTGGATCTCAGCGTTCAGGCCTCCCGCCTCGCACTTGGCCTGGATCTGCCCTGAGGGCAGGGTCTTGGTGTTTAGTGTCTGAATGGTCTGGGCTGTGCATTGAAGCCCAGGGCTGGGGATGCAGTGAGTCTGGGGGTCTGGGTTTGAGTCTCTAGTCCCAGATCTGGGCTGAGGTTCTGAGGCTGCCATGCGTGGAGCCCTGACTGGCTGTCAGCGTTGGCGGGGGGGGGGGGGCAGTCTGAGATCTGCATGTTGGAACCTGACATTCTGAACCTGGGTTCTCAGCTCTGAGTTCAGACCCTGTTTCCTGGGGGCGGGGACGGGGGTTCTTTTGGCCAGGTGTGTGCCTGGGGTCTGGCCTGTGTCTGGTCTCCTCACCAGGTGGTCGATGGCGGTGAGCGTGTGGTTGGCACGCAGTAGTGCAGAGCTGAGCTGGGACACCCCATCGCTGGTCTCACTGTTGCCATAGAAACCGACGCCAATGCCAGCGCTAAGAGGAGGAGGGACGGGAAATCACAAACGGTCCTGGGACCCTGGGGGCTGTTCCCCGCCTCACACACCCAATCGCATCTCCCACCCCATCCCACTGGTTCAGCCCTTCGTGGGAAAGCAACGTCTCCAGCCTGGCCCCCACCGGTTGCCAAGGTAACCGAGAAGGTCTCACTCCCCCGGCCCAGGGACGTCATTGTGATGCTAATGGTGGGTGGAGAGGTGGCGGGGAGGGGGCCCCCAGATTTAACTCGCACCTCCCCGGAGTGAACCCCTGTTGTGCCCGGCCCCAGAGTGGGGAGTTCTCACCTCTGGGGTCTGCCACCTCCACCCGCAGCCCCTCTATTCTTTGCCCCAAACATCCAGGGTCCTCAGCACCCGTCCCTTCAGGCTCCAGCCATCCTCTGCTCTGCCTCCTGGGGGTTCCACGGAGCCACCACCTCCTGGGGGTCCCGGAGCCTGGAGCTCCCAGCCTTCCCCCTCCCCTGGGGACCCAAGTGTCTGGACAGCTGGGAGGGAAGCAAGGGAATGTGGGCCGATGGGCCAGAAGCAGGGCGCCCCCCTTCACCTCAGTTGCCAGCAGACAGAGCTCCATTGTGGGGCCTGAATACGGTCTCCAATCTCCCCCCACCCCCAACGCACTGTGGCCCTTTGCGGAGGGGAGCCAGGGCCGCACTGGGGCGGAGGAGGCCCGGACGCCCAGACGCCCTCACGGCTCCCAGCGCCCCGCCCCCAGCCCTGGGATCGGACACCGGCCACTACCCATTGTCCACGGTCCCACAAAGCTGCTCTTGTTCCCAGGCCGCAGGGCCACCGTGCCGCTCCCCCGCGGGGCCTTTGTCCACCTCCCCTGTCTACCCTGACTCTGCAGGGCCCGAGGAGGAAGCCCTCGCCCCTGCCCACACCCCAAAGCCCTGCACGGGGCGAGGGGTGGGGGGCTCCCTGCAGGGTGGCAGAACCATCTTTCTGGCCGAGGCCGCCTTGCCCGCCCCCAGCCCCCACTCCAGGGGCAGATCTTGAGCTCCCTGGTCTGTCCTGGGTGGAGGGGGTGCCCTGCGGGAGGGGCCGTGCTCAGAGCTAGCCCTGGGCACAGAGTGTCTCCTCAGGTGTCCTGTCCCTCTCTGCTCTGCTGGTGCCCCGGGAGGCGGCCCTGCGCTCCTAGGGGCTTTTGGTCTGAATCTGCACCCTGCCACGCGGCCCAGGCGGCCTTGAGAAGTTGCTTCTCTCTGAGCCTCCCTCTTCAGAACTGGTCGTGACAACTCGAGTCCAGCGAGGTCACTGTGGGAAGGAGTCAGGCCAGCTTGGGTCTGCTCCGGGATCACAGACATCCCTCTACCGTCCCTGACGGGGCCCTCCCTGGCTCCATGAGGGCAGGGCTCCTGTCTGGCTCTGTCAGGCTCCCCTGGTACTGTTGTAGATACTCAGGAAATAACTGCTGAATGAATGCATCAATGAGTTAACGAATGACATCACTAGTTCACGTTTACCAATCCCAGCTGGGGACCAGGCACTGAACATTTCACTCACTCTCACCACAACTGGGAGGTGGGTGTGTCAACAGTGCCCATTCTAGAGATGTGGAAACTGAGGCCTGGAGGAGTTATACCACTCCCGCAGGTCACACCGCTATTCCACTCAGAGACAGCAACCCCAGCAGTCTGACTGCCCAGCCTTCAGCCCCTACCCCATCCTGCCAGGGAAGTCATGTCTCCTGTCCCAGCCTCAGTTTCTCCATCCATCGAATGGGAGAGCAAGTCTCCCTGCTGGGATACCACCAGGAAGGCTGCTGATAGAGAGCTTGGGGAGCCCTGTCCCCCTTCCCACCCACCCTGGGGCCCCATTACCAGCCGACGAGAAGGGCAGCGATGCAGTTCCAGGTGACACACCCTCCCCCGGGCGGGGGGCTCTTGGCCCCGGGAGGCTCAGGGGGCCGGCAGCAGCAGAAGCGGATGAGGTAGACAGCAATGAAAATGAGGCTCAGGCCCAAGCCCAGGCCTGCCAAGGCCACCACCAGCAGCAGGGCCTGGGGAAGGAGGGGGTGACAGGGCGTCAGAGGGGCTCTGTGCACCCTCCCCAAATGGCCGGATGCGCTGGGTCCGAGATCTCAGTGCAGGTGGCGGGCATCCTGGCGACATGAGTGGCAAGCCCACCCCGTGGTTTTCAGGTCTGTGCTGGGGCTGTGCAACTTAAGGTTGGAGGGCACTTCCAGTTGAGAGGCCCGGGTCTTGGGTTCCAGTTCCGCTCTGCCCTCCAAAGGCTGTGTGACCTTCAGAGGGCCCATCCCCTCTCTGAGGCTCGGTTTCCTCCCCAGAGAAACCAGGTAGTTGGGACGAAGCCCCATCCGAGGACATGGAGAGACCTGGACCCTGGAACCGTGGGGGATCAGGGGGCTGGTATGGGGGGGTGTGGGCTCCTGGTGGTGTGTCTGAGGCTGGGGGTGGCAGGCTTCCTCCTCCCTCCTCCCGCTGGCCCTCCCCACTCCCTGCTTGCTCACTCTCCCCCAAGGCTGAGCTCTGCACACCCACTGCAGTGAGTCTGTCACCCAGGGCCTCAGGGGGGAGAGCGTGACAGCCTCCCTGACAGTGTGCACACGACTCAGAGATGGGGACGGGGAGGCTGAGAGTGTGAGGGCCGAGCAGGTGGGGGGGAGAGAAAGGCAGGGTGGGGGAGACTCAGGATGGGGCGGGGTGGAGGAAGGAGCGACTCAGAGGAAAGAGAGAGATGGAGACAGAATCAAAGGTGGGAGGACAGAGGTGGGGAGAGGAGCCGTGCCTGCAGCCCAAAGAGCCTTGCGCAACAACGGGGCGCCGTTCTGGGCTCTGCCCAGAAGCCCAGAGAGGGTCTGCGCTTTCCCTTCAGCCACACAGCACATGGGGGGGCCGCAGCCGCAGCACACCCAGACTTCTGGACTCACAAGTGCTGAGTCCTGGCTCTGCCTTGTCCTCACACTGGGGTGTGCGTGCTGGGCGTGTAGGTGAGTGTGCATGTGTGTCTCTGTGGGAGCGCCTGCTTCTGCAGGCGTGAGGGGGTGATCTGTGTGCACTTGTGTGGTTCTGAGCACAAGTCCTTGAATCTGTGAGCAGTCTCTGGCGGTGGTAGGGTGTGTGTGTGTGAGAGAGAGAGGGGTGTCTGAGTGTGTGCATATGTGAGTGATATACATGTGTGCATGTGTGACTCTTGAAAGAACGTGTGTCTGTATACGGGTGTGCTTGCTTGCTTGCTAAATTGCTCAGTTGTGTCCAGCTCTGTGTGACCCCATGGACCGTAGCCCGCCAGGCTCCTCCATCCGTGGGATTCTCCAGCAAGAATCCTGGAGGGGATTGCCATGCCCTCCTCCAGGGGATCTTCCTGACCCAGGGACTGAGCCCCTGTCTCACGTCTCCGGCATTGCAGGTGGCTCTTTTACCACTGGCGCCACCTGGGAGGCCTGAATATGGGTGTATATGTGTGCATATGTGAGTGTGTTTGTGTGTGAATGCATGTGTGCGAATGTGTGTCTGGCTGGGTGTGAGTGTGTCCCCCCAGCACAGTGGCGCCCAGCCCCTGATTATCTTCCCAGCTGTGCCCTCAGGATGCTCTCCCTAGGGGGCGATGTCCCCTCCTGCCTGTGGGTCCCAGCGCTGTCACCCTGAATGTCGACAACGGGGTGCAGTGGGTCTCCCCGAGTGCCTCTGGCGGTGGCCAAGTGGGCACCGGCGTGGGCACCGGCGTGGGCAGGTCTGCTTGATCGTAAGCAGGTGTCCATGGACCAGGCTGGGCAAGCCAGAGGCCGTGGGCGCGTGGCCGGCCGTCGCCGCGTGCTGGGGAGAGGGTGGCGGGGAGCCGGCGGGGAGGAGCTGCTTACCGCCAGCTCAGTCCAGCCATGACCCAAATAGCTTAGAACACAGCACTCATCCCCGCTCGGCTTTCCTGGGACCCCCACCCCCCTTCCGAAGGCTGCCAAGCCCCAGCCCCCTGTCCTGGGAGCTTCCCAGGACCGATCGGAGAGGTCCAGACCTCACAGGCAGAGCCTGGGACCCACCCGAGGCTCCACCATCCTCCCCACCCCCGCCCCGCCCCCAGCTCAGCCAAGCCTTGCTCATTAATCTCAAAGTCAAGGACTTGAATTAAACTGGGTCAGGGGACCCCGTTCTTTCGCCCCGAGTGGAGCGTGACCCAGGCTGGGCCCCCTTCCTCAGTGACCCTGGTTTCCTGAAGCCTCCAAACCGGCCCCACCCTCTGGCCCCCAAACCGAACCTCGTCCCCAGCCCCCCTTTCCCGCCCCTCCCGTCCCGGGACTGGCTGGAGGTCTCCTCTCCCAGCACCTCCAAGTGGTTTTTCCAGCTCTGGCCCTAAGACCCCTCACACCCTCTGCCCCATTTCAGGCTTCGATTCGGTCCCAGAAGCGCGGCAACCCTCAGCCTCTTCCCCTCCACCATGCCAGCGCCTGTCTCCTGGGTCCCGCCTGAACTGGGACGTGTTTAACTGGACTGCCCCGATGCCAGGAGGGAAGGGTCATCCTTTAGGACGCGGTGGACCCCTCTGATGACGACCCAGGAGGCCAGCTTCCCGGGCATCCTCTCTGAGACCCGGGAATCCACGAGCCCCCCCGTCCCCTCCCTCCTCTGGGACCCTGGGGCCCAGGCCCCAGCCCCCACCTTATTTAAGGAGCTAGGGGGTCTGGCTCCCTGCGCCCATCCCAGGGGAACCTCCAGCTACGGGTAACCACGCTCCTGCTCCCTCGGGTACCCCAAAGTCCGGGCCCGGCCCCCACCCCCAGAGAACATAGGAATCGTTCCCCAGCCCCTTCTCCCGCGGGACCCAGCAGCTTTGGAGCCCCCGCCCCACAGATCCCCTGGCCGCTCCCACCTGCTGGTATTCTCGCTCTTGGGGCGCGAAGGCGCTGGGCACCGGTCGGAGCTGGAAGTCGGCGCGGGGCAGCTGATGGAGCAAATGGACCCAAGCCGAGGGTCGGTAGCCCGGGGGCGCCCCCATGGCCCCCGGGGGAAGGCTCCGCGGGGCCGACGCCGGGGCTGCGGGCGCCTGGGCTGCGGAGCCGGGCGCGGGCTGAGCGGGGTCTGGCGGGGCTCGGGGCTCGGGGGAGCGCGCGGGGGGAGGGAGGGGGTGGGGGGCGGAGATTGGGGGAGGAGGGGGCGGCGCGGCCGGGCGGGCCCGGTGCTGCCCCTGGCGGCCGCGGGGCGCACTGCGGCAGCTCGAGCCCGGCGCCCCGCGCCCCCCGCCCTCGGGCGCCGCCGCCACCTGCGGCCCGCGCTCGGCACCGCCTCGCTCCCGGAGGCGCCCGGCGGGGCTGGGCTGAACAGCGACATCAGCAGAGGGCCGCGCGTACGGTCGCATCACCCTACAGCTCCACGATCCTTTTATCTTCAGGAAGAACCTTCGTATCTAGGTCGCCAGTATTTGCACAGCGTTTTACAAATAAAGATCAGTTACCAAGAGTGGTCTGTTGCATCGGTAAAATTCATCACTGCTATGAGCGAATTCTCACCTGTAACCCATTTGGGTGAAAAACCTCCCACTCAAGTCAGTATAAGGACACAGCTTCTCTACACAAACCTCCCTACGTGTATAGACCACTCCGGAGTGCGTACCCACAGGTCTGTGTACAGACCACTCCGGAGTGCGTACCCGCATGACTGTGTACAGACCACAGTGGCGTGTGTACCCGCATGACTGTGTACAGACCACAGTGGAGTGTGTACCCGCATGACTGTGTACAGACCACTCCGGAGTGCGTGCCCGCATGACTGTGTACAGACCACAGTGGAGTGTGTACCCGCATGACTGTGTACAGACGACAGTGGAGTGTGTACCCGCATGTCTTTGTAAGCGTAGAAGGATTCTTCCCACTTGAACAACAACCCTGCTCATCTATTTGGGGACCCCTCCCATCTTTACAGGCTTTCCTGGTGGCTCAGAAGTTAAAGCATCTGCCTCCAATGCAGGAGACCTGGGTTCGATCAGGAAATGGCAACCCACTCCAGTATTCTTGCCTGGAGAATCCCATGGACAGAGGAGCCTGGTAGGCCACAGTCCACAGGGTCGCAAAGAGTCGGACACGACTGAGTGACTTCACTTTCACTTTCCCATCTTTATAAGGATGCCTCCCATGTGTTAAAGAACCTCTCTAAACTGATTAATCATTGCTTCCATGTGTGTGAGGATCACCTTGACCCTTGTCATTCATTTTACAGTTTATAAAGTATTTTTCCAGCCACTATGTCTGCTGAGTCTTAACAGGAAACCACGGATGTCACACTGATACAGGCGGAAGCAGGGGTGACCCAGCCACTTCAACACCACTACCCGGCCGGTCACTGCTGAAGTTAGGTTCCCAGGAAACTGTCCTAGGGGTTCCCCTACACCTTTGGAGCTGGGCTAGATTTTGCTACCTGGGGTCCCATACCTGGCCTCTCTTGAAGTACTGAGATGAGGTGGGCTGGGGGGGGGCAGAGGAAGGGGTGGTGGTGCCCCACCCACATGGCCCCAATATTTTGCTGTGGATTGGTGAGAAAGGCCTGGGGGGCAGTTGCCCATCTCCTGACCAGGGAGGAAAAATAACAGAGATGGTGATGGTGGTGGCTGGGGGCGGCGGTCAGGAAGGTAATGACTGCGGTGACAGTTACGGGTCTGCCCCTGGTGATGATGTGGTGAGGACGGTGAGGGTGGGGGGGGTTAATAGTGACTGTTGATGATGGGGAGGGTGAGGGTGAGGATGGTGAGGATGAGGGTGGTGATGAAGGTGGTGGTGAGGGTGAGGGTGAGGATGGTGAGGATGAGGGTGGTGAGGATGAGGGTGGTGATGAAGGTGGTGATGAGGGTGAGGGTGAGGGTGAGGATGGTGAGGATGAGGGTGGTGATGATGGTGATGGTGAGGGTGAGGATGAAGATGGTGAGGATGGTGAGGATGAGGGTGGTGATGAACGTGGTGATGATGGTGATGGTGAGGGTGAGGGTGAGGATGAGGATGAAGATGGTGAGGATGAGGGTGGTGATGATGGTGAGGGTGAGGGTGAGGGTGAGGGTGGTGAGGATGAGGGTGGTGATGAAGGTGGTGGTGAGGGTGAGGGTGAGGATGGTGAGGATGAGGGTGGTGATGAAGGTGGTGGTGAGGGTGAGGGTGAGGGTGAGGATGGTGAGGATGAGGGTGGTGATGAAGGTGGTGGTGAGGGTGAGGGTGAGGGTGAGGGTGAGGATGGTGAGGATGAGGGTGGTGATGAACGTGGTGATGATGGTGATGGTGAGGGTGAGGGTGAGGATGAGGATGAAGATGGTGAGGATGAGGGTGGTGATGATGGTGAGGGTGAGGGTGAGGGTGAGGATGGTGAGGATGAGGGTGGTGATGAAGGTGGTGGTGAAGGTGAGGGTGAGGGTGAGGATGGTGAGGATGAGGGTGGTGATGAAGGTGGTGGTGAGGGTGAGGGTGAGGGTGAGGGTGAGGATGGTGAGGATGAGGGTGGTGATGAAGGTGGTGATGAGGGTGAGGGTGAGGATGAAGATGGTGAGGATGAGGGTGGTGATAATGGTGAGAATGAAGATGGTGAGGATGAGGGTGATGGCGAGGATAATGACGAAGGTGGTGATGAAGATGGTGGTGATGAAGGTGAGGACGGTGAACACGCTGATGAATGGGCAATTTGAGATGCCCTCTGACTTGTTCCCCTTGACCTTCTCCTGCCATTGCTCTCCAGGTCTGCTTCTCCTGGGAAAGACTATGGTTATTCCAGGGTGGTCCCCGAGCATTCCTAGGCTGAAAAAGCATCCCAGTACCATCTCAGACTCTACAGGCATCTGATTCAGGGCCTGGGTGCGTAAGGACTGCCTCCGCCCCCGACCCGCCATGGGGGGAGTGTTCAGAGCATAGGTCGTTGCTACTTTGTTCCAGCCAATTCTTGCCGTGTAGGGAGTGGGACACCGCACCGCCAGATGTTCCAAATTTTCAAGAGACGACAGAAACACGGATATTTTTAAAAGCAAAATCCCTCAGCTTTTAAATGTTAAAGCTAATTCAAATACAAAAAAATACTGTGTGGGCCAAATAAAACCTGTCCGTGGGTTGGAGCTGGCTGGTTTTTGTAAGCTCTGGTCTAGCCAGACGCTGAGCATCATCTCTGTGGAAGGGGCAAGCGGAGAGAAATGGGCCTGCAAAGAGGCTGAGAAGGAGCAGTTCAGAGAGGCAGGCAGGAAGCCTGGGGAGACAGCAATGCCATCTCCTCCAGGAAGGCCTCCTGATCAGCCTGTCTTGATGAAAGGCAAGGACAGGTCCTGGCTAAAGAGTTTAGCCTGTGCTCTCTGTGACTTAAACTCTGGGAGACTCTTCTGTTTCATGGACTGATTGTGAGTACATATGGTTACGAGTCCATTTAGATGATGCTCAAGAACAGGCAGACTTAAGCTTTGGGGGCAACAGCCGTCAGAACAGCGGTTGCCTGTAGAGGTGGGGACAGGGCTGACGGGTAGGAGGGTGGAGCGGGGTTTCTGAGAATGTGTCATTTCTCTATAGCTTGATAAGGTTTCGAGTTGCACAGGGTGGCTTCTCTTCTGCAGCACACTTGAAATTTGTGCAAATTTTGCATTTCGCTGCAAATTTTACCCCAAGAAAAAAAAAAGAACCATTTAATGATATGCATGTTTAAGTATGGGGGCAAGTTTAGCGGTGTCTACAGTTTCCTTTGAAATGGATCAGAGTGCATGTTAGTCACTCAGTCATGTCTGACTCTCCGCGACCACCTGGCTGCCAGGCTCCTCTGTCTGTGGGATTCTCCAGGCAAGAGTACTAGAGTGGGTTTCCATTTCCTTCTCCAGAGGATCTTCCCAACCCAGGGATTGAACCCAGGTCTCCTGCACTGCAGGCAGATTCTTTACCTTCTGAGCCACCAGGGAAGCCTGAAATGGGTCAGAAATGGATCAAAAAGTAAATAAGGTGGATTGACAGGGGGATAGATAGGTAATAAAGCAAAATACTCATGGTAGCATCTAGGTAGTGGGTGTCTATCTATTCAGTGTAACGTTCTTTAGTGTTTCATCTTTATTGATATATTGTTGATATGTAACACTGTGTAGGGTTCTTTGGAACCTTGTCTGTTCAGGTCCTTTGCTCAATTTATAACTTCCCTGGTGGTTCAGATGGTAAAGTGTCTGCCTACAATGCGGGAGACCTGGGTTTAATCCCTGGGTTGGGGAGATCTCCTGGAGAAGGGAATGGTAACTCACTCCAGTATTCTTTCCGCCATCCCTCTCCACCCCCCCCCCAAAAAAAGTGGCTCAAAGAAATATTTGGGCTTCCCTGGTGGCTCAGAGGTTAAAGCGTCTGTCTACAATGCGGGAGACCTGGGTTCCATCCCTGGGTTGGGAAGATCCCCTGGAGAAGGAAATGGCAACCCACTCCAGTACTCTTGCCTTGAGAATCCCATGGAAGGTAGATTATTTGTGTGTGTGTGTGTGTGTGTGTGTGTGTGTGTGTGTGTGTTTCCCAATGTAACATTCTTTCAACCTTTTTGTCTATTTGAAACTTTTCATGATAAAATGTTGCGGAAAAAAAAAGGGCAAGGCCATAATTATGCGTAGTCGCTCAGTCCTGTTTGAATCTTTGCGACCTCATGGACTTTAGCCCACCAGGCTCCTCTGCCCATGGGATTCTCCAGGCCAGAATACTGGAGTGGATTGCCATGCCTTCCTCCAGGGGATCTTCCCAACCCAGGGAGCGAACCCATGCCTCCTGCACAGGCAAGTGGATTCTTTAATGCTTCGCCACCTGAGAAGCCCAGGGCTGTAATTACAGCAACACAAAAAAGTACTATTGGATTATAACCCAAATAAGAAATAAATGGCTGTAAACAATTGATCGAATAAAGTAATGTATAGATGAGAGAGACGGGGCAAATTCCCTGCGCAGAATAATCCCAGATAATTGATGTGGAATCTCTACCCTCAAGGGTGGACCATAACTCCCTACTCCTTAAGTGTGGGTTCAGCGAGATGACATCCTTCTAAAAGGAACAGCACAAAAGTGAGAGAAAAAGAGTAAGTTTGTAGTCAAGAAACCTCACAAGCCCTGCCTCAGCCAGGAATTCAAGGTCAGCATCCACAGTCCTGTTGATAGCATGTAGCCTTGATGGGGGGTAAGGAGACTGGCACTTCACACTTCCGTGGTTTTCCTCCCCCAGACCTGGACCCCAGGCTAATCATGAGGAAAGCATCAGTCACACCCCAAGGGAGGGACTTCCCTGGTGGCTTCGTGGTAAAGGGTCTGCCTGCCCATGCAGGAGACCATTTGAAACTTTCCATGGACCCCTGATCCAGGAAGATCCCACGTGCTGAGGAGCAACTCAGCCCGAGCACCACAGCCACTGAGCCTGCGCTCTGGAGCCCGAGAGCTGCAACCGAAGGCACGTGGCCTAGAGCCGAGCTCTGCAATAAGAGACGCCACCGCGGTGAGACGCCCACGCACTGCAAGTAAGAAGTAGCCCTTTGCCACTGGAGAACAGCTCACGCAGCAACAAAGACCCACCAACAGCCACAAAGGAATCAATAAAGTTACTTAAAAAAAACCCCAAGGGGGAGGAGCATCCTACAAAACACTGGACAGGTCCCCTTCAACATGTATCCAAAAACAAGGAAGAGGGGAGAAAGCACTGGAGCCCAGGGCAGCCTCGGGAGACTCTGTGACTTACATGCCACGTGGTCTCCTGGATGGGGGCCTGGAACAGAAGGACATGAGGTGGAAACCGCGGCGCTCGAGGTGAAGCGTGGGCCTTGGGCAACAACCGTGCCTGAACCAAGGCTCACTCGCTGTGACGGGGGTGCCATAGCCACGCCACGTCAGATCTTAGCGGTGGGGGCAACGGGGGCCAAGGGTGGATAGGAGCTCTCTGTACCATCCTTGCAAACTTTTCTGGAAGTGCAAAACTGTTCTAAAATAAAAGATGGACTTAAATAAAGCAATCCCATTTTTTTTTTTTTTTAATGATAGAGTAAAAAAAAAAAAAAGTCTAGGCTTTGGTGCGAACAGGAAGCAGCTCCATTCCTTCTCTGTCTGCCTTCACACTCCATCTGCCTGAGTCCCCTTTTCCTCCCCCGTCGCTATATGAGGAGCAGATACTCTACATTTTTCTTGCCATCTGGGGGTTTTCCACCTGTCCTGATTTCAAGGGGTCAACCGTCCAGCCTGACTTAATATCAGAATGTCCCCTTAGCATCCAGCTCGGTCACTCCCTGTTTTCCAAGGGGAGGCTTGAGCTAAGATGGGGGTAAGGGGGCCGGCCTATGGCTGGTTTGCCTGCTTACCTCGCCCTCTTTGTCCAGGTCTGAGACAGATGCTTCTTCCTGTGTTGTGCCAGGCGTTCAGCTGATGTCTCTCTGTCTCACGGGAATCCCCCTCCCTCCTTCCCTCAAGCCCACCAAGAATTCCTGCTGCCCTTCCTCAGCACCAGATTTCTGCTGTTAATGATGCTCTCCAGCCAAAGACTGCCAGGAACACGTTTGCTCGCAGTTGAATGAGCTGGGTTTGCTACTCATCACAGTGGGAGAGAACCATGGGTTGAGAGGCGACTCTTTACCAGGGAAGTCCATGGGCTGCCCAGGGTCCCCACCAAATTCACAGACCAAGGGACAGGGTGCTGCGAACTGCACTGTGAGCGCTCAGTTGCGTCCGACTCTCTGCAACCCCATGGACTGCAACCCACCAGGCTCCTCTGTCCACGGGATTTCCCAGGCAAGAACACTGGGGTGGGTTGCCATTTCCTCTTCCAGGAGAGTCCCAATCCAATGATCGAACAGGTGGTGGATTCTTTACCAGGGAAGTCCACGGGCTGCCCAGGGTCCCCGCCAAATTCACACATTGAAGTCTTCATCCTCAGCACCTTGGATGTGACTACAGTTGGAGAACGGGCCTCTGACCAGGTAATGAAGTTAATATGAGGTCATTAGAGGGGGGCCCTAGTGGGATATGACTGCTGCCCTCACTAGAAGAGGAGATTAGGACACACGCACAACAGAGGGCCATCTGGGGACACAGTGAGGAGGAGGGCGCTTGGAGGCCAAGGAGAGGAGTCTCAGAAGACACTAAACGGGCCGGGACCTTGGTCGAAGACTTTCAGCCTCCAGGACGGTCAGGAAATAAACTTCTGTTGTTGAAGTGCCTGAGTCTGTGGTTCTTTGCCACGGTGGCCAGGAAATGAGGCAGAGGGTGTGAGAAAGAGGCTACAACTGGCTTTGGATTTACTGGCTCACTTTGACCAGGGTCAGAGGAAGAGAGCTTGCCCTGGATTTGGGTGTTGTCAGGAAGCCGAGGAAACCCTGTGATTGGGTGTCTCAAGAAATCTTACCCACAAACAGCTCATACAATTCAATATAAAAAAAAAAAACCCCAATCCAAAAAAAAGGGCAAAAGCCCTAAACTGACATTTCTGTAAGGAAGACATACAGACGGCCAGCAGGCACAGGAAAAGATGCTCAGCGTTACTGATTATCAGAGAAACGGAAACCAAAGCCACAGTGAGGTTCACAGCTTCATGGCAAACCACACACCAGCCAGAATGGCCATCGTCAAAAAGTCTGTAAACAATAAATGCTGGAGAGGCTGTGGAGAGAAGGGAGCCCTCCTACACTGTTGGTGGGGATGTAAACTGGTGCAGCCACTATGGAGAACAGTGTGGAGGTTCCTCAAAAACCGAAAATGGAGCTGTCCTGCTGCTGCTGCTGCTAAGTCGCTTCAGTCGTGTCCGACTCTGTGGGACCCCATAGACGGCAGCCCACCAGGCTCCCCCGTCCCTGGGATTCTCCAGGCAAGAACACTGGAGTGGGTTGCCATTGCCTTCTCCAATGCATGAAAGTGAAAAGTGAAAGCGAAGTCGCTCAGTCATGTCTGACTCTTCGTGACCCCATGGACTCCGGCTCCTGGGCAGATACACACTAAACATGGCAACTCTAATTCAAAAAGATTCATGCACCCCAGTGTCCACAGGTGGTGCTAGTGGAAAAGCATCTGCCTGCAAATGCAGGAGACGCAAGAGATGAGGGTTCCGTTCCTGGGTCAGGAAGATGCCCTGGAGAAGGAAAAGGCAACTCGCGGCAGTGTTCCTGCCCGCAGAATCCCAGGGACAGAGGAGCCTGGCGGGCCACAGTCCACGGGGTCGACCTGACTGAGCACACACACAGCGTCCATAGCAGCACCATATGCGATAGCCCAAATGTGGAAGCAACCCAAGCGTCCGTCAGCAGAGGGCTGGTTTAAGAAGATGAGGTGGACGCATACAATGGAGCGTCACTCAGCCATAAAGAAGAGGGGAAAAATGCCAACGTGGGCGGACCTAGAAATATCGCACTAAGTGAACTCATACAGAGGAAAAGAAGTCATATATGCCATCACGGTGTGGACTCTGAAAATTACTGATAATACAGATGAGTCCATATACAAAACAGAGGCGGACTCACAGACATTGAAAACAAGCTGTGGTTACTAAAGGGGAAAGGGAGGGGCAGGGAAGGGTAAATTAGGAGCGTGGGATTAACAGATGCCAGCTACTACACATAAGAGAGAGATCGATGTATCTACTGTATAGCAGAGAGAACCATATTCATCTTATCATAACCTATAATGGAAAAGAACTTTTTTCTTTCTCTATACAAAATGTTTATTCATATATATATATATGTATAAAGACGCTTACTCCTTGGAAGATAAGTTATGACCAACCTAGATAGCATATTGAAAAGCAGAGACATTACTTTGCCAACAAAGGTCTGTCTAGTCAAGGCTATGGTTTTTCCAGTGGTCATGTATGGATGTGAGAGTTGGACTGTGAAGAAGGCTGAGCACCGAAGAATTGATGCTTTTGAACTGTGGTGTTGGAGAAGACTCTTGAGAGTCCCTTGGACTGCCAGGAGATCCAACTAGTCCATTCTGAAGGAGATCAGCCCTGGGATTTCTTTGGAAGGACTGATGCTAAAGCTGAAACTCCAGTACTTCGGCCACCTCATGTGAAGAGTTGACTCGTTGGAAAAGACTCTAATGCTGGGAAGGATTGGGGGCAGGAGGAGAAGGGGACAACCGAGGATGAGATGGCTGGATGGCATCACGGACTCGATAGACGTGAATCTGAGTGAACTCCGGGAGATGGTGATGGACAGGAAGGCCTGGCGTGCTGCGATTCACTGGGTCACAGAGTCGGACACAACTCAGCGACTGAACTGAACTGAATGTTGTTATTTAGCTTCTAAGTTGTGCCCTACTCTTTTGCGACCTCATGGACTGTAGCCTGCCAGGCTTCTCTGTCCATGGAAGTTTCCAGGCAAGAATATTGCAGCGGGTTGTCATTACCTTCTCCAGGGGATCTTTCTGATCCAGGGATCAAACCCAGATCTCCTGCATTGCAAGCGGGTTTTTTTTTTCTTTTTTCTTTTCCCCGCTGAGCCACCAGGGACGCTGGTATTTTCTGTACACTCGAAACCAACACAATACTGTAAATCAATGAAAACCCTCCAAGTTTTAAAATTGACATATAAAAAGAGCGAAAGAGAGAGAGAAAGAAAGAAAAAGAGAAAGGAAGAAAGAAAGAAAGACATTTTGTCTGCAGGAGGGCAGAGGAGAGCAAAGTTAACCGGGTACCCGGCAAGGAAGCAGGCTCCTGTCACCGGGAAAGCGTGCGTGCTGCGGCTGCGGTTGACCCTGGCCGAGGCGGGATGTGCAGCTTGTCCGCCTTCCGTGGGCCGGTCCTGGCCCGCCCGGGAGCCTCACATCCCTCCCGCGCATCCTTTCCCACCAGGCGCCGGCGTTTTTCACCCCGATGGGCATGATCGCTTCTGACCAGTGTGTTATCTGCAGAGATGACCAGCCTGACTAACCTTCCTTCAGGCCTGGCCCGTGTCTCCCGGGTCCTGCGTGGGATGCCCCCATGGGTCTGGGGAGGCCCGCAGCAGACCAGGACACGAGGGAGAAGTAACTTAGACGGTGACAGACTCCGTGGTGGGAGTCTGCCTGTCGCGGTTCCACCCCAGGCCACCCGCGCCGCACCTGTCCCTCATACTTGCTGGCTCCTGTCCTGCCCTGGCCCTGCTGGCCCCTGTTCTTCTCCACCAGGGCACCTCCGGGGCCCTCGCCCCATTGGGCAGGCCCCTGGGGTGTTCTGACTGCCTGGCGGCGCCCACAGCTTCACACCTACTTCTGGTGTGTGTGTGTGTGTGTGTGTGTGTGTGTGCACGTGCGTGCCAGCCGCTCAGCTTTACCTCACCCTAACCTGGTGGCTCAGTCGGTAAAGAATCCACCTGCAATGCAGACTGGGGTTCCATCCTTGGATCCAGGAAGATCCCCTGGAGGAGGGCATGGCAGCCCCTTTCTGTATTCTTGCCTGGACCATCCCACGGACAAAGGAGCCTGCCGCGCTACAGTCCATGGGGTTGCAAAGAGTTGGACACGACTGAGTGACTAACACCCCAACCTCACACCCCCAAAATTCAGAGGATCAGCCTTCTTCCACCGCGCTGCACCTCCGACCGGGGGAGGCTCTGGGATGTCTTAGAATACAGGCTGCCGCACAGGCTGCCGCTGCGTGTCTGATGCTTCTGTGTGTTTATTAGACGCACCACCGGCTTGTGCGCTGATTGCTCAGTTGTGTCCAACTCTTTGCAACCCCCTGGGCTGCTCTGTCCATAGGATTCTCAAGGCAAGAGTACTGGAGTGGGTTGCCATTTCCTTCTCCAACCACCAGCTTGCAGGATCTTAATCCCCAGACCAGAGATGGAACCTGAGCCCCCTGCTGTGGAAGCACTGAGTCTTAACCCCTGGATCCCCAGGGAAGTCTCATGAAGCTACTCTTTAGGGCACGTGTGCGTTTATCGTCCATGGGCTTTCCCCCTTGGGGCCTCAGACTGTGGAAATAGAGGAAATCCCCCCTGCTGTGTTTTGAACAGCTTTACTGAGATATAAGTGATATACAGAAAGCACATATTTAATCTGTGCCATTTGCTGACTTTGGAAAAAAAGCAAACCCTGTAAAAGCATTACCCTCATCAAGGTAATGTACATTTCTGACACCTCCCAGGCTCTTCTGCTTCCCTCTTGTAACACCCTTTTATGCTCTCCTTTGAGAATGCTTTCTCTTTTATTTTTTTGGCCTCATGCAGGACCTTAGCTCCCTGACCAGGGTTTCACCCTTGGCAGTGAAAGTTCGCAGTCCCAACCACCGGACCACCAGAGAATTCCCTACACTGTCATTTTGAAGTGACTTTAGATTTACAGAAGAGCTGTGAAGGTGGTACATAGACCTTTTGCTTAAGCTTCCTGATGTTAACATCTTACATAACCACAGTTTTCTTGCTTAATCGCTAAGTTGTGTCCGACTCTTTTGTGACCCCATGGACTGCAGCCCTCCAGGCTCCCCTGTCCATGGGATTTCCCAGGCAAGAGTACTTGAGTTGGCTGCCATTTCCTCCTCCAGGGGATCTTCCCAGCCCAGGATCAAAGCCCAGTCTCTGGATTGCAGGTGGGTTCTTTACCACTGAGCCGGCAGGGAAGCCGTCGGGTGCAACAAGAAACCTGCTTTATTTGGTATGCTGGGGAGGCATTTTGGAGGAAGTGATAGAAGATGGTCCCCGAAGGGTGAGAAGACGCTGTGGGGAGAGAGTCTCAGGCAGAAATAACAGCCCGTGCAAAGGTCCTGAGGCAGAGACAAGCTTAGACTTGGAGGAGCACACAGAACCAATACGTGTGTGCGTGTGTGTGTGGGGTGGCTGGTGGGGGCAAGGGAAGGGGTGTTCTGGAGGACGAGGTTGGAGAGAGGCAGGCCAGCTCTCCCAGGGTCTGAAGTCCGAGAGGCATCTTAGAGCTTAGTTTCAGGCAACAGAGCCACGGGTAGGGGTGGGGTTTAAGCAAACCTGGGTGTGGCATTGTGGCTACGAATGGAGTTTGACAGGAAATGGTATGTGTGTCCAGATGCTAGAGATGTGTTTAGATCTAGCCCGTGGGGACAAAGTCAAGCCAGTTTGTTGACTGCATGAAGCCACACAGCTAGGAAGACAGCATAACCTCGAGGCTCCCGGGATGCCCTCTGAGCGGGTCTGTCTCACCTGGACAGGCAGGGATTTTCACTTGGCTTTTTCCTCTTTCCTCTTCTCTCTTTCCTTGTGTCTGTGTGTGTGCTTAGTTGCTCAATTACTTCTGACACTTTGCGAACTCTGTCCGTGGGGATTCGATATTCTCCGTAGGCAAGAATATTGGAGTGGGTAGCTGTTCCCTTCTCCAGGGGATCTTCCCAACCCGAGCATCGAACCCAGGTCTTCTGCATCGCAGGCGGATTTGTTACCATCTGAGCCACCAGGGAAGCCCATGAATACTGGAGCGGGTAGCCTATCCCTTCTCCAGGGGACCTTCCTAACCCAGGAATCAAACTGGGTTTCCTGCACTGCAGGTGAATTCTATACCAGCTGAGCTACTAGGGAAGCCCTAGTTCTTGGTATTTACACTCACTCTCTTTTGGGGGGATGGAGGGCAGGGAGTGCAACTCAATTCATGCTTAACAGGAAATCCTGCGCAGAAGACAAAGCAGAGAGAAGAGAAACCAGAACCGATGTGGGGGAGGAATGGATGGGAACTCTGAGCCCACAACGTGGTCCTTGTCTTTGGCCTGAAGGATAATCTCTCAAAGGAAGCACTCTGGTGCTTTGGGATTGGAAAGAAGCCTGACCTTCTCCAGTCCTGTGGTAACTGCAGAGTTTCCCAAAACTTGCTGGCATACTGAGTGCAGCACTTTAACAGCTTGGATTTGGAATAGCTCAACTGGAACTCCATCACTTCCACTAGCTTTTTTCACAGAGATGCTTCCTGAGGCCCAGTTGACTCCACACTCCAGGGTGTCTTCAGGTTAGAGTCACCCTTGTCACTTTCCACCTCAGTTTGGGTTGATTGCAGTGACTCTGTGACTGTTGCCTCCAGCCCTTGCCTCTCTGAACTAACCCCTGCGCTCCCCTCTCCCCAGCAGCCACACTGGGCTCCCTGCTGGTCTTTGAATGAGCTGCTGCACAGGCCCACCCCCCGCCTTTGCTCCCACTGTGCTCTCCGGGATGAACAGTGACCAACTTTGTCTCTCATTTTAACCCTTGCTCAAACGTATATCCTCAACTCATCCTCCTCAGACCACCTTATAAACATCTCAGCCTGCCCCCCACCCCCCAGGCATTGTAGATCTCCCAGACCTTCCCTCCACGTTCTTGCTTTTCCAAATCACCTTTCCTCTTCGAGAAGGGATGAACTTACTCATTGAGAAGACTCTTGAGAGTCCCTTGGACTGCAAGATGATCAAGCCAGTCAATCCTAAAGGAAATCAACCTCTGAATTTTCACTGGAAGGACTGAGGCTGAAGCTCCAATCTGTTGGCCACCGGACATAAAGAGCCAGGTCGTTGGAAAGACCCTGATGCTGGGAAAGACAGGGGGCAGGAGGAGAAGGGGGCGACGGAGCATGAGAAGGTTGCATGGCATCGCCAACTCACTGGACATGGGTTTGAGCGAGCACTGGGAGTTGGTGATGGACAGGGAGGCCTGGCGGGCTGCAGTCCCCGGGGTCATAAAGAGACTCACAAAGAGACTGCACAGGACTCCCTCCGCAAGAAGAAAAGACCCTCGAGGGCAGCAGGTTCTGTTTTGGTTTCTGATGGACCTCAAGAGCCTTGAAGAGTGTCATACACAGAGGATCAACAAATCCTTATTGAATGGAGACATGAATTTGTCAGATTAAAAAAGGATTTGTTTCCCCTTCCCTCCCGGCAGGGAGGGAACTTCCTCTCTGTGGTCGCAAGAGGGAGCCCAAGATACAAGTTAATTCTCTGCAGCCCCAGACACCTAGCGGAGGAGAAGGCAATGGCATCCTACTCCAGTGCTCTTGCCCGGAAAATCCCACGGACGGAGGAGCCTGGCGGGCTGCCGTCTATGGGGTCGCACGGAGTCGGACACGACTGAGCGACTTCACTTTCACTTTTCTCTTTCATGCATTGGAGAAGGACATGGCACCCCACTCCAGGGTTCTTGCCTGGAGAATCCCGGGGACGGGGGAGCCTGGGGGGCCGCCATCTGTGGGATCGCACAGAATTGGACGCGACTGAAGCGACTTAGCAGCAGCGGCAGCCAGACACATACGGCTTCCCGCATGGCTCACCAGGTAAAGAACCTGCAATTCGGGAAATGCGAGTTTGATTCCTGGATCAGGAAGATCTCCTGGCGGAGGAAGTGGCAACACATGCCAGGAATCTTGCCTGAAAAACCCAGGGACAGAGGAGCCACAGTCCATGGGGTCACAGACAGCGAGACAGGACTGAGTGACTAAGCAGTCCGCTGAAGACACACGTCGCTTCCTTATCTTGGGCATATTGTGAGTAACGCTGCAGAGAGCGCAGGGGTGTTCATCTCTCTTCAAGACCAAGCTCTCGTTTTCTTTGGAAAAAGATGTAGGGGTGGGATCGCTGGATCACAGGATAGGTCTCTCTCTCTCTCTCTCTCTCTCTTTTTTTTTTTTTTTTGAGGAAGAAGTGATTCTGGTTTTCATGCAAACGCAGGTGTGTATGGAAAGGATACCAACCAGCTCAGCTGAGCCGCCTTCAGCCCTCTGCGGGACATCCCTGTGTGGACACCCGGGCGTCACCCTCCCACCTGCATCCTGAGGGCTGGCAGTTGGGAACTGGTGGCAGAAGCTGCAGCCCTTCCTGCTCATAGAGGAGCCCGACCTGGGTCTCACGGGGCAGCCTCCTCCCGGGTCTGGGGACCGGAGGCGTCCTTCCTGTTCGGCTCCAGCCTTGACCGGTGGGACTGCTCTGGGGGCCGGGGGTCAGCAGGCAGTGCCTCTCCTGATGAGAGCGCTCCTGCTCCCCTTCTCAGGAGATGCCTCTACCCAAAACCAGAGTCCGATTTTATCCCATAATTTCCCAGGAATAATAAAACATTCCATAGTAATCAGCTCTTGACTAGCTTTTCTTTTTTCTTTTATTATTATTTTTTGAGACATACACACTGCTCTTTAGTTCTTATTTATTTTATTTATTTTTGGCTGCACTGCATCTTTGCAGCCGGCGTGTGGGCTTTCTCTAGCTGCAGGGAGTGGGGGCCACTCTCTCCTTGCATAGCATCGGCTCTAGGGCGCAGGGGCTTCAGTAGTTTGTGGCCCGCGGGCCCTAGGGCATGCAGGCGTCTGCGGTCCTGGCTCCCCGGCTCCAGGTGTGGGCTTAGTGGTTGCGGCACGCGGGCTTAGCTGCTCCGTGGCAGGTGGAATCTTTGCAGATCAAGGATCGAACCCGTGTCCCCCGCATTGGCAGGCAGGCTGTCATCCACTGTGCCAGCAGGGGGGTCCTTGGCAAGATTTTCTCGGTGGGCCCTTCATCATTTTTTAAATAGGATCCACATCTTTCTTGTAACCGAGTTTTCCTCACAAGGCAGTGAGCTCCCAGCATGACAGCCATAATGTTGGCAAGTCGTTTTCTCGCATGTCGATCGGCCCAAGCTCCAGACACGAGCTGGGCCGGCATTCTCCGTGCCTTGGCAGCCAGGATTGCGCCGTCTTCCTCTATCTGCGGGGCTTAGCCCCGATTCGGGGGGGGGGGTTTGTTATGTTTAACAGGGTGATGCTGCTGCTCGGTTGAGATTAGATCAAAGGTGAGGAGGTTAGAAACGAGTAGCAGGGAGAAAGACGAGCAGCTAGGACATCGCTTACATGTGAAGCCTAACATACGACACCGACCAACATATCTACAGACACAGACAGACCGACGGACACAGCAAAGGGACTGTGGTTGCAGCGGGGTGGGGCTGGGGGAGAGACGGGCTGGGGGTTTGGGGTCAGTGGAGGCAAACTGTTCCCTATAGACTGGATAAACAACAAGGTCCTGCTGTAGGGCACAGGGGCTTATGCTCAATCTCATGGGACAAACCATGATGGAAAAGAAGGTAAAAAAGATTGTAAAAAACCCCAAATCAAGCAAAAAATTAGCAGAGAGGATAGATGTTTGCCTCCGGCAGGAAGAGGGGCTAGAGACCAGTCCTCCTCATCATTTAAAACTGGGGTTTCTATCCTTCTGAGCCTTGCTAACGCCCAGTCCACCTTCATCCCAGGATGTGGCCCTTGGTGGACGTTCATGGGGTCCTCTCTCCACGATGGAGCCTTCTGCTTGCTACCCCACCTTGAAAGTCCTGTTCAGTGAGATGGCCGAAACCCCTATCCCGCTTTCGCTCTCTTCTCCGTGCTTCTGCTGTCTAGATGCCGCAGGCCGCCGATGCAGCACTGTGCGCCTGTGACAAATCCCGCTGGCGTGGTTTCCTTCTCTTTTTCGCAATTTGGAACCAAAAATTCTCTCCTGCCTTGGAAACGCTCCAGGGCCGGCAAGCAGATGTTCCTTATGGTTTGTCCCTGTTCTTTTGTTTCGTTTTTTTCTTTTGCAAGTGGGAAGTTTAACCCAAAACAAGCTAGTCAGTCATTTTTGGAAACCAAACTTCTGTCAGCATTTCTTTTGAGCTTACTTCCCAGTCTCAAATCCCTGTGTGTGTGTGTGAGTGAGAGTGTGTATGTGTGACTGTGTGAGTGTGTGTGAGTGTATGAGAGTGTGTGTGAGTGTGTGCACATGTGTGTGAGTGTGTCTGTGTGTGAGTGTCTGTGTGTGTGTCCTCAGTAGCTCACTTGTATCCGACACTTTGTGACCCCATGGACTGTAGCCTGTCAGGCTCCTCTGTCCATGGGATTTCCCAGGCAAGAATACTGGAGTGGGTTGCCATTTCCTTCTCCAGGGGATTTTCCTAACACAGGGATCGAACCTGGGTCTCCTGCACTGGCACGTGGATTGTTTATCCTAGAGCCACCTGGGAATCCCTGGCATTTTAGCAGTCACCATCCTGCCCCAAGCAACTCATCTCTTTCCTGGAGGACAAGAGCTTCTTAAGTAGTCAGTCTATCCATCCAAGTTTTGTTTTCTGTAATAAACACAAAATGTACATTGATATTATATATCATTGCTAAACAGAGAAGCGCAACAATAGGTGACCACAAAGGGTCTTCCCGGGTTGAAAGCCAGCCCCACCCCTCACCGACCCTCATCACTGAAACCAGAGCACACGCGATACCTGCCACTCAGTGTTTATTCTTTCCTTCTTCCAGAAATGGATGCGTCATTTTCACTCTCTCATTCTCCTTCGCCTCTCTGGTAGCAGAGAGGTCTTAGTGGATGCTGAAGCCCCCAAATTTGGAAGAATCCTGGGAGAATGGGTCACCCCGTGGGAGGGACCCCAACTGCAGACCTGGAGACACCCCAAAGGGTCACATGAGTGAGAAATAGACATCTTGTTGAGACACATTACTGAGGTTTTGAGGTTGATGTGTGAAAAAAAGAAAAAAAAATCGAGCGTTCCTAGCGGTTGTTCAGCACCCCTGAGATCACGTGACTGCCGGAGAGCTGTGATGTGTGTCTCCTTGACTAGGCTGGGAGCTCGAGTAATTTGCATGTTTCAAAAGATTCGGGTCTTTAAGAGACACCCGATCGGTTGAGCAACAGCAATGAAAGAGAGGCACCAGGTACGCCTCCCTAGGGAGGTAACTCGCCAAAGGTGCCATATTCTATGAGTTGTTGCTCTTGTTCACTCGCTCAGTCATGTCTGACTCTACAACCCCGTGGACTGCAGCCCGCCAGGCTCCTCTGTCCATGGGATTTCCCAGGCAAGAATTCTGGAGTGGGTTGCCTCGCCCTCCTCCAGGGGGTCTTCCTGACCCAGGGATAGAACCCGTGTCTCCTGCATTGGGAGGGGATTCTTTGCCATCTGAGCCACCAAGGAAGCCCAGTGCCTCGGTTGGAGGGGTCATAACACGCTCCTTTGCACTTAGCCTCCCGTGTGTTTCTTCTTTAGGTTACTTGCCACACGAGGCAGAGCTCATCTGGCTGTTTCCAGGAAAGCGTTCCCCCTCTCACAGTGGTGTGGTCTCTCTGGGAGGTGGCTACTCACAAGGGAAGAATCTGCTGTCCGGTCTCAGGTGCATTCACCTGTGACCATAGTAAGTATTTACAGCCAAGAAATTTGGGCAGAAATAACCTGTATCCTTTCCGGGCCAGCCATTTTACAGGTGGCTGCACCCTCTCTGCTTTCTCTTTTTCTTGCTTTTGGTTGGAGGCAGAGGGCACCACTGCCCATGAAGATGGTCAGGCCACGGATGGAAGCGACTGTAGTTCCTGGAAACTCCTAGGGAGGAAATTAGAACTTCACCCAGGAAAACCCACGTTGGTTATTTGCATAAGTGAGAAACAAACTTCCGTTGCGTTAAGACACTGGTGTCTCAGGGTTGACCTGCAGTTACAGTGGTGAGCGCTACTCTCTGTTTATTTGTCTGATATCACAGCACCATTAAACAATTGATGGTTAATTCTGTGAGTCTGTCCCCGGTTGGATGGGAGCTCTGGGCACAGGGGCCCTATCTGCTTCATTTGCTCCTGTGTGCCAGACGCCGAGCATGTGGCAGGCAGTGTGTAAATAGTGGTCAACTGGCTTCTGAAGAAAGGGAACTAATGAGCTCACATTTATGAAAGTTCATGGGGGAAGCGACATGTCCAAGGTCACGGTGGAGACAGAATCGGAGGAAAATCTTACTCCGTCTGACTTCTCAGCCCACACTCTGCACGTCTTTCAATATTTCAAGGAACAAGTTTCCAATACACACCTACTCAGAGTGGCCAAAATCCAAAACGCTGAGGAAGCCAAATGCTGGGGAGAAATGTGGAGCGAGAGAAACTCTCATCCTTCACTGGTGGGAAATGCAAAATGGGACAGCCGCTTTGATGAAAGACTGGCAGTTTCTTACAAAACTAACCCTGCTTCCCATGTGATCCAGCAATTGTGCTCCTTGGTATTTACCTAAATGGACTGAAAACTTATGTCTGCACAAAAAAGCTGAACACAGATGTGTATTGTCGTTGTTCAGTCGCTCAGTCGAGTCCGACTCTTTGTGACCCCATGGACCGCAGCACACCAGGCCTCCCTGCCCATCACCCACTCCCAGAGCTTGCTCAAACTCACGTCCATCGAGTTGGTGATGCCATCCAGCCACCTCATCCTCTGTCGTCCCCTTCTCCTCAGGCCCTCAATCTTTCCCAGCATCAGGGTTTTTTCCAATGAGTCGGCTCTTTGCATCAGGTGGTCAAAGAATGGGAGCTTCAACTTCCAATGTGTAGAGCAGCTGCTTTTTTCATAACTGCCCAGAGTTGGAAGCAACCAAGATGCTGATCAGTTGGAGAACAGATGAATAAACAGAGGTCCATCCACAGTATAGTATTCTGTGCTAAGAAGAGGAGCTAGCAAGCTCGTGAAAAAAGAGGGAGGAACTATATTTTTTTAAAAAAACTTTTAATTTTATTTTTATTTTGTATTGGGGTATAGCCAATGCACGATGTGGTGATAGTTTCAGGTGAACGGCAAAGGGACTCACTATCCTTATACGGGTGTCCATTCTCCCCCCAGCTTCCCTCCCCTCCAGGCTCCCACCTAACACTGAGCAGAGTTCCCTGGGCTCCACAGTAGGTCCCTGTTGGTCATCCATTGTTAAGATAGCAGAGTGTGCATGTAGACACTGAGAAACTTTAAGTGCTTGTTACCCAGTGGAAGCAGTCACTCTGAATAGGCTAGACGGCGTATGATTTCAACTCCACGACATTCTGGAGAAGGGAAAACTATGGATATGGTAAAAGGATCCGGGTTAGGGAGGGGGAAGGGATGAACATATGGAGCAGAGGCATTTTTGGAGAGCGAAGCTACTGTATATGGGTCTGTAGTGTGGATTCATGATGTTACGCGTTTGTCCAGACCCATAAAAGGTCCATCAAGGGTGAGCCCTGATGTAAACCACGGGCTTCGGGGGGTTCTGATGTCAGTGTGAATTCATCAGCTGTAACACATGCACCACCCTGGTGCCAGCCTGCTGGTAATGGGGGACGCTGTGCCTGTTGGGGGTGGGGCAGGAGGTGTATGGAAACCTTGGCATCTTCTGATCATCCACCCCCTTTTTTCCGTACTGTGCAGCTTGTGGGATCTTAGTTCCACAACAAGGGATCGAACCCAGGCGCCTCGGCAGTGAGAGTGCAGGGTCCTAACCACTGGACCTCCAGGGAATCCCTCTTCTGCTCGGTTTCGCTGTGAGCCTAAAACTAGTCTAGGAAATAAAATTTACTTATGAAAAAAACCAAATTACCCACAGGTGGTGGATGGTGTTTCAGATAACGTTGTTGCTTAGTTGCTAAGTCGTATCCTAGACTCTTTGTGAGCCCAGGAACTGTCAGGTTCCTCTGTCCATGGGAATTCCCAGGCAAGAATACTGGAGTGGGTTGCCATTTCCTTCGCCAGGGGCTCTACCCAACCCAGGGACTGAACCTACGTCTCCTGCATTGGCAGGTGGATTCTTCACCGCTGAGCCACCAGGGAAGTCCTCTCAGCTAAGTGAGCAGCAGTTTACTTGCAAAGCAGCTGAAACATCTGCTATAAAACGTTCCCTCCCCGTGGACAGGGCTGGCAGTGAGGAGAAACGAAACCTCAAGGAAAGGAGTTACTTCCCTTCTTGAGAGAAAACTGTTGCCGGCCAAAAGCTTGGCCTTCTCGGCCCAGCGAAGCCAAATGAACAAAGGGGGAGACAGTTTGGAGGAAATAGAAAGGTGGCTTTTATTCTCAGCTGGCAGAGAGGGGAACGCAGTAGGCTTGTGCCTCAAGAACTGTGCCCCCCCACCCCACCATGAGGAGTCTAGGGGCTTATATAAGACAAGGGCTTGCAGGGGTCGGTGATGAGGAGTGAAGATGATAGGGTCTTGATCTCTTCCTCTTGCATTGCTTCAAAGACAGTCATCGACAGGTGTCAGTAACCCAGTAATGGAGTCTGGCAGCTTGGAGGCTCTGCCGTCTTCTTTCTGATATGTAACTACAAGGGGCAGGGTGTTGCAAGGGTAAGCACCAGCTAGGGGATGTATTTAACACAGAGTCCAAGGAAAGCAGGTGTGAAGTGTAGCTCCTGCAGAGTAGGGGGCAGAGATGCCAACTTAGTTACAGACACTCAGAGTTAGGAGCAAAGTCAAAAAAAAAAAAAAAAAAAACCAACACAACTAGGAATGTTCAGGCCTGCTGTTCATTGTTCTCTTTATCTTTGTTCTCAGGAAAGGGAAAAGAGGAAAAAAAATCACTTCTCTTCTTTTCCTTTTCACTGCAACAGAACCAACAGGGAAACTGAAACATACTTGGGTTAAGCTTCTGGGCATCACACCCTGCATGTCTGTCTGTGGAGTTGGGTTCCGTTGCCTGTACAGCTGGTGTCCAGTTGGGTTGTGTCGGCTCCTCCCTTCGCCCGGGCCCAGAAGGGACACGCGTGCCTGGCCTGGTCCCCTGCCCCCACCCCTCCTCCTCCAAGAGCCCCGCCGTGGGGATGAGCATGCATCCTGGGCTGGCTTCTCCCCGGGCTCTGGGAAGCCGCCCCGGCAAGGACTTCCAGGTGCTCCCGACTGATGGCGAGCAATCAGGGATGGGCTCGACTGACCCCCGGGGCTTGTGATCACATGGAAATGTGCCCGGCTGATGTTCCCAGGGCTTGTGGTCAAGTGTGAGCATGTCCGGCTGGCCCTGGTCCTCTCTGGGGCTTAGATGGGCGGTTTTAAGCTTTTTTTCAAAATTAATGAATTTATTTAGTTTTGGCTGCGATAGGCTTTCACCGTTGCCACGGGCTTTCTCTAGTTGTGGCAAGCAAGGGCTTCTCTCGGTGCAGAGCGCAGGCTCCAGACATGCAGGCTTCGGTAATTGTGGCTTAGTAGCTTCTGTGGTGTGTGGAATCTTCCCAGACCAGGGATCAAACCCGGGTCCCCTGCATTGGCAGGTGGGTTCTTAACCACTAGGGAAGTCCACAGGCTCTAGGCACATAAGCTTCAGTAGTTGTGGGACACAGGCTTAGTTGCCCTGCAGCATGTGGAATCTTCCCCGGACCAGGGATCAAACTCGCATCTCCTGCACTGGCTGGCAGATTCTTAACCACTGGACCACCCCAGAAGTCCTGTTTTAAGCTTTTTAATCCAGGGAGTGACGTATATGGGAGGTGTCCCTGGGGTTCTTGGGGACATAGTGACACACAGAGGCCCTCCAGACTCATTGATGGAGACAGAGAGAAAAAAAAGGAGACAGAGAATTTGCATGAAGTTAGACTAAGCGAAGCAGAAGAGATGAAGAGGCACAGACAGGGACAGACGTGCTGAGTGAAGGAGACCCCAGCTTACCTCGGATACCGAGGGTGGGCTTACAGATGCTCCTCCCAGAGTGGTGGCTGCTACTCACAGGAGGTTGTTGATCAACTGACATAAAGCCAGTCTTGACTGGGAAGTGCACATGTGTGTGTGCACGCTCAGTCGCGTCCGACTCTTTGCGACCCCATGGGCTGTAGCCCGCCAGACTCCTCTCTCCATGGATTTTCCAGGCAAGAATACTGGAGTGGGTTCCCATGCCCTCCTCCAGGGGATCTTCCCGACCCAAGGATCAAACCCACGTCCCCCGCAGCTCCTGCATTTGCAGGCGGGTTCTTTAACACTGAGCTACCTGGGAAGCCCAATCAGGATGCGCTTCAGCGATAAAATACTCCCTGGACCTTGAATACATAATATGAGAAAGAGTGTGAGCTATCTTGTTGGTCATTTCTTATGCTGAAAAGACACCATTTTAAAATAGACTGGGTTATGTTGGTATTTGTCAGAGAAGGACAAAATTCTGTAAAGCAATAATCCTTCAATTAAAAAATAGATTGGGTTAAATGAAACATAAGTATAATTAATTTCTGTCAGTCTCTTTCTTTTTTTTTTTTTTAGTGTAGATGTGTAAAAGTGCCTCAGTGGCTACTATTTGTGGTTTATGCTGTGTCTTTGCTGGACCGTGCTGATTTAGAAAGTTGACTGGCCACTTTAACAACCCACAGTCTTTGCAAAGGAGATTCAGAAGAAAACGGGCATTCCCCCTTAAGCAGACTCTGATAGAATCTCCAGAGAGCATGTGGCCAAGCGGCATTACTCAGAGACCTGGTGTGACCTATTCTTTCTGTCCCCAGAGAGATGAGCTAACTTTCCAAGTCTTGCTTAGCAGACGGTGGCTTTTCTGACTTCCCTTGAAATTTGTGATTTCAGTCACTGAAGACATTTTTCAGACAAGATGGTTTCTCTGACCATGACCTCTCATGTTATTGGATCCTAATGATTTCTGGACTCTGACTTCATGGTCATGGGGGCCTGGAACAGTGCAGAAGACAAAAGCAATAAACTGGACATAAGGTAAAATATACCCAAACTGAAGTCCGCAGAAGAGAAAAATGGAACACCCTTGGGGGAAAGTCTCAGAGACTTGTGGGACACAGAAAGAAGCTTCTATGTGGATTAATTGGCAGTCTGAAGGCGAAGAAGAGAGAGAACCAAGGAAGAGCAATATTTGAGGAAATCGTGACCTAGAAATTGTCCAGTCTTGTCTAATTTAAATTTTTTGTGTGACTTCATCTTTTTTTAAAATTTATTTATTTTTAGTTGAAGGATAATTGCTTTGCAGTATTGTGATGATTTCTGCCATACATCGACATGAAACAGCCACAGGTATACATGTGTCCCCTCCCTCTTGGACCTCCCTCCCACCTCCCGCCCCATCCCACTGCTCTAGGTTGTCACAGAGCCCTGGTCTGTGCCCCCTTTGTCATACTCCAATTTGAATTGTATCTGGCTTCTAATTATCTAATGTGATCCATATTTGTTTCGCAAGTTGGATCAGCCTTCAACTCACTGCTTTCAGAAGCTCAGAGAAGCCCACGATAAGTACAAATAAAAGTGCTCAGTACTTCAGAGTGAATTCATCCAAACTACAAAGGAAAAATAACATCAATCTTATGAAAAACACATTGCTGAGGAAAAAGAGACTATAACTTATATCCTATGGATTTATTTGTCTATTTATTTATCAAGTCAAGTATTAGTTGCTCAGTTGTGTCCGACTCTTTGCAACCCCATGGACCGTAGCCCATCAGGCTCCTCTGTCCATGGGGTTCTCCAGGCACGAATACTGGAGTGGGTTGCTATTTCCTTCTCCAGGGGGTCTTTCCAACCCGGGGGTTGAACCTGGGTCTCTTGCATCTCCTGCATTGGCAGGCGGATTCTTTACTACCGCCCCCACCCCCCCCGGGAAGCCCCAGCAGATAGAAACTGCTCTATAAATGGCAACACAACAGCAACAAAACAGAGAGGTTTGTTGTTGTTGTTAGACATCCTGAGGGCCAAAATTATTTAATGGTACCTTGAAATAGAAAGACAAAGCTGGAAGACACACACTCCTAGGTGTCAAGCCTCACTATGGGGCTAGAGTGTCTGGTCCATGTGTTACTGGGCACAGACACACACACTAATCATCAGAGCAGAGCGCTCTCCTGCGATACAACACGGGATATCCCACAACTCAGTTGAGGAAAGGATGGTCCTTCCGATAAACTGTGCTGTATTAATCAGATTTCCATATGAAAAATGCATGTGAACTATGAGCACACAACCCCCACCCACCCACCCCCACACACAGTATTATGTCCCAAGGACTGAAGATATAAATCCAAAAAGTACATCCCTAGCTCTGGGAGGAACATACAGAAAATTTCTTCACCCTTTGCAGCAGCAATAAACATAATATAAAATTGGATAAATGGGCTCTAATAAGATTCAGAAATAATCTTTTTCAAAATGCAGCAACAAGAGAGTGACCCTCAGCTAGACGAGGAACAAATATTCCAAAGGAACGCGTCTGACAAAGGACTCGAGCATAATAAGAAAAAGAGAAAGCTTCCTACTGTTTAGTTAAAAAAAAAAGTCAACTCAATTTTCTAAATGAGGAAATGAGAAAAATGACTCAGACAGACATTTCACAAAATTGGATGAATATTCAAATGACCAAAAGCCATAGGAAAATGTTTCCAAATGCATTAGTTACCTGAGACATGCAAAGTAATACCACAAAGGTACCACCACCCCTCACATGGGGGGCAAAAATAAGAAGGTGGGAAAGCAGAGGGGCGGGTGAGGATGTGAGGTAACCAGAATGCTCAGAGTGTGAACTGATGCCATCACTTCAAAACATATTCAGAAGTACCTACTAGAATTGAATAAATGCACAGGACAACACATGGCAATTACACCCCGAGGTTTATTCCAACAGAAACACACATATACGCTCATCACTGGACATGAATTAAGACAGTCAAAGCAACACTTTCCATCCTAACGTAAACTGGAAGCTAAGCAAATGCCTCTTTACACTAGGGGGGATGTACGCATGGTGGTGATTCACACAATAAAATACTCCACAGCACCCAGAGTGTTAGACAAGTCTTAAAATATTTGGTTGAGCAGAGGAAGCCACACACACACACACACACACACACACAAAGAGGCTGCAGAGAATATTCACCCTGAGATAAAGAACCAAAACATGCAAATTTAACCCATGCTGTTAGAAGTCAGCAAAGTCATTACCTTTGGAGAGAAGTTACTGGCAAACCCAAGAGTGCTCAATCTGAGGATTCGTCAAGCTGTGCATTTGATATGTGCACTTTTAATCTATTACACTTCGGTAAAATTCAACACACACACATATGCTGAGACACAGAAGAGGAAAATTGCTGAACTTCAAAGGCAAAATCTTAAAAGCACTGAGAGAAAAAGGACAGATTATTTTCAAAGGAGCAATGAGAAGATCTGCAGTTCATTTGCAACAGAAATGATTAATGCCAGATTTAATCACTAAAAAATAAATGCCAACCTAGAACTCTACAGCAGGAGAAAACTTCAAAATTGGAGGTGAGATGAAGACATTAATTTCAGGCAATGAAAAACTGAATTCTTCACCAACAGATGGGCACCAAAAGAAGGAAGCGTGTTATTCACTTCAGTTGTGTCCAACTCTTTCGAGCCCTACAGACCATAGCCTGTCAGGCTCCTCTGTCACTGGGATTCTCCAGGCAAAAATACTGGAGTGGGTAGCCATGCCCTTCTCCAGGGGATCTTCCCAACCTGGTGATTGAAACTGTGTCTTCTGCATTGTAGGTGGTTTCAGGTAAAAGGAAAATAATCCCAGTGGAAAGACATGCAGGAGGGAACAAAGGACAATGGAAAGGTAATACTTGAGTAAAGACAGGAATTTCAAAAGATGGTTACATAATTAATGAATAGAACATTCAGTTCAGTTCAGTCACTCAGTCGTGTCCAACTCTTTGCAGCCCCATGGACTGCAGCACTCCAGGCCTCCCTGTCCATCACCAACTCCTGGAGTTTACTCAAACTCATGTCCACTGAGTCAGTGATGCCACCCAACCATCTCATCCTATGTCGTTCCCTTCTCCTCCTGCCCTCAATCTTTCCAAGCATCAGGGTGTTTTCCAATGGGTCAGTTCTTTGCATCAGGTGGCCAAAGTATTGGAGTTTCAGTTTCAACATCAGTCCTTCCAATGAACACCCAGGACTGATCTCCTTTAGGATGGACTGGTTGGATCTCCTTGCAACCAGGGACTCTCAAGGGTTCTGTCCAACACCACAGTTTAAAAGCATCAATTCTTCAGCACTCAGCTTTCTTTATAGCCCAACTCTCACACCCATACATGACTCTCGGAAAAACCATAGCCTTGACTAGATGGACCTTTGTTGGCAAAGTATCTTTTCTGGGTGAGATCTAACATTCTCCTGTCAATGGTTGTTCAGCAGTGAGTTGTAATTTGTGGAGTTCTCGGAGGAGATGAGCACATGTCCTTCTACTCTGCCGTCTTGTAGTCCAAGGAATAGAACATTGGTCCATGCTTACTCTGTATCTGATTTCAAAAATCATTTTCAAAACTCTGTTGGGTCATAAAGTTAAAACAACAGTGAACACGCATATGTATATACATACATATGCAAATATGTATATATGTGGTCACCCTGTATTTACAAAAATGCAAGAGAAAAATCGCCTACTTGGACAGGCGATTTTAGATGTTGGCTGCTTTAGGTGGTGAAGGAATGAAGCCTGCTGCAGGACACCATGGATATAGACAGGATTTTGTCAGTTTTCCTTTCGGATGGGAATGTCACAGAGTGTTTCTTTCCTGTTCTTATTTTTTTTTCCATTGCAGTGGCTTCTCTTGCTGTGGAGCACAGTCTCTAGGGCGTGTGGGCTTCAGTAGTTGTGGTTCATGGACTTAGCTGCCCGCGGGATCTTCTTGGACCAAGGAGGGAACCCATGTCCCTTGCATTGCAAGCCAGGTTCATTATCCACTGGACCACCAGGGAAGTCCTCCCTGTCCTGTTTTACTTTCTTTAAGGTGGCCTTTGGAAATCACCCAGCAGTGTGATGGGAAATATGTAACAGTTTCATCTATGAAAGAAAGCAACAGATCTGTAGCACTCGCCAGTTTCTGGGGAGTAAATACAGTGTGGCTCATTGCAAGCTTCAGCCTTTGACAAAATTCAACATCCATTTATGATAAAAACTCTCCAGAAAGCATCAATAGAAGGAACACACCTCAACATAATAAAAGCTATATATGACAAGCCCACAGCAAACATTATCCTCAATGGTGAAAAATTGAAAGCATTTCCCCTAAAGTCAGGAACAAGGCAAGGATGCCCACTTTCACCACTACTATTCAACATAGTTTGGGAAGTTTTGGCCACAGCAATCAGAGCAGAAAAAGAAATAAAAGGAATCCAAATTGGAAAAGAAGTAAAACTCTCACTGTTTGCAGATGACATGATTCTCTACATAGAAAACCCTAAAGACTCCACCAGAAAATTACTAGAACTAATCAATGAATATAGTAAAGTTGCAGGATATAAAATCAACACACAGAAATCCCTTGCATTCCTATACACTAATAATGAGAAAATAGAAAGAGAAATTAAGGAAACAATTCCATTCACCATTGCAACGAAAAGAATAAAATATTTAGGAATATATCTACCTAAAGAAACTAAAGACCTATATATAGAAAACTAGAAAACACTGATGAAAGAAATCAAAGAGGACACTAATAGATGGAGAAATAGACCGTGTTCATGGATTGGAAGAATCAATATAGTGAAAATGAGTATACTACCCAAAGCAATCTATAGATTCAATGCAATTCCTATCAAGCTACCAGCGGTATTTTTCACAGAACTAGAACAAATAATTTCACAATTTGTATGGAATACAAAAAACCTCGAATAGCCAAAGCAATCTTGAGAAAGAAGAATGGAACTTGAGGAATCAACCTGCCTGACTTCAGGCTCCATTACAAAGCCACAGTCATCAAGACACTATGGTACTGGCACAAAGACAGAAATATAGATCAATGGAACAAAATAGAAAGTCCAGAGATAAATCCATGCACCTATGGACACCTTATCTTTGACAAAGGAGGCAAGAATATACAATGGAGAGAAGACAATCTCTTTAACAAGTGGTGCTGGGAAAACTGGTCAACCACTTGTTAAAGAATGAAACTAGATCACTTTCTAACACCATACACAAAAATAAACTCAAAATGGATTAAAGCTCTAAATGTAAGACCAGAAACCATAAAACTCCTAGAGGAGAACATAGGCAAAACACTCTCCGACATACATCGCAGCAGGATCCTCTATGACCCACCGCCCAGAATATAGGAAATAAAGGCAAAAATAAACAAATGGGACCTAATTAAAATTAAAAGTTTCTGCACAATAAAGGAAACTATAAGCAAGGTGAAAAGACAGCCTTCAGAATGGGAGAAAAGAATAGCAAATGAAGCAACTGACAAACAACTAATCTCAAAAATATACATGTAACTCCTGCAGCTCAATTCCAGAAAAATAAATGATCCAATCAAAAAATGGGCCAAAGAACTAAACAGACATTTCTCCAAAGAAGATATACAGATGGCTAACAAACACATGAAAAGATGCTCAACATCACTCATTATCAGAGAAATGCAAATCAAAACCACAATGAGGTACCATTTCACACCAGTCTGAATGGCTGCCATCCAAAAGTCTACAAGCAATAAATGCTGGAGAGGATGTGGAGAAAAGGGAACCCTCTTACACTGTTGGTGGGAATGCAAACTAGTACAGCCACCATGGAGAACAGTGTGGAGATTCCTTAAAAAACTGGAAATAGAACTGCCTCATGACCCAGCAATCCCACTACTGGGCATACATACTGAGGAAACCAAAATTGAAAGAGACACATGTACCACAATGTTCATTGCAGCACTATTTGTAATAGCCAGGACATGGAAGCAACCTAGATGTCCATCAGCAGATGAATGGATAAGAAAGCTGTGGTACATATACACAATGGAGTATTACTCAGCCATTAAAAAGAATACATTTGAATCAGTTCTAATGAGGTGGATAAAACTGGAGTGGATTATACAGAGTGAAGTAAGCCAGAAAGAAAAACACCAATACAGTGTACTAACGCATATATATGGAATTTAGAAAGATGGTAATGATAACCCTGTATGTGAGATAGCAAAAGAGACACAGATGTATAGAACAGACTTTTGGACTCTGTGGGAGAGGGTGAGGGTGGGATGATTTGGGAGAATGGCATTAAAACATGTATAATATCATATATGAAACAAATTGCCAGTCCAGGTTCAATGCAGGATACAGGATCCTCGCGGCTGTTGCACTGGGATGACCCAGAGGGATGGTATGGGGAGGGAAGAGGGAGGGGGATTCAGGATGGGGAACACATGTATACCCATGGTGGATTCATGTTGATGTATGGCAAAACCAATACAATATTGTAAAGTAATTAGCCTCCAATTAAAATTTTTTAAAAAACCACTAAAAAAAAATATATATATATATATTTTTAAAAAAGTGAGATCACTGAGCCTGCAATGGGGGAGGGATGTTCACAGTCAGGCGTCAGGAACCGGCTTGAGCTGGTTGCTCCACACACCACTGAGTGCAGCTGTCAAGTGAGATTGTATGACTCCGGGGGCCTAGGGCTGCAGGGCTGCCTTTAAGGAAGTAAAGTTCAGGATGGGTTAGGAGGAAGAGAGAGCAAGCCAGAGGGCAGGAGGGTGAGAGGCAGAGACAGAGAGATCAAGACACAGAGACAATGAGAGACAGAGGGAGAGACAGAAAGACAGGGAGAGACAGATGCCAACAGAGACAGAAATACAGAGAGAGAGACAGAGGGAAAGGGAGAAATTTTATTCAGTCAACAAATAAGAGAATTTTAGATAAAGCCCTTAAGAAATAGTTTTCATATGTATCTTACATTGCTCATTATACAGAATTGCAAGATACATTCAACAACTCACTGAGTTTCACCAAGGAAATTGTTATCTCTGTGATATTGAGTCAAAATTCTGCTTGGAACACTTCTGTGAGTCTCTGTGTGTCGCTTGTTTTGGTTGCCCTGGGTCATGGTTGCGGTGCAGGCTCTCTCTAATTGCGGTGTGGGATTCTCCCTGTGGTGGCTGCTCCTGTTGTGGAACCCGGGCTCTAGGCGTGCTTGGGTTTCAGGAGTTGCAGCAGGCAGGCTCAAGCTGTGTTGCACGGGCTTAGTTGTCCTGTGGCATGTGGGATCTTCCCACACTAGGGACCAAACTAGGGACCAAATGTCCCGGGCATTGGCAAGCAGATCCTTAACCACTGGACCACCACAGAAGCTCCATAATTTTTTTTTAACAAGAATAATGTACTTATGTATTAGTAGGTAAAGGAGTATTATATATCACCATCATCATAAGACCTGGTAGTTGAGGAAAGAAGAAAAGCAAAAAAGTTTTTAAAAGCTTTGATATGAGTTTAGCACTTGTAAAACCAAATCTTGGCCAATTTGGATAGGAGGCTTGGGGCCAAGATGTGTAGTTCATGTCAGGGAGTAGTTAGGGGATGAGGGCTGCCTAATATAGCATCAGGTTTCCTGTAGAACAGTTTCAGAAAGCCCTGTTTTTTTCTGAGCTCAGCCCGGGGCAGAACAGAGAGACCCACACAGAGCAGAAAGAAAACTGCTTGGTCCTACATGCTCGCTGAGATACAGAACTGTTGGCCTGTGTTCTGGTCCAACATACCACAGACAGCGCATTTTTCAGCTTGCTTTGTTTCTGCCTGTGATGTGTTGTCGTTGAGTCGCTCAGTCGTGTCCAACTCTTCGCGACCCCATGGACTGTAGCCTGCCAGGCTCCTCTGTCCATGGGATTCTCCAGGCCAGAATACTGGAGTGGGTTGCTGTGCCCTCCTCCAGGGGAACTTCCCAACCTAGGGACCGAACCTAGGTCTCCTACATTGCAGACAGAATCTTTACTGTCTGAGCCAGCGGGGAAGCCCTGAAGGGAAAGCAGAGGTGTGGGCTAGTCTGGAAAACTTGAGGTGAGCTTTGCAGCAGAGTCTCCTGGAAGCAGGGAGCATGCCCCTGGACACCTCGGCACTGTTGACTCACATTCTATACTGTAGGCCCATAGATCCACAATGGACACGCCCATATTTAATGGTTGCAGTTAACTGTCCACAAGTTATCTGTTAATAAAGCTGATAAAAGCCACTAGTGACCAGGAGTGAGGGAGACACACACACACAGAGGTCGGATGGGTGGTTACACGGGGCTGTGTTGGTGATCGTCCTAGTTAGCCAGGGTGACCCCGGTTGACTCTAGCCTTGACTGTACTAGCCTCACACTTTAGCCTTTAGCTGCTACCCTCGATCAGGCCATGAAACTAAAACTTGATTCATCGTTGTCAAGGTGACAGCCATGTTCAGCATTCAGCCTGGCTCCAGGGAATCTCGTCTTTTCATTTTTGGCCATGTGACCTTTGCTGAGTTTTCATTTCTTTGAGGCATTTAAGACAACCTTTAAAATATGCTATAAAACAGTTTTATTTTTCAAGGTAGTTATTATTATTTTTTAAATCATTTATTCATTTTTGGCTGTGCTAGGTCTTTGATACTGTGTGGGTTTTTCTCTAGTTGCAGAAACAGGGGGCTACTCTCCAGTTGCCATGCACTCTTTGTGGTGGCTTCTCTTGTTCCAGAATACAGACTCTAGGGCACAGGCTCAATAGTAATGGCACACGGGCTTAGCTGCTCTGCAGTATGTGGGATCATCCCGGCCTAGGGATTGAACCCATGTCTCTTGCATTGGCAGGTGGATTCTTTACCACTGAGCTATCAATAAAACAGTTATTATTTTAAGACAGTTATTATTTTATGCAGTGTGGTTGATAGATTTAGTCTGATATTTGACAGAAAATCTAGCACAGTTATTCTTTACTTATTAAGAACTCCAGGGGTAGGCAGTCACAGGGCTTTTTCAGCAATTCCAGGAGTTTCTACAAACCTTAGATCTTGTGTTCTTTCACCTCAGTATGTTCAGTATCTCTGCAATTGTAGTCAAGCTTGTTGCCTCATGGTTGCAAGATGGGTGTTGAAGCTCCAGATATCACATCATCATCATATAGCTGCCCATGGACAGGATTAAAGGAGCCAAATGTCTTATGAGACCCTCTGTTAACAAGAGAGAAATGTGATTCCAGAAACCCTGATATATTCCTCATTAAGTGTCATTGACCATCCACGGTCCAGTCACTGCAAATGGGATTGTTGGATTGCCTTAGACCCATACCGCATCCTCTCCACTCCCCTTCCCCATCCAGGGTTGGAACACAACCCCTAGGATAGAATGAGGCTTCTGTTAATAGGAAGACTGAGCACCGGCTGCTGTGTAGCCCGCCATCACCGTCTGGCAGAGCTCCTCCCGGGAGAAGCAGCTGTTCCCTGGCCTCGGGGACAGAGGACAAGGGGTTCCCCGACGGGGCTCCTGTCCTGCAGGCTCCGTGTGCACACACGCCCCACCCCCCAGCCCTGCTCTCATTTCAGCTCCCAGCTGGGGGCCCCACCGGGTCCCAAGCCCAGGCCCAGGTCCCAAGGTCTGTCTCCCCATCACTCAGCTCTGGGATTTTGTGTGTGCTCCCCGGCCAGCCCCGCCTCCCCTGGTTCCAGCGCCGCCCGGGGAAAGGGGCAGAGAACCCATGGGATAAGGTATCTTTAATGCACTTGACACCTCCAGGGAATGTAACATACATCGCAATATTAAACACTCAGAGGAGGATTTCGGGGTTTTCCATTTTCAATACGAGGAACCGTTGGCATAAAGTGATGTAACTCCTTGCCCAAGAACAGAGTCGGGACTGACGGTCAAGTCGGTGTTCTGGGCGGAGAATGGGGCTTCCCCCTCGGGGTGCACCCGGAGAGCAGTTGAGCCTCGTGGGAGCCCAGAGGGAGGAACAGCTGCGGCCCCTTAGCGGGAAGTGTGTGACGGGCGGGGAGGGCGCTCTTCCCCTTTGTGAGGCTGTTGGTTGGAAACCGCCCCATAAAGGCCCGGGGCGCATCCCTTCTCCAGCGCGGGCTGCAGGCTCCGTCCCTCAGTACCGACTCCAGGGTGTGCTGGGACAGGGCTGGGCCATGGCGCCCGGACCCTCCACTCTCCTGAGCCTGGGTGAGTCTGGGGGTGCCGGGCCGGATTCCAGGGGCAGAGGGGCTCTGCTCAGCCCTGACTCCAGCCCAGGAGACACCGGAGTCCTGGGGGTGCAATGTGATTCCCTCTCCATCCCCAGGGCTGCGCCCTCAGATTTGGCCCAGACCCAAGTGACGGGGAAGTTTCGGTCCTGGACACCGGCCGGGTGTGGGGTGCGTGCAGACTGAGCCAGGCTGGCCTGGAGGAGAGGGTAGGGTTGTCTGAGATTACTTTAGAGTGAGGAGAGGGCTTGCACTCAGATGTAATATTGGGGGGCTCGGGGGGGGGAGTTTGGGAAATCATGGGAAGACACCTGCCCACCCCACGGCTCCTCGAGGGCCCTGGGACTGCAGCCCATGAGGATACCGTCAGGCGGGCGTCTTCTTACTAGAGCTTCTCTTCCAGCTCTCTGTCTGGCCCAGACGGCCCGCACCCAGCAGGGTGAGTCTCCCCCAAACCCCCGTCTCCCCAAGACGGACCTCGATGAGAGTGGAGTGGACCCGGGGCCTGGGGGCCCTGGGTTGTGCCCTGAGCTGCTAACAGCCCCAGTGCGGGACCCTGGCCCGGGTCTCCCCTGTCCCCCCTCTGCCCTTGATGACCCTGCGGGGATGACCCGACTCTCAGGACCAGGCTGAGCCCACCAGCTCGCACCCTCACGAGCCCAGACCGCCCCCGCAGCCCCGTGCAGAGAACAGCGCTCAGCCCGGGCAGGGGCAGACGCCCAGGACCAGGCCGGCTGTCTCCTCCAGCCTCCCCTGCACACTCCCCCGTGAGGCTGCCCGGCTCCTCCGGCCTCCCCTGCACAGTGCCCCTGTGAAGCGGCCAGCCGCTCCCTGGGTTTTCTTTCACTTTCTGAATCTCACCACCCAGCCCAGCCCTCCCCACTGTGACTCCTGAGCCCTGCCCCTCAGCCCAGGGACCATCCTCCACGTCTGCTCTCAGCTCAGGAACCCCCTCCCTCTGACCCCCAGAGGGCAGCTCGGCTCCCGCTGACCCCCTCCCCGAGATTCCCATACTCACCCCGAGAGACCACACGTCACCTCCCATACCCGTGGGTTTGCACAACTGTCTGTGAACGTCTGTCGTCCCTCTGGACTGTCAGCCCCAAGGGGGCAGGCGTCGGGGTGTTTCCCGTATTTGTGGATCCAGAGGCACATGGAGGCCTCAGTAAATGGATGGACGGGACCTAGATGTGGTGGAAAGAAAGAGGGAGGGAATGAGGGGGTGAGGGGTAAGGGAGGGGGAGCTCTCCCAGTCTGTGTTGCTGAGTCTCAAAGGCAGCTGCCTGTCCTGGGTGTGAAAGTGTGAGGTGAGGGGAGCAGTCTGCAGAACGGGGAAGTGAAGGGTGTGTGTGTGTGTGTATGTAGGCAGGTGTGTATACAGGTGTGTGTGTGTGGTGTGTATATGTGTTTGTGTATATGCGGGTACCTGTGTGTGTGTATGTGGGCAGGTGTGTGTGTGCAGGTGTATATGTGGGTGTGTCTATATATGTGTGTGCACATGTGTATTGTGTATGTGTATATGTGGGTGCATGTGTGTGTGTGTATGTGGGCAGGTGTGTGTGCGTGTGCAGGTGTGTGTGCAGGTGTGTGTGTGCAGGTGTATATGTGGGTGTGTGTCTGTATATGTGTGTGCACATGTGTATGTGTGTATATGCATGGGTGCATGTGTGTGCAGGGGTGTGTGTGGGTGTGCACGCACATGTGTGCACATGTGTGTGTGTGTATGTAGGCAGGTGTGTATGTGTATATGTGTGTGTATTTGGGTGGGTGTGTATGTAGGTGTGTGTGTGGTGTGTATGTGTAAATGTGGGTGCATGTGTGTGTGTATGAGTGTGTGTGTATGAGTGTGTGTGTATGTGTGCAGGTGTGTGTGTGCAGGTGTGTGTGTGTGCAGGTGTGTCTGTATATTTGTGTGCACATGTGTGTGTGCATGGGTGCATGTGTGTGCAGGGGTGTGTGGGTATGTGTGTATGTGCATGTGTATATGTGGGTGTGTGTGTGCACGTGTGCACATGTGTGTGTGCGTATGTATGTGTATGAGTGTGTGTGTGTGTTTGTGGAGGAGCGGGAGCACAGGTCTGGTCCCGCATTCCCTGGCGGGTGAGGGTCGCTGTGTCCAGGGTGAGTCTGCAGAGACCATCCCTGGGTTTTCTCAGTATTCTCTTCCTCCATCCCAGTGTATTTCCGTGTCCTTGTCACTGAGGCTTCTGGAAACCCCACGTGTCTCAACTAGGCAGGGGCGCGGTGGGGGTGGTGGTGGGGGATTGGGGTGTCGAGGAGGACTTGCAGCCCTGAAGCAGGAAGTTGGCTTCAGACAGTGAAGTCCCCACAGAGGCAGGGGCCAGCAGAGGGCGCTCCTCACTCACTCACGTTGTTGTCTTTATCTGGAGGTTAGCTGTGGTTTCAGGACGTGCACGCAGGTGTCAAGTTGATGCTGTGGGGGTGGTGGAATTTGTGGAATTTAATTTTGTGTCTCCTCGGCTGGCCTATAGTCACTTACGTGGTCAAACATTCTGGGTGTGTCTGCAAGGATGTTTTGGGATGGTATCAACGTTTAAATCATTGGGTTTTGAGCAAAGCAGACTGTCCTCCACAATGTGGGTGGGCCTCACACACCCGCTGATGGCCAAAGACTGACCCCCACTGCATGATGGGCTGTGCCCGCAGACTCTAACCCTGAGCTGCAGCTCCAGCTCTCCCGCCCCCCAGTTGGCGCCCACCCCTCAGACCCTGGGCTCGCCCAGGTGCTGCAGAGTGCACACAAGGACCCTCAGCCCCTGGAGTCTGTGGGGCCAGATCTGTGCCCCATGTCTTCCACACACACACCCTTGCACACCCCCCACACCTGCACACACCCACACCCATACACACCCCCACACACATGCACACACATACCTGCACACACCCGCCCCCCCACACCTGCACACATGCATACACACATACTTGCACACACACACACACCCCTGCACACCCCCACACCTGCATACAACCACACCCATACACACCCACACCCATACACACCCCCCCACACATGCATACACTCATACCTGCACACACACACACATACACCCCCCAGACACACACCCACAGCCCCCACACATTCATACCCACACCCCCAACCTCCCACGTATATACACACACTCATACACACACACCCACCCACATCCCCCCCACACACCTGCACACACACACATACACCCTCCCCACACACATGCACTCACATATATACCTGCGCACACACACATACATACCCATACACACCCCCACACATGTACACACACACACCCCCACACCCACACCCATATATACCTGCACGCACACACACACACCCATACACATCCCCACACGCATACACACACCCCACACACACCCATACACATCCCCACACACATACACACACACCTCACACACCCCCACACATATGTACCTGCACACACACACACACCCATACACACCCCCACACACATACACCCCCCACACAAACACCCACACATATATACCCACACACACACACACACACCCATACACACCCCCCACATACACACTCCCTACACACACCCACACACATATGTACCTGCACACACACACATACACCCACACACACACCCACATATGCACACACATATATACACCCCACCCACACACATACCTGCACATACACCTACCCCTCCCACACAATCTCTCCCAGCACAGGCAGCGGCCCTTCCCTTCAGACCCAGCACAGGTCACTCCCCCCACTCAGAGCCCTGCTTTCCTCATCCCAGGAACGACCCGGGCATCCCCCGCTGTGTGCCCCTGCCCCTCTCTCTGGTGTGGCTGTGGGCAGGGAGGGAGCTGCCCCCAGCTTCTCTGTCACCCCCGTGTCATCCTGAGCAAGCTGTGACCGAGCCTCAGGGTCCTTACATCAGTGGGGAGGCTAACCGCAGTGGTGGGGATTCAGCTGCCCCTGGGATGGGCAGGGGGTGGGGCTGTCCTCTGCAGGGGCGATGGGGGCGTCCCAAACTGGATGGGGCCAGGGCTGCACAACGTGGCAAGTTTCCAACAAGAAAAAGAAGCGAGAGAGTGAATTGCACTGGGTGGTGATTCTCCACTAAGATGAGAGAATTGTGTGGTGTGGTGATCTCCACTAAGATGAGTCAGTTGTGTGGTGTGGTGATCTCCACTAAGATGAGAGAACTGCGTCGTGTGCTGGTCTCCTCAGGACAGACCCTGGGGCCCTGCTCTCCCCTCCTAGGGACCCTGCCCAGACCCTCCATCTCAGCTGAGCCGGGCTCCGTGGTGCCCTGGGGGCGGCCGGTGAGCATCGTGTGCCGGGGCCCCGCCGGGGTTACGAGCTTCCGCCTGGAGAAGGGTAATAGGAAGGCCTATGAGGATGTGGGTGTCACGTCCCGAGGTGAACAGGAGACCGAGGCCAGATTCCACATCACCACTCTGAGTGAAGACGCCGTTGGGCCTTATCGCTGCATCTACCAAATAGAGTCCTCCTGGTCGGCGCTCAGCGAGGCCCTGAGCCTGGAGGGGACCACGGAGGCCGTCTCTGCCCTTCCTGCAGGTGTGCCTGGGCCCCGCTGTGCCCTCCACCCACTGGCCCCCACCCCCGCCCCCGGAGCCCTCTGCTTCTGTCCTCTCTGCCCATGCCTCCCCTGCCTCCCTGCCTGGCTCAGCTCCCTGAGCCTGGTCTCACCAGGCAAGTCACAAGGTCCAGGGGACCCCTGACCAGAGCTGGATGGTGCTTCAGGGGACTTTAGGGGCGAGGCCATGCCTGTCCTGTGTGTGGTCAGCCCCCAGGGTGTCCTGGAGTCAGGGTCGGTCCAGCACACTCTGACCTCCCCACCCCCCAGAGAAGGTCACCATGAAAAGTCTGGGCAGTGACGTGGGGCACAGCTCTGGGAGGTGCTGAGGGAGGTGACCCCAGCATGATGGAGCAGGGGGGCTCCACCTTGTCTGGCCCCAGCCCCTTTTTCTCAGGAATCTTGGTGTTGTCCTGGGTTGAGTGAAGGCCGTGCGTGGCCCGCGGTCGGATGCTCAGGATGGAGAGGCACCAGGCTGAGAGGGACAGACCCTGGGCAGCCCCTACACAGCACCAGTCCTTCTCCTTCCCCCCCCCCCCGCCCCATCACAGGACCCCCTGGAGGCGTCAGCTCCCCCACCACTCAGTGCTGCTCCTCCGCTGGTGAGTAGCTGACCCCTGCCTGGAGGGGTGTCGGGGCACGGGGTGGGTTGGGGGCTCTGTGCTGGGATCAGGGCACAGCCCTCTGCCAGACCTGGCTCAGGGACTGTGAGAGCGCAGCACGGGACTGGCAGGCTCAGGGCACGGGGTGTCTCTGACACTCATAAGGACCCTGGGAACAGCACCCGCCTGGATAGATGACCCTGCACCAGGCGCCCGATGGCAGTAATGCCAGGACGGCCCATCGTGGGCGGCACTTCCCAGACCTTCTCAGAGCCTCCGCCCCTTTTCCTGTGCAGAAAAGAGCTTACAGGTTCTTGTCCAAAGGGGCAGGGATTGGAAGGGAGGAACCAGCCCAGGGCAGCCAGACTGGACCCCAGACTCGGGGGTTTGGCCGTCGCTCCGCACCGCCCCCTTGCGGTCAGGGTCCACGGCGGGCCCGGCTCCGCGCTGAGAGACGGATGGCGGTGGGGTGGGGGGATGGGCTGGGAGCCAAAGGGAAGGGACAGCTGATGGTTACACCTGAGCAGCCTAGAAAGCAGAGCTGCCCTCTCGGAAGGCCCTGAACCCGCCGGGGGTAGGAGTCCAGCTCAGCCCCCTTCCATCTCGCTCCCTCACTCCTATTTCATACTGTGGAGACTCATGTCCAGAGAAGACCCCATCACCGAGACTGCCTGGAGCCAGTCCCACCCTCCCCAGCTCTGCGCCCCGGAGCAAATCAAATCACCCAGTCCTTCCACGCTCCTCGTCGCTCGTGTACAAAACCAGTAATAAACGCACCGACCCCGCAGCACTGCCTGAGCCTGGAGAAGCATTGATCTTATTCATAGGAGGAAATATTTTCTTCTCTCCTCGTGGAGTGTGCTCTTTGGGGAAAGAGGAAGAGAACAGGCTTTGGTGTTGGTATTATTCCAGCTCTGCCAATGCGCTGTGGACCCAGGGCTTCAGCGCTCAGACCTGGCTTTGTAAAGCAGGGGAGAGCAAGTCCCAAGCCACAGGACTGGTGTGCATGTGAGAGCTTTCTTTATATCTGAGTGTGAACACCATAAGCACCCAGCATGTGTGTGTGTGTGTGTGGGGGGGGCGGTATGCAGCAGGTGCTCCATAAAGGCATACTGCTGATAATCTGATTCCACCCTCCCAGCTCCCTCAGGCCTGTCGACAGAGCAGGTTTATATTCTCATTGGGGTCTCTGTGGCCTTTCTCCTTTGTCTCTCCCTCCTGGTCCTTCTTCTCCTCCATCGTCAGCTCTGGAGAAAACGAGGTAGGTCTCAGGTACAGGGTGGGGTGACCAGGCAGACTGTTTGGGGGTGTTGGAAAGAAGCCTTCTCTTCTTAATTCACACCTGACTCTCCTCAGGGCCTCCCAGAAGCAAAGACGAGGAGCAGAGACTCCAGGGGAGGTGAGGACCCTGGGGATGACCTCCCAGCCTGCCCGTCCTCTGCCCCCAGGCAGCCCTCAGGGCTCACATGTTCTTTCTCCTCAGGCTCAGCCCAGCTGTGGATGTCCGAGATGGGACCGCAGGTAAAGACAAGGAGGGGGGACAGGTCTGGGAGGGGAAGCAGGGGTTCAGCCACACTTCAGGGAAGCAGTGCTGGAGTGAAGCATGCCAGGACGTTCCAGGTGGGGTGGAGACAAAATATGAATCTGTGAGGTCAGGCATGTTTGTCTTTTAAGCTCCATCTCAGAGAACTGAGCCCTGGTCCTCCTCGCATTCAGATGTGGCCAGCATTGACAGATTTCCTGACATGGATGGAGAGGTGGGCGCCTCGGTAAGTGTTTGCATTCATCAGCTAATGCTCTGAACCAAAGCCCCTGCAATTTAGCAGCTTAACAGAATCATCTCAGTTTCTTGGGCCAGGAACTTGGAATCGGATCAGCTGGGTAGTTCTGGCTCACGGTCTGTTCTGAGGCTGCCGTCAAGATGCCGAGCAGGGCTGCACTCATCAGAGGCTCGACCGGGGCTGGAAGATCCACTTCCATGATGCGCAGTCCCCTGGCAGCAGGCAGGATCTCACATCCTCACCACACGGGCTTTTCATGGTGGTCAGACTCCCCCAGAGGGAGGGACCCCAAGAGAGAGGGATAGAAGCCACAATGTCTTCTGTGTCCTCACTGTGGAGGTGACATGCCCTCACTCTGCCACCCAAACTCACCCTGCGTCTTTATCCTCAGACCCCTGCTGCAGGAGGCCCCCAGGAGGTGACCTATGCCCGGCTGAACCACAAGCTCCTCACCCAGAGAGCGGCCAGAGCTGTGTCCCCGCCGTCCTCAGAGCCCATGGCAGAGTCCAGCACGTACGCAACCATTGCCAGACATTGACCACATGCCCACCTGGCCTCTGCACTAAAGATGCAGGAAGTCACACTTGCAAAAGCCCGAAGTGGACGTTGGGTTTCCCTGTGGAATCATTCCTTTCTGGAAAGACATCTAGTCCATCCTCCTGCAGTCAAGAGCTGAAGTCCTGAGACCCCCATATTACCTTCTAGGAGATTCATTAACTGTGTGATCCCTCCCACAACCAACTAGCTCCTTGGGGAGAAGGTGTAGCACTTGTTTCAAGAGGCCCAGCTATGGTGTCTGTTGGCTGTTTCCAGAGACCCAGCTCTAGTTCTTGGCTGTTTCTAGAGACCCAGCTTTGGCACTTGGCTGTTTCAAGAGACCCAGCTATGGTGCTTGGCTGTTTCCAGAGACCCAGCTATGTTCCTACAGTTGCCCAGTGGATTCCTGACGACTCCTGTGAATCTTCCACTGCCCCTGGAGAACCATTTTGTCTTCTGAGCTGACTCTGCAAACCTTCCTAGAGTGTGGGTGGTGATCTTGAATCTGGGCTGCATGGATGCAGCTCATAGCTGACACCCAGTTTTCTGGATCACACTCCACCTTGTTCATCAGTCAGTGTTCTCACAGGTCCAAGAGCGTCAGCCCCGCATGTGGCGCTGGGTACACAGGCTCTAGGTCCCAGTCTCTGCTCCACCGTCCCCCAAAACTCAGTGAGGGAAACAAGACAAAAACAAGACAGTCAGTGTTTTCTGACCCCAGAGTGTCTGAGGGGACTTGTGTCTGGGTGAAGGCGCAGAGCTGCCCCACCTGCACACAGCTCCCATCCCCCACACGCACAGGCCATGAAGGCACGCACACACACACAGACTTACACACGTGCACACACTGTGCACACGCATACATGCATGCAGACACCCACACGCGTGGGCACGGTGGCCTGGCCGAGGGAGTTGGTGAGGCCATGACTGCACAGGGAGGGCCCCTCGGGCTTTAGGTCCACCCCGAGGAACCGGCAGGCCCCCGTCTCCCATCCCACCCCAGTTCATCCCCACTGGACGCCATGCATTCCCCAGGCACGAGAGGGCCCAGCAGCTGTAGGACACTGTCCTTGACCTGACCGTCACCCCTCACCAGGCTAATGCCCGTCAGATTTGGGATTGGAGGCCATTCATCCCAACAAGCGTACACCTGCTGCTGTAACAAATTACCACTCACATAGCAGCACCAAACAGCACAGCTTATTTCCCTACAGTTCAGGAAGCCAGACGCCAGATCAGTTACCCGGGGCTGAAACCCGGGGTGGGCAGGGCTGTGTTCCTTCTGGAGGCTCCACGGGAGGCTCCGTTCCTTTACCTTGTGCAGCGTCTGGGCCCATTTGCACTCCTTGGCTCGCGGCCCCTTCCTCCACCTTCGGATCCTGCCTCTACCTTGTGCAGCATCTGGGGGCCATCCTCACTCCTTAGCTCGTGGCCCCTTCCTCCAGCTTCAGATCCTCCCTCTGACTAGGACTCCTGCTTCTGCGGTCACGTCTCACCTCCTCACTCTCTGACCCACCTGCTTCTCTTATAAGAACTCTGGTGATTACACTGGGTCCACCTAGATATCCAAGCTCATCTCCCCTTTGCAAGAGCCTTAACAGCCACACCTGCAAAGACCCCTTTTGCACCTAAGGTAACACAGCAGCTGGTTCCTGTCTCCCTGAGTGGGCGTCCATCCGCAGCACCACCTCCGTTCGTGGGCTCCTCTGGGCTTGAATGCCTCACTCTGAATCCTATGCACCTCCTTGCAGGGCTGTTTCCTTCTGTTTCCACTAGCTGGTGAAATAACGAATTCTTCAGAGTCTATTTCCTGTGTCCTAGAACCTCTGTGTCAGAGGAGGTCGGGTAGGAAGCAGTGGAGACTAGAAACACCTCCACCGTGTGACCCCCAGGTGCCCACAGGGACAGGTGGCCCCTGTGCGACAGGACTGTGGCTGCCCACAGCACCGTGTCCTCCCTTCCTGGGCTCCCAGCGAGATGATCTCCCAGCCTCCTTGCAGTTATGTGTGTCCTAGGATGACGTTCACAGTGAGCAGGATGCACGGAGCTGCTTCCAGGCCTGGGCCCAAACCCTCCCTCACAAGATCCCCTCTGTTGATCATTCTGCGGGTGGATGCAGATGCCCTGGGGGACCTTGGCGGCACACACTGAGCGTGGAGCTCTGTACCTCTTGTAGTAGTCCTGTGTCAGGTTTCTGTAAAGTTGATGCTTTAACATGTGTGATGCAGGCATATTCTGGTGCGAACATTAATAAAGGGAAAGCTTTAAAATGCAGTTGGGAACCCTAAAGGGGCGCTGTCTTGCCTCCCCCCTCTGCTGCAGCTTACTTTACATTTCTGGGCAGGAAGGCACTTACCTTACTAGACAGCAGCGGAAGGATGATTTTTCGCCTTACCCACCAACAGCCCAGCCAATGAGAAGCGGCCACAGCTCAGCCAATGAGAAACAGCCACATCCCAGCCAATGAGAAACCATCACTGCCTTGAAGGCTTGCTTTTCTTCAAGGGGCTTTGATTCAAAGCAGCCTCTTTCAGCTTCCTCCTTTTTCTCTGTTAAGTAATATTCCTCTCATTTGTTCTCTGAATTTGACTGTGGTTTGCCATAGTTCGAACGTCCTGAATTGCAATCCCTGTGCCATTCCTAAATAAACTCATACTAATGGTTAAAACAACAACCGAAAACTGCACACTGAATTTTAAGGTTGACACAGGACATCTCTTTTCCCGGATGAGCTGATAATAAGCCTGAGCCAACTGTACAGGTCTCCTGACTCTCTCACTGTGCCCCTCCCCCAGTATTTGAGCAAGAATCCCCTTCCCCTGGCGCACATATCAAACACAAACCAGTCAATCCAGGGTCCACACCCCTAACCACCTGCTTTATGGGGGTCCACAATCTGGGCCATTATCCACTTGCCCTTGTCACCCCAGGTCCGGGTATAGGCTAGCCAGGGACACCCCCTCCACCCCAGAACCAGCCAGGAGAGCGATTCCACTGAGCGGTGTGCGTGGTCACCACCCTGGTTAAGGGGGTCAGACTGTCGGTCCCACTTGGATTAAAACAGAAACTTTATCCCAAAATCCCGCTAGAGGGCGGCAGCATCCAGTTATCAATATTTTCGTTTTTCGTTCTTAATAGAAGCATAAGACGGAGAAGGCAATGGTAACCCACTCCAGTACTCTTGCCTGGAAAATCCCATGGGTGGAGGAGCCAGGTGAGCTGCAGTCCATGGGGTTGCAAAGAGTCAGACACGATTGAGCGACTTCACTTTCACTTTTCCCTTCCATGCATTGGAGAAGGAAATGGCAACCCACTCCAGGGTTCTTGCCTGGAGAATCCCAAGGACGGGGGAGCCTGGTGGGCTGCCATCTATGGGGTCGCACAGTGTCGGACACGACTGAAGCGACTCAGCAGCAGCAGCAGCAGAAACATAAGAAACCTGCATGCCTCTTACAGGCCTGGTATTTTTAAATGTCTTTATACATCTTAAGCATATTTTAATAATTCATCCTAGATTCAGCCAGGTCCTGCTGATGCTGCTAAGTCGCTTCAGTCATGTCCGACTCTGTGCGACCGCATAGACGGCAGCCCACCAGGCTTCCCTGTCCCTGGGATTCTCCAGGCAAGAACACTGGAGTGGGTTGCCATTTCCTTCTCCAATGTACGCATGTATGCTAAGTCACTTCAGTCGTGTTTGACTCTGTGAGACCCTATGGACAGCAGCCCACCAGGCTCCCCTGCCCACGGGATTCTCCAGGCAAGAACATTGGAGTGGGTTGCCATGTCCTTCTCCTCAGCCAGCTCCTACGATGGCTATTTCAGTTCTGCACAAACATTGGCACATTTAACCCTGGCAGGAACCCTCCACAGAATGTCCTACCCTCTTCTCCCCTTTTCTGCAAGAACCAGGGACTGAAGCATTAGATGACTTGCCCAAGGTCGGCCAGCTCTGAGTGTCGGGGCCACAGACCCACGAGGACACCTGACGCCCTGCCCTGACCTCAGGGCGGGCTGTGTCTCACCAGCAGGGAGGTTACTGTCCTGGCTCGAGGAGGGTGCCCAGCCCCCAACTCATTATTAGTCCTGATCTTTCATTTCTTATTTACACTCGCGGTTAGTTCCTGCCGAGACCTGCGTCCTAACTCGGTCGTCTTCATCTTCGTTTCCTCCGGTTCCATTCTTCCGCTCGGTTTCTCTGTTTTATTCTCCGTCTGCCTCTCTCTGTGTTCCTCTCTGTCTCTGTCTGTTATTTTCCCAGTATTACCGTATTATTCAGGACTCTCTGGGATGTTCAGGTCATCACACGGTTGTATGGGGATTTCTGAGAGGAGGCCATCACGGCAACAGACTCTCTGGGTTCAGGAGGTGGAGAGTCTGCCGCAAACCCTGGAGAGTGGCTGACAGTATCAGCGTGGGTGTGTGACAGCGGCAGTGTGCATGTGTGGCAGCGTCAGTGTGGGTGTGTGACAGCGTCCGTGTGGGTGTGAAGCCCGAGACCGGGAGGGCGGCGGTGTCAGGCCCGGCCTGGGGCTGGGGAGGCGGGAACCAGGGGCTCTGAGTCTGAGGGCTGGAGATGCCGGACGTCCCAGCACAAGAATAGTCAGGGAATTCACCCCCTGCCCCTTCTTGGCTTCACCCCTGGGGGATGGGGTGGAGCCGTCCACATTGTGAGGGTGGACCCCTTCCCTCAGCTCATCTCTTCCAGAGTCTCCTTCGCAGACACGCCCAGAAATACTGTTTTACCAGCTCTCAGCCCAGGCAGGTTGACACATAAGTTAATGGTCACAGTTAGAAAGGCGCATTTCCCCCAAAACCTGGCCTGACCCTGACCCCAGGCAGACACGCGGACAGGTGGGCGCTTAGCAGAGGGAAGCGTGGAGGGCTGGCATTCCTGGAGGCGTTCCTGAACATTCCATGCCCCCGCCCGGTGCACGGATGGTTGACATGGTGCTGTCTGCCCCACTGAAAAACATTTTTATGAGTCCAGCCCACAGCGGGGAGCAGACAGGTTTAGGAGAAGTAAACACAAAGGTAAAAGAAAAACCTTTCCCACCCGGGGAGCAGGTGGGAAGAGAAGACGGGCCCAGGGAGAGGACAGGAAACAGGAAGTCGCGGCTAGGCTCGTCTTCCTGACCCCGTGGCCCCCCGAGCCCGGGGATGGACTCAGGGCCCTGCGGTGCAGGGACCTTCCGGTGGGGAGGGCGACCCCTCCTGCTCTGAGGCCCTCAGGCGCCACCTGGAGGACGAGCCGGGCAGTGCTGCGTGGTCAGGCCGCGAGGCTCCACCTCACGCTCCGACCCTGCCCGCTCGTGTGTTCACGGGGGTGAGTGACGGGGGTCACAGTGGGCCCCGTCGTGGTGGGAGGAGAGACGTCGCCTGAGTGTGAGGGGGAAGGGACAGATGCTGAGACGCTGAGCTCCTGGGGACGAAGAGCTCACCTCGATGACCTGAAGGGTCCCTGGGCCCCCAGGGAGCCAAGCGAGGATGGACCCCCTCGACCGCCGCCCGCAGACGTCAGCCTCCAGCAGCCTGTGAGCGAGGCCCGCACGGCCGGTCAGCTCGGACCCAGCGCCAGCGGGGGCCCGGAGTCTTCCTTGGAGTGCGAATGACTGCTCCCTCTCCCCTGGGTGCCGTTCTGGTGGAGCGTGGACAGGGAAACACTGAGGCGGAATAAATGCCACGGGGTGTGTTTATACTGCTTGGCAGAGGCTAAGTATCAAACTCTGGCAGGGCGTGTGTGTGTGTGTGTGTGTGTGTGCGCGCGGCCAGTAAGCGGGGGCTGCTCCGGGGACCAGATCAGTGCCAGACAAGTAAAGACGTTTCAGGGACTTCCCTGCTGGTCTGGCGGGTAGGACTCAGCACTCCCGATGCAGCGGGCCGCGTTCCACCCCTGGTCAGGGAACTAGACCCCACATGGCGCGACTAGGAGTTCACGTGGGACAGTCAAAGGTCCCGCAAGCTGAAGAAGACAAAAATCCCAAGTGTCCCAAAGAAGACCGAAGATCCCTCCTGTTGCAGCTAAGACTTGGCGCAACCAGATATATAAATACTAAAAAAGCCATTTCTCTGATTCTTGTTGGTGTTTGGCAGAAACCAATGCAGTACTGTAAAGCAATTATCCTTCAACTGAAAACGAATAAATTTAATTAAAAAAAGCCATTTCATTTCTTTTACTGAGCTGCACTGCCAATAATCTACACACACATGCACACATGTGTACACACCCAGGCACACAAATACATGCACACACATGCACATGGGCTTGCGCACATATGCACACTCACCCAAAACTAATACATGCCAATGATGATACATTCATTTATATGCAGTACTATCTAACGTCTCCACATTTTAATTTCCTAAGGAAGGCCATCCCCCTAAGGCCTCTAACGGCATTTTGGTTTTACAGAGCAGAGTCCCATCAGTGGGAAACCACTGATTCCAGAAAGGTGGTATGTTGATTCATAATATGATAAAACGATAAAATAGTCAAAATGAATGATTTCTCTGAATTATAAAAAAGTAGCGAATCATAGAAAATTGTATAAAAATTCCTTTTCCAGAGGGGTTTGTGTTTTGTTCTAATGGTTCCGAGCGCTCACTGACAGAATCTCTTCTCAAAACCTGGAGCCTCCTGATAAAGAACTAGTGACTAGGGGAGGGGTAAAATAGGAGACTGGGATTAGCAGACACACACTACTCTATAAAATAGATATCTGGGGCTTCCCTGGCGGTCCAGGGTTCAGAACCCGCCTGGCAGTGCAGGGGACTTGCGTTGCATCCCTGGTCTGGGAGGATTCCACGTGCGGCAAGGCGACTAAGCCGGCGAGCCACTAGAGGGCGCGCTGCTCACCACGGCTAGAGACGGCGCTCACCGCGACTAGAGAAAGCCCGCACCGCGGCTAGAGACGGCGCTCACCGCGACTAGAGAAAGCCCGCACCGCGGCTAGAGACAGCGCTCACCGCGACTAGAGAAAGCCCGCACCGCGGCTAGAGACAGCGCTCACCGCGACTAGAGAAAGCCCGCACCGCGACTAGAGAAAGCGCTCACCGCGGCTAGAGAAAGCCCGCACCGCGGCTAGAGAAGGCGCTCACCACGGCTAGAGAAAGCCCGCACCACGGCTAGAGACAGCGCTCACCACGACTGGAGACAGCGCTCACCACGGCTAGAGAAAGCCCGCACCACGGCTAGAGAAAGCCCGCACCACGGCTAGAGAAAGCACTCACCACGACTGGAGACAGCGCTCACCACGGCTAGAGAAAGCCCGCACCGCGACTAGAGAAGGCGCTCACCGCGGCTAGAGAAAGCGCTCACCGCGGCTAGAGAAAGCCCGCACCATGACTAGAGAAAGCGCTCACCGCGACTAGAGAAAGCACTCACCGCGGCTAGAGACGGCGCTCACCGCGGCTAGAGACGGCGCTCACCGCGGCTAGAGAAGGCGCTCACCGCGGCTAGAGAAAGCGCTCACCGCGGCTAGAGACAGCGCTCACCACGGCTAGAGAAAGCCCACACCACGGCTAGAGAAAGCCCGCACCACGGCTAGAGAAAGCACTCACCACTACTGGAGACAGCGCTCACCACGGCTAGAGAAAGCCCGCACCGCGACTAGAGAAGGCGCTCACCGCGGCTAGAGAAAGCGCTCACCGCGGCTAGAGAAAGCCCGCACCGCGGCTAGAGAAAGCCCTCACCGCGGCTAGAGAAAGCGCTCACCGCGGCTAGAGAAAGCCCGCACCGCGGCTAGAGAAGGCGCTCACCACGGCTAGAGAAAGCCCGCACCGCGGCTAGAGAAGGCGCTCACCGCGGCTAGAGAAAGCGCTCACCGCGGCTAGAGAAAGCGCTCACCGCGGCTAGAGAAAGCCCTCACCACGGCTAGAGAAAGCGCTCACCGCGGCTAGAGAAAGCCCGCACCGCGGCTAGAGAAGGCGCTCACCACGGCTAGAGAAAGCCCGCACCGCGGCTAGAGAAGGCGCTCACCACGGCTAGAGAAAGCCCGCACCGCGGCTAGAGAAAGCCCTCACCGCGGCTAGAGAAAGCGCTCACCGCGGCTAGAGAAAGCGCTCACCGCGGCTAGAGAAAGCCCGCACCGCGGCTAGAGAAGGCGCTCACCGCGGCTAGAGAAAGCCCTCACCGCGGCTAGAGAAAGCCCGCACCGCGGCTAGAGAAAGCCCTCACCGCGGCTAGAGAAAGCGCTCACCGCGGCTAGAGAAAGCCCGCACCGCGGCTAGAGAAGGCGCTCACCGCGGCTAGAGAAAGCGCTCACCACGACTGGCGAAAGCTCTCGCCACCGCTAGAGAACGCGCTCGCCTTGGCTAGAGAAAGCCCGCACCATGACTAGAGAAAGCCTGCACCACGACTAGAGAAAGCCCGCACCACGGCTAGAGAAAGCGCTCACCACGGCTAGAGAAAGCCCTCACCACGACTAGAGAAAGCCCGCACCACGGCTAGAGAAAGCCCTCACCACGGCTAGAGAAAGCCTGCACCACGACTAGAGAAAGCCCTCACCACGACTAGAGAAAGCGCTCACCACGACTAGAGACGGCGCTCACCGCGACTAGAGAAAGCCCGCACCACGGCTAGAGAAGGCGCTCACCGCGACTAGAGAAAGCCCGCACCGCGACTAGAGAAAGCCCGCACCGCGGCTAGACAACGCGCTCACCACGGCTATAGAACGCGCTCGCCTTGGCTAGAGAAAGCCCGCACCACGGCTAGAGAAAGCCCGCACCGCGGCTAGAGAAAGCGCTCACCGCGGCTAGAGAAAGCGCTCACCGCGGCTAGAGAAAGCCCGCACCGCGGCTAGAGAAGGCGCTCACCGCGGCTAGAGAAAGCCCTCACCGCGGCTAGAGAAAGCCCGCACCGCGGCTAGAGAAAGCCCTCACCGCGGCTAGAGAAAGCGCTCACCGCGGCTAGAGAAAGCCCGCACCGCGGCTAGAGAAGGCGCTCACCGCGGCTAGAGAAAGCGCTCACCACGACTGGCGAAAGCTCTCGCCACCGCTAGAGAACGCGCTCGCCTTGGCTAGAGAAAGCCCGCACCATGACTAGAGAAAGCCTGCACCACGACTAGAGAAAGCCCGCACCACGGCTAGAGAAAGCGCTCACCACGGCTAGAGAAAGCCCTCACCACGGCTAGAGAAAGCCCGCACCACGGCTAGAGAAAGCCCTCACCACGGCTAGAGAAAGCCTGCACCACGACTAGAGAAAGCGCTCACCACGACTAGAGAAAGCGCTCACCACGACTAGAGACGGCGCTCACCGCGACTAGAGAAAGCCCGCACCACGGCTAGAGAAGGCGCTCACCGCGACTAGAGAAAGCCCGCACCGCGACTAGAGAAAGCCCGCACCGCGGCTAGACAACGCGCTCACCACGGCTATAGAACGCGCTCGCCTTGGCTAGAGAAAGCCCGCACCACGGCTAGAGAAAGCCTGCACCACGACTAGAGAAAGCCCGCACCACGGCTAGAGAAAGCGCTCACCGCGGCTAGAGAAAGACCTCACCACGACTAGAGAAAGCCCGCACCACGGCTAGAGAAAGCGCTCACCACGACTGGAGACAGCGCTCACCGCGACTAGAGAAAGCCCGCACCGCGACTAGAGAAAGCGCTCACTGCGGCTAGAGAAAGCGCTCACCGCGGCTAGAGAAAGCCCTCACCACGACTGGCGAAAGCTCTCGCCACCGCTAGAGAACGCGCTCGCCTTGGCTAGAGAAAGCCCGCACCACGGCTAGAGAAAGCGCTCACCACGGCTAGAGAAAGACCTCACCACGACTAGAGAAAGCCCGCACCACGGCTAGAGAAAGCCCTCACCACGGCTAGAGAAAGCCCGCACCACGGCTAGAGAAAGCCCGCAACCACGGCTAGAGAAAGCCCGCACCACGGCTAGAGAAAGCGCTCACCACGGCTAGAGAAAGCCCTCACCACGGCTAGAGAAAGCGCTCACCACGGCTAGAGAAAGCGCTCACCACGGCTAGAGAAAGCGCTCACCGTGACTAGAGAAAGCCCGCACCACAGTGAAGACCCAGTGCAGCCACGGATCGGTAGATGAGATTGTAGAAGAGAGGCAACAAGGACCCCCCGCAGAGCACAGGGGTCTATTATATTCAGTATCTGGAGGTAATGTGTGACGGAGGAGAACCTGAAAAAATACACGTCTGAGTCACTGTTCAGGTGTCCACTTCACTTTGTAGCACCTGAAACTGACAAGACATTGCAAGTCAACGTCAATTAAAAAATAGTGTTAGAGTTAGTGATTAATGGCTAGTTTAGAATCGAATTACGCAAAACCCGAATGACTTCATGAAAAGACACCCAGTTTGAATAATAGAAGGGCTTCCCTGGTGGTTCAGATAGTAAATAATCCGCCTGCCAACGCAGGAGACATGGGTTCGATCCCTGGGTTTGGAGGATCCCCTGGAGAAGGGAATGGCAACCCACCCCAGGATTCTTGCCTGGAGAATCCCATGGATGGAGGAGCCCGGCAGGCTACAGTCCATGGGGTTGAAAAGAGTCGCACATGACTTAGCGACTGGACAACAGCAACAAAAACACATGTTCTAACAGGGCTTGTTGAATAAGCAACCATGTTGTCTGGACTCTCAGAGCTGGTGAGCACAGAACCTGCTCAGGCGGTCTGGGGGAAGAATGTGCGTGACAGTGAGGTTGGGTCGCTTCCTGAATCTGAATCCGAACCAGACCGCAGAGCAAAGGTAACAGCATTCAGCCAAAAAAGGCGGCGGGCCGGGGGTTGGGGGGTGGGGTGGGGGTGGGGCGGTGGGTGGAGAAAGAGCTAGACAAACACAAACTCTTGTTATTATTTATCCCCCCCCTTTTTTTTTGGCTTCCCAGGTGGCGCTAGTGGTAAGAACTTGCCTGCCGATGCAGGTTCAGTCCCTGGGCCGGGAAGATCCCCTGGAGAAGGAAATGGCCACCCACTCCAGCATTCTTGCCTGGAGAATCCCATGGAGGAGAATCCCTGGAGATTCTCACCAGAGGAGCCTGGCAGGCTACAGTCCATGGGGCCACAAAGAGTCGGACTGAAGCGACTTAGCATGCATGCGTTGCACTTTCTTGAACGTATGTATCATTGTTTTCTTTCCCAACAAGAAGAATAATTGAGAGGCCACGTTTACTGCTTTGTCACTTAAAAATCCATCCAGCACTGTTTACAATAGCCAGGACATGGAAACAACCTAGATGTCCATCAGCAGATGAATGGATAAGAAAGCTGTGGTACATATACACAATGGAGTATTACTCAGCCGTTAAAAAGAATTCATTTGAATCAGTTCTGATGAGATGGGTGAAACTGGAGCCAATTATACAGAGTGAAGTAAGCCAGAAAGAAAAACACCAATACAGTATACTAACACATATATATGGAATTTAGAAAGATGGCAATGACGACCCTGTATGCAAGACAGGAAAAAAGACACAGATGTGTATACCAGACTTTTGGACTCAGAGGGAGAGGGAGAGGGTGGGATGATTTGGGAGAATGGGAATTCTAACATGTATACTGTCATGTAAGAATTGAATCGCCAGTCCATGTCTGACGTAGGGTGCAGCATGCTTGGGGCTGGTGCATGGGGATGACCCAGAGAGATGTTGTGGGGAGGGAGGTGGGAGGGGGGTTCATGTTTGGGAACGCATGTAAGAATTGAAGATTTTAAAATTTAAAAAAAATAATTAAAAAAAAAAATCCGTCCACAGCACCCTTGCATGCATGCTCCTTCCATGACAACACTCATAGGTTTGTGGCAGGTTCCACTGGGCCCTGCCCTCTGCCAATAATGCCCCTCCCCCCCCTCCACTGACTTTCCTACCTGGGGTGACATGGTTAAAAATGAGTGACAGGTCTGGTCGGCAGTAAACGGTGGGCAGGGTTGCCTTGTCTGAGTGTCTGCACATGGGTGAGTTTCAACACAGGGTGTGTGGCCGATCTGATCTCATCCTGATTTGTGGGAGGAAATGAGGAGGATGGCTGTTTTCATGCAGAAAGGGAAGTGCTTTTCAGAGGAGAGTGACTGACCACAGAGCCTGGCTTCCTGCAGCCCGCTGGGGGCCCTCGGTGGCAGCCACACTGCCCCTTTCCTGGGTTCCCTTTTGGCACAGAGCTCGGGGCTCTGCACTTCCTGTTTCTTGAAGGAGCTGGTGAGCTGGGCTGGGGGCACGAGGTGGGGGTCTGGGCAGATGTAGGGGCTTGGGTCAAGACGCCTAAGGCACGAGGACCTTGATGCTGGGAAGGATTTCAGACACCAACAGCCTGGCTGTCTTCTCCTTGAACAGAAGCAACCTGGGGCTGAGGGCCTCGCGGGCTTGAATGCAGCAAGGCTTGGGAGCAGCCACAGGTCTGAGCGCTTGGACAGACTGACCCCTCAGACAGGACACCGCTGCCCTTCATCTCTATCAGACCTCGCCTTGCTGACCCCAGCATCCTGAGGAGGTCCCTTCCTGAACACCCAGCTCTGTGAGCCTGGCTTTGGTGCCCTGGGCTCAACCAGCCCCTCTCTGGGGCTGTGACTCTGAGAAACCCCAGGTCTCTCCCTCCCTCCATGTCGGAGCCCCCTCCCCAGTCTCCTCCTCACAAGGCCGGCCCCTCCCCTGGGTGTCGTGAAGGTAGGACTCGGGGTGGGGGGGCGCCCAGACCACTCCTGCCTCATCATAGGGCCCGTGTCCTGTGAGCCCCGTGGGGTGCAGGCAAGAATCCAGCCACCGTCCCAGACCCGTCGGTTCTCTGCACACTCGCAGGTCCAAGAAGCCCCGCCCACCCGTGTTGGACCAGCGGAATTGTTTCCTTAGTGCACCCACACCTGTAGACTGAAGGCTTTCCGTTTAGAAGTGATCTGAGCCAGCTGGGAGGCAGGGTGAGTGTGGAGAGTGCAGCCAGCCCAGGGTCACAGGATAAGGGGTGTGGGGTGGGTGGGGGCTGGCAGAGACCAAGCTTCACAGTTGAGGTGTGCACCTACCCTGGAGGGCGTGAGGGAGGCTGGACCGAGAGCCTGCCTGGGCGCCTCCTGATGGAACAACGTGACGTTGACAGGAGGGTTTTCTTTCTCCTTTTGCGCTGGGAAATCTAAGTGTTTGAGTGAGGAAATGAGCACTTTGTGTACTGTCAGCCTGTTAGGACCAGAAGCAGTGCAGGGAAGTTTCTCCACCAATCAGGAAGATCCCCTGGAGAAGGAAATGGCAACACACTCCAGTATTCTTGCCTGGAAAATCCCTTGGACAGAGAAGCCTGGCAGACTGCAGTCCATGGGATCACAAAGAGTCGGACACGACTGAGCGACTTCATTTCATCCATGTAGCTATTTACCTATGTGTCTATGTAACTACCTGTATATCTAAGTATCTGTCTATGTATCATCCAGCTACTTCTCAATCAATCGACCTATTTATCTACCTATCATGTTTCTATCTATGATGAGTTAATACTATGTCTGCTTCATCCAGACTCAGGTTGAGTCTGGTTATGACAGATCTTGCTAGAAACACTTATCTGTGTAATTGTTTTGTTCATTAAGTTTTTCTATGACACCAGACCTTCCCTGAGGGCAGGGAATACATGGGTTTTGGTCAATTTTATCTCCTCATTTCCTGGGATGGCCACGGGTTGACATGCTTAAATATTTCTTTAGTGAAATAAGACTCCTGAATGATGAATGGATGAACAAATGGGCAAGTCCAAGTAGTCAAGGAGCGGTTAAGGTGGGTGATCTCGAGCAGTCAGAAAAGAGATGATGTCACTGGAAAAAAGCAAACCCAAAACCCCTCATGGCATTTTCCAGTGTCCGAATTACTGTGAGTTACCCTGGAGTCACGGCCTAAGATGAGGATGGAAGTGTAGGTGGTTTATCTGAGAAGCAAGAAGGCAGAATGGGGCAGGGAGAGTGTGACGGAAAGGAATCCCTGGTAGAGAAGCCTGAGGTCCGTGCAGGAGGTGATGGCACGGGACCCACCAGGACCTCGGAGAGTGTAGAGAATGCCCTGCAGGGCCTTCCCTCCAAGGGTGGTGACACGTGGCAATGTACTCATGGGCTTCTGTTCCCCACTGCTTGGAATTGTCCCAGGGATGGCTACATTCTTCAAGGTCAGGGCTGAAAGTGGTTCTGACACCTACAGAGCCATCAACCACATCGAAAATGAAAGAGCAGGTCACCACAGGAATCTGAACCAGAGGCTAAAAACACATGCTTGAAAATCTCTGTTCAACGGATTGAATCCAGTCTGTGAACTTGATTTCACCCTTTCTGAAAGCCTCTGCGTCTTTGCCTTCTGGACCAGAAGACAATTCCTCTTTCAATCCCTGCTTCCTCTTTTCCCTCCCAGCCAGCGTTTCAGTTCCAAGGTCAGACGGTCTTCTCACCCTTTGAGGAGAACAGAGCAGAGCGATGGTTACTAACCTCCTAGATCAGACCACAACTCTAGGTCACTTCAGGCCGTACCAGTCGGAACTGCTGAAAGTCTAGCCCCGAGGCTTAACGCGCTGGGAGCGGCCCAGGCCCCTGCCCCGGAAGGCCAACGGGAAGACGGGCGGTAACCAAAGGGCTGCCTGTCGGGGCGTCATCTGGTTCCATCGGCCCTGAAGGAAACACCCCGAATCCTGGCCACAGAGAAAGAGCTCATTCCTGTTGTTTTCATGACAGTTTCACACTTTTAGATTCTTATTTGTACTGTTACAGGCTCCCCAAATTAGACATATCTTTACAACTCTTGCATTTACACGGAATTTTCACTCTCCTCTAGGTGCCAGGAAACCAGGCCAGTTGTCCCCTCCCTGCCAAAACAAACAACAACAAAAAAGGTGGAATATTAGAAGACTCAGGCCCATCACCAGCTGTTTTTGTTTGCTTGTTTTCACCGAAATTTTGGCAGTGCAGGCCCTGTCCTCACATGAATTCTACGTGTTCTTCTCTGACGGGGACATTGAGGGGCAAACAGAGTGGGAGAGGCGGGATGAGACGGTTCTTGCAAGACCGCGGACACCAGGGAGAACCTGCACGTGAGGACCCCGGGGAGCTGGGCCACCAGGGGAAGACGGAGGGGGGGAGGGGGGAGGGGAAGGGAAGGGGGAGGGGGGCTGGGAGGGGAGAGGGGGAGGAGGGGGTAGGGAGAGGGGAGGGGGAGGGGAGGGGGAGGGGGGCTGAGTGGTGCGTGGTGCTCGGGGAGCAGAGGGAAGCAGACTGGAGAGTCCTTGAGACGCGTGGTGAGAGTCACTAAGCCATCGAGAAGTCACACTTGTAGTCACTACAGAATTAATTTCTATGAACCAACCACTTTCAGATCCACAAAGAAATCCCAGCTTCCCCTGAGTAGGAACAACAAAAACAGCAGCAGAGGAAACTGCCACGGGATGAATGTGATACAGACTGAGCAGAACGGAGCCCGTGTGAGTGTCTGTCTTTCAAACATTCCTGGGTGGCACAAAAGTCAGACCCGTGGACAGCATCCTTGGACATGACAAATATGGCAGTTCTTCTTCAGCTAATTTGTAAATGAGCCCCAGTCCTCAAAATGCACCGACAAGCAGTTTTTCAAAAACTAGACAAATTGATACTAATCTTTATATGGAAAAATAACAACTAGGAAACACCCAGAGAGAAGCAGTATGCAGGCAGAGGGGATGAGCTCAACCAGAAGTGAAAGCACACCACACTGGCACTCCTCTGCTGGCTGAGTGGTTAGACTTCACCTTCCCGTGCCCCGGGTTCCATCCTTTGTTGAGGAGTTAAGATCCCATATGCCCAACTGGCAAAAAGCCCAGACAGAAAAAGAAACAATGTTGCAACAAATTCAACAAAGACTTTAAAAACGGTTTACATTAAATTTTTTAAAAATTAAAAAAAATAGCACATACACCACAGAGCCTCTGAGTCATGAGGCAGTAAGAAAGCCTAGGTGCATCTCCTTACTCTGGGAAAAGAAAGGAAAGAACCAGCCGTATTCCGCAGGCATTCAAAGCAGTGGGGTATTACACACAGTGTGGTTTACATGCAAACGGACGCTTCTGGGAGAGGGCAACACATGGCTACAGCTCCAGGTCTGCTGCTGCTGCTAAGTCGCTTCAGTCGTGTCCGACTCTGTACGACCTCATAGATGGTAGCCCACCAGGCTCCGCCGTCCCTGAGATTCTCCAGGCAAGAACACTGGAGTGGGTTGCCATTTCCTTCTCCAATGCATGAAAGTGAAAAGTGAAAGTGAAGTCGCTCAGTCGTGCCCGACTCTTAGTGACCCCATGGACTGCAGCCCACCAGGCTCCTCTGTCCATGGGATTTTCCAGGCAAGAGTACTGGAGTGGGTTGCCATTGCCTTCTCAGTAGCTGCTAAAATTATTAAGTGAATGTTTAACGGGGAACGTGGTATGTTCACACTCTCAGAGCATCAATATCTCCCCATACCGCAGTGACTGATCACAAAGGGCAAACCACAGCTTCACTCTGGGGAAGCCCGGGGCATGCCGAGTTTGCCCGCAATCACCGATAAGCAGAAGCAAGGACAGCGGGCTTGGCTGGCACTCCGCCCCCGTGCACAGCCCGCATCTGACCAGAGCGGTCTGGCTCCGGTGCTGTGTGCACCTCCTTTCTCGGCGGCTCCCCCTTCCCCAGCGGCCAGGCACCGCTCTCATCACCCCTGTGAGGGGAGGAGCCCCGGGTCTCTGGTCGTGAGACTGATGGAAACTTCACTGAGTCCAGACAGGCGGCCCTGAGCCGGAGACTAGAGATGAACACGAGCCGTTCAAGACCAGGAGGGGCTCAGACCTTGGGCAGGAGCTGCTGATCTTCTGACTGTCCAACCCTAAGCCTGGCATCGGGCTTTCATCTCCTGATTTGGACCATGCCTGGAGCACACGTCTGGGTTTATGACGGGCGGAAATTGTTCGCTGAGCAAAAAGGATTCTTACATCTTCTGTGGGATGGCCTTGGAGACTGACCTGTAGGGGAAGAGCTGCTCTGCTTCTGGTGAACATTTCAGCATTGAAACACATGCTGGGGGTGACGGGCACCTGCCCAAGGCATCCTCGTGGTCAGCGTGGCCTCCCAAGCTCTGCTGTCCTCTGCTCAGTCCGGGGCGGGCAGGAGAGTTGCTGTGATTTCAGCACCCGTCACCCTGCTCAGCCCCCCTCCACGCGGAAGGAGAGCGAGTCATAGGTCCATTATCATCATTCAGTTACTTGAGGATGAGTCTTGAATTTCCCTTTCAGATCCCCTAACACGCCTTCTCAGTGGTGGAGGTGGGGAGACAGACCTGGATTATCCGGGGAACAGGGGTCACCACCAAGGTCTTTATGAGTGAAACAAGGAGGCAGGGAAGACACAGCCAGAGCACATGTGACTTGAAAGCAGACGCTGGAGAGCTGTGACTGCCGGCTTTGAAGATGGGAAGGGTTTGTAGAAGCTTGAGAAGGTGAGGGGAGAGATTTCCCCAGAGAGATAGGGAGGAACGCAGCCTGACAACACCGCGGTTTTAATGCTGGGGTTTCCAGTTTGGACTTCTGACCTCCAGAACAGAAGGTAATTACTGTGTCGGTTTAACGCGGTGACTTCCAGCAGCTGCTCTGCAGCCAGAGGAAGCAAACACACTGAGTATCCGAGGGGATTTCGGTGGCTGTCGCTGTTTGTTTGCCAGTCGGAACTCTGCAAGCTCAGCGTCTGAATCTGTTGTGCCCAGAGATGTATCTCTAAGCCAGGCACATGGCCAACACTGAGAAATAGGTGCAGAGGCTTGGGGGGAGAAAGGCCATCAGATCCAGAAGACTTACGGCAGCTTAGAGTCACGGGAGGCCCCAGAAGTGGTCTGAAATGTCTGCCGAACCCACTGCCCGCTCCAGCCTCAGCCTACAGAAACCAGGGCTTGGTTCCAGGGAGGGTTGGTTCCCTTCCTGTGGGGCTGCTGACCTGACGACCTTGTGACAGGAAGCACCAGCCCCGGAGAGGACACGCCCTGTGGTCTGTCTGTCCGGAGGGCACCCAGGTCTCCTCCATCCTCACAGCCTGGACCGCAGGGAGGAGACGCCATGGCCCCCGCGCTCCCCGCCCTGCTCTGCCTCGGTGAGATGGGAGGGGCGGGGGGAGCCCTGCTCTGGAGGGACCCCCCCAGCCAGCCTGCTCCGTCAGGGGACCCCAGGGCCAAAGAGGCTCCCGGGGAGGAGAGGCGCTACTCAGGGCTGAGGGCCCACCTCTCACAGGGCGCTCTCTTCCAGGGCTGAGTGTGGGCCTGAGGACCCAGGTGCAGGCCGGTGAGTCTGTCCCAGGGCCCAGCTCCTTCCTCTTGTGGGGACAAGGGTGTCCCCCAGGCCTCGGGCAGGGGGAGGGCAGCTCAGGGCTCACGGAGGGGGGGTCTGGGAGGTCTGGGCTGAGAGCCGAGGCCTGTGTGTGGGGGGACGCCTGGTGAGCCCGCCTCTGATTTCCTTCCAGGGACCCTCCCCAAACCCACCATCTGGGCTGAGCCGGGCTCTCTGGTGCCCTGGGGGAGCCCCGTGACCATCTGGTGTCAGGGGACCCCGGGGGCCCAGGAGTTCCATCTGGATAAAGAGGGAACCTCAGTCCCCTGGGACAGACAGAAACCCCTGGAGCCCGGGGACAAGGCCAAGTTTTCCATCTACTACATGGGACAGGACCATACAGGGAGCTATCGCTGCTACTACAAAACCGCCACTGGCTGGTCAGAGCCCAGTGACCGCCTGAAGCTGGTGGTGACAGGTGAGGGACACTCGGGGCCTCGGGCTCTGCTCTTGGGAGGGGGTCTGCTCTCAGGGCCTGTCTCTCTCCCAGCCCAGCCCTGGGGGGTGAGGGGGGAGCCCCAGGGAACCAGCTGCCTCCTTCTCTCCTAGGACCCTACAGCAAACCCAGCCTCTCAGCCCTGCCGAGCCCTGTGGTGACCTCGGGAGGGAACGTGACCCTCCAGTGTGCCTCCTATCATGGATTTAACAGATTCCTTCTGACCAAGGAAGGAGATGACGAGGCCTCTTGGACCCTGGATGGAGAGCGACGCCCCGACGGGCAGACCCAGGCCCTGTTCCCCGTGGGCCCCGTGACCCCCGGACACGGGTGGACGTTCAGATGCTACGGCTTTAACAGGGACACCCCCCGGGTGTGGTCAGCCCCCAGCAACCCCCTGGAGCTCCTGGTCCCAGGTGAGGAAGTCCCGTCCTGACCCCACACATTTGAGCAGACAAGACAACGTACTGGGGTCTCTGCTCCCAGGGGAGCCGCTGTGAGAGGGTGGGGAGAGGAGCGTGGGGCTCACAGGGCAGACACACAGACTGAGAGACGGCGGGGCCTGGGGCCGGGAGGGGAGAGGGACCTCCACGGGGGAAGTGGTCCCTACAACCCAGCGCGTGTCTCTCCCCAGGGCTGTCTGGGAAGCCCTCCCTCCTGACTCCGCAGGACCCCATCGTCACCTCTGGACAGAACCTGACCCTCCAGTGTCGCTCTGACGTCGGCTACGCCAGATTCACTCTGTCCAAGGAGGGGGGACAGGACCTCCCCCAGCGCCCTGCCCGGAGGCTCCAGGCAGGGCTCTCTCAGGCCGACTTCCCCCTGGGCCCTGTGGGCACCGTCCACGGGGGCCGGTACAGATGCTACGGTGGACACGGCCTCTCCTCTGAGTGGTCGGCCCCCAGCGAGCCCCTGGAGCTGCTGGTGGCAGGTGAGGGGCCAGCGGGTCAGTCGGGGACCAGACTCTGCACAGGCCCCACCGGGGAGCCCCAGGGGTGATGCTGGGACCAGGGGGAGGGGTCCCAGGGAGGGACAGACAGACAGGGTGGGGGAGGGGAGAGACTCGGAGAGACAGAGACAGCGCTGAGGGGCCAGAGAGGCCCGCGGAGTCTCGCTCAGAACCCGCCCGGCGCCCGCACCCCCTTCCCCTCTGCAGGACGGCTCGGAGACAGCCCCTCCCTCTCCGTGCAGCCCGGCCCCTCGGTGGCCCCGGGGGAGACCGTGACCCTGCTGTGTCAGTCAAGAGACAGGACGGACACTTTCCTTCTGTCCAAGGAGGGGGCAGCCCATCGCCCCCTGCGTCTGCGCTCCCAGGACCAAGACGGGCAGTACCAGGCCGAGTTCTCCTTGAGCCCTGTGACCTCAGCCCACGGGGGCACCTACAGGTGCTACCGCTCACTCAGCACAGACCCCTACCTGCTGTCCCAGCCCAGTGAGCCCCTGGCCCTCGTGGTCTCAGGTGAGGCCCCGTCTGTCCTTCTGACTCAGCAGCTCGGGGCTCTGTGCCCTGGGAGCGCAGGGTGGTCGTGGAGGAGGGGGTGCTGAGGGAGGAGCCCTCTGAGGGAGGGGCTTTGGAGCCCGCCCCCCCACCCCTTCCTCCCGCACTGGGGTCCCTGAGAAGCAGGTGGGCAGTGGGAGGGTCTTGGGGAGGCCAGAGGCGCAGGGCAGAGGGGGGTGAGGTGGGGACCCCGGGTCAGCCCGGCGCACCCCTTCCTGGGCTCATTCCCAGGACCCATTCTCTCAGCCACAAACCCAGATCCGAACCTGGGGAGTCTTGGGGCTCTGTGCTCAGGGGAGACAGCCCACCCCAAGGCGCTTTGATATTCTCTGGGAGGACAAGGCCCCTCAGATCAAGGGCTTGGGGAGTCGGGCAGAGATGGCGGGGGAACCACAGGCTACAGGGGCCTGAGGCTGCTGGATGGGGGGGGGTTAGTCTGCGGAGGAGCAGGCCCGTCCCACCCCATCCTGCCCCTGGAGGCTGCAGGGATCGCCCCCTCCCCCAGGCAGAGTCAAGCCGGCAGACGCAGGGGGCTGAGCGAGCGCCTGTGGGGGGGCGGTGGTGGGTCCCTAGGAGCCATGGTTGGGTCCCACCCCAGGACCCCTCAGACCACCACTCAGGGGCGGGTCCACCCTGTGCTTTCTGAGCTCCGGCAGCTCAGGGTCCTGAGCAGGAACATCTGAGACAGTAAGATACGAGGCCCTGGGAGGCTCCCGAGGAGGACGCGGCCCACCCACAGCCTCCTTTCAGGACCCTCAGGCCCCGCTGACACCCTCCCCCATCACTGCAGTCAGACCCTCGAGTGTGAATGAGTACACCGTCCCCGGCAGGGGCTGGGCTTGGGGCCACATCCTCTCCTGGGAGGCGGGTGCCCTGGGCTCACTCCTCGGTTCCGGATGACGGGGCCGGGCTGACCTGTGCACCCTCACCCCAGACTACACCGTGCAGAATCTCACCCGCATGGGCCTCGCAGCCTCCGTCCTGCTGCTCCTCGGGGTCCTGCTCTGCCAGGCTCGGCATGACCGCAGAGGAGCCAGAGACGCGGCCCGGAGCTGAGCACGGGGACCCGGCACCACCTGGAGCACTGCAGCCTGGGATGCGAGCTTCCAGCCCCGGAGCTTCGGGAAGAGCCTCTGACCCCGGGGGGAGAGACGCGCCGCGGGGCGGGAGGAGGGGGTCTGGGGGCTCGGCCTCTGCTCACCGGGGCCCCTCCCTCCCAGGGAGGACGCCCCGACTCCTATCTCTGCTCACCCGCTGCCCCAGGCACATCCCACATGGCAGGGGCGGGTCCTCACCCTGCACGCCTGCAGGCTCTGTCCACTCTCGTGAAGGACGTGAGCCTCGTTTTTAATGCCCACCATCTCCGGTGTGAGCAATGACCTCCATCCCTTCTCAGAAACAGAATGTCGTTTAAATAACTGAATAAATGGGTGAAAGTGGGCCCCACTGGGAACAGATGGACCCAGAACTCTTCCCTGAGCCCCCCGGACCCCTCTTGCCCTGCTCTCCTCGTCAGATGACACCCAGTGTCGTCTCTGCAGACACCGTCGCTGCGAGGGGACGCCCTGACGTTTGAAGGTGCTGTGCTGGTAAACGGCTAAGGAATACAACATTTTATAAGGAGCCCAGGTGTGCGAACTGTGTGTCTCCTTTGGTGCAAACGCTCTCCGTGGCCAACCTCAAGGAGCCTGGGTGAACGCGCTGAAGCCCGGGTGGGAAGGAAGGAGCAGGCTGGCTTTCCCACAGGAGGGAGTCTGGTCCAGCCAGCCCCCACCGATGGCCCCAGGCGCACAGATGTGTCCTTTGCATTACACAGCATGGTTAGATCATTTCCATGTCAGTTTTAAGCCCCACTTTCTTCGAATTCAGATGCCAAAACCTTAGTCCATTCAGACGAGAGGGAAAGAGAAAACAGTGCAAGTACCAATTGAGGGAGAAAACAGAGCACTTTGGCTCCAATACCTCACAGCTTGGAGTGCAAATCGCCTCAGTAATTTGGGGAGGAAATAACAACCGTCAGCTAACAGGGAGAGACACACAGCCCCCACCCAGAGTTATGTAACCGAGGGGGAAATTGTGCATAACTACCTGTACACACGCAGGAGAGCAAGGACAGAGGGCCGCTCGTATCAGACAGGTCTCGGAAAACAACTCTCAAACAGGAACGCTTTGGTGTAGACATGCCATGGACTTTAAAATTTAATTTTTAAAGTACTTTATTGATCTATTTGGCTGTGTCAGGTTCCAGTTGCAGTTGTGAGATCTTGTTGCCTCATGTGGCATCTTTCACTGCAGACCCTAGTTGTGGTGGGCAGGCTCCAGGGAGCGCGAGCTTCAGTAGTCACAGCACACGGGTTTAAATTGCCCCTCGGCATGTGGGATCTTAGTTCCCTGACCAGGGATGGAATCCACATTGCCTGCATTGGAAGGTGGATTCTTAACCACCTTCTGCCAGGGAAGCCCTGCAACAGACTTCTGTGTGAGAGAAAAGTCGAACTACCACAGTAATACAGACCAGCTTTCAGGCATGTTAGTCAGTGAGTGAAGAAAAGCTGTAAGTGTGTGCACGAGGATCTCCATTGCATAAAATTCAGGGTGACGGATGAGGGTGTGGCAACCAGCACTCCAGTACTCTTGTCTGGAAAATCCCATGGACAGCGAGGCCTGGCCCATTATGGGCCATAGGGTTGCAAAGAGTCAGACACGACTGAAGCAACTTCACACGGGCAAAAGGAGACAAGACGTGTTACTTGGGGAGGCAGAACTTTGCCAAATCTTAGGACTAGAGGATGGAAAGCTCCCACGTGACCTCCTGGTCCTCACACACTGGGGAGGGGCGGGGGCGCTGTCAGAGGGAAGCTCAGGGGCTGCTGGAACATGGTCCTGCCCCTTCTGACCCACAGGTACTGACTCCTGTCTGCGGCTCCTTACTGGGGAGCATCCCTTTGCTCCATCACCCTCCCTAGCTTCTCACCCCTGAGTGAGGCGGGGCTGAAGCACGCTGGGGAAAGCCAACCCCTGCGTAGAGGCCGATTCACAGCGAAGTGGCCGCCCATCAGTCACGGCAAACACTCCACACACTCTCAGCATGTTTCCACACACCATGGCCTCAGCTGCCCAATCGGCATCACTGAGTCCAGCCAGATGATGAGCCACTGCCCGGGGGGAGATGGGGCCTCGGACGACATGTGGTGCAGCAGAGCAGGTGATGACTCAGGCCTGGGAAGGAGGGGCGCTCTGAGCTCCAGCAGCACCAGGCACCCCGAGCCCCCTGAACAGGACAGCTGCCCCGGTCCCTGAAGCACTGGCACTGCCAGCACCCCAACAGAAAGTGTCACTGGAGGTAGAGTGAACAGGGCAGGGCCCCCGAGCCCATTCCCCCACTCTCTGCTTCTGTCCTCAGGCTGGACAGGGGCCCGTGTCCCCCCCCCCCCCCACCACCACAGATCCCATCAAACCATGTCCCCTAGAAGTACTGTAGGGACCAGGACCGGGTCGTGTTGCTGAGTCTCCCAGGATCCCCGGGGAAATGCCCCACGGCAATGTGTGATCTCCTCCAGACGCCAAAGTGACCTGCAGTTGTGTGGAGTGTTCAAGGCGGGGGACAATCTGGTCCCCCTTGTAAGCTTCAGGAAGACATGACTACAGTCACCCAAGTGTTCACTTGAGGCTTTCTGCTGCTGAGGTTCGGAGAACAGGCAGCAGGCTCAGAGCCGCAGAGTGGGGCAGGTCCAGGAAGGAGCCCAGTCTGCTGACCTCAGAGCCCTGTCTTGCCAGCACAGTATTCTTCCACCTTGCGCTAGTGTCTGAGGGCCAGGGGGACATTGCCACAATCTGGGAGGATTCGATCACAGTTCAGGAGAAGCCCACCATGAGGGTGTCCCTTGGCGGTCCTAGGGGACAGTCCTGACTTGCCTCTTTCCAGGGTCTGTTGGCCAAGGCACCCCCTGGTTTGGGGCAGAACCTCTCCTCATTCTCCTCCACTCTACGTGGCTGCAGCTCCTGGTGTCTCTCTGTTGACTCTGGCAGGCCTCTCTGTGGGCCTCTTCAATTCATTGGATTGGAGCACCTAAAATATCACATGAGGACGCCCCCCTGCAGTATGATCTCAACGTGATGATGCCGCAAAGACCCCATTTCCCAAAAGCCGCATCCCCAGGAAGTGAGGCTGCAGATTTCAACATACTCATTTAGGTGAAAATTAACAGCCTCTGAAAGAGAAATATACACAGGAATGACTTTATCGAAGGAGGTGCAATAATTACACACTATAGGTTTTTCATCTGATGAGGAACATCTGAAAAGAGCTGGATTGATGGGAAGACACTCCAGGATGGTAGGGTGGAAGATTAATGTTGTAAAGAGGACAATACTCTCAAGGCATCCTGCAGAATTAATTCAATCCCTATCTGAATCCCAAAGGGTATTTCTGCAGAAAAAAGAAAAGTCATTTCTCCTGAGGTCAAGGTCATTGAGAAAGACCCACAGCAGCCAAGCCATCTTGAAAAATAAGAACAAAGTTGGAAACCACACCCTTTCTGATTTCAACACTTGCTACAAAGTTCCAGGAACCAAAACAGAGTGGTGCTGGCTTGAGAAGAGACACACGGATGCTTGGAATGCCGACATATAAACCCATACACATGACCAGCTGATTTCCAACAAGACTTCTTCTAAGCTATATAATGACAAGCAAGTCTTCCTGACTCATCCCATTTAACTGTGCATATGTTTTGTTGTAGGGTTTGTGGATGGCTTGCATGAGAAAACCCCCATAAGCCTCTTAGAGACCGACCCTCTCATCCCTTGCCGGTCGACTTGGTACTGGTGCTGTATCACCATCTGTCACCATCACCATCCTCCCAGAGTCCAGTCCCTACAATGGTGACCGTCTCAGTAACAGCTGTGTGTTCACACCTCCCTTCCCTGAAAATGAGCCTGCTGCCTCAGGGGTATAATCCTGGCACACTTGCAGGGAGCATGAGGCCCTGTGTGACCAGGGTGCAGCATCTGGATGGCTCCACTTCTTAGGGAAACCCACTCCTCCTTCCCGGCCCCTCGCCACTCCTGTGCTCCCGCTAGCAGTCTGGGTCTCTCCTTCTCCAGGAAGCCCCCACTTGCCATCACTAGCTTCCTGGACCTCCACCAGTTACTGGGTCTCGCTGCCTGTGGTTCCCCTTCTCTACAACTGACCAAAACCAGAGCCACCGTATTCACTGTCTAAATGTGCACACTGTTGGTTATCATCATCAGAACCCCCCGAGTCCAGGGAAGGAACTGGTCACTTTCACCAAAGAATCTCATGTCTGGATATAGTAACTGCTCAGTAAACACTGGCTGACGGCCTGGAGGGTGGAAAGAAGGAAGACAGGAAGGGAGGGAGGGAGGGAGGAACTTTGCATTTTCAGTCTCAGAAAAGGGAAGTGACTCAAGGTCACACCGTTTCCATGAAAAGCAGAGTCAGAATTGGAATCAAAGCAGTGCGCTGGGCAGCACTGTGAATGTGTCTCTCCTTCCACGGTGCTTGGACAGAACAGGCGCAGGGACGCCCCTTCCTCCAGCCTGCGACTACCCTCCAACCTTTTTTCCAGTGGGAACCTTGGAACCAGCCAGCTGTCCTTGGCCTCCGGGACCCAGCCAACGCCATTTGCAGAGCTTGGCTCCTTGTCTCTGCTACCTGTGAGCTCCCATAGTCCTGAGAATTGTTCCCACAGGTGGAGGCGCCCCGGACACCTGGTCCACGTGCAGCCTCCGCCTCCTGCCCCAACCTCTCTCTGGGCTTCTCTGACCACTAGGACCACGCGGCTCTGGAGGGTGGGCCATCTCCCTGAGAATAGAGGGAGAAATGGGGGACCAAGGCGAGGGAGCACCGAGCTCCATGGAACCTGCAGATCCTGCGCTGTGACTGCGTGCTCTTCTAGGACCTCCGTCCAAGGCGGGACAAGGGGGTCAGACCTCGGACGCCATGGGGCCACCCTGCTCGTGGAGAAGAACCTGAGCCCAGCCTTCATGGATCCACAGGCCCCGGGTCCTTCACCAACTGACTCCACCTCCGTGAATTCTTGCAGCCACGTCCTGGACAAGAGGGTGAAACTCATCATGACGGTGGGAGCCCACCTGACCAGCCCCACCAGCCCCACAGCTGGTCCCCCACAGGGCTGGACGGCTTTCTCTTGCAAAGGTTCAGCCTCCAAAGCACTGCTAGGAGTCTCTGGAGACCAGCGGCCTTTGAGAAGCCCCTTTGGGGTCAGGGCATCTGCCAGGAAGCTTCTCTCTGCAACCAAGAGGCAGCTTGTTCACCACTATGGAACCATCTTCCAAGCCTTGGACCAAAGGGAAACAATAAAGCCTTTTCAAAAAAAAAAAAAAATGGAACCAATGTTGAGCTAGGCCCCGCCCTGCATCTCAGCGTCCTGTCCAGGGACCATGTTACTCTCTGGGTTTTGGGGTGGGGTCTGGTGAGACTCCCACATGGTCTGGAAGGCTCCTGAGCCTGCTGTCTGCTGGGCTCCACTGGGCAGGGCGAGCAGAGTGAGCAGGGTGGGGCTCTTCCTCTTTCTGGAAGGAACCCGAGATGCGCCCCACCGAGCCTGGACCTCCACGCCCAGTGTGTCTGTCCGTCCTGCGGGCTCTGAGGTCTCTGAAGTCACCTGCTCTGCTGGGAACCATGAGAGGCAGCACCACGACCCTGACCTTCACCGCCCTTCTCTGCCTCGGTGAGCTTCTGGGAAGGGAGGGGTGGGAACCCCTCTCCTCCCACATCTGGTCCCTGAGGGGCCCCAGGATGCAGGAGGCTCGGTGGTGACACACTTTCTTGGGGGAGAGGGGACTGTCCTCAGCTCGGATCTGACCCCAGCCCTCAGGGCGCAGAGCAGACCTGGAGTGTCCAGGACGTGTGGTGGGGCTGGGTGCTCACAGGGAACTCTCTTCCAGGGCTGTGCTGGGGCCAGAGGGACCAGGGACAAGCAGGTGAGCCCCCAGAGCCCCTGCTTCCACCCACCACCCCTGGTCCCTGGGGAGCACAGCGGGCCGGGGCCGCGGGTGGCCTATATGGGAGGGGCCTGGGTGACAGCTGGGGAACCTGGGGGAGAAGGCACCCTGACTCTTTGGGTCTGATTCCTTTCCAGAGGTTCTCCCCAAACCCTCCATCCAGGCTGACCCAGGCACCATGGTCGCCCAGGGGAGCCCGGTGACCATCTGGTGTCAAGGGTCTCCGCTGGCAGATGTCTACCGTCTGTATAAGGAGAGGAGCTCTGTATACTGGGACGCTTACGCCCCACAGGGCTCCAGGAACAAGGCCAGGTTCCACTTTGCATCCTCGAGCTCAAGTGCAGCCGGGCAGTATCAGTGTGCCTATCACACCAGGCACGGCTGGTCAGTGACGAGTGACCCCCTGCCCCTGGTGGTGACAGGTAAGAGGGTGGGGCAGGTCCCTCTGGGTCCCTTCCACCGCGGGAGCCTCCTCACGGGCAGAGAAACAGAGTGTGGGCTCAGGAGGCCCTGCCCTCCCAGCTCACACCCGGGGTCACTGGGCTGGAGGTCCCCCTTTAATACAGCCCCTCGCCCCCAGGAGTGTACACGGCACCCTTCCTGTCTGCCCAGCCCAGCCCTGTGGTGGCCGCAGGAGGCAACGTGTCCCTCACGTGCAGTTCACAGAATGCAGGGAGCACGCTGCACCTGCTGAAGGAGGGAGGCGCTGAGCTGCTCCGATACAGAACACTGAGGAACTATGGGAACCAGGGGCGGGAACAGGCTGTGTTCTTTGTGGGCCCCGTGAACGCCTCCAACGGGGGGACCTACAGATGCTATGATGCTCCCAACTCCCAGCCCTATCTGTGGTCGCGCCCCAGTGACCCTCTGCATCTCCAGGTCACAGGTGAGGCCCCAAGCCCCTCTATTTCCTAGACAGACCCCTGACCTAAGCCTGTGACCAGGAGCCCTGGGGGAGGCGGGGGCAGGGACACTGGGCTCCTGGGGCAGGACGCAGGTGGGAGCCTCGGGAGGGAGCAGGGCGAGCTCTCTCTGCAGCCCCGGGAGCAGGGAGGGCGTGCAGCCACGTGCCTCTGTGCCCCATGTGCAGGCCTGTCCAGGGCGCCCTCTCTCTCTGCCCAGCCCGGCTCGCTCGTGCTCCCCGGAGACAACCTGACCCTCCAGTGTCACTCAGAGGCCGGCTCTGGCAGCTTCGCTCTGACCAAGGACGAGGGGCTCAGCCCTCCCCTCCGTCTAGAAGGGCAGCAGAGCCCCGACTTCCCCCTGGGCCGCGTGAGCCGTGCCCACGGGGGCCGGTACAGATGCTACAGTGGACACAACCTCTCCTACGCATGGTCGGCCCCCAGCGCCCCCCTGGACATCCTGATTGCGGGTGAGGCGCCCCTGTCCTGGCCCAGGTCCCGACTGTCTGCTCAGGGTGCTGGACCAGGGTCGGCCCTGGTGGTGATGGGTCCGGGGAGAGGGTCCTGGAGCAGAGGCTCAGGTGGGGCAGGGGTCTGGGGGGCAACGTGAAAACAGGAGTGAGAGGCATGGAGATTAAGGAGGCCCACACAGACGGGCTGAGAGGAGCTGGGAGGGCTCACAGGGAGGCCCCCTGCTCAGGGTCCGGGGTGTGGGGAGGGGCTCTCTACTCATCACCCCCGTGCTCCACCCCCCCCCAGGAATGCACAGGAAACCCTCCTTCTCCGCCCGCCCGGGGGCCTCAGTGCCCCAGGGAGAGAACGTGACCCTGCAGTGTCGCTCTGAGGTCCAGGCAGACACCTTCCATCTGTCCAAGGAGGGGTGGCTTGCTGCTCCCCAGCACCTTCGTCTGCAGGACCCGGCTCCACCCGTTCAGGCCAACTTCACCCTGCGTGCTGTGACCTCAGCCCACAGTGGGACCTACAGGTGCTACAGCTCACACAGCACCGCCCCCCACCTGCTGTCGCTCCCCAGCGACCCCCTGGAGCTCCTGGTCTCAGGTGAGGCCCAGCCCTGGTCCTCCGCGTCCTCCAGGTCAGGCCAGGGCCCTGCCCCATGGGAGCTCTGGGCTGTGTGGGGTGGGGGGTCACAGAAGGCGGGGATCAACTCTGAACGGGCTGGAAAGAGCCAGAGGCCCCCGTTCCCTGCCCGTCCTCGCCCTCATCCCGGGCGTCCAGACCCGCTCCTGGTGATGGAGCAGAGCCACACAGGCCCCGGGGCCGACCACAGGACTCAAGGCCAGAGCCCCCGGTCCCCACCCTCCTCTGGTCTCCAGTCCTCGTGGCCCCTCGCCCAGAGAGCAAGCACAGGAGAGGGGCTGGCAGAGCCCGCAGCCCCCAAGGGAGCAAGCAGACAGGCCCTGGATCAGCTGGTGTCCCGGGGAACCGCGGGGCTCCTGGGAATGAGATGTGGATGAAGGGTGGGGGTCATGCAGAGGGGGATGCTGGGGCCCAGCCTGGGGGAGGGCCGCCCCTGTCCTGACCCCCAGGAGCTCTGAGGATCAGCTCCTTTCTCCCAGGAGGGAGGCCCCCAGAGTGGTCAGTGAGGGAGCGGGTGGTGGGTCCATGGTGGCCAGAGCTGTCATACCCTAGGGACCCTTAGGCCTTGTGGCCTCAGGCGAGGGGCCGGACGCTGTCCTATCTGAGCTGAGTCCTGTCCTCAGAAATGCCTGAGACAGTCAAAATGAGGGTGCATGGGGATGGGGGCTCCACAGGGAAAGACAGAACCAAGAGAAGGGTCTCCCCAACTCCTCACACACACCCCTTACTTTATGCTTCTCAGGAGCAGCTGACAGTATCAGCCCACCACAAAACAAGTCAGACTCCAAGAGCGGTGAGTAAGACCAAGTCTGTTACACGGCTGGGCTCAGGGCCAAGTCCTCTCCCGGGAGGCGGGTGCCCTGGGTGCACACCCCGGTTCTGGGTGACGGGCCGGGCTGACCTGTGTGCCCTCACCCCAGACTGCACGGTGCAGAATCTCACCCGCATGGGCCTCGCAGCCTCCGTCATGCTGCTCCTCGGGGTCCTGCTCTGCCAGGCTTGGCATGACCCTGGAGGAGCCCGAGACGCGGCCCAGAGCTGAGCAATGGGACCCCACACTGCCCGGAGCGCTGGAGCCTGGGACATGAGCTTCCAGCCTGGGAGCTTCGGGAAGAGCCTCTGCAGAGCACGCTGGGTGCACTGTATGCGGAGACCCCAGGGGAGAGACACTCTGTGGGGCAGGAGGAGGCCCAGGCGTCCCCGGGGGGCTCAGCCTCTGTTCATGGGGGCCCACTCCCTCCTAGGGAGAACGTCCCGACTCCCAGCTCTTCTCACCCGCGGCCCGAGGCGCGTCTCACATGGCAGGGGCGGGTCCTCACGCTTCACGCCTGCAGGCTCTGTCCACTCTCATGAAGGACGTGAGCCTCATTGTTCACGCCTGCCATCTCTGGCGTGCGCAATGACCTCCATCCCTTCTCAGAAACAGAACGTCGTTTAAGTAACTGAATAAATGGGTGGAAGTGGGGCCCCATTTGGAACAGATAGATCCTAAACTCTTCCCGGAATCCCCCTCTGGAGCCCTCAAGCCCCTCTCTCCTCGTCAGATGGCACCCGGTGTCATTTCTCCAGACACCGTCAGTGTGAACGAACACCTTATTGTTTGAAGTGAAGGTGTTGTGCTGGTAAATGGTGTTAACAATAGATCCATTCTGTAAAAAGCCCAGATGTGTGGTTTTTGTCTGTTTCTTCAGTGTAAACACTCTCTTCGTGGCCAACCTGAAGGTGCTCAGGTGAATGTGCTGAAGGCAGGCTGGGAAATAAGGAGCAGACTGACTTTCCCAAAGAAGTGGGTCTGATCCAGCCAGCCCTCACTGATGACCCCCACGTGTACAGATGTGTCCTTTATATTAAACATCATGGTTAGATCATTTCCACTTTAGGTTTTGCCCCAGTTTCCATGAAACCAGATGCCAAAATATCCAGTTCATCTATAAGAGAAGGAAAGATAAAATGAGGGAAGAGAAAACAATTGTAGGAGAAAATGCTGAGTATGCTGAATCCTGGCACATCACTAGGAGGTGTACTAATTACTCCAGTCATTTTGGAGAGTCAATAACAATTATCAGCTGAAAGGAAGAGCTGGTCCACAGTTGTATAACCTAGAGGAAAATGTCTGCATAACCAGGAGTGTATGAGCAGGAGCATATGGATGGATAGATGGGTTGCTCACACTAGAAAAAATTATAGAAATCAGTCCCACCAAAAATGAATGATTTTATATATATATATATGACAAAATTTTATATGACAGAAAAATCCACAAAGTTAAACTGCTACAGTAACACAGTTCAATTTTCAAGCATGACGGTGAATAAGTGAAATAAAACTATAGTAGCGTATTCCATCACATCAAATTCAAAAGGTGACAAGGGACCCAAATAAACAAAGTAAGAAATGAGAGAAGAGAAATAACAATTGATACCACAGAAATACAAAAATTCATAAGAGAATATTAAGAAAAACCAACTGGACAACCTGGAAGACTTGGACAAGTCTCTAGAGACATACAGCCTGCCAAAACTCAATCAAGCAGACATGGGTAATATGAAAAGGCTGGTCACTAGAAGTGAAATAGAATCTATCATATTACAAATAAAAACTCCTTGCAAACCAACATCCAGAACTGGATAGCTTCATAGAGGAATTCTACCAAACAAAGAAGAATTTATACTGATACTTCTTAAACTCTTTCAGAAGTTGAAGAGGAGAACACACCCCCAAAGTTATGCTATGAAGCCACTGTCATCTTGAAACCAAAACCAGAAAAAGCTAAGACCAAAAAAGAAAAATTACAGGCCAAGGCTACCCACTGCACTATTCTGGCCTGGAGAATTATATAGACTATATAGTCCATGGGATTGCAAAGAGTCAGTCACGACTGAGTGACTTTCACTTCACTTCTGTCATTGATGAATATAGATGCAAAAATCCTCAACAAAATATTAGCAAGCTGAATCCAACAACACATTAAAAGGATCATACACTGTGATCAAGTTGGATTCATTGCAGGGTCACAAGAATGATTTAACATGCACAAATCAATGTGATATACCACCACAACAAAAGAGAAAACCCACATGATTGTCTCAACAGATGCAGAAAAAGTTGATAAAATTCAACATCCATCCATGATAAAAACTCTTTCCAAAGCAGGTATAGAGGGAGAAATTATTTACGACAAACCCACAACCAATGTAATACTCAACGGTGAAAACCCGAAAATATTCCCGCTAAATCCTGGAACAAGTCAGAGATGACCACCACTTTTATTCAACATAGCATTGGAAGTCTCTTCCCAATTTGGATATCTTTTATTTCTTTTTCTTATCTAATTGCTATGGCTGGGACTTATATATCATTATATGCAGAGGACATGATACTGTATGTATCATGAAAACCCTGAAGACTCCAAACAAAAATACTAGAACTGATAAATGAATTCAAAGAGGTATTAGGATACAAGACTAACATACAGAAATCTGTTGTGTTTCTTTACATTAACAATGAAATATCAGAAAGAGAAAGTAAGAAATCAACCCCTTTAAAAATTGCATAAAAATAATAAAATATGTAAGAATAAATCTGACAAAGGAGGTGAAAGACGACATTGAGAACTAGAAAACATTAATAAAGGAAATTGAAGATGATTCAAAGAAATGGAAAGGTATCCCTTACTCTTGAATTGGAAGAATTAATGTAGTTAAAACAGCCTTATAACCCCAAGTAATCTATAGATATAATGCAATCTCTATCCAGTTACCCATGGCATTTTTAAAAACAGAACTAGAACAAATAATGCTAAAACTTATATGGAACAACAAAAGACTCAAAATTGCCAAAGCAATGCTGAGGAAAAAGCAGGAGGCATAACCCTCCTGGACTTGAGGCAAGACTACAAAGCTACAGTAATCAAAACAGCATGGTATTGGCACAAAAACAGACATGCTTCTGGGACAAAACAGTGAGTCTAGAAATAAACCCACACACCTGTGGTCAAAAAAATCTTCAACAAAGGAGGCAAGGATATACAATAGAGACAAAACAATATTTTCAGTAAGTGGTGTTGGGAAAACTGGACATTTCGCATCTCGTCCCAGTGGTCTTTGAGGAGACCCTCTGGCATCACAACTTCTGCCTGAAGCTTCTCTGCAGCCATGAGGCAGCTTGTAGACCACCCTGGAGCCCTCTCCCAAGCTTTGGACCAAATGGAAACAATAAAGTTTTTTACAGCAAAAAGAAAGAAAGAAAGAAAATGAAAGAGTTAGAACCAAATTAGGGCTGCTCCTAGGCCCTGCCTTGCATCTCAGCCTCCTGTCACTGTCTTGGTTTGGATTTGGCATGAGGTGTAGGCAGAGTGTGTGGGGTCTGCTGAGACTCACATATGGTCTGGAAAGTTCCAGAGCCTGCTGTCTGCTGGGCCCCATCCTGCAGGGAAGGTGGAGTCAGGCCCTGGGTGGGGCTGGGGCTGTTTTTCTTCCTGTGAGGCCACCGATGAGGAACTTGCAACGTGTAACACAGAGGCTGGACCTTGTCACACCCCATGTGTCTGTCTGTCCTTTCAGGTCCGTGGGCTTTTTAAGGCATCTAAAGACTGGGGCAAACCATTCAATATCACAGTAATCCAAGTCTATGCCCCTACCGGTAACGCTGATGAAGCTGAATTCGAACAGTTATATGAAGACCTACAAGACCTTTTAAAACTAACACCCCCCAAAAGATGTCCTTTTCATTATAGGGGACTGGAATGCTAAAGCAGGAAGTCAAGAAATACCTGGACTTACAGGCAAATGTGGCCTTGGAGTGCAGAATGAAGCAGGGCAAAAGCAAATAGAATTTTGCAGAGAGAACACACTGGTCTTAGCAAACACCCACTTCCAACAACACAAGAGAAGACTCTACACATAGACCTCACCAGATGGTCAACACCGAAATCAGATTGATTATATTCTTTGCAGCCAAAGATGGAGGAGCTCTATACAGTCAGCAAAAACAAGACTAAGAGCTGACTGTGGCTCAGATCATGAACTCCTTATTGCCAAATTCAGACTTAAATAGAAGAAAGTAGGGAAAACCACTAGACCACTCAGGTATGACCTTAATCAAGTGAAAGTGAAAGTGAAGTCACTCAGTCGTGTCCGACTCTTTGAGACCCCGTGGACTGTAGCCTACCAGGCTCCTCCATCCATGGGATTCTCCAGGCAAGAGTACTGGAGTGGGCTGACATTTCCTTCTCCAGAGGATCTTCCCGAGCCAGGGATCGAACCTGGGTCTCCTGCATTGCAGGCAGACACTTTAACCTCTGAGCCACCAGAGAAGCAAATCCCTTACAATTATACAGTGGAAGTGACAAATAGATTCAAGGGGTTAGATCTGATAGAGTGCCTGAACAACTATGGACAGAGGTTCATGACATTGTACAGGAGACAGGGATCAAGACCATCCCCAAGAAAAAGAAATGCAAAAAAGCAAAATGGCTATCTGAGGAGGCCTTACAAGTAGCTGTGAAAAGAAGAGAAGCAAAAAGCAAAGGAGAAAAGGAAAGACATACCCATTGGAATGCAGAGTTCCAAAGAATAGCAAGTTGAAATAAGAAAGCCTTCCTCAGTGATCAGTGCAAAGAAATAGAGGAAAACAATAGAATGGGAAGGACTAGAGATCTCTTTAAGAAAATTAGAGCTAAAAAAAAAAAAGAAAATTAGCTACCAAGGGAATATTTCATGCAAAGATATGTTCAATAAAGGACAGAAATGGTATGGACCTAACAGAAGCAGAAGATATTAAGAAGAGGTGTCAAGAATATACAGAAGAACTGTACAAGAGAGATCTTCACAACTGAGATAATCACATAGGTGTGATCACTCACCTAGAGCCAGACATGCTTGAATGTGAAGTCAAGTGGGCCTTAGGAAGCATCACTAAGAACAAAGCTAATGGAGGTCATGGAATTCCAGTTGAGCTATTTCTAATCCTGAAAGATGATGCTGTGAAAGTGCTGCACTCAATATGCCAGCAAATTTGGAAAACTCAGCAGTGGCCACAGGACTGGAAAAGGTCAGTTTTCATTCCAATCTCAAAGAAAGGCAATGCCAAAGAATGCTCAAACTACCACACAATTGCACTCATCTCACATGCTAGTAAAGTAATGGTCAAAATTCTCCAAGCCAGGCTTTAGCAATACATGAACTGTGAACTTCCAGAAGTTCAAGCTGGATTTAGAAAAGGCAGAGGAACCAGAGATCAAATTGCCAACATCTGCTGGATCATGGAAAAAGCAAGAGAGTTCTAGAAAAACATCTATTTCTGCTTTATTGGCAATGCCAAAGCCTTTGACTGTGTGGATCGCAATAAACTGTGGAAAATTCTGAAAGAGATAGGAATACCAGACCACCTGACCTGCCTCTTGAGAAACCTATATGCAGGTCAGGAAGCAACAGTTAGAACTGGACATGGAACAACAGCTTGGTTCCAAATGGGAAAAGGAGTACGTCAAGGCTGTATACTGTCACCCTGCTTATTTAACTTTTGTGCCATGTACATCATGAGAAACGCTGGTTGGATGAAGTACAAGCTGGAATCAAGACTACTGGGAGAAATATCAATAACCTCAGATATGCAGATGACACCACCCTTATGGCAGAAAGGGAAGAAGAACTAAAGAGCCTCTTGATGGAAGTGAAAGAGAGTGAAGAAGTTGGCTTAAAGCTCAACATTCAGAAAACTAAGATCATGGCATCAGGTCCCATCACTTCATGGCAAATAGATGAGGAAACAGTGGAAACAGTGGCTGACTTTATTTTGGGGGCTCCAAAATCACTGCAGATGGTGATTGCAGCCATGACATTAAAAGACGCTTACTCTTTGGAAGGAAAGTTATGACCAACCTAGATAGCATATCAAAAAGCAGAGATATTACATTGCCAACAAACGTTCGTCTAGTCAAGGCTATGGTTTTTCCAGTGGTCATGTATGGATGTGAGAGTTGGACTATAAAGAAAGCTGAGTGCTGAAGAATTAATGCTTTTGAACTGTGATGTTTGAGAAGACTGTTGGGAGTCCCTTAGACTGCAAGGTGATCCAACCAGTCCATCCTAAAGGAGATCAGTCCTGGGTGTTCATTGGAAGAACTGATGCTGAAGCTGAAACTTCAGTATTTTGGCCACCTGATGCAAAAAGCTGACTCATTTGAAAAGACCCTGATGCTGGGAAAGATTGAGGGCAGGAGGAGAAGGGGTTGACAGAGGATGCGATGGTTGGACGGCATCACTGACTCAATGGGCATGAGTTTGGGTAAACTCCGGGAGTTGGTGATGGACAGGGAGAGCTGGCGTGCTGCAGTCCATGGGGTCGCAAAGAGTCGGACACGACTGAGCAACCGCAACTGAATTCAACTGGAAGAGTGGGGACCATGAGAGGCAGTGCCACAACACAGACCCTTACTGTCCTCAAGCCTGGGTCCTGCAAGACCCCAGGACACAGAAATCTTAAAGGGGACAGACGTTCCAGGGGAACGGGGATGCACTCAGCCCCAGAGCTGACCGCAACACACGGGCCCACACCAGACCTGGAGCACCTACAGTGTGTGGTGGAGGATGGTTGCTAGCAGGAAACTCTCTTCCAGGGCTGTGTTGGGAGCAGTGGGGCCAGGTACAACCAGGTGAGTTCCCATCAGACCTCCTGCTTCCACCCAACCAGCCCCCTGGTTACTTGGCCCCCACAGCACTCCAGTAACAAGGCCAGCTTCTCCATCAGTCCAGGAGCTCGAGCACTACCGGGCAGTGTCAGTGTGCCCATCAGAGTAGGAACGGCAGGTCAGAGTGGAGAGACCCCCTGCCCCTGGTAGTGACAGGTAAGAGGGTGGGCCAGGTTCCTCCCAGTGTGGGGGCCTCCTCATGGGCAGAGGAGCAGAGTATGGGCTCAGGTGGGCCCCTCCTCTCCCAACCCACACCCAGGGTCAGTGGGCTGGAGGTCCCCCTTTGACACAGCCCCTCCCCCCAGGAGTGTACAGGGTGCCCTCCCTCTCCCCCAAGCCTGGCTCGCTCATGCTCCCCGGAGACAATCTGACCCTCTGGCGTCGCTCAGAGCCCGGCTTTGGCAGATTCGCTCTGACCAAGGATGAGGGGCTCAGCCCTCCCCTCCGTCTAGAAGGGCAGAAGAGCTCCGACTTCCCCCTGGGCCATGTGAACAGCACCCACGGAAAGTGTTAAGTGAAAGTGTTGGTCACTCAGCTATATTGGACTCTTTGTGACCCCATGGACTGTAGTTGACCAGGCTCTGCTGTCCATGGAAATGTCCAGGCAGGAATATTGGATTGGGTTGCCATTTCCTTCTCCAGCACCCACGGGGGCCAGTACAGATGCTACAGTGGACACAACCTCTCCTATGCGTGGTCAGCCCCCAGTGCCCCACTGGGCATCCTGATCATGGGTGAGGCGCCCCTGTCCTGGCCCAGGCCCCTACTGTCTGCTCAGGGTGCTGGACAGGATCAGCCCTGGTGGTGATGGGTCCAGGGAGAGCGTCCTGGAGCAGAGGCCCAGGTAGGGCAGGGGTCTAGGCAGGGAACATGAAAACAGGAGTGAGAGACATGGAGATTAAGGAGACCCACACAGACGGGCTGAGAGGAGCTGGGAGGGCTCACAGGGAGGCGCCCTGCTCAGGGTCCGGGGTGTGGGGAGGGGCTCTCTACTCATCACCCCCATGCTCTCCCCCAGGAATGCACAGGAAACCCTCCCTCTCTGCCCACCTGGGGGCCTCAGTGCCCCAGGGAGAGAACGTGACCCTGCAGTGTCGCTCTGAGGTCCAGTCAGACACCTTCCATCTGTCCAAGGAGGGGTCGCTCGCTGCTCCCCAGCACCTTCGTCTGCAGGACCCGGCTCCACCCGTTCAGGCCAACTTCACCCTGCGTGCTGTGACCTCAGCCCACAGTGGGACCTACAGGTGCTACAGCTCACACAGCACCGCCCCCCACCTGCTGTCACTCCCAAGCGACCCCCTGGAGCTCCTGGTCTCAGGTGAGGAGACCCCTGCCCATACCCACTGAGGAGTCAGACCCACAGCTCAGCCCTGCCCCCGGGGAGCTCTGGGATGCTTGCAAAGAAGGGAGGCACAGGGACGTCAGCCACAGGTGACCCCACCTCATGGAGGGATGGATAATACGAGGGGGTCCCTCTCTGTCTACTCCACGTACCCCCTCCCCAGGGTCCAGGTGGTGCTAGGCGTGCAGAGAGGGGACTGGAGAGTGGAAAGCTCTGGGCTCTGAGGGAAGACATGGAGCTAAAAGCAGCATGAAGACCCAGACACACCCCCACACCCTCTTCTGTCCTCGTTCCAGGAAGCAGCTGGGGCCTGCGGACCCCACAGGCGGGAGCTCCACGTCCGCTGAGTAACCGAGTCCTCCTAGCCTCGAGGAGATGGAGTTTTCCTGGCCCTGGGTGACCTCCTGCTCCTCCTTCCCCACTAAACCTTTACAGGTTGCTTCCCACGGGGTCTAGGTTGGAGTGGGGATGAAGGGAGGGGGGCTTCAGGTACCAAATACAACTGAGCTCACAGGTCCCTACTGGCTGCTCAGAGTGAGAAGAACTGTGTTAAGGGGAAGCCACCCAGCTAGGCAGGGAGAGAAGAGGAGGCGGCCTCCTCGCCTCTGTCCGTGGTGCTGATTCCCAGGAGCCTAAGAGTCCAGGGCGCCAAGGGAATCAGCCCCACAGTGTGCAGGGCACAGTGAAGGTGGCCTCCTAGCCTCTGCCCATGGTGCTGATTTCCAGGAGCCTGAGAGTCAAAGGCACCAAGGGAATCTCCTTCACTGGCTAAGCTAAAGCCTTTGACTCTGTGGCTCACAACAAACTGTGGAAAATTCTTAAAGAGAGGGCAATACCTGACTACCTTATCTGCCTCCTCAGAAACCTGTATGCAGGTCAAGAAGCAACAGTTACAACCAGACATGAAAAAATGGATTGGTTCCTGATTGGGAAAGGAGTACATCAAGGCTGTATATTGTCACCCTGCTTATTTAACTTATATGCAGAGTACGTTATGTGAAATGCTGTGCTGGATGAAGCATAAGCTGGAATCAAGATTGCTGGGAGAAATACCAATAACCCCAGATATGCAGATGGCACCACCCTAATGGCAGACAGCAAAGAGGAGTTAAAGAGCCTCAGTGGCAGATTTCATTTTCTTGGGCTCCAAAATCACTGCGGGTGGTGACTGCAGCCATGAAATTAAAAGATGTCTGCTCCTTGGAAGAAAAACTATGACAAACATAGAGTGTATTAGAAGGCAGAGACATCACTTTGGTGACAAAGGTCCATGTAGTCACAGCCATGGTTTTTCCAGTAGTCATGTATTGGTGTGACAGTTGGACATAAAGAAGGCTGAGCACTAGGGAATTGATGCTTTTGAACTGTGGTGCTGGAGAAGACTCTTGAGAGTCCTTTGGAGAACAAGATCACACCAGTCAGTCTTAAAGGAAATCAACCCTGAATATTGATCGGAAGGACTGATGCTGAAGCTCCAATACTTTGATCACATGATGTGAAGAGCCAACTCATTGAAAAACACCCTGATGCTGGGAAAGATTGAGGGCAAGAGGAGAAGGGTGTGACTGAGGAAGAGAGAGTTGGATGGTATCACTGAATCAATGGACATGAGTTTGGCAAATTGGCAAATATGGAATCTGCAAAAAAAAAAAAAAATGGGGAATGGACTGTATTTCAAGAATGAAGATGGAGGTAGAGAGCAGTGTCTGGAGACACAAAGTGGAAGCCCAATGATGGAAAGACAGGCCAGAGGTTCCAGAAAGCAGAGATCCAATTCTCTGTTCCCATCTTACCTCCGTCGCCCCAGTGTTGTCTTCAAAACCTAGCTTTCTCTTTTTCATCCCTTATGCGGAGTGATGCCTCTCATTGAGGAGAGAGCAGGGAGTCTCCCTGTCCATGAACATCCTTGAGGCTGGAGGCAGAGTTGGAACAGCCATTCTGGGAGGACCAGAATCTGGGCTTGCCTAGGAGAGGGCTGCAGGAGTCAAGGAACAGATGGATGGAGAGGCAGCCATTGTTTCCATTCTGACTGAATCAAAACAAATGAACTAAATTTTTCCTCTTAGCACATAGTTCTGCCAACTCTCTTCCCAGCTCCTTCTCTTTTGCCCAAGCAGATTCTGGGCCACAGGCAACCTCTCTATCCATCTGAATCTAGGAATTGGACAGCAGCCTAGGAAGCTCAAGGAGGAACTCTCAGGAGCTCTTGCTCTCTCCCTACATCCCTCCCCAGTTGTCCCTGGGTGGGCTCTGCCCTCTGGATTTCCATCTGGCCCTGGGATGAATCAGGTCAGAAGAACAGAGGACAGGGCACCCACATGATCCAACAGGATCCAGAACCAGATGTTTTTCTCGTTTCCCTGCTTTCAAATTAAAATAATAATAATAACTAAGCAATAAGAAAGAGAGAAGATGAACATTTAACACTCCCCATGCATGTGTGCTCAGTTGCTCCATCATGTCTGACACTTTGCAGCCCTGTGGACTGAAGCACACCAGGCTCCTCTGTCCATGGGACTTCCCAGGCAAGAATACTGGAGTGGGTTGCCATTTCCTCCTCCAGGGGATCTTCCTGACCCAGGGATGGAACGCACATCTCCTGCGTCTCCACACTGGCAGGTGGATTCTTTACCATTGAACCATCAGGGAAGCCCGACATCTTCCATGGTGCTGCGGCTGCTAAGTTGCTCCAGTCGTGTCTGACTCTGTGTGACCCCATTGACGGCAGCCCACCAGGCTCCCCCATCCCTGGGATTCTCCAGGCAAGAACACTGGAGTGGGTTGCCATTTCCTTCTCCAGTGCATGAAAGTGAAAAGTGAAAGTGAAGTCACTCAGTCGTGTCCGACTCTTCGCCACCCCATGGTCTGCAGCCTTCCAGGCTCCTCCATCCATGGGATTTCCCAGGCAAGAGTACTGGAGTGGGGTGCCACTTCCTCCTCCAGGGGATCTTCCCCAGCCCAGGGATGGAACCCACATCTCCTGCGTCTCCACACTGGCAGGTGGCTTCTTTACCAGGGAAGCCCAGCATCTGCCTAGTCCCAGGGTAATTCACTTTTGCTCCATGTTTTGCTGTAAATTTTAAAGTATTATAGATGCATGCTATAGAGCTTTTGCTTGTTGAATGTATACATCCTCAGAAATGAACAATGTGTCTGACTTTGTTCATTTTTTGACATTACTTCCATGTAATGTCATGGATGGAGGTTCGTGACATTGTACAGAAATCAGGAATCAAGACCATCCCCAAGAAAAAGAAACACAAAAGAGCAAAATGGCTGTCTGAGGAGGCCTTACAAATAGCTGTGAAAAGAGGAGAAGCAAGAAGCAAAGGAGAAAAGGAAAGATATAAGCATCTGAATGCAGAGTTCCAAAGAATAGCAAGAAGAGATAAGAAAGCCTTCCTCAGTGACCAATGCAAAGAAATAGATGAAAACAACAGAATGGGAAAGACTAGAGATATCTTCAAGAGAATTAGAGATACCAAGGAAACATTTCATGCAAAGATGGGCTTGATAAAGGACAGAAATGGTATGGACCTAACAGAAGCAGAAGATATTAAGAAGAGGTGTCAAGGATACACAGAAGAACTGTACAAAAAAGACCTTCACGACCCAGATAATCACAATGGTGTGGTCACTCACGTAGAGCCAGACATCCTAGAATGTGAAATCAAATGGGCCTTAGGAAGCATCAGTATGAACAAAGCTAGTGAAGGTGATGGAATTCCAGTTGAGCTATTTCTAATTCTGAAAGATGATGCTGTGAAACTGCTGCACTCAATATGCCAGCAAATTTGGAAAACTCAGCAGTGGCCGCAGGACTGGAAAAGGTCAGTTTTCATTCCAATCTCAAAGAAAGGCAATGCCAAAGAATGCTCAAACTACCACACAATTGCACTCATCTCACATGCTAGTAAAGTAATGGTCAAAATTCTCCAAGCCAGGCTTTAGCAATACATGAACCGTGAACTTCCAGAAGTTCAAGCTGGATTTAGAAAAGGCAAAGGAACCAGAGATCAAATTGCCAGCATCCAATGGATCATTGGAAAAGCAAGAGAGTTCCATGAAACCATCTATTTCTGCTTTATTGGCTATGCCAAAGCCTTTGACTATGTGGATCACAATAAACTGTGGAAAATTCTGAGAGAGATGGGAATACCAGACCACCTGACCTGCCTCTTGAGAAACCTGTATGCAAGTCAAGAAGCAACAGTTAGAACTGGACATGGAACAACAGCTTGGTTCCAAATAGGAAAAGGAGTACGTCAAGGATGCATATTGTCACCCTGCTTATTTAACTTCTATGCAGAGCACATCATGAGAAACGCTGGGCTGGAGGAAACAAAAGCTGCAATCAAGATTGCTGGGAGAAATATCAATAACCTCAGATATGCAGATAACACTACCCTTATGGCAGAAAGTGAAGAAGAACTAAAGAGCCTCTTGATGGATGAAAGAGGAGAGTGAAAAAGTTGGCTTAAATTTCAACATTCAGAAAATGAAGATCATGGCATCCAGTCCCATCACTTCATGGCAAATAGGTGGGGAAACAGTGGAAACAGTTGCTGACTTTATTTTGGGGGGCTCCAAAATCACTGCAGATGGTGACTGCAGCCATGAAATTAAAAGATGCTTACTCCTTGGAAGGGAAGTTATGACCAACCTAGACAGCATATTGAAAAGCAGAGATATTGCTTTGTCAAGAAACGTTCGTCTAGTCAAGGCTATGGTTTTTCCAGTGGTCATGTGTGGATGTGAGAGCTGGACTATAAAGAAAGCTGAGCACTGAAGAATTGATGCTTTTGAGCTGTGGTGTTGGAGAAGACTGTTGTGAGTCCCTTGGACTGCGAGGAGATCCAACCAGCTCATCCTAAAGGAGATCAGTCCTGAATATTCATTGGAAGGACTGATGTTGAAGCTGAAACTCCAATACTTTGGCCACCTGATGCGAAGAATTAACTCATTGGAAAAGACTCTGATGCTGGGAAAGATTGAAGGAAGGAGGAGAAGGGGATAATAGAGGAAGAGATGGTTGAATGGTGTCACAGACTCGATGGACATGAGTTTGAGTAATCTCCAGGAGTTGGCAATGGACAGGGAGGGCTGGTGTGCTGCAGGCCATGGGGTTGCAAAGAGTTGGACTCTACTGAGCGACTGAACTGAACCATGTCAGAAACTGCACCTTTATTCAATCATGCAACACATCATTAGTCATAAACCTCAAGTTTTCTAGACTAGATTTGGGAGCAAAAAAAAAAGTCTAACAAGATGTGTTCCAGACACATCTATTTCAGCAGAAAGAAGACACATCAGGTAAACAGAGCAAAAACTACACTGAAAATCATCAATTGTTATTCAAAGTTCTATCCCTCCTTCCACTTAACTGTTAATTAGCATTTCTGAAGTTGTTAAGAATGTTTAATCATCTTCTTATTCATGGACATGAATTAATCCAATCAACTTGGCTGATTGATAGTTCAAGCAAATATATTCACGCTTGTTCACAGTAGTGAAGAATTCTCCCAGAAGAAATCTCTTAGGATAAAAACTACTGAGTCAGTGGGTACTGCGCTCATTTGATCCTTATCAAATGTCACCAATTCTTTCTTCAACACCTCCAAAAATCGTTTACCAGCGTACATCCCATCAGCAGGAAGAGAAAGCCAAATTCCTCCTCCCGTGTCTCAGTTGTCTTGATCAATCCAGTGGGCAATGAAATTAGCATTACATTCATTTGTATATTTTTATCGACATGTATTCACATAACACAAAATTCACCCCTTTAAAGAGGGTATCCCCAGCCTCCAGGATCTAATGCCTGATGATCTGATGTGGAGCTGATGTAATAATAATAGAAATAAAGTGCACAATAAATGTAACTCACTTGAATCATCTGCAAACCATCCCTCCATCCCTAGTCTGGGGAAGAACTGTCTTCCACAAAACCAGTCCCTGGTGCCAAAAAGGTTGGGGACCACTGCTTTAAAGTATATAATTCAGGGACTTCCTTGGTGGCCCATTGGTTAAAAACTTGCCTGCCAATGCAGGGGACACGGGTTCTATCCCTGGTCCGGGAAGATTTCAAACGCCTCGCTCAGGACAACTAGGCTCGTGCACCACAGCTACTGAGCCCACACTTTAGAGCCCGGGAGCTGAAATTACTGAAGCCCATGCTTGGGAGCCTGTGCTCTGCAACAGGGGAAGTCAGCAATGAGAAAGGACATTGCGAGGAAGAGCAGCCCCCGCTGGCTGTAACTAGAGAAAGCCTGTGCGTAACATCAATGACCCAGCACAGTCAAAACTAACTAAATAAAACTTTTTACAGTATACAATCTCATGGTTTTCACTTCACTCACAGAGCTGTGTATCCCTCACCACAATTCATTTTAGAACTTTTCATCACCTTAAATAGAAACCCCATACCCACCACTGGGGAATCCCAATTGCCCCCCAGCATCCCCAATTCCTGAAAACGGCCAGTCTATCTTCTCCCTGGGTTTTTCTGTTCTGGAATGCAGGAGACAAGGGTTCTATCCCTGGGTTGGGAAGATCACCTGGAGAAGGAAATGGCAACCCGCTCCAGTATTCTTGCTGGAGAATCCCATGGACAGAGAAGCCAGGCAGGCTCAAAAGTCCATGGGGTCACAAGAGCCAGACACGACTTAATGACTAAACCACCACCTACGAATGGAATCATACAATTTGTGACCTGTGGGGTCTGGCTTCTTTCACTTAGTGTAATGTTCTCACGGTTCTCCCATGTTGTAGTCTCTGTCAGTACTTCATTCCTTCTTATGATTAAACAGTATTCCATTGGATGAGTGTATGATGTTTTGCTTATCCCTTCGTCCATGGGTGGTCATTTCCATTCAGCTTCTACTTTTGGCTCTTGTGAGTAATGCAGCCATCAACTTTTCCAACTTTAAATTATATACTTCTGGCATTTTCCTGATGATCCAGTGGTCAAGAATCTGCCTTGCAATGCAGGGGACATGGGTTCGATCCCTGGTCAGGGAAGTAAGCGCCCACATGCCTCAGGGTGACTAAGTCTGAGTGCCACAACTACTGAAGCCTGTGCAACGCAACTAGAGAGAGTCTGTGCATTGCAACCAAAGATCCCACATGAGCAAAGACCATCTTGCACGCTGCAACTAAGACCCAGCATAGCCAAGTTAATAAATATTATAAATAAATTATGTCATTTCATTAGGGACTATCAGTGAGTTTCTCCATCTATTCATGCTTTTCTTGGCTGGATAAATGCTGCATCACAGAACCTTTGAGGGCAAGGACCTCGCTTTCCTGCTCTCCACTGGCATATTTATGCGGATTAAAATATGTTAGATGAAAAAGAGCTAGCTGGTGGACTACGAAACTTCCCTACATCCAACCCAAAGTAGCCACCAAAACAATGAGCAAGACCTATAATAACGACATCTACGTTCAGTGGCTCAGTCGTGTCTAACTCTCTGTGACTCTGTGGGGCTGTATCCTGCCAGGTTCCTCTGTCCATCGAATTTTCCAGGCAAGAATCCTGGAGTGGGTTGCCGTGCTCTCCTCCAGGGGATCTTCCCCACCCAGGGATCGAACCCACGTCTCTTTCATCTCCTGCACTGGTAGGCAGGTTCTTTACCGCTGCACCATCTGGGAAGTCTGAAGATGTCTATATGTTTAATTTTGAATTTGATCCCCCATGTATTTCCAGCACTCTGGACTGTAAGCTTTGTTAGCCATGCTCTCCTCTAACCCCTGACCCCATGAGGGTCTGGCCACAAGAGAATGAGAGCACCCACTCAGCTGTCTGGACAGAACAGAGGCACCCCCAGCATCTTCCTGATAACCTCTGGCTGAGGGTATTGGCAGATATTGGGCTTTCCTACTGGCTCAGTGATAAAGAATCTTCATGCTAGTGCAGGAGACCTGGTTCAATCCTTGGGTTGGAAAGATTCCCTGGAGAAGGAAATGGCAGGCCACTCCAGTATTCTTGCCTGGGAAATTCCATGAACAGAGGCACCTTGGTGGGCTACAGTCCATGGGGTCACAAAGAGTTGAACACAACTTAGAGACTAAACAGCAACATATCACCAAGATATCATCAAGTCCACCCCAAACACCAACCCACACTAGCAAAGTATGAGAAAGCCAGATACCCACTCCTTCCCCTACCAATCCCAGGCAAGGACCCTCTTCTCAATCTTTGCCAATCTAATCAACAAACTACACTCAATTTCCTTTAAGAAATCATCAGAAGATGGCCTCTGGTCACATCTTATACACCAAGGAAATTATTGGATCCTCCCCTGTTGACAGTACTGCCATCAACTGTCCTGGTGACCAGTGTGTTTCCAGGTGCCCAAGAAGCAGAAAAGATGTCCAGTTATGGCAGAATGTTGGCAAAAAGGAAGCCAGGTAAATGTCCACTTTTAGTGGAATGCAACCCCAAGTGACAGTTCACAGTGACATAAATCAAATAAGATCTCTTTGCTGTGGTTCATGTTGTATTGATCACCTATTTAACTTCATCCCACTGCTGATAATCAAAGTCCCTGGGAATGGGCATCCTAAGTTGTGCTTTCCTCTGGCCGGTAGAGAGAGTGTCCAGGAATTCCCAGGACACCCTGGCACAAGCCATGAGTTCAACCTGATGTTTAGACCCAGGTCTATGCACTCTGTGGAGTCCAGGAGGGGCTGGACTCCAGGGACCTAAGCTCCTGAGTCAGACATGGAAACCCACTTCATTCACTTACATGGGAAAGGGAGCAGGACCCCGGAGGTTTCCTGGCAGCCCCCAGGACAGGACTCAGTGAGCAGTGATTGCTCAGCAATGAAAGGATTAATCGATAATTGCATCTCCTGTGAGGGGGTGGGGCAAAGGAGGGTGGGTCCTGTAGGGTGTGTCAAAGTGGGCACAGTATATAAAGCTGGGATGTAGGGCCCTGGCCTCAGATCTTCCTGCAGAACCCCAAAGGCAGAGAGCAGAGCAGCACTGAGGAACTAAGAACCTCAGTCTACCATGGGTGAGTACCGGCCAGGGCAAAAGGCCTGGGCCAGAGACTGGGGGTGGTGAGGCTGGAGGCCTCCTGGGGACCCAGAGGAAGGCCCAGCTGTTGGAGAGGGCTTCCTGCAGTGGGGAGGACACTGCAGAGTCTGGGGGGTGGAATTACATTATCTGGATGAGATGAACAGAGAGCCGGCCCATCGTGGCCCCCTGCAAACATCAGGGTCGCTTCAGCCCTTGGATAGTGGGGGAACCTGGCGCCCAGGAGAGCCCGTCCTGCCTGCCTTCCCAGGCTGGAGGCCCTGGGGCTGAGATCAGGCCCATCGCAAGGATGTGGACACTGAGGCCCAGAGATGTGTTGGGGCTGGGGTGGGAGAAGAGCCAGGCTGGCACTAGGGGTGGCCGGGCTGGATGCCAGACGCTTACCCCTGCACCGGCCTCTGCCGGCAAGCATGAGCCCCGCATCCGCTCACCAGGACCTAAGCCAGGCGAGAGGAGCCGGGCTGGGGACCGTCTGGAGGTGGGCTTCGTCTGACCCTTCTCCCTCAATGGCTCTCAGGACCCGCAAAGAGGCAGCGGCGGCAGCGCACGGTGTTCAACAAAGAACAGTTACTCGAGCTCGAGGAACACTTCGTAAACAACCAGTACCCGAGCTACCGGGCCCGCGAGGACCTGGCGGCCAGGCTCAACCTGGAGGAGTTCAAAGTGCAGGTCAGATCCCACTCCCTGTCCGCACAGCCATACCAGGGCCAGCTCCCACCTTGGCAGTTACCACGTGCCACATCTGGGGGCCAGCTTTCTGCCCCTCCGAGGTCCAAGGGGCCCGAGCATGGTCCTGGGTCACTCAGGAAGCAAGGGCTCTGCTGGGGTCCGGATGTCAGGGCCTCTGGGAACCCCGGGGGCCCCTCTGGCAGACCCCCCTTCTGGCGCTCGAGCTCCTGAGTGACCAAGGCCGGCCACTCCCGCCCTCTTCAGGTCTCCTTGAGGCCTCCTGAAAACCCCAGGAGCCTCTAATTGGGCCTGCGGGGACCGAGGCCGGCTTCTCCTGCAACAAGTTGGACTATAAAGAAAGCTGAGCCCCAACGAATTGATGCTTTTGAACTACGGTGTTGGAAAAGACTCTTGAGAGTCCCTTGGGGCGGCGTCCTCGCACCCACCCCCGGCGGCCATAGATGCGCACGGCCCCTCCTTTGACGCCCCCTCCCTGGCCCCTCTGTCTCCCCAGGTGTGGTTTAAGAACCGCCGGGCCAAAAACGCTCGGCTGAAGCGATTGACCCAGGGGCCTGGCCAGGGTCCCCGCAGCGCTTCCACCGACAGCGGAGTCCCCGACGCCCTCGCTCCCGGGACTGCCTCCATCCCTGCCGCCGCGGCTGCAGGCTCTGCGCCCCCAGAAGGCCCGGGGTTCCACAGCCCCTCTCCGCCCAGCCCCGCCGGCATGCTCAGCACACCAGTGCCCGGAGGCGTCCCCAGCCAAGGCCAGGCCAGCTGCGCCCCGGTGCAGGGCGCCCAGGACGACTTCTGTACGGCAGCTCCAGCCTCGACCGCAGGTCCAACTTCAGCCCCGACTCCAGACTGGGTTCAGGATCCCTGCGCCGCCTCGGACTCCTGGCCAGACTCTGTTGTCATCTTTGATTTCGCAGACCTCTTCCCTCTCCAAGAACCCTCTCACGAACCTCCCTCCATCTTGTTCTCGGAGCACCAAAAGGGAGATGACTCTGCGGATGCGAACGACTGTAGCCCCCGGCAGTGTCTGAGTTTATAGAGTCATCTGTCTCCGCAAAGGCCAGCAGACCTTGGCTTGCGCTGGCGCGCAGAAACTCTGGCGGCTTGGCCAATCATCAAGTAACGGCTGGTCACCGTTGGGAGAGACTGCACCTCGGTGCACCCAGCCTGCGGAGGGGGTCATCTGTGTTCACCGAGAAGCGGCCCCCGGGGGTCGCGCTGCTCTGGGTGTCGCCACCACTTTATTTAGGGCGCACACGGGCAGTTCAGCCGGTTCCTAAGCCAGCCATGGAACTGCTGCTCCCGGCGTGTGCTCGGCTTTGGTGGGTGCCACCCGCGGGAACTTCCCAGGGGACACTTGACCAGCCTCGATCGCGCAGCGCTCCTGCTGATCCCCAGGGACATTTAGGATGTGAGCCTTTGTAATGTTTGCCCATCTGCTGTCTGGCGACTTCTCTGTGATTTTTCATATTGATTCCCCGACGAGAGAGAAGCTGAGCCCTACTCCTGTTTATTAGGCGTTAGGATTACTTGCAGAGTGCCCTTTATTTTTATTTTTTGAAATTTTTTTGTTAATTTTTCTTAATTTGTTTGAATGTATCATTTTATCCCTTTTGGTAATTAAAGTGTTGCAAACATTTCTTTACCCACTGGTGGTTTTTGGAAGTAGAATTTCCTGACTTTCCTGTCTATTTCAGTGCCTCTCCTTATCTGTTGTGGTTAACCAGCGTTTTCGTTTTTTTTTTTTTTTTCGTCTCCATCAGTGGCACACTGATATGCTGTAAAACAAAATGTATTTATTAATAAAGACTTAAATAACCTTCAGAAGCCACATTCTCAAGTTGACATAAAAATTCAGAAAACCTGACACTCAGTGTCAACTTGCCTTACCACAGACTGAAAATTGTTGGGGGTATCAGTTCTGCACCCTTGGTCTACTACTTTCAATCCACCTCAAGGTTTGGGCAGCAGGGGACTGGGGAGGACTCTGTTTTAACTATCCCCTTCTACAGGTCATGCTTTTTCTTTTATCTTTCTTGTTTAAGAAAGCTTTCATTATCATAAGAAAGATATTGGTCATAAACATATTGTAGTCTCTAAAATCTTACCAGTATCATCTCCCATGTTTAGGTCTTATTGAAAGTGTTAGTTGCTCAGTCAGGTCCAGTGCTTTGCGACCCCATGGACTGTAGCCCGCCAGGCTCTGTTTTGGGGAGCCAAGAGAGAGGAAATGTCTCTGGAAATGGGATTTCCTAGGCAAGAATACTTGAATTGGGTAGCGCTTCCCTTCTCCAGGGGATCTTCCTGACCCAGGGATTGAACCTGGGTCTCGTGCACTGTGGGCACTTTGGGTCTTAAGACTTCTGGGATTGATTGTGTGTGTGGTGTGAGGCAGGGATTCCTTTCCCACTTATCCTCATGAATCTACTGCTGTCAGTGTATGGAGAGACTGGTTAACTTGTCATAAATCAAAGATCCATTCATGCATGGGTTTAGTGTCTACAGAGTCTGCATTTAGGGTTGGTGGTCTGGTATCCTTGCACCAATTATATGCTCCTTTGTCTCCAGTTTCTCGGCTGTCTTCTGGGACCATCTTGGCTCCAGGGCCTCCCCGCAGCTGGTTCTCTGACCCTGCCCTGGTCCCATTTAGCAAATGCTCCAATCCTCTTAAGCCAGCAAAGCCGCAGCTGAGCAGAGAGAGAATTAGATCAGATTGGAGGGAGGGAAGGGAGACACATAACAGGTCACAGATGTGGCAAGGGTGGACAGACATGAGAGTGTGGACAGCCCTGGCAGCTACCAGGACAGACGTGAGAGTGTGGACAGCCCTGGCGGCTACCAGGACAGACATGAGAGTGTGGACAGCCCTGGCGGCTACCAGGACAGACATGAGAGTGTGGACAGCCCTGGCGGCTACCAGGACAGACATGAGAGTGTGGACAGCCCTGGCGGCTACCAGGACAGACATGAGAGTGTGGACAGCCCTGGCGGCTACCAGGATATAACAGCAGCGGTTCCTGCTTCTCTAACAGAACCTGTTGGGAAAAATATAAAAGCATACCTAGGAGACAGGAGCAGAGAAAGGAAACCAAAAGGGAGAAGCACTGGCACTTCCCTGGCCAACCAGCGGCTAAGAATCTGCTTTCCAATGCACTGGCCTCAGGCTCAATCCCTGATCAGGGAGCTAAGATCTCACATGCTGCACAGTACGAAGCCCATGCACGCATCAGCCAGAGACAGCCTGTGTATGGCAAGGAAGACCCAATGCAGCCAAAATAAATGAGATAAAAAATACATTACCGTAGGTAAAATAGACGGGTTTCCCTGATAGCTCAGTTGGTAAAGAATCTGCCTACAACACAGGTGATGCTGGTTTGGTTCCTGGGTCGGGAAGATCCCCTGAAGAAGGGACAGGCTACACCACTCTAGTATTCTTGGGCTTCCCTTGTGGCTCAGCTGTTAAAGAATCTGCCGGCAATGTGGGATACCTGGTTCAATCCCTGGGTTGGGAAGATCCCCTGGAAAAGGGACAGGCTAACCACTCTAGTACTCTGGCCTGGAGAATTCCATGAACTGTATAGTCCGTGGGGTCACAAAGAGTCAGACACGAGTGAGTGACTTTCATTTCACTATGTAAAATAGACAGTCAGTGTGAGTTTATTGTATGACACAGGGCACCCAAAGCTGGTGCTCTGTGACAACCTGGAGGGATAGGGAGGGGAGGGAGGTGGGAGGAGGGTTCAGGAGGGAGGGGACACATATATGCCTATGGCCAATTCATATTGATGCATGGTAAAAACCACCACAATATTGTAAAGTAATTATCCTCCAATTAAAATAAAATTTTTTTTTAAAAAGTAAATGAATGTTTATAGCAGCATTAGTCATAATAGCCAAAAGATGGAAACATCTCAGGTGTCCACCAACCGAAGAAAGAATAAACAAAACGTGGTACATTTCTACAACGGAATATTATTCCACCCTAAAAAGGAGTGAAGCACTGATTCATGCTACAACACGACGGACCTTGAAAACAAACATGCCAAGTGAAAGAAACCAGACACAAGAGAGCACTCAGTGTATGATTCCATTTCTATGAAATATGCAGAATAGCCAAGTCTGTAGAGACACAACATGGATTTATGGCTGCCCAGGGCTGGGGGGCAGGGGGCGGGGGGCGGGGAAGGGACAATTGGGGCTGACTGCTTAACAGGTTCCCAGTTTCTTTAGGAAGTGATGAAATATTCTAGAACTAGACAGTGGTGGTAGTTGTGTAACATTGTGTTGCTGTGCTAAGTCACTTCAGTCATGTTCAACTCTTTGCGACCCCATGGACTGTAGCCCACCAGGTTCCTCTATCCATGGAATTCTCCAGGCAAGAATACTGGAGTGGGTTGCCATGCCCTCCTTCAGGGGATCCTCCTGACCCAGGAACTGAACCTACACCTCTTATGTCTCCAGCATCAGCAGGCAGGTTCTTTACCACTAGCGTCACCTGGGAAACTCTACATTGCATAACATTGGAAATATACAAAATATCACTGAATCAACTGTACACTTTAAGATGGTTCAAATGGTAAATTTTATGTTTTGTGTATCTTACCTTGATTTTACAAAATGGCATGAGAACAGACACTAAAGGTGGGTGTACAGACAGGGTGGCTTTTCCCTATTTCTTGTTTTGAACAAAGATGTGATGTCTGGAACTGCAATGGCCATCTTGCCACCATGAGGCAAAAAACCAAGCAGATTCCACAAGCTAAAGAAAGGAGAGAATGAAAAAACAGAAAAATTCTAAGGCCTTGATTACACTGTTGAGCTAACTGAGCCACAAGACTCCTTAAGAATAAATGTCCTTAAAGCTAAAAAAGAGAAAAAAAATGGGAGGAGCTGCCTGTCACGAGGTACCGCGAAGTGGAGTTGCTAGGGGACTGGCTGAAAGGAGAGGAGGACTCGGTCTTTTCCCTGGATGGAAAGAAATGAGGAAGGTCAGAGAGCCATAAAAAGCAGTTCTCTACAGCCTTATGGTTCCGAAGGTGGGGGCTGGGGGAGGGATGGACTAGGAGTTTGGGGTTAGCAGATGCAAGCTATTATATATACAGGATGGATAAACGACAAGGTCCTACTGTATAGCACAGGGAACTATCTTCTTTGACAAGTATCGTGTCACCAAGCCCAAGATGGTGATTCACCTGACTATGCTAAATCTTAGAGATGGGAAGCGATTCCGTGAGTACACACTGGGGTCCCGCATTGATCCCTGGTGATCCCACGGGATCGGGGAAGATGCAGTTCTCACAGTCGGCCATAGGGTGTCGCTGTTAGAAAGAATTCCCTGTCCCAGTGCGCCTCTTGCTGAATTCTACTTGAAAGCACGACTTGTCTTGCTTAGTTGCTCAGTCTTGTCCGACTCTTTGCGACCCCATGGACTGTAGCCCGCCAGGCTCCTCTGTCAATGGGATTCTGCAGGCAACGAAACTGGAGTGGGTTGCCATTCCCTTCTCTTAGCTAAGCCAAATTAGGATTATGGAACTTTCTCCCCCATGAAGAGGTAAAATTAAAATAAAAGAATTATGGTACATTTTTCTAGTGCCTACCATTTTTTCCAGCTCTCTTCCTTTTGCCTGACCACAGTCCCCAGGCAGGTTCTACAGGTGGGCGGGGCCGCGTGTCTGTTCTGGCCAATAGGCTTCCGGTAGAGGTGATATGCGTCACTTCCTGGCTGGCATCTTAAAGAGCTAGTGCCTGCTTCTTTATGCTCTTTCCCAGCCAGGTGCACTGAGGGTGCTGGGGTTCCAGGGGTAGAAACAGGACAACAAGATCTCCCTCAGTCTGGATCCGCGCTGGCCGATAAAGTAGTTACCCAGCCACACAGTACAGAGAATGACTCTACACGTATATGAAGTAAAGCATTCAGTTCTTCAGTCACATCCACCACATTTCTTTTTATTTTTTATTTTTAAAATTTATTTATTTTAATTGGAGGCTAATTACTTTACAATATTGTATTGGTTTTGCCATACATCAACATGAATCTGCCACAGGTATACACGTGGTCCCCATCCTGAACCCCTCTCTCTCCCCCCCTCCCCATACCATCCCTCTGGGTCGTCCCAGTGCACAGCCCCAAGCATCCAGTATCATGCATCAGACCAGGAGGATGGGATGATTTGGGAGAATGGCATTGAAACATGTATAATATAATGTATGAAGCGAATCACCCACCACATCTCAAGTGCTCAGTAGCATCATGTGGCCAGGTGCCATGGTGCTGGACAGAGCAGATGTTTAAAAAATCTAGTCACCACAGAGAATTCTACTGGACATTCCACTCCAGATCACTGAGGGCTGCAGAGGGAACACTTGCCCCAAGGAGTCTTTGCATGTGCTAAGTTAATCCATAGATATTTGGGCTTATTGTTATTTTTGCTTGTTTTCACTGAAAAAAGGATTTGAGAATCTTTTAAATTAACAACTAGTGGCACAGTGTGGCTTGGCTCAACCAAGCGGAGGGCTGAATAGGATAACACCATGAGGCCCCCGGTGTGAACTGAGCTGGCAAGTGGGGTGAAGATCAAGCTCCACGGAGCCTTACTTGCTCATTGACCCCTCTGTGTGTGATCTTCCTCCCGGCTTAGAACTAAACTGCCCAAGAACTGTTTTACTAAGAGAAATGTCAGGATCGCTAGAAATGAAGACGTGCTGGGGCTTCATTTCTTGTTGCTACTGTGAGTGAGCATATACCACACTGCTGTGCAATAAATATATCTGAAAGTGTAATCATTTCATAATATATGTAAGTCAAGTCAATTATAACTCAGTGAAACTGGATAGATAGATGATACGTGTCCTTAGTCGTGTCTGATTCTTTGTGACACTTTGGACTGTAGTCCGCCAGGATCTTCTATCCATTGGATTCTCCAGTCAAGAATATTGGAGTGGTTTGCATTCTATTCTCCATGATAATACACAGATAGCTAGATAGATCGATCAATAGATTTCAGTGGTGGCAATACCACTTCCTGAGGCGGTTGATGACATTAGCAGGCTACTTCCTCTCTTATTTCACTTCATGGAAATATACCATATGTATTAATATATGTGTCTGTCCTTGATCAGGAACTCTGGTGACAACCATTCTTGTCTGAATCCTGGAGTCTCCATTGGTTGAAGAGGAGAGCAACATGCAGCATCAAAGGATGCCTTGAAGAGACAGAATGACTCACATGCTTCCCCTCAAGGGGACAGAGACACATAATGCTTCTTGCACACCCTGACCTGTCACTGGGGGAAGTAAAGCCTACCCTCTGGGCCCAAGAGGAAGAGTTGCGCTTTCTTGTGAGAGCAGAGTGTACTTTGTAAAACTCCCCAGCCCTCTTCACTCCCCTACCCCTTGGTTCACCAGGTCTCTGAGGGCATTGCTGGTGCCTCCACCCAACCAAGGTGGGGAGTGAAGGTCACATTCAACTCCTCGACTCTTACATCTTGTATTCAATCACACAGTAAAAGAATTCAGCCTCCAGGGTCCCACTGACCCCTGCCATCCTCTCCACCCCCATAGTCCAGCCCACAGCCACATCTGGATCCCAGCCATAACCTCCCTGGGTTCTGAGGTGCCCAGAGACACACTTCATCTCCAGTTCACCCTCCACATTTCATCTTTCTAACTTCCATTTCAGAATCTGCTTTCTGCCCCAAATCCTTCCATGGTGCCCACCATCTTCAGGGCCAACTCCAAACTCTTCTATCTGAATTCAGTCCTGTTCATGGTCCTCCAGAGGTAAACCCCCCCAACCTCAGCTCTCACCTCTTCTTCCCTCCAAATGATAATGGTGCAGTTATACCACACACAAACACACACACACAGACACACACACAGACACACACACACACAAAGAAAATGGGCCATTTAACATTCGTGTGCTCTCTCATATCAGCTCTTTTGAGAACACTCAGACTCAAGTTCCTTTTCTACTCCCAATCAGAAGTAGACACAAAGGTAAACTCTATCATTTCTATCACTTGTTAATCGGTTTTTGCCTTATCAAAGGGGTAATTTTAATATGAAAAATCCACATAACTCATTTAGAATGCTGGTTGACACACCCATATTGAGATATTGAAGATCAAGCATTATTTCTTAAAAAAAATTTTTTTGAATTTATGCTATCCTTGTGGCTCAGTTGGTAAAGAATCTGCCTGCAGTGTGGAAGACCTGGGTTCAGTCCCTGGGTTGGGAAGATCCCTTGGAGAAGAGAAAGGCTACTCACTGCAGTATTCTGCCCTGGAGAATTCCACTGACTGTATAGTCCATTGGGTCGCAAAGAGTTGGACACGACCAAGCAATTTTCTCTCACTTCCTTTTTCTCTATAGCAGCTAATATAATATGACCTTCATAAATTTTTATCATAGTCTTTTGCTTATATATTCCATTTCTCTTAAAAGTAAAATTGAACAGCCTTGCAGAGCAGATAGCAGCTGACATGACAACCACCAAGTCCCCCTGCTCCCCCTCAGAAAGTCCCTGTGTCCCCAAGGCTCTAAGGAATGTCCTTGTCTCTCTAGAATGTACTCGCTCCTACCTCATGGCTCTCTGCCTCTTCAAACAGCTATTCCCTCAATTAGAGTGTACACGTTGTTGTTGTTCAGTCACTAAATCATGTCTGACTTTCTCAACCCCCTGGACTGTCAACCAGGCCTCTCTGTCCTTCACCATCTCCCAGAATTTCCTCAGACTCATGTCCATTGAGTCATTGATGCCATCCAATCATCTCATCCTGTCGCCCTCTTCTCCCCTGCCTTCAATCTTTCCCAGCATCAGGGTCTTTTCCAATGTGTTGGCTCTTTGCATCATGTGGTCAAATTATTGGAGCTTCAGCTTCAGCATCAGTCCTTCCAATGAATATTCAGGACCAATTTCCTTTAAGATTGATTGGTTTGATCTCCTTACAGTCCAAGGAACTCTCAAGAATGTTCTCCAGCACCACAGTCTGAAAGCATCAGTTCTTCAGAACTCATCCTTCTTTACGACCAAATCTCACATCTGTAGTTCTTCCCTGATCATTCAGTTGATAAAGAATCCTCCTGCAATTCAGGAGACCCCAGTTCGATTTCTGGGTAGGGAAGACCCCTGGAGAAGGGATAGGCCGCCCACTCCAGTATTCTGGCCTAGAGAATTCCATGGAGTGTATAGACCATGGGGTCACAAAGAGTTGGACATGACTGAGTAACTTTCACTTTGACTTTTTCTTTCCTCCCATCTGTACATGCTTACTGGAAAAACCATAGCTTTGACTATACAGACCTTTGTCGGCAAATGATGTTTCTGCTTTCTAATATGCTGTCTAGGTTTGTCATAACTTTTCTTCCAAGGATCGGGTGTCTTTTAATTTAATGGCTGCAGCCACTGTCAGTAGTGATTTTGGAAATCAGGAAAGGAAATTATGCCAGTTTCCACTTCTTCACTTTTTTTTTTTTTTTTTTTTGCCACGAAGTGCTGGGATGAGACGCCATGATCTTCATTGTTTTGAATGTTGACAGTGTAGACATGAACCCCAGTTATTCTCATATTTCTTTTAAGAAAATGATTGAATATTAGCATTTGATGCCTGCATTCTGCACAATCTGAGTTCTTCAAGCATGTACAGAAGATGGGTTTACCTGGGTCATGGATGTATTTCTGCTGTGTGGCACCAATGCCTGGTACACAGTAGGTGGTCTGCAATAATCTATGAACTGACCAAAGATGAGAAGTAATTCCATTTCTGGAGGGGACTAGAAAAATAAAGTTTTGAGTCCTAGTTGGAGTCAGACTGTCAGGGCCTGACTCAGGACGAGAACCTGGGTCCCACCCTCTAGAGTAGGTGATCAGACTGGGCAGAAAGAGAAAGAGCTGAGACCTCAGGTCTGGGCTGAGATGCCTCCTGAGCCCTGCCTGGAGACATTGGAGCCGGGTCCATGGAGGCGCCGCCCCCTTCTGCGAGTCCACGGCCATGGGAACCCCGAGGGGCAGCGCAGCCCCCCAGGGACCACATCCTGTTTGTCCTCTAGGGCCCCGTGATGTCCTCATCTGTACAGGGCGGGGGTGGGGGCAGCTGGGCACTCAGAGCTACAGACATGCCGTCCATCCTCTCTGAGCTTCTCCTCCTTGGCCAGATGTTCAGGGCAGGGAGGGGACTGCAGGAGGGCACAGGACGCCCACCCTGCCACTAGTTCATGGGAACTTCAGGGCTCGGGCAGCTGGAGGGGCCAGGGATCCTGATGGGGAGAGAATCAGCCCAAGCTTTCAGTGGCAAATCTTTGACTTGCAGGGCTGAGCCTGGGCCAGAGGCCCCCGAACCCTGCAGGTGGGTTCTCCCAGGTCTCCTGGGACCCATATTTCACTTGAGTCCCGGGAACTTGGTGGGGGGCAAGGTTGGGACACTGGGATTCTAGAGTGATGCTGGTGAAACCTGGAAGGGCTCCTGAGCTGAGCTGGGGATTGAGGGGTGGGGAGGTCCTGGGACTCAGCCTCTGACTTCCTTCCAGGGACCTTCCACAAACTCACCATCTGGGCTGAGACTCTTTCGGGCAGCTCAGGGTGCCCATGTGAATACACCATATGCAGAGTTGGAATGTGAGAGTGAGTACACAGACCATCAGGGAGTATGCTGCAGTTGGCCTGCACTGTTTGGAGAAGGAAATGGCAATGCATTCCAGTATTCTTGCCTGGAAAATCCCATGAACATTGAAGCCTGCCAGCCTACAGTCCATAGGGTTGCCAAGAGTCAGACATGACTGAGTGACTTCATTTTCTTTAAAAATTTATTTATTTTACTGGTTCTATTTTTAATTTCATCATATACATATTTTATTGAAGTGTAGTTGACTTACAATGTTTCAGATGCACAGCAAGGTGATTTTCAGTTATACAAATATGCATACATTATTTTTCAGATTATTTTCCATTTTAGGTTATTACAAGATATTGACTATCGCTCCCTATGCTATACAGTAAATCTTTGTTGCTTGTTGCATATCTTTTTATCTTTAATGAGAAATCTAGCATTGTATTCATACTTCTATTTATAAATTTATGGTATATTCCACATCAGTGTTATGCTACACCGAGAGTGAAAGCATGATGCCCAAATCCCACCATGTTCACATTAAAGTAAATGGAAAACAATGGCAATGTTAATTGTGGGAGGAAATATTGAATCGCATTATGTTACTGGTGGGCTTTCCTGGTGACTCAGATGATAAAGAATTTCCTGCAACGCAGGAGACCTGAGTTGATCCCTCGATTGGGAAGATCTCCTGGAGAAGGAAATGGCAACCCACCCCAGCATGCTTGCCTGGAGAACCCCCAGGGACAGAGGAGCCTGGTGGGTCACAGCCCATGGGATCACAAAGAGTCAGACACGACTGAGGGACTAAACTATTCTCAAGGCCCTGAACTTGAAAGCTATAACACTTTCCCATTCGTATAGAGATAAAAAGTGGCAGAACAGACAGAACCTTTTGTCTTGTCAGGGGCTTAAAGGGACATTATGACCAGACCTGCATGGATAACTTGAAGAACAAAGGATTCCTGGATTAAAAGATTTCCACAGTGGAGGGGACGTAAGTACAGCTATGGCTGATCCATGTTGATGTATGGCAGAAGCCATCGCAGTATTGTAATTGTCCTAGAATTAAAAATAAAAAAAAAAGTCTTGCAACAGGACTTCCCTGGTGGTCCAGTGGTTGAGAATCTGCTTCCCCATGTGGGGGACATGGGTCCGATCCTGGGAATGGGAAGATTCCACGTGCCTCGGGGCAGTTAAGCCCATGGGCCACAAGCCCATGTGCCTAGAGCGGGTGCTCCACAACAAGAGAAGCCACAGCAATGAGAGACCCTGCTCCACAGGAAAGAGCAGCCCTGTTCCCAAAACTAGAGAAAGCCTGTGCACAGCGATGAAGAGCCAGCACAGACATTAACTAGTCAATTAAAACACTGCAACAACCAGGTACACCTCCTCCTCTTCTAGTGTGTGTGTGTGTGTGTGTGTGTGTGTGTGTGTGTGTGTGAATTCACACATGGGTATTTAATCTGTATTTTTCTCTCTTCTTGGAATTTTCTTCCCCATTGGCTAGGGTTATTTTACATTCAGTAAACACTGTTGGACCATCCCTCTCACTCCCCAAAAAGCCCCTCTAACTCAGGTAAGATGATTCTTTGGGGCAAAAGTTCACAATCTCATTGGTCTGCTGGCTTTCCAAATAAAGTCACTATTCCTTTCCTGAAGGCCTCATCACTCTGACGCTTGACAAGCAACATGAAGTTGGACTCAGAGCACATTTATGAGACTTTAGCAGAGGTGTCATTCATTTTAGACAAAATCCATAGATGTCATTCTCACAATTGATATCTGTGGCTTAAAAGAAGATACCCAGATGGCGAACAGGCATATGAAAAGATGCTCAGCATTGCTAATTAGTAGAGAAAGGCAAATCAACACTGCAAGGAGGTACCACCTCATACCGATCAGAATGGGCATCATTAGACACTTGATGAATAACAGATCTTGGAGAGGGTGTGAAGAAGAGGGAAACCCTGTTACACTGTTGGGGGCGCACAAGCTGGTGCATCCACTGTGGAAAACAGTACGACAGTTCCTCAAAAAAAGTAAAAACAGAGTTTCCATAAGATCCAACAATTCCAGTCCTGAGCATATATCTGGGAAAAAAACTATACCATGAGAAGATTCATGCACCCCTTGTTCACAGCAGCAAAACTTACAATAGCCAAGACATGGGAACAGCCTAATTGTCCATCGAGAGATGAATGGATAAAGAAGATGTATATGCTTATACACACAGAGAATGGAACACCACCCAGACATTTACAGAATGAAATCATGCCATTTGCAGCAGCATGGATGGACCTGGAGATTAACATATTAATGGAAGTAGACAGAAAGAGAAAGACAATTTTCATGTGATATCACCCGTATGTGGAATCTAAAAGGAACATATCAATGAAACAGGAACAGACTCATAGACATAGAGAACAGGCTTGTGGTTGCCAAGGAGGGAAGGATTGGGAGCTTCGGATTAGCAGACAAAATCTATTTATACATAGAATGGATAAAGAATGAGGTCCTACAGTATGGCACAGGGAAATTTATTCAGAATCTTGGCATAAATCATAATGGAAAGGAATATGCATGTCGAGCTGAATCAATTTGCTGTACGGCAGAAAAGAACTATACTTCAATACATTTTTTTAATTTTTAAAAATCTGTATGCGAGACAGTAAAAAAGATGTGTAGAATAGTTTTTGGACTCTGTGGGAGAGGGTGAGGGTGGGATGATTTGGGAGAATGCCACTGAAACATGTATAATATCATATATGATACGAATCACCAGTCGAGGTTCGATGCTTCAATGCATGATACTGGATGCTTGGGGCTGGTGCACTGGGACGACCCAGGGGGATGGTACAGGGAGGGAGGAGGGAGGAGGGAGGGGGGTTCAGGATGGGGAACACGTGTATACCTGTGGCGGATTCATGTTGATGTATGGCAAAACCAATACCATATTGTAAAGTAATTAACCTCCAATTAAAACAAATAAAGTTATATTTTAAAAAATGTGTGGTTTAAAGATCTGCAATGAAACACTACATGGCAGTAAAAATGCACAAACTGAAATGACAAGAATACAGATCAATTCCAAACATGATATTAAGTAAATAAAAGGAGATTTTAAGAAGGGTGACTGTACTGTTACTCCATTACATACATCATGATCAAGAGGAGACCTGATTTATTGCTTAGGGAGCATCATTAATGTTAACAACCCCCACCCCCAGCACAACGGTGTGGAATCGCTGCCCTTACTGAGGTTCTTTCCTGTCTATGAACAACAGCTGAACTGGGTGTACGTCTGTCCTTGGCCTCCTGAAACAGCTGGGCCATTGTGTCCCAGTTTGGAGTTGGTTGTTGTGGGCACGCCCCTCATTCAAGCATGCTGGAGCTTGGAAGTCTCTACTTGACATATTTTGTGTTCATCTGAGTATCTAGGAAGCAAGGTGGTCTACTTGTTTAGGCAGAACAAATCCCCCTCCCAAAAAACACCACAGTCACCTTTACACACGTTATCTTTGTGTACATGTGTGGTCCTTGGATTGGAAAGGGAGGAAGAGAGAGACAGAGAGAGTGTCTGTGTGCAAAGTCTCCACTCACAGTCACGAAATAATTTCAGATGAAGAAGAGTCAGAGAAACACAAATATCACATGATATCACTTACTTGTGACATCTAAGAAAATGAACTTATTTACAAAACAGACTCACAGAGAAGGAACTTACGGTTACCAAGAGGGATAGTGTCAGGGGGAGGTTATATGGTAAGTTTGGGATTGACGTATACACACGGCTATGTTTTAATGGATGACCAACAAGGACCTACTGTATAAAACAGAGAATTCTACTTAATATTCTGTAACTACCTAAGTGGGAAAAGAATTTGAAAAGCAAGAGATGCATGTATATGTATAACTGAATCACTTTGCAGTACACCTGAAACTAACACAGTTAGTTTCTTAATCACATATATTACAGTGCAGAATTTTTTCATATTTTCAAAGAGCCATAATACACGTCTGGTCCTCTCATAAGAATGCAGAATCAAAGACTCTATTAATGAGTCTTTAATTGGCAATCTGCACTGAGCCTGACATATGAGGTGGGAACATGTGGTTTGTCTTCTGTGAAGAGTTAAGGTGAATGAGATTTATCATGAGCTTGGGAAAAGCATCTTGCATGCTATACATTGAATCACAGTTACTACTTCTTAAAGGCAGCAAGATCTGTTCGAATCCTCTTACGTTGATAGCATTTAGAGAAACAAAAAGTGATGCTCGGGTGGTGAGGCGGGCTCAGTGAGGCGGCTCAGGTCAGACTTCCATCCCTGGTGTGAGTACAGGCTGGCCATCTTCTCATGTGACATCAACCAGGCTGACTGTACCAACAAAACCGACCGTCTTCCGCATCCTGTGACTCTGTCAGCTTTGCTCAGTTCTGCCTCCTGTCTCACAGAAGCAGAGCCATGAGCCCCACACTCCTCAGCCTCCTGAGTCTCGGTGAGTCTGAAAAGACAGTCAGAAAGGGTTATGGTGGAAGTCGGGGGGTCCTCGCACCACTGCCCAGGTTCCCTGGATGAGGGTGCAAGGAGCGCGGGGTCCCTCAGAACAAGCCATCTCTGATGGGGTTTTCCTCCTAGGATTCTGTGTGAGTCTGAGGATCCGGGCAGCTGTGGGTGAGTCCTCCCCATCCCTTATTTCTCTTTTGAGCAGAGCAGTTGTGGCTGATGCAGATGACACTGGGGGCTGGGGTGAGACCCCTGTCAGTACAGTGAGAGCCGTGTGTCCTGTGGATCCCAGGTCCTCCTATTGGCATTGATACTCATCTTCACTCTCCCCAGAGGTTAGCCCAGCTCTGGACTCTGGACCTGAAGGCACAGTGTGAAGTCTGGCAGCTGGGAGCTAGGCCCATTGAGTGCCATTTCAATTATGAGACGGGAGCAAGAGGCTGCACCCCACAGACCCCTCTTGGACAAGGTGGCTCATGGCCTCTCCATCCAGCCTTTGACAGGATCTGCAGGAGCACACACTAGAGCTGACCCCAGGGAAGGGTCTGGACCTCAGGCAGGGCCTCCTGGACCTTGTCACAGATTTGATGTAGGTTACCTAACAAAGGAGCGAGGGTCAAGGTTTACTTCCTTCTTTGCAGGCAAGTGGGTTTTCACTGCTTAGTTGTGTTAGTGTTAGTCACTCTGTCGAGTCCAAATCTTTGTGACCCCACGGACCATAGGTCACCAGGCTCCTGTATCCATGGGATTCTCCAGGCAGGAATGCAGGAGTGGGTTGCCATTTCCTTGACCAGGGGATCGTGCCAACTCAGAGACTGAACCCTGCTCTCCTGCATTGCAGGAAGATTCTTTACCATTTGAGCTACAACAAAGGCAACACGGAAGTCCTTTCCCTTCTTGTCCAGGCATCAATTTTTTTTGGTGATGTTTTCTTTTGCCTGCATTGTGCAGGTTGCAGGATCTTAGTTCCCTGATCAGGGATTCAACTCGGGCCCTTGGCAGAGAAAGTGCTGAGTCCTAACCACTGGACCACCAGGAAATCCCCAATGACTTGTGTTTTGAGAGAAAGTTTCTGAACATTTTGTCAACCCAAGGAGTGAAGAATTATTTCCTAGAATCATATTCTTAGAACCTCATGATGTCCGTCCTGCATTGACTGTGTCTCTGTCTGTCCCCAGGCCCCAGGTGTCCCTGAGCATCAGGCTGATGCACTTTAGGGGAGGAGAGTTGGAAGAATTGAAGGGGAAGTGCCCACAAGGGCAGTGGGGAGAGGGGATCATTCCTAGTTTTCTCTCAAAGCCTGTGTCTCCTTCTCTCCTAGGTGAATATGAGAAGCCCTCTTTGTCAGCCTGGCCAAGCCCTGTGGTTCCCTTAGGGCAGGCTGTGACTCTTCATTGTCACTCCGGTCCTCCATTTGTGATATTCAGACTGCTCAAAAGAGATGGGGCCCGTTTGCGCAAGCTCCAGGAACAACAGTTCAACACCTTCCCCCTTGGCCCAGTGACCAGAGAACATGCCGGGTCCTACACATGTTCTGGAGCCAACTTGTCTCGCTCTGTGCGGTCCAATGTCAGTGACCCCCTGCCGATTGTGGTCACAGGTAGGAGGGGTGCAGCCCAGCCTGGGACATCCGCGCCTGCAGGCAATCCTACCCTAGGTCCACGTGCCCGTGCAGCCAAGACATCCTCAGGACTCCCAGCCAGAACTGAAGCAAGGAAAGAGAACCAAGTCTGAGAGTTTAAACTCAGGGTGTTAAATAGAGGGATGTGTTCCCCTGGCTCAGGAAGCAGGAGTCTCCCTAGGCATTAGTTAGACAGGATGCTGCCACTGCCTGCCAGCTGGGAGGATGAGGGGGGATCCTGATCCAGCACCTGCCACCCAGTAGGGAGCTGTAATCCCATATGAAGGAGCTGGGGTCCCAGTAAAGACCACGTCAGCCCAGGAATGTCTCCAGAGGCGTGAAGTGGCGGTCAGAGGTGGGGAAATGTTCACTTTTTTCTCCACCTCCTTCCCAATCTCCTGCCAATCATCACCCACATTCTAGGAGACGAGTGTGAAGGGAGCCAAGTATGTATTATACCTGGTATGTATTCTACCAGAGAAGCAGACCCACCCCAGGGCCCCCCCACGCATAAAGGGATGGGATGAAGTTAAGAGCACTGCAACCCACTCCAGTATTCTCAACTGGAGAATCCCATGGACAGAGGAGCATGGTGGGCTACCATCCATGGGGCCCCACAGAGTGAGACACAACTGAAGTGACTGAGTATGAATTCATGAAGCTGAGAGCAGATCCGACAGCTAAAGAGCTTAGAATAAACACAGAGGAGGCTGGAGGTCTTGAGCAAAGAGAAACAGAAAAGCATGAGCCAGAGCCTGAGAACAAGGCTAAAGAAAATGCACCAGAACACACAGGGAGGGTAATTGGCTTTGATGGTTCACAGACATTTTTCTCACCTTCAGATGTCAAGAATAGCACCGAGGCGAGGTGACTCACTGAAGCTCACAACCTCTTTGCTCCTAGGTGTGTCCACAAAACCCTCCATCTCAGCCCACCCAGGCCCCCTTGTGCGTGCGGGAGAGAATGTGACCCTCCGCTGTCACTCATCAATGCTGCTTGACAAATTCATCCTGCAGAAAAAAAGCAGCACAGGGCATTTCCAGAGACGTGGAGAGATGCTCACTGGTGGGCACGCCCCAGCTGACTTTTTCATTGGCCCCATGACTTTGGCAAGTGCGGGCACCTACAGATGCTATGGCTCTCTCAGACACTCCCCCTATGAGTGGTCTGCCCCCAGCGACCTTGTGGACATCATCATCACAGGTGAGTGTGACCAGACTAGTCCCTTCTGTTCTCTGTGTCACAGAAGGCCTGGTGTCCAGTCCAGCATCAGTACTGGGAGAGAATGACAGGCGTGTAGAGGCACTCACAAACTCGGGAGAGGGAGCAAACCAGACAGAGAGGAGGTGTGAACACGGAAGGGAAAAGAGAACAGAGTCCCTGCTGTGTGCTAAGGGGAAGACACAGCTGGTGACAGAGGGAAGCAGCAAGAACGTGAAAGATCGACACATGGAGAAAAATGCACCAGAGCAGGGATGCGGGCAGTTCCCGCTCAGGCAGCCACTGATGGTGGTTAAGGGGTTGGTTTCCCACTTTCATGTCAGAGCTCCTTTCCTCAGTCAGCAGCACATGCGGTACCAGACAGCCTGCAGTCCAGCCCCTGGGTGATCAAGATGGAGGTCGACACTCTGACATTGCTCAGCCTCTTGGTTTAACGCATCCTTGCGCATAAAGTGGGGGCAGTTGACCCTCCAACCCTCCCACTGAGGAGTCCCTTCCAGCCCCTGGGGGTGGGCATGGCAGCCCGGAACACGCCCTCAAGAATGAGACAGTCAAAGATCAAAAGAGATTCTGGCAATTTCCACTCCATAATCTCTTCTTCTGGGTCAATGCCTTGTTTTCTGACAGTCCCAGCAGTAGTTAGTAAGTTCCCTTTATTTCAAGAGAACCGCACATATTTGATTTTTTAAGTTTATTTTTATTTATGTTTGTTGAAGTCTACTTGATTTAAGATGTTGCTAATTCCTGTTGTAAAACAGAGTGATTCAGTTATTCATATATATATATATATACACACTTTTTAAAAAAAAGGACATTAAATGACAATCCGTTTGAAAAATTATTAATTTGCTCAAGAGGATTTTAAATGACACCCCATTTTTAAAGTTATTCTGAAATTTTTCCCTGTGCTGGGTATCCCTTGCTGTGGGTCTTTCTTCCTGGCGGTGGGCGGCCTTCTCACTGCAGTGCCTCTCTTGTTGCACACTTCTGGCTTTAGTCCTGTACTTAGGACTAGAGTTACTTTGTGCTCTGAGATCAAGGTCTCCTCCTTCTAGGTCCGTCCAGGAAACCCTCTCTCTCAGCCCAGGGAGGCCCCGTGGTGAGGTCAGGAGAGAACGTGACCTTGGTCTGCAGCTCCGAGAGTGCCTTTGACCAGTTCCATCTGCTCAGGGAGGGGGAGGACCTTGGGCACCCGTTTGCTGGAGGGCAAAGCCCCCATGGAGAACTCCAGGCAGAGTTCCCTCTGGGTCCTGGGACCCCAGCCCACAGCGGGGTCTACAGGTGCTACGGCTCCTTCACTCGCTCTCCCTACTCGTGGTCAGACTCCAGCGACCCACTGTTCCTGTCTGTCACAGGTGAGGACCTCTTCCCGGCCCATGCTTTCTTGTTCCTGTTCAGTCGCTATGCTGTGTTCAACTCCCTGCCACCGTGTGGACTGCAGCACGACAGACTCCTCTGTCCTTCACTATCTCCTCCTCGTGGATCACAGCCTTGTAGTGGTGAAGTGGCCTTTGTACCTCAGAGATGGTATAAGCCAGTCGTGCAGGGTCTCCCAAGCCTGACGGGTCATAGTTAAGAGTCCTGACAAAACGTGGTCCCCTGGAGGAGGAAATGGCAACCTACTCCAGCATTCTTGCCTGGATAACCCAGGAAGATTCCCATGCTTTACATTATAGTAAATGAGATTGCCCTGGGCAAATCGTCCATTTGGGTTTTTGCATAACATCTTACTGTATCATGAGCTCTATCTCAAGGGCTCCCTATTGGTGTCAGGGGAACCATAGTGTTTCTGGAGAAATGGAGGCAATGAGAACCAGAGAGGAAGAGAGATGGTAGATGGCATCTCAGCCCTCTACCACCTCCTGTATGGATGCTCCACAGCAGAGTCCTGTCTATCCAGGCAAATACAGAAAAGGGTCAGGGTCAGGGTAGATCCAGGGTGAGGAGAGGCTGGGCTGATTTTGGAAGATCAGAAATTGCCTTGGATCCTTGCTGTTAGTGTTTTCCCAGAAGCAGCTCTGACATACAGGTGATTCCCAATTAATGAGCACAGACACTCATTCCTGGAGCAGAGAGGATGTCTCTAGCTTACAGCTGTCTTTTGCCACCAGGCATATCCTTCCCGCCTCCTTCCACCATCCCTTCTCCAGGATGGAGGGTCTACTCAGTGCATTCATGGGGAGGGACCAGAAGCTCTCCCTCCCCCATCAGTGGTCTGAGGGATGACAGAGTCAAGGACAGGCAGGAGGTCAACCTTCCAGAAAGAATAGTCCTCATTCAGTGGGTATGAGGAAGGTTACTGTTCAGCCCTTCTGGCTTTTCTCCCCTAGGATCCACTACAAGTACTTGCTCGTCAACCATGGATCCACAGACCACAGAAGGTAAGCAAGACGGTCTCCTATCTCAGCAAGTTTTCGAGAAGACAGGGGGCTCCTGTGTGAGTGCTGGCTCTGCCACCTCCCAGCTCTGTGACTTTGGACTCCTCAATGTCCCTGTCATGTCAGCATTGGAGACCGTTGTCTGCCTAGAACCAGAGGGGGCATTGAGCTTCTCATGGTCTGTGACTGGGAATTTCTAAATTGAACAAAGCAGGTCAGAGTGACCTAACCCCATACTAAGGGAGATGCTCACCCTCCCTCCACCAGGATCTTTGGGGAAGGATGGCGGGGGAGGCGAGAATTTTAGGGAGCACCTTATATATGTGTTATTCCTGTTAGTGTTTTGTGAACTAAGCATTCCAGAGGTCAGAAACAAGTGTCATATCTTCTTGAGGATTCCATTCCAGGTCTATGTGGATGGAGGGGGAAGTGTATTGTGGATTAAAGGGTCACATTCACTGAAAAACACCATGCCTTGTCATAATGTGCAGCAGAGAAAAACTGCATCAGTGACCGGGGGACCTTGGTTCAGATGCTTGCTAGTTTTTATGGCCTCTTTACTTTATCCACTGCTAGCATCTCACCTGGATGCTTTGGTACTGCCTGGGACGTGGAAACCATAATTGATCAGGTTGATAGATGCTGACAATTTGATGCAAGGATACAATAAATCCAGTGTGTAGGGGCACAGAAGTGCAACGAATACCCAGACCTTCCATTTGCTTGTTGGCAGAAGCACCGTCTCCTCAAGAACACTCCAGCACATGGTACATTGTCCTTGGGCTCTCTATAGCCTTCACCTCTACCAGCATCATCCTCTCTGCTCTTGTCTGTCGCTGGTGTTCTACCCCAAATCGTAAGTCTGAAGAGTCGAGCTCAGCATTATCTGACCCAGGGGGAGGTGGGCTCATAGCAGAGAATGGCATTTTCACTTCCTGCAGGTTAAAAACTGATTTCCGTTGTTGTAATCCCTGATCGAACATCTTCCTGAGATCCATGTAATCCTGTTCTTTTTATGAAAATATGTATTCATTTATTCTTGGTGGCATGAAGTCTTGGCTGCAGCATGGGGAATCCTCATTGTGGAGCTGGGATGCAGTTCAAGGCTGCAGAGCTCGTGGGCTCAACAGTTGCAGCATTGAGGATAGTTGCTTCAAGGCATGTGGGATCTCAGTTCTCCCACCAGGGATAGAAGCTACGCTCCCTGACCTGAAGGTTGACTCTTAATCCCTGGGCCACCAGGGACATTCCAAGCCCTGTCTTCCCTTCAACTACAGCCATCCATTTTCCTGTCCTACATGATCTTGGGACTCTGCTGATATGTAGAAGAGCTTGGTCCACAACAGAAGACATAGGATGGGTCCATGGGTTTGCACAGGTTCCTGAGACAGTCCATGAATGGCTGGGCTTGTATATGGAATGTTTTGTTTTGTTTCATTTAGTGGAAAAGACAGGCTCATCAACCTGGGGCACACCCCTGCCTTTTTCTGGCTTTGATGTAACTATCAAAGTTACAGAGGTCTGGAATAACTGCATCCACCCTGAAGAGCCTTGACTCTCTTCCATTCACAGATGTTGCCATCATGGAAGGAGAGCCCATGGAAGACAGAACAGTGAACGGTGAGGTGAGTCCTCCAGCCAAACCTTTGCCATGGTCTGAGCCCCTCCAATGTCCAGTGTCCCAGCCTTCGAAGATCACGTCTCAGTCCATCATCTCACCTCTCTCCTCTCAGGACTCTGCAGCAGAAGACGTGATATACGCTCACTTGGACCTCAGGACCCTCTCCAAGAGACGGTCCACTCCCGCTCCCCTGAGGCCCATGCACCCCTCTGCCGAGCCCATTATCTATGAGGAATTCAACATAAACCAAGACCATGCTGAGCCCTGACCTGTCCCCATAATCTGAGCACTAGAGTGCTACACATCAAGGACCTAGATCTCTTGTTAAAGGGGTCACTCATAGACACCCCTTCTCCTCCAAAGCAGCTCAGCATCTCTGAGGTGAGGAGTGGAGTCCAAGAATTATGGTAACATCTTCAAAATTCCCACCATCTCTTAATAATCTCCTGGCTATTCTAGGACTCTATTGTAACTACATAACTGTTTGGGGAGATGCTATAATCAATCACTCATACTAGGTAGCTTATCATGATCACCCTACTTTTTATAAAATTCTAATAAAGCATTAAAAATTTTGCCAGTTGATTCTTCAAATTATTCAGTTTAAAATAAAACAAAACCAATAAAAGAAAACCCCTCTCAGTAACATTTTACAAGGGTAAACTTATTTACAGGCCGAAACAGACTTGTAGACTTAGAGAACAAACTTAGAGTTACCAGAGGGGAAGAGAGGTGGGACAGATAGAGGGGAGTTTGGGATTGACGTGTGAACACTGCTATATTTAAAATAAAATGCTTTCCGTGAAAAAATAATAATGCTAGTTGGCAAAATAAAAAGATGAAGTGTACTCTGTTTGAGATAGCCAGTATGGTGCCACTAACCATGTGAGGCTGAATACATGCATGTTAAGGAAACTCAGTCATGTCCGACTCTTGTGACCCATGGACTGTAGCCACCCAGACTTGTGTGCATGGATTCTCCAGGCAAGAATACTGGAATCGGTTTCCCTTCCCTTCTCCAGGGGATCTTCTCGGCCCATCGAACCCAGGTCTCTCATGTCTCTTGCAATGGCAGGCAGACTCTGCACCACTGAGCCTCCAGGGAAGCCCCCTCAGCTTTCTAAAAAGAACAAAGTCCTGGCTTTTGAGAACATGGATTGACTTGGAGGGCATTATGCTTAGTGAAATAAGTCAGACAGGGAAAGAGAATTGCTGTATGTTTTCACTTATATGTGGAATCTAAAAATCAAAATAGGGATTTCCTTGATGCTCCAGTGACTAAGACTCTGGGTTCGCAATGCAGGGGGTCCAGGTTGAATCCCTGGTCAGAGAACTAGATCCCACAAGTTACAACTAACAAGATACCACATTCCACAACTCAGATCTGATGCATCGAGATAAACAATAATAAGTGTTAAGAAAATAAAAATAGATGAACAAATATAACCAAGCAGAATCAGACTCACAGATTCAAAGAAGACACTAGTGGTTACCAGAGGGGAGGGGTGGGTGGGTGTGAGGGGCAGCAAAGTATGCAGAGTGGATTAAGAAACACCAACAACCATTTATGAAATAAATAACTCACAGGATGATAATGTCCAGCACAGGAAATATAGTCAATATTTTATAAATTTTGTATTGTGTGTAGTCTCTGAGAATACTGAATCACTATGTAATATGCATGTAGCTAATATAATGTTGTAAGCCAACTATACATAAATTATTAAAAATTGTTTCATTTTCAAGGAAATGAAAATGGCCATGCATACATAGAAAAGAAAATACAATATAGGAAAATCCATAAATTAAAAAAATCATGAAATTAGCATTTTCCATAAAGACAGTTTTACTGTGGATGTCATAGAGATGGTTGAACATTAAAGATAAAATATAATGCTTGAAAAAATTTTAATATAGGAATGAAATAAGAAATCCTATGAAAATCATATGAAGAATGAAAACAGAAAATAATTCAGTGCCTCAGAGTCATAGCAGATTAGATATTGCAGCATACATTTTTGGTAAACTTTTAAACGTAGCCAAAGGTAGGTTGGGTCAGAGGTTGTGGTTCAAGCTGTTATACAATCTGAAGAGACAGAACTGGCCTTAAAATTTTCCATGAAGCCCAATTCCTCCCTCAGCCGGGGCCCCCACACTCTGCCTTTTTTAAGGTAAGAAGAGCCTGTGTGAGTCACCTTTCCGTCCTGTGGTCAGCTTGCACACAGTGTTAGTTTGGGCGTCATCATAACATCCTGTGTACTCTTCAGGTCTGCTGAGCTGCTGCCTCCTGCTCAGGAGAAGCAGCACCATGCTGTCCACCATCGTCAGCCTGGCATGTCTTGAGTCCTGGAACGGAACAAAGCCCGGTGCAAATATTGACCTGGAGCCTGGGTCCACCTTAACAGAGAGCCCTACCTCCACAGGGGTGAAGTGGATCTTAATGGTTGGGTTCATCAAGGCTGAGCACCGTCCTTGCCAACAAGGCCCATAGAACAGGCCGCGGGAGTAGAAGGCCAGGTCTGACATGAGATGGATTGTCCATCACGAGTCTTTCTTTCCAGGGTTCTTCTTGATCCAGAGCATCTGGGCGCAAGAGGGTGAGTCTTTCCCCCAAACCGTGGTTGCCATCCACCTCAAGTAAGACTTTCCTGTAATGAGAGGGGAGATGGCACAGAAGGTAGGGTGATGGTCAACCGTGGGAAGTCATAACCATACAAGGGTGAGTCTTTTGGAATTTGAAAATGGGAGCCCAGGGTGGCTTTGATGGTAGAGAGTCTGCCTGCAGTGAGGGAGACCTGGGTTTGATCCCTGGGTTGGGAAGATCCCCTGCAGAAGGAAACGGCAAGCCACTCCAGTATTCTTGCCTGGACAATTCCATGGATACAAGAGTCTGGTGGGCTATAGCCCATGGGCTCACAAAGAGTCAGACACGACTGGTTGATTAACACTTTCAGGGAAATCTAGCCCCCAATTCTGGTCCAGAAACCCTCCCCAGACACTCTTCCCTCTGCTGAGCCAGGCCCTATGGGCACCCACAGGAGACTGTGATGCTCAGAGCTGGGGTGACTGGGAGGGACTGGTGTTATCTGTAGACTGAGGGAAGGCAGCAGGGCCAGGGACAACACTCCCTTGGAGGACATGTGATGGCTCCAGCTCTCCAGCAGCTCCATGGATGGGCGTTGCAGAGAGCTGCTGCTGCTGGCCTCCACTCAGAAGAAGGGGAGAACCTGTGCCCTGCCCCCTGAGATTCCAGAAGGTTCTACCACAGACTCCATCATGTCCTGTGTTTCTCATGTGAGCTGACATCATTTCACTCACACAGGTTCTTCTTCCACTGGGTGTCTACTCCGTGTTGTTTTATAAAACACATTTTACATCATCAACATCCAGGAAGAATCTGTTAGTTGACACTTGCTGAAAATTCTCAGGCCTCCCGGGTAGGTCAGTGCTGAAGAACCTGCCTGCAGTGCAGGGGCTGCAGAAGGTGGGGGTTCAGTCCTGGGGTTGGAACATCCCCTGGAGAAGGAAATGGCAACCCACTTCAGTATTCTTGCCTGGACAATCCCCATGGACAGGAGCCTGGCAGGCTACAGTCCACGGGGTCACAAGAGTCAGACACGGCTGAGCACACACACACGCTCAAAATTCTCACAGATGTTTTTTGTGTAGGGTGTGCTATGCCTCTGTGGTGTGGGAATCTCCATGCAGCATGGGTTCCCCTGGTTTGAAAAGGAGCCTTAGAGATGTGGGAAAGGGGTGGGTCGTCTGAGCCCAGCGAGGGGAAGGGGTTCCCATTTTCTACTGTAAACCATGCATTCTTTTCCCCAAGGTGATCACTACAAGCCTTCCCTGTCATCCTGGCCAAGCCCTGGGATTCCTCAAGGACAGCATGTGACACTCAGGTCACTCCCCTCTTGGATTTGACAGGTTCAGTTGCACAAGTGTGACAAACTGATGTCCCTGGGCTCCAGGCCATGTAGTTCTGGAAGGACTTCCTCATGGGCCCATGACTGTAGCACACGCGGGGACCACCAGGTGGCATATTCCAGAAGGAGTTCCTCATGGGCCCATGACTGAAGCACACGCGGGGACCACCAGGCGTCATGGTCACTACAGTCACCTCCCCCCTGCATGGTCAGCACCCAGTGACCGCTGGAGATTGTCGTCACAGGTCAGAGAGCTCTTGTCCAGAGAGGCCACCCGTTGTCCCAGGCTCCCGGACCCCAGACATTTCTGGTGGGAGTGTGAGTCAGGGTCCAGTCAGAATGACAGAAAGTGCTCCAGGCATTCTAGATAAAACACTACTTAATAGAGGAAATTTGGCCCCGCTGTGGGCAGAATGATGGCGTGCCTTCATACCTGCATCCTAAAACCCCAAATCTACAATTGCTATGTCCCATTCCAAGGGAAATGAAACCACATGTGGAACTAAGGTTGGTAAGCAGATGACCTTGAGACGAGGAGGTTTTCCTGCAGATGTTTCTGTGCTTTCGATCTCTCCGACTCTGAGCGGTCAGCCCCTCAGTGACCCTCTGGACATGGTGATGACAGGTGAGAATGTCAAGAGCTGGCATACAGACTGGATGTACCAGGATGTGGAAGCCCCAGGTGTTTGACAGAACTGTTGTCCCTGAGCTCCAGGCTGTAATGTTCTGGAAGGACTTTCTCATGGACCCCAAGAGTGTGGGAGATGAGAGTAGGGTGCTTTTCTTGGAGAGAAACTGACTTGGAGAGAGTTGCATCCGACAGACAAAGAAAGAGGAGAAACAAGTACAGACCAGCTGTTATGACAGAAAAGACAGATGCAGGGGCAGAGACAGAGGAACTCAGAGACGGAGATAAAGAGTGAAGTAAGAGACACAGACAGAAGGGCAGAGAGCAGAGAGGGTGCCCTTCCTCCCTGACTGCTCAGAGACCAGAAGCAGTTTAGGAGCCTGGTTTCCACTTCAACTCCATACTCTCTTTTCTACTCAAAGAACACAAGGATACACCATGTATCTGCCCAGGACTTCATGACCAGGTTGGTCTGTCTCAGGCTCTTTCCCCAGGAGGCTTAGTCCTCATGTCCTGGGTGACACACAGATACTGTGTTCACTCAGATGTGGCTTTGTTCCAGGTGGTTGAGCCACACTGTGCCCCAGGACACCAGGTCCCTGGTGATGGAGCCAAACGTCAGCTCCTGTATGTTGTGT